>NW_017729024.1:83723311-83730115 GCF_001723915.1 Gavialis gangeticus
ACTAGGGGGAATGCCTTACTGGACCTGGTATTGGCAACAGGGGATGACATGGTAGATGACCTACAGATCAGTGGTCACCTGGGGGACAGTGACCACCAAATAATAGAATTCATCATAAGGCGTAGAGTGGGTAAGGTAACTAGTAAGGTGGAAGTGCTAAACTTTAGGAAGGCTGATTTCAGTGAACTCAGGTGCTTAGTCAATGACACCCTGCAGAGTAGGAGATTTGGCGAGATGGGAGCCCAGGAAGGGTGGCTGTGCCTTAGGAAACGATCCTTTGGGCACAGAGGGAGACGATTCTGATGTGAGGGAAGAAGGGGAAAGCTGCCAAGAGGCTTCCTTGGCTGACCAGAGAAATCCAGAGCAGTCTAAGGGCAAAAAGCGGGGCATATAAGTAGTGGAAACAGGGAGAGATTACTAAAGAGGAGTATGCCTCCTCAGCTCGCAATTGTAGGGAGGCAGTTAGAAAGGCCAAAGCTACCATGGAGCTGAGGATGGCATCCCAAGTTAAGGATAACAAAAAATTGTTTTTCAGATATATAGAGAGTAAAAGGAAGGCCCAGGGTGGAATAGGACCACTACTGAATGGGCCGAAGCAATTGGTGACAGACAGGGAGGACAAGGCTGAACTCAATGAGTTCTTTGCCTCAGTTTTCCTAAATGAGAGGCAAGACAAGTCTCACATTGTAGAGAGGCAACAGCTGGACGCCAGACTACCAAGCGTTGCCCCTGAGATGTTGCAGAGTCACTTGGAAGGACTGGATGCGTTTAAGTTGGCAGGCCCGGATAAGCTCCATCCGAGGGTACTGAAGGCACTGGCCGATATCATTGCACAGCCACTGGCAAGAATATTTGAGCACTCATGGTGCATGGGACAGGTCCCGGAGGACTGGAAAAGGGCCAATGTGGTCCCTATTTTCAAGAAAGAGAGGAAAGAGGATCCAGGCAACTATAGACCAGTCAGTCTCATCTCCATCCTTGGCAAAGTCTTTGGCTTCCTGGACCATGACCCACACTTCCTGGCAAGGGACTTCTTGGGGCGCGATGGACTTCACCTCTCAGTGAAAGGTAAATGCCTAGGAAATGACCTACTTGGTAGCACGGAAGCAGAAAGGGATCTTGGAGTCCCAGTGTGGACTCCAAGATGAACATGAGTCGTCAGTGTGATGAAGTCATCAGCAAAGCTAATTGCACTTTATTGTGCATCAGCAGATGCATGACAAACAGAACCAAGGAGGTTCTTGGTTCTTGGATAGAGAGGATACTTCCCCTCTATCAGGTGCTGGTCAGACCGCAGTTGGAATACTGCGTGCAGTTTTGGGTGTCACACTTTAAGAGGGATGTGGATAACCTGGAAAGGGTTCCAGAGAAGGGCCACTTGTATGGTTAAGGGCTTGCAGGCCAAGCCCTACGAGGAGAGACTAGGGCACCTGGACCTCTTCAGCCTCTGCAAGAGAAGGTTGAAAGGTGACCTTGTGGCTGCCTATAAATTCATCCTGGGGGTGCAGAAGGGAATTGGTGAGGCTCTGCTCACCAAGGCACCCCTGGGGGTCACAAGAAATATTGTCCATAAGCTAGTAGAGAGCAGATTTAGACTGGACATTAGGAGGAACTTCTTCACAGTTAGAATGTCCAAGGTCTGGAATGGGCTCCCAAGGGAAGTGGTGCTCTCCCCTACCCTGGGGGTCTTCAAGAGGAGGTTGGATGGGCATCTATCTGGCTGGGGTCATCTGAACCCAGCACTCATTCCTGTCTATGCATGGGGTCGGACTCAATGATCTATTGAGGTCCCTTCCGACCCTAACATTTATGAATCTATGAATCTATGAAGAGAAGGCTGAGAGAGGATCTGGTGGCCATTTACAAATTCACCAGGTGGGACCAGATAGAATTGGGGGAGGATCTGTTCCCCAGGGTTACTAGGAATAATGGGCACAAGTTGTTAGAGAGAAGGTTCAGGCTGGACATCAGGAGACATTACTTTACAGTTAGGGCTGCCAGGCTCTGGAATGGACTCCCAAGTGAGGTGATACTTTCTCCTACCTTGTGGGGGGTCTTCAAGAGACTGGACAGATATTTGGCTGGGGTGATATGACCCCGGGACCCATTCCTGCCTAGGGCAGGGGGTCGGACCAGATGATCTGTTTAGGTCCCTTCTGACCCTAAGCACTATGATACTATGATACATGGTCTGCTATTGTCTTTTTTCTTTGCATGAGTAAGTGGGGTCTCATCTTGTGGCCACTCTTGCCTCCTACTGCATTGTCTATCAGGGTAGATTCTACTGTAATAGAGGGGAAGCTAGATGTGGGCAGAACCAACAGCTGGGGACCTAAACACTTTGGAGCTGGAGACAAGGAGATTTGGCCTTGGACTGAAAAGGCTGGCCAAATCTGAACCATATGCTGATTCAAATGTTTCACAGCCTGGTTGTTTTCTGGAATTCCAATGGTTTGGTGGGGTCATCTGCAAAACAATACTGTAAGATTTGTTGATTCACTGCTCTCCCCTCCCTGTCCCAGAAGAGTGTGAGAAATTTCATAAGAATAACTCCAGTGGCAATGTAAAAGGACTTGGGTATTTATCTCATCAGCCTTCCCATGAGAGAATGACCATGGGATGGGCAGGGGGTGAAGGGGCATAGTCATAATTATGAATTACATCACACCGGAATCTGAATATTACTAATGTTGAGAGTGCAATATGTGAAGGCTTAGACATTACCCTCTGTGAACATGGAGTCAATGTGAAGGGTAAGGTAGAGTTCAGAGAACCAAGCTAACTGTGCACAAATGCAAAAATTTCATTTTCAGTGAGTTCCATGAGCTGTTATCAAAGCAGAATGTGGCCATGACAGGCTACTTTACAGATGCTATAAATAGCAATGTAAATTACTCATCAAGTGTAAGCTACCAAACTATGTATGTCAAGGGACCAGAACTGCTCTCAGGTACAATGGTGGAAATTCAAATTACTTGGACTTCACTACAGAGCTGAATCTGACCCAAAATGAGTCCGAAGTGCCAAGCTGATGTCACACATGTTTCTTTATACCCCTGTTAAACTTCATTCAGCACTTTCAAGATAATTATATCTGGTGTGAATTTGGCTCTTCATGATTGGCAGGTTTAGATGATGTGTTTTAAAAAACAAAAAGGAATCCAGGAGAAATAATTGTCTAAACTGATAAATGGCTCTGCCTGAATTTTTTAAAATACATATTAATCTTTTTCAGTAAAGTGTACATTACTTCAGTTTCATGCACACATTCAAGGAGTACATTTGGGAGAATATTTTATGACACATTAGCTACTACAGTAAAGGTTAAGTGTGAATATTTGAATGTCAAAGGTGACTTTGGGAGCACAGACTGCATTTTGTATACACACTTCTGTTAACAAGGTATCCACCACCTAGAAAGGAAATTACAAACAACCATTTCAGAATGTACAAATTGGTCTGGATAGCACAATGGACCTGGTGAGTATGATCCACTGTGGTAAATTAAATGATACCTTTTATTGGTTGCTAATGTATTGCTGCAATTTAAAATTTTGTAAGATACAGCATTAATTTTTTATCAGTTCTGAGTGATTGAGGGGTGAGGAAGAGAACACTAGGAGACAACTGGACACATCACATAATGGTCCTTAATAAGCACACAAGTTTTAGTGTACTTCCTT
This sequence comes from Gavialis gangeticus, assembly GCF_001723915.1. NCBI lineage: Eukaryota > Metazoa > Chordata > Crocodylia > Gavialidae > Gavialis > Gavialis gangeticus. Next base: position 83,726,995 of record NW_017729024.1, read on the forward strand.
CAAAGTTTCTCTCTAGTATTTTTTTAAGATAGTCGACAAACAAATGAAATTCTAAGGTAATAAAAAATATTGTTAGCACCAATACACAGTTGGCATCGTGGAATGCTTATAACAAATGTAGCATCTGTTGCATGTGTGTTTTTAAACAGATATATGTATGCTTGTGATCCCTCTCTAAGAGGTCCCACAGTGACTAGGAATTGCTCACATCCTCCCAGAGCTGTCTCAGCTGATGCATTCCAGGGCCAGATCCACAGGAGCAGGAATGTGTGGTTTGTGACGCCTCAGAGCCTTGTCAGGTGCTGCAAAATGCACACAGCACATATGGATCTGTTTGCTGCACTGCATATTTGCAGTGTGGCAGCAAAATTAGATATTGGGAAATCCCAATATCTAAAAAAAAGGGGGGGGGGAAGCAGAGCAGTGCACGTGGCACCAGCTTACGCTGCCTGAAACTGGAGCCTAGACAGCCAGAGTCATGCTCTGGCTGCCAGCCAGCTCCATGCGCCTGGATTGCTGCTGCTGCAGGCCCAGGTAAGGCTGCTGGGGTCAGCCCAGGTGCTGACCTCAGTGTCCCCTCCCCGGGGCAATTTGCTGTGCACCAGCATGGGCCTGCAGAGTTGTTCCCTAGGGACAAGTAGCAGCAACACAACTATGTGTCACAGACACTTGTCCCCAGCGAAATGCATGTGCGTGCTCATCTGAACGTGCCCCAGGGAGCTATTCTGTTACTTTTCCTGTTCACTCTGTATATGGAGGTATGAGAGGACCTGAAAGCTGCCATTATTTCCTGCCCTTTCCAGTTCAGATAACAGTATTTTGATAAACACCAAACCAAACAGACTCAAATTCTCCGAAGTGTCTTATTTTCTTTACCTCAGTTTTTTGATGAAAATGGTTGGGCACCTTTAAGTGGCATAGATCAGGGACCCAAATTAGAGTTCACCCTTGGAAATCAGTCCACAGTATTTGGGGGAAATAGCTGATAGCATGTGGATTGTAACAAGTTGTAATTTTATGTTGTCAAGTCTGTTACTCTTCTGATGTGAGGAATACAGGAATTCAACATACTTTAAGGATAAATTTAACCTAATCTATAGTATAGACAGAGCACTCAATGTGAATTTCGCTGAGACCCAAGGGGAAAAAAGCCCTTTACATTTCAAAGTACTTCCAGACTGATCCGATATGCAAAAGGTAAAGAAGTACATAGCAAAGAGTACAATCTTCCCTTGTCTCTTCTGTGACATTTTTATTTGGACGATACAGAATCAGCCAAAGACTTCACATGCTAGCCAGTAGTGCTGTTTCATTCTTGGAGCTAGTGCCAGACCAGCTTGTACTAAATGCTTTTGCAGAAGTTGGAACACACTATGGGAATGTGATCCTAGTCAATGAAGGATTCAAGACTTCCTTAAACATCTTAATGGAAATAGTTGTCCAAAGACAACTTTCCCAAAAGAATTGAAGACCTTCCCCTCCTCTAATAAAGCAGTCGTTGAAAAATCACAGACCTTGCAGTGTTTGGAATGAAGGAAATACTTTGCAGATGCTTTTTCTGTCCCAAAGTGAGAAGACTGTGGATTTTTTTGGCAGCTCCCATCCTGTGTTGGTGGAGTTCACATAAGCAATTGTGAAAAGACACTCCGAGGTAGAGTGGGCTTTAGAGGAAGTATGCGTCACGAGAGATGACGCATTCTGTCTCCGTGAGAGTTAAGCTGGCCTGCTGTTCAACACATCCCGCTGGCTAAGACACTGAGCAGCATTGTCTTGGCTCAATGCAGAAATGCTGACTTGTTTCTCTGAAAGGAATTCACTGCCCTAAATGTCAGTCAAAGTTAGAATGAAGCTTTCTGTAAAGAACAAAATTGAACAAGATTGTTGATACGTACTGAGATCTCTTTATTAGTTTCCCCTGGATACAGGAGGCTCAGCCAGAGCTCAGAGGTAGAGAAATTCAAAACCAAGACATTCGGGAGGTATCAAGTGCTCAGATGAGAAACAGTGGGGAATGTGGGTAATTCATGGGACTGAGGACTGGCAACACTGGTTGGATGGAAGAATAATGCAGGCTGGTGCTCTTCACACTGAGACCCACAGCTCTGCCAATAGACCTCAGCTTTGCTAACACATTAACCCCCATAGTTTTCATCACTAGCATCTTGCATAACAAATTATTTAACTTCATCTTTATCATACTTTTCTATCCTGAGGGTAGCAAACCAAGTGCTGGCTAAGTACACAGCATTATAATTTGTCTTTTTAGGAACTTTCTAAACTATAGTCTTAAAAAGGACTGGACTGTATTGTAAAGATACCCAGGCTAGCACAGGCACCCTATCTGGCACAGCAGCATTGAGATCTGTCCTAATTCACCCTGCTTTTGGCAGGATAACTAGTTGGTATGGAGCTCTGTGCTGCTGCAGCCAAACTATTTCTAGTATACGAGCTAGTTTGTTTGAAGCTACTTCAGGTATTTTTACACTCCAGTGCTGTGTATAGTGTAGACATACCCATAGCCAGAATCATCATAGTTCTTCCAGACTGCATGTACTTCTCAGTTTGTTCCCCTTATCCTCTGCAGACCCTTCTAGCTTCCTACCCATTCTCTGGAGTCCATCCAGAAATTTTGTCAGAAACAGAATCATGGGAAAACCTAAAGTGGTTTGCAATGAGTATTTTAATTTTGACATTTTTATTTTGCTGACGTTCAACTTTTCTACTTACTTTTGATTTGACTTAATAAGATCATATATATATAATATATATATGCTTATACATGTATACAGACATACATTTATACATAAGGTTTACATATGCATATATATGTGCACATGTTATAGGATATAAATTAATATTTATTTAATTCTTACATCTCAAAGTGCTTTTACACTATAGGTAGGTATCACTATCTACTTTAATACACAGGGGGAAATGATGGAAGTGGCTTACTCAAGGCCATTCAGTGAACCAATGAAAGAGTTAGCAAATAACACCGGTTCCCCAAGCACAGTGACTTATCTGTACTCCACAGTTCAACTTCCATTCCACTAGCCTTTGACAAAGCATTTTGTACTTTGATCTTTGTTTCAGATATGTACAGGTGTTTGAGACCACCACC
>NW_017729024.1:83730169-83740324 GCF_001723915.1 Gavialis gangeticus
CATACATTTATACATAAGGTTTACATATGCATATATATGTGCACATGTTATAGGATATAAATTAATATTTATTTAATTCTTACATCTCAAAGTGCTTTTACACTATAGGTAGGTATCACTATCTACTTTAATACACAGGGGGAAATGATGGAAGTGGCTTACTCAAGGCCATGCAGTGAACCAATGAAAGAGTTAGCAAATAACACCGGTTCCACAAGCACAGTGACTTATCTGTACTCCACAGTTCAACTTCCATTCCACTAGCCTTTGACAAAGCATTTTGTACTTTGATCTTTGTTTCAGATATGTACAGGTGTTTGAGACCACCACCACGTATTCCAAATTCTACTGCAGTTTTGGCTGCTGTATGGGCTAACAGCAGGAACCTCCAGTGTTAAACATAGGAGTCTCTGCAGCTTGAGCTAAAGAATGTGCCTCAATAGATGCATACCTTGTATAGATCAAATACAGATGCAGAGGGAGACACATAATGATCATGAGGGAGACAGCTGGTTACACTTTCAGGATATGTCCACATATACAGTGCAGTGCCATGCATAAATACCTGGAAAGCATAGTTTAAGCTGAGCTAAGTCAGATATCTGTACATGACACTACATCATGCTATGTAGATGTACCTCATTAACATCAGGATAAATCAGAATCTCTCCAGTGAAGGTGATGGAGTTCACTTGGATTTCCACTGGGGTAAAGGAGAGCAGTATTTTTCCGTCTGCATTTACTTTTCAGTCTTATCCACATCTTTATCAGATGGCCAAGTTAAGATGTTTCAAACACTTGATCATATACTGGTACTTTCTCCTGCAATGTTTTAACTCTGATAGTGTTGTTTGATTAAGTCATATTCTCTTGGTTTATGTTGTTATTGTGTTTATGTTGTTCTTGTAATCAGCGGACAGAGGAGTGGCAAAGGTACGCTACTGTATTTTACATGAAAAAGTTGTTTGCCCCTAAGAAATAAAATTCTGTTCTGATTTACAGCAGAGGAGTGCTGGAGTGACCTCATGAATATCAATTTACCTTCGCGTAAATTACAATAAAATCTCAATCCATTATTCTGGATGAATGGCTGGCCACTTGTAACCTGGGCAGTACTCCAGGAGGTACCCCCTCTCCATTTGAAGGGATAAAAGCAGGTGCACAAGCACTGTGGGAGGTATAGGGACTCTCCTCCCCCTATAGAGCACAGCCAGACCACCAATGGGGCCTTAACCATATACCTTTTAATGAGGGAACAATACTGGGAACATAACAGGCATAAATCAGAGGGTATAGTAGACACTACAATGCCCCATGGGGGCAGGATTCAACAAAAGTTAGACACTTACAATCATTGACAAAAGACAGTGTTAACAAACTATAAAAACACAAACAGTAGAACAAACAATATGGTTTGGTGAAATATAAAAAGGCACAAAATACAAGATGTCAAGGAAATACAGGGCCTAGGTACCTGGAGGGGGAACAGTCCCTGTCCCACTAGAAGAAGATTTGCTTTTTATTAGTTCATCCACCCCAAGTCACCCCAGCTTAGACTTAAACGCAGATCTCCCATGCAGTAGGCAGAAACACTGCCACAAAGCAACCAGTGGTAGCTCTGCTCCCCCCTGCTAGGGGTCTTGACCTTCCTGCAGCCCCGGCCTCACATTGAGCTGCCTAGCCTTTGATTGGAGGAGCTGGAAGCAGAGCTGGGAACTCCTCAGGTCGTTGATCAGATCCTTGCTGGAGCTGGGGAGCCTCTCCTGCTGGCCGCAGCCTCTCGTAGGGGATCCTAGAGCCCAGTGGGGAGCCCCTCTTGCCAGCCGCACGCCACGCTGCTGAGGGTCCCACTGCTGCCTCCAGGTCCTGCTCTTTCAGGCTCTTCTGGGGCAACTGCTCCTACCCCGCTTGCTCAGCTCTTTGAAGCTCCTTCTTGCTGGTCTCTCCTGAGTCAGCCCATGCTGCCCCTTTTATCCCCCACCAGGTGACCCAAGGGGCCAATCAGGGGACATGGAGGGTCAGTCTCCGGGGCCTGATTGGTAAGGAAAGGGAATCCCAAGTCCTCCAATCATCTTTTACCCCTTCAAAACTCCTGGGCCAAAATCATTACCATATTGGTGAGGAAAGGGAATCCCAAGTCCTCCAATCATCTTTTGGCCTTTCAAAACCCCTGGGCTAGGTCACTGCCAGCTAGCCCGTTGCACACTTAACTTACGATGCCCCCAAATTTGCCTTCTTCCTTCCACACACACTTTTTATGATCTAAAAGGTCTAAAAGTCCACTTGCAAATACCTGGGCTTGCAATATTGTCAGTGAAAGCTAAAGGTGACTTCTGAAAAATCTGATCTAAACTGCTTCTATGAACCAAAGGATAAAAAGCACAACAGCAAAAAATTGAGAGTTAAGTTCCCATTTTATCATGAAAGAAGAAAAAATCTAATTTGATGACTCTTGTGATATCTCCAAGAATTGTAAAAAAAAAAGTAAAAAAAAAAAAGTAAATACTCTTGTTTACAGTGTTTCCATAGCTGTAGCACCTTTTTTTGAGGTAGAAATCTAATACATCTTCATGAATGTTTTTATTTTATACCAGAGAGGAGGATTTGTTGTTTCACCTTTGTCTGCAAAATACTATGGTCAATTGCCTTTTTTATAAGTGGAATATATAGTGTAAAAAATACAATCTTTTGAAATGTTCAATACAGATCTTTTATGGCCTCATATTTTATTGAAGAAAGAAAATCAAAGGAACCATTCAAGTGCTCTGGCCTCATTCCCCCTTTGCCTGCACCAGCTTTTGAGACAGAACAAGTGTACACTATAATTCTCAGTTTAAGTAGAGAGCAGGGGTTCAGCACCATATCATTTACTGAGAGGAAAATGGTCAGGCATATACTGCAATCTGGTGTACATTGTCTTTAAAGCTTCTTACAAATCATACTTTTCCAAATAGTTATGTCTTGATTGCTAGTGGTTCATGTGGTCTGGATCAAAACAAAATTATGTACATCTGCATTTTCTCAGTCTCTTTTGATCTTCTGACATGCAGGAACACACAAAAAAAGTCTTTGCTAAACTTTTCTGTCTGATAGGGAAGAAACACAAAGTGTGTAGATAGATTTAATGTGGCTCAGTACTGATTAATTACTTTTCAGGCAGAATTTCCCTCCAAGACAAAAAATGAGAGACATTAATATTCGCTGAATTTGATTTAAAACATAAGTAACTTTAGAACACAGTAATCACACATGCACACAAATATTACCCCTGATATTTTTTAATAGCTGTAACATTTCTCACTGCTCTATACAACAGACAGAGAGAATTTCATATCCAACTGTACATTTAGATACATTAACAAGTTTCTGTTTTGGATTACTTGGTTTTTCCATCAGTGCTAACAGAAAGCTTTATCACACATCCATAAAAATCACTAAAAAATCTTTACTTCTGTTCTGTTTTGAAACTGATAGTTTGACAAATATAAAACTTCAAATGTTCCAGTGATTTACATGAAACAAAACTGTATTTTTCTGACAGCAGCTGTAATGTTGTGTTTTTTAGTTGCTGCAAATAGTTTCCAGTGACTTGAATGGGAGCAGGAGTGGGCCTATAAACATTTTAACTTTGAATCATTAGGTGCTGGATGGCTCATTGACTTTTATGTGCCTTTTGCACTGCCTGCGACAATTCAAATGGCTTGCAGAAGAGCTTTAATGTCTTCCATCAGTGAACAACCCCAGTAAAGAAGGCCACAGTGTCCTACCTGTAAGAGGGTCCCAGTGTAGATGGTGTGCAGAGGCATGCCAGGGGCCCTCTTATTTCTTTGGCTCGAATGCCATACAGCCTAGAGGAGGTACAGCAGCCAGGGCACTAGTTAAGGAAACTCTAAGATATTTAGAAAACATTTCTTGAAAGCTGATGCAGTGTAACCTTGGTTATCTATGTATCCTGGCAGCAAAGACACTTGGGTAATTAGGGCTTTATAAAAGAATTTCCAAACAATTAAAATTAATGGATAGACTAGAACCTTCCTGTGGCAAACTAAGGTTTGGAGAATTAGAGGTCCGCTACGAGTGGGGCACATTTAAAAGAGCTATAAACAACATAATTTTACATAATATGGCAGAAATCAGGGGCCTATGAAGTTATAACTACAGCAGCTTACAAAGCCACCCTATCTTTCTACTAGCCAAATTGCCATGTTGCTCTAAACAACACTGGTACATTTTTAGATTACATTTCCACAAATCATTATTTTTCTAAGCTCCTGACATCCAGCTATGAAAAAGAGCCCAACCGCAGTCAAGAGTGTAACTCCACGCAAATTGTGGTGGATTCCACAATACCAGTGGCACTAAAACATGTTTTTTATGCTGCTCCAATTGTCCATGTCACAGCAAGTGCACAAACAGAACGTAGAGCTTGTGAAACAAGCCCAGAGCAGAGCCCCAGATATTCTGCTGAAAATTAAAGCCCAATTTTCAAAAGGGGTCTGTTGTTTAGAGTGCCTCAACTTTTTACTTCTACAGGACTGATTTTCTAAGGGCCCATAAAGTAACATTCAAAGGCACATAACACAACATTTTAAAGATACCTGCTGAAGTCAGAGGACGCTTGCAGGTGTTGCGTGCTGTATGTTAGGCCTCAGAGGCCAAATCTTTTGTCAAGCAGCACCTGATGTAGCAGATGGGTGCATGCAAGCCTGACATTCCTTTTTGTCAGAGCAGTCCCCTGATGCTGATTATAGCAGCCTAAAGTCTACAAGCGGCTTCAACTTAAATTAATTGCCTAAGGTTAAAATGATGTCTCTTGTGCTGTGCACGAAAACCAGGTCAGTTGTGGCAGAAACAGAAACAGTAGAAAAATATTGTTTGCACATTGTTGCTTCTTTTGCTTTTTGCACAGCAAATATAAAAGAAGGAACTACACTGTATAAGAAGGAACTACATGGGCATGGTAGGTTTTCAATAACTGCTGTGTAAGTCTGGACTACAAAAAATATACTTCTGTTCTGCTGGGGTTCTGGTGGCTATGGAAGAGAGAAAATAGTGAATGCCATTAGAGAGCTCACAAACTATTTACAAAGATATTATCACATTCTATATAGTGTAGACACGGTACGTGAAACTTGTTGAATGCTTATACTAAATTTTCTAAACATTCCTCTGAGGAACAGTACTGTGATACCTGAAAATTTGCCTGTGTCTATACCAACCAGACAGTTGGTCAAATAAAAGATCACCAACAAGAATTCTTGCTTTTCACATATCTCTTGGATCACCACGGCACTATCACCTCAATGCTACCACTTAGATCTTTGTTACTAATTATTATGTAGGGATCATAATCAGCATTGATTGTAACATTATAACATTGTCCTTGCCTTCTTTCATATTCTATTTTATTTTAGGAGGGGTTTTTTTTCTTTACGATTATTACTTCCTGTACCAAGAAACAAAATACATTCTAAACACCTTAACAATGAATTTAAAGACACCCATATTCAGTTTGAGGGAATGGTTTAAACAAGTCAATTCAAATAGGATGGAGGTAGTTTTATATATACATATATATATATATATATATATATATATATATCTTGTTTCTCTTGAAGGAAGCAGCATGCGTGCCTTATTTGTAACATATGCCAATATTTGTTTCAATTAGTTGTTAGCCTGAATGACCCACTTTCCTGTATTCCGATTCTAGAGGAAACCTAATAATTCTCTGTTAAGTGCTCCATTACTTTTGAAAGGACGTCTCGGTGCCTAAGTTCAGTTGAGGGAATTCCAGCTCAAATCAATTTTCTCTGAAACTTTAAGTAATGTTACACAGAAAGTCCCCTCATGGATGGATTTCATAAGAAGCAAGAGGCTCTTCTGGAGTCATGAATGCCCAGGTGCACAAGCATGTCTGAAAAAGCATGCCGTTCCACATTTAGGCAGCTAGCATGTCTTTTGCTTTGTTAACCATTGTAGGTAGGCTGACCAGAACTAACAACCACCCTTCTATATATGGTGTTTGAGTATGGACCAGAATGCTTAGAACTAGGGATTCATATAGAATAATTTACAGCAGGGGTGTCAACTGTACAGCCCATGGACCAGATCCAGCCTGAAGAGCCAGTGGGTTTCTAAAGTGACCCTATGCACTGCATAGGGCATGTGCTGGCATCAGCGCTGGCTCTGGTCCCAGCCCAGTGCGCTGCATGCAGCACAGAGAGTCAGCCTTGGGCACATGTGGCAGGCAGCATGCTGGCACACGTCATCAGCCTGGAAGGTGATCTGGACTATCCCCAGAGCCACTGTGCAGGGCCAGTCTGGCAGGGTACCACATGCAGCCTCTGCCCTGCTCCCCTGGTGCTGCATGTAGTCCTGGGTACAGCCCACACATTGAGTGGAGAGGGAACTCTGGAGTGGGGCTGGCATGCATAGCATTCAGAGTGCCAGTACCATATTGGGCTAGAGTAGTCAAGGTCTTTGACTTGCTTGCTGGCTAGTCCAAAAACCCTTGTGTTTAGAGCATCTGTGATGCCCAGTCTCTAAAGCCCATGCAGTGTTGTTGAGTTCTATTTCTATGACTGTGTGCTAAAAGGAAAGACAGGGCTTGTAAATAAATGCAGCCTAGAGCAGGCAAATGAGCCACAGCTGACTTCTGGTATGAAGGACCGGCATGTGCACTAATTATATCATGATGGAGCACTCTTGTAGACATGTCACCACTGCTTTCAGTACAAATACTGCAAATAGTTAAGTGTATAGGAAGGAAAAACTGAGGCTGCTAACTCCCTAGTTCTTCAGATTATGACCCAATTAATGGTGTGATTCATGGTGATGAGACCAAACTGCAACCTTTTATCCAACATGTGAACTGCAGTAGTTTCCATTAAATTGAGCCCAATCCCAGTAAACAATATAGAATGCATGCCACCACCTCAACTTTCACCTTTAGTAGAGACATTATGCTTTCTCTCCTTCCTGTTTCATCAAGGAACCCAAAATGGTTCTTTTTGCCAGCAATGTCTGCATCCTATTCCTCCAACCACTGCATTCCCCATCTATTACAAGCCCACCTTAGGCTGGTGTAATGTCAGATTTTGTTCCAGGTAGCCAGAGCATCTCCATGTAGGGCTCAGCCTCTGGTTGCCTCAGGGCTTGGTCCGGGACCATGCTCTGCTCCCCTTTTTTAGACTTCGATTGTTTTAGACCAATTTTCTGACACAGCCAGAGGTGATTATTAATTCCTCTTTGAGACAAGTTGCAATAATTACAAACAAAATCCTAGCTCCCACGTAGGATGTTGTTTCCTTCCCTCACACTGAAGAGGCAAAGGCAGTAGGACTCCTTCACTTCTTACCCCCTCAGCCTAGCATACCTTGGTATATCTGAGGGCTGGACATTTCCTTTTGAGGTGGTGATAATGAGCTCTCCATAGCAATAAGGTCTTGACTATCAGGAACAATCTTAATTGTTAAAACAATGAGACAGTGGAATAGACTGCCTAGGGAAGTTGTGGACTTTCCATAATTGGAGATATTCAAGAAGAGGTTGGACAGCCACTGGTCAGGGATGATCTCGGTTTAGCTATGCCTATGTTCTATGGGTATTTCCCATTCCTCTGGGTTTTGCTGGTTGCAGCACAGGCCTGGAAAGGAATTATACTCCCTCTCCACCACATGCTGTTAGATGTGTCATTGTTTTTTTTCAGCCTTCCTCAGAAGTATTGGGTATTGGCTGCAGCAAGGCTGGGGATTTTGACTGGGATGTGTTAATACTCCTGATGGGATTCAAAGTTAGAGATTCCTGGCTAGAGGGTCTTGTCCCTCCACTCAGAATCAGACTGATCATCATATTTGGGGTCAGGAAGGAATTTTACCCAATGGTCATATTGGTATGTACTGTAGGATGTTTTGCCTTTCTGTGTAGTGGGGTGTGGCCCTCTACCTGGGGTTTCTTGAGTGTATATTAACAACTTTTGCAGAAACAGGGCATTTTCTGCCATGGTCACCCAGCTTTGCTTGTGGCAGTTCAACATTTTTTGTCTTGTATACTGTTGCAGGGCTGAGTGTAGTTTGACTGAGAGCTTAGATTATGGATTTGGCAGGGGTTGGAACTAGATGACCTCTGGAGGCCCCTTCCAACCACACTTCTCTATGATTCTATGAAATCAACATGGGGAAACTAGACACCTTCCTGTCTATTTCAAACTCCCTGCAGATGTAGGGAGAAATTACTACAGTGGTTACACTCAGGACACACTTTTTTGCCACCATTAGGTCTAGAAGCTTAGTTTAGGATTACTTTAAGATGACTACACGTGGATTTGGTGACAGATAAATAAAGTGATGTTTCTTGTGGTCAGAAAGGCTGATATCTAACCCAAGAAGCAGAGAAAAGGAGGACTAAGGTTAGGTCAGAACTCATGTGTGTGGCAGGCTTACTGGCAGCAGCCTGGCTTGCTAGCTTGAAAAGGCTCAGAGTGATTGATGGGACATTCCCCATCAATCAGGAAAGGCAAGGGGAGAGGCTTGCCTTGCCCCTACCTAGGGGTGAGGTGAAGAGCAGGACCTGAGAGGTAACTAACACCTCCTTTCTCTGATTGGTCTGTTTCTAATTTGGGGGTGGAGCCTCTGATGGGTGTAAAAGGCAGAGTGCCCAGCACATGGGCAGCTGCAATGAGGAACAGAGAAGAGGACTAAGAAGAGCTGGCAGAGCTGGCCAGCAGGGTGGAGCAGTTGCCCCAGAAGAGCCTGAAGAGACTTGCTGGATGGGGAGTGGAAAGCAGCTGTATTCTCCAGCCCTGCCATGGGGGAGCGCAGTGTCAGTGCACAGCCGGTGCATGGAGGGTCCAGGAGCGGACCAAGGTCCCGGAGATGCAGGCGGCAGCTTGGGGCTCCAACCCCTGCATAAGGCACAGCTCATGGTGCACAGATCAGTGCACAGAGGGCCTGGGAGTGGGCCAAGGCCTTGGAGCTGCAGGTGGCAACTCAGGTCTCCCACCTGGCATGAGGCTGGGCACATGGTGTACAGGTCAGTATACAGAGGGCCAAGAGAGTCCTACGGTGCACAGAACAGTGCACAGGGTTAGGAGTGGGTCAAGAGCAGGGAGGACTTTGAAGCAGGTGAGGGCCCCCTTCCCAGGGAGGAGATGCCTCACCCTGGGAGTCATGAGTTGCCCAGAGGTGTCGTGAGTTTCCCGGGAAGGGAATTTCCATAGGGGAGGAGGGCTTTCCCCTATGGCAAGCAGCTGCATTATTTAAGTTGGTTAGAGGGGCAGCTGGGGTATCAGGGCTCCCCACTCTCTTCCTCTCATCTGGGGCCACCCTTTTCCTGGGACATTGCCATCATTTTAAATATAAGTTATTGGTTTTCTTCATTCACCCTGGGCCCTGCACCTCAAACTTTGTGAACTCTGCACCTCAAGCTCTGTGCACCATTAGAGTGTAAGACTGCATAACATTTGATGAGACTCCTTTTTCTGATTACTTGCTCCGTCACCTGTGTATAGAGTATTTGCATAGATTTGTACATATACTGCCTATAGTGCCTATATCCTCTGTATATATGTCCTATTTTAACTTTCTTATCTCTTATTAAATTGTATATAGTTAAGCCTCAATATGTGTTGTGGCTCTGCTCTGTAGGGAGAGGAGGGGAGATGCATCCAGCCAAGCAACTATGCCTCCCACAGTGCATCTGCACCCGTTAACATCCTTTCATTTGGAGAGGGGGTTCATCTCTGAGTACTACCCAGGTTACATGTGTATGCATTCATCACATTCTCTCTTTCTCTGTCCTTCTTTCTGCTCAGAACTCTAGGTGGGAAATCCATGTAGCCTGGAACCATTTATACTGAGATTTTTTTCCCCTAAAATTTTTATTTATTTTGTTGTGTCATAAAATATAACATAATCTATTTACTTTGGAAATGCAGTGTATTCTGAGCAAATCCCCATGGAAATGCAGGGTTTTTCCATTGTTAGACTTCTCAGTCAATGAAACATAACTTTTAAAAAAATTCCAGAGCACTGTACAGTGAAGAAATTTTTCAGGTTCCCTTGCACACTTTTCAAACATGTCCACATTATGCCTCTTCCAGCAGAATCCTTAGCTTGGAAAAGTGGATTAATCCTATTGAATAAAGGATACAGT
>NW_017729024.1:83745324-83748560 GCF_001723915.1 Gavialis gangeticus
GCAGAATCCTTAGCTTGGAAAAGTGGATTAATCCTATTGAATAAAGGATACAGTGGTTTTAGACTGGATCTCTTCTAAGGGCTCAGTTTACTGTAATCAGTAGTCGCAGAAGAAATTCTGCTGCCTCTTAACGCAAGACAAAGTTATCTGAAAGGCACCTGATTTCAGGAAATGCATTTTGAATATACATCTCTCCATTACTTCTCTACTCTGGTTCTGTGTGCAAAATAAGAAATATACTCATGATTTCTTTAGGTTTGACAGTTAGTATCACAAGTGAATTGAAATCTGTGAAGTATTTTTAATTGCTATGTTTGCTTTTCAATGCAAACCACATATGATCTCAACTCCTGTAGACTAAGCAGCAGCAATTAGATGATACATGCTTTGGGATGTTGGAATTTGGCGAAATGGGGCAGATGATTTCAATGAAACCATGAAAGTTAGCGTGCCACTATCATAAATTAGAAGGATATGATTCATTAAATATTACAAATTAGCCATAAAAGCAAGATAAAAAATACATTTGGAAGCAGTGTACACTTCTAAGTCAGAAACATGAACATTTAATTGAATACACTGGCAGGACTAAGTTTTTTTTTTACCACCAGCTGATGAATCTTCCTATGTACAGCAGCACTGAGGAGTGGTTTTGACTTTTAGCCCAGATACATGGCCTGAAGATTGCAGACCTCATTACAATGTGAAATGATTATGATCATAAAACGATACTAGCAGTTATTGTGCAGAAAGCTGAGATATTTCAAAACCAGTGACCTGATTGCAAAATGTAACGCTTTTGGGAGTAGTCCCTATGACAACTATGGAGTCTAAGGGATAACGTACAGAAAATTAGCCTTTGATAAATCTTAAACTGCAACACTTTAGACTATACGTATTCTGTGGCCATGACTTACAATTGTCTGAGTAGTATCTTACAAGCCCCTGCTAAACATGCAATACAAAGCTCAGTGGGATTTGAGGTGCGATCCCCACAATCCCACTTTTTGCCATGCCACACATGCATGGTAGGGGGGCATGACTGTGTGCTCATCAAGCCTCAGATCCCATCACACCTTATTGCTAGTGGAGGGGGAGCTCCCGGGCTCCCCCTGCACAGGCTCCTATGACTGGGAGCCCTGTCATCTGATGGGGCTCCCAGCTGTGGGAGTAAATGGTGCATGTCCGTGGCTGGGAGCCTGGCTCAGCTGATGGTTTCCAGCCTCAGGAGGTATGGTGCACCTCCACAGCTGGGAGCCAAGACCAGCTGACAGGATTCCCTGGTGAGCCCCAGCCTAGCCTCATGTTCAATTAATGGTGTAATAGAAACCAGCCACAAAGTATTACGCATATTTTGTTTATTATTCCTTGTTTTATCACACTGTTACTAGCAGTAATGAGTAACTACTTAAGACATGATTAACTGATTAATCAGGTTTTAAGTATATCGAGTGCCAGAAGCTACTTTGGAAGAAATTCCCCATCCCTCCCTGCCAAAATGGGTACTAGCTGATTAGGGAATTATATCTATAATGGAGAAAAGGGAGAATCTGGCCTCTGATAAAAAATTTGAGAAATATTTGCTGAAACCTGAATGTGCAAATGCATTAAGAGGACAGTACTTGCTAGAAATAAAGATTTGTGCTAAAATAAAATTGTTTCCAAGAAAAGGCCTGGAGGCCGCCTACCCCAACAAAGCTGGCTGTGGAGCTGAGGGTGAGCAGTCCTGTCAGAATTCTCCCTGCAAAACACATGTAGTCAATAGGGTCTTCCCTAGGGTATAGTGGTTGGAGGGGAAGGAAGAACAGACATCTGAGTTTCCTTTCCTTTCTTAACATAGCTGATGGGAACTGCAGAGGCAGATGATTCTATGTAGGGATTGGGGAGTTAAGGAGCGCTTAGACAGCCCATTAGTCTCACAGATTTGCAAAGTGAGAAAACAACTGAGGACAGCCAGGTTGAAAACACAGAGAAACCACATGAGCAGTCAGTGATTAAAACAAATTTAATCTCAAGAATTGAAAGCTGGCTTGGGTACACTGGAATATATATATTGTCTTCCCGTTATTTCCATGGACATCTGACAATGGCCTGCATCACTTGATCACAACACAGGTCACGATGCCATGTCACAAAGAGACAAATAAGAAATACACTTACAGTTCCACCACAAGAAGACTATATTTGTTGTGCTAGTTCTTCAGCTCTCATAGGAAATTGCTGAGCTTTTTTTATGAGCACATCTGCATCACATCTGAATTTCTAAATAACCTGAAATGAAATAAAGCACAGCATTAACCCATGTGAGGCTATAAATCTGTGGCTCCTTAGCAAATTAATTTTAAATGCTTCATCTGTTCTACACAGGAGCAACTATTTTCATATTACTTTTTTATACACATGTTCTGAAAAAAACTGATATATGCAAGTTAGTTTATTAAACTAACTCTATATTTTGAGGTACGGTTTATCTATGAATGAGGATTTATTTTTACCAGTTGGGGAGGATATAACTGATCACTAACCATAAATAATGATAGCCAGCACAGTTTTGTCATGGGTAGATCTTGCCTGACCAATCTCATCTCCTTCTATAACCAGGTGACGCATCACCTGGACAAGGGAGAAGAGATTGATGTCATATAGCTGGACTTTAAAAAAGCCTTTGATCTGGTGTCCCATGACCTCCTCATGGAAAAATTGGCCAACTGCTACACCACAGTCCGATGGCTGGGAAATTGGCTCCAAGGTTGGACCCAGAGAGTAGTGGTCGATGGCAGCGAGTCATTATGGCACTCTATAACCAGTGGCGTCCCCCAAGGCCAGGGGTGGGCAAAATGCGACCTGTGGGCTGAATGCAGCCTGCCAGGCCATTCTATCTAGCCCCCTAAAAAATTTAGAAAATTAATATTTATCTGCCCCTGGCTGCCTCTCATGCAGCCCTCAATGGCTTGCCAAAACTCAGTAACCAGCCCTCCACCCAAAATAATTTCCCACCTCTGCCCAAAGCTCTGTCCTTGAACTGGTTCTCTTCAACATCTTTATCAACAATGTGGACATTGGTGTCAGAAGCACACTGGCTAAGTTCACTGA
Source organism: Gavialis gangeticus (assembly GCF_001723915.1). NCBI lineage: Eukaryota > Metazoa > Chordata > Crocodylia > Gavialidae > Gavialis > Gavialis gangeticus. The sequence continues at coordinate 83,748,418 of NW_017729024.1, forward strand.
TGATACTAAATTTTGGGGCATAGCATCCACAGCTGAGGACAGGCTAATGATGCAGGCTGACTTGGATAAGCTTAGTAAGTGGGCGGACACAAACCTGATGACATTCAATACTGATAAATGCAAGGTACTCCACCTTGGGGAAA
>NW_017729024.1:83748652-83755124 GCF_001723915.1 Gavialis gangeticus
GCCTTGGTGAGGCCGCAGCTGGAGTACTGCATCCAGTTCTGGGCTCCGCAATTCAAGAAGGATGTTGAGAAGCTTGAGAGAGTCCAGAGGAGAGCCACACACATGATCAGAGGGCAAGAGAATAGGCCTTATGAAGAGAAGCTGAGATCCATGAGACTCTTCAGTCTGGAAAAGCGCAGGCTCAGGGTAGCTGCCTATAAGTACACAAGAGGTGTCCATCAGGATCTGGGAGAACATCTGTTCACCAAAGCGCTCCAAGGACAAACAAGGACCAACAGTCATAAACTCCTACAAGACCATTTTAGGCTGGACATAACAGATTTCTTTACTGTCTGAGCCCCCAAGACCTGGAATAGATTCCCTCCAGATGTTGTGCAGGCACCTACTCTGGACTTATTCAAGAAACGCTTGGATACTTATCTTGCTGGGGTCCTTTGACCCTAGCTGACTTTCTGCCCCGGGGCAGGGGGATGGGTTTGATGATCTTTGAGGTCCCTTCCAGCCCTAATGTCTATGAAATCTATAAGTATGTAGCATAGTATGTACAGATATATATCAGTGATGCATCATTTCAGGAGTACCCAACAGTATTGTACATAGATACAAAATATCTATTTCGTTAAATAAATATATGAACAGTAAAATGAATAGAATATTTATCTCTGTTACCTAAATTGCTCATTTGAAGCCTTTTAAAGTTTGGGGATTTTTATAACAGCAATGTTGAAGTTATGTATTTTTCATATGAGGTGTCTTACCTTTTTCAAAAACATTAATTCTACATTAGCAAAGATTTCTGGTGAGAGTATAAGACTTCAGATTCTTGGCTTGTATAAACTGGCATAGCTCCATTGACATTAGTGGGGCCAGTACCAGAGCAAGTGAGGGTGAGTGGGGCAACTGCCTTAGGCACCGAAGCAAAGGGGCACCAACAAGTGCTTCCCAGCCAGGGCGGAGTGTGGGACAGAGCCTACAGCTGATCATTTGGGGGGGTGCAGGGACGGGGGAGGGAGGCTCCTGCTGCTGTGTGCACTCCTGGGCAAGCGCTGGGGGAGGAGGTGTGCCCCCCAGATCTATGCATGGGGCAAGGGCGGGCTGCTGCTGTGGATTTACCCTGGGCACCAAACTTCCTTGCTATGGTACTGAGTGGGGCTACCATGTCACCTAAATCAACTAAGAATATTGCCCAAGAAATGGAAATACTGTTTCTTCTAGGAAGCAATGGTTACTTGCTACTGTTGGAGACAGGATAGGGTGGTAGATGGATTTCTTAGAAGTTATTATGTAATATTTTTATCTGCACAGTTCAATGTAAGTGTTAGCAAAATTATCATTCTCAACTAATGAAAACATCAACTTCATAATATAATATTACAACAAAGTTATAGCAAGTGAACTAAGATATTTTTTTTTAAACTGGCCAAGTCAGTATAAAGTTGACTGAAGACAACTTGTGTAGTCCAGTAGAATTTTAATTTAAAATAAACAAACCATAACTTTAAGCTAAAATTTTTTTTCGCAAACATTTGTTAGGATCTTTCAATTGTGGATGCCAAAAGGAGACATGATACCCTGACATGCTCAAAGCTAGTATCTGGGTAGCTCACAAGTAGTTTGGAGGAAGCAGGAATAGAAGGGAAGGGAAGATTTGTCCCTCGGATTACAGGCATGCCTATAGTCTGAGGGAAGATCAAGCTCAGAGGTTATGAATTTAAGTGCCAATGTTTTTTACAGCCCTATTAAAAAAATCTGTTACAACATAACATTTTGTTATTGGTATCCATTTGACAATCTGTTCTGGAAGCAGGAAATTCTGACACAACAACAACAACTCTTATTTTGATTTCTCTGTGTACTATAGCAACTTACGTCCAAACCAGCTCTGATTTTTATCTCATTTTTATCTTTAACTGGGGTTTGCAGTGACATTAAAAAAAGCCACAGTGGCTTTGCAGACTTGATTTACAACTTCACTATGATATCTGAACTAAGGCCTTTACTTTCTTGTGCTTCCTTATGAGCATATGAAGAGCAGGACAGCCTTCCTTTGTTCTGTTGCAGTTCAAAGCCCATGCTGCTCAAGACTTCTAAAAGTGGGAATGGATTATAGATTATAGGAGCCACTCTAGTCATAACACCTTGAAGAATGAAAGTAGCCGTAGGGCGAGTAACTAGTCTTTCTTTTTTGAATACTTGTCATTGTGAATCCTATCATTGATGACTCATGAGTAGTCTTATTTCTGAACGGTAGGAAAGAGAGGTTTCAATGACAATACTCAAATAGTGGCTCATGTACCGCTTCTCCAAACTTGGTATTTGATCCAGTTTCCATGTCTAGGGCAAAAGTCAGCAGGCTGCTCCATTTTGCAGCCTTACACATGTTGGAAACTGGTATAGACTCATAGATATTAGGTCGGAAGGAACATCAAGTCCGATCCCCTGCCCTGGGCAGGAAAGAGTGCTAGCATCAGACGACCCCAGCCAGGTGCTTGTCCAGTCTCCTCTTGAAGACCCTCAGGGTAGTGGGGAGCACCACCTCCCTTGGAAGCCCATTACAGATACTGGCAACCCTTACTGTGAAGAAGTTCTTCCTAATGTCCAACCTAAATCTGCCCTCCATCAATTTGTGGCCATTGTTCCTAACTATTCCAAGGGGTGCCCTAGTAAATAGAGCATCTCTTATTCCCTGCTGCCCTCCCCTGACAAATTTAAAGGCAGCCACAAGATCACCTCTCAGCCTTCTCTTGCAAAGGCTGAAGAAATCTAGGTCTCTCAGTCTCTCCTCATAGGGCCTTGCCTGTGGGCCTCTGACCATATAAGTGGCCCTCCTCTGAACCCTCAAGATTCTCTGCATCCCTCTTGAAGCGTGGCACCCAAAACTGGATGCAGTACTCCAGTTGCAGCCTGACCAGTGCCATATAGAGGGCAAGCATCACCTCCCTGGACCTATTCATCATGCATCTGCTAATGCATGATAAAGTGCAGTTAGCCTTGTTGATCACTTCATCACATTGACGATTCATGTTCATCCTGGAGTCAACTATGACTTCAAAATCCCTTTCTGCTGAGAAGGTCATCCCCCAGCCTCTAGGTGTGTTGGGGGTTCTTTTTGCCCATGTGCAGCACTTTGCACTTGTCTTTGTTGACCTGCATCCTGTTTTGTTCCGCTCATTTTTTCAACCTGTCCAGATCCACCTGGATCCATTCCCTATACTCTGGTGCATTAACTTCGCCCCATAATTTGGTATCATTTGTGAACTTGGACAGGGTGTTCTTGGATAGGCGTGCTCCTGAATGAGGCTAAAGAAGCCAAATAGTCTGGTAGAGCATACTTTGAGATTTTGGCGAGCCTTGCCAGCTAGCTGATAGCAGGTAGGAAAACATTAAGGGATCCATTTAGAGAGCTTTCATAGCAAGACAGCTGGGTCTTGGCAGAGGCTAGATGCAGCCACAAAGAAGAAAGAAAACAGTTTGAAATAATTAGCCCTACTACTGTAATAAAAGAAACACCAGGGATGTCCAAAGTATATGCTCAAGAGATGGAGATTGAGAGGGTACCTGATTAGTTCAGCTGCAAGTCCAAGATAACCTTTGGAATAAATTTGGGTTCCAACCTCAGCAACATACATTCTTCAATTGGAAGAAGGTAAGACAGTCTGATTATACATGCTGATATGATGGCCATCAAAAAAACACCACTTTACCCTCAAAATTGTCTTTCTGTCTGCAATGCTGACCTGCCCAAACTGTCAAATAGGACTACATGTTCAGGTACAGAATAAGGTTGCTGTTAATCCAGAGTCATTAATGGTTCCTATGAAACTGGGAGGGAGAATATCCTGTCTAGCTAGGAATCTTAGCTGAGAGAAAAGAGAAACGTTCTCTTGGGCTATTTCAGTGTCCTGTTATGACCAGCATCTGGTCTGGATAAAACTGAGTCTATAGCTCTTTAATAATAGAATGAAGTCACATTTGCTTGCAATTTATGGAAGTTCCTAAACATGAGGCCAGAATGACCCAGCTCAGATCAGAGGCAGGGCAACGCTAAAACCCAGCTGCTCCTCTTCACTGCTACTTCTCCATGCCACCTAGCCACAGTGCAGTGCAGAAGGGACCAAGCTCACTCACCATAGATTGCTGACCCCTGCTATAGAGAAGAAGCTACCGGGTAAAATGTGGCACTGGCTGAAATAACGATAGGCAATGACCTCCAGCACTTGTCTTCTTTTTATAAAAGAACTAAAGAAGGACAACAAGGATGATTAGTGGTATGGGGGGCTTCCATATAAAGAGAGGCTAGGCCTATTCAGTTTAGAAAAGAGATGCTTGAGGGGGAACATGATAAGTGTTTGCACTATACTAAATGATGAAGAGAAAGTAAATAGGGATTAATTATTTACTATTTCTCACAATACAAGAACTAGGGGTCACAAATTGAAACTAGTGGGTGCATCTACATGTGCGCTTTACCACGGAGTAGACTAATTAGCTCCACAGTAAACAGTCACTGTCTACACATGCACCAGTATTAGGGTGCAGTAAACTAATTAACTCCACTGTAACATAGTACTGTTGGGGACAGTACTCTCTTATGGTTGAGTACGTAACTGCTGAGATGCATGTGTAGGCAGTGACCAGGCAGGGGCCAGATTCCTGCCTGTTGCTTAGCCACATAGCTCTGCAGGTTCAGCACCCTTGTGCCCTAGCCAGCCCCTCCATTGCCACCTGGAGCCCAAGGCTGACACCCTGTGCCCCGTCAGGCTGGGCATGCTCCACTCCAGCTCAAATTGCTGCTGTTCTGGGTGCATATGTAGACACTGCACCTGGGAGCAGTTTATTGTGGCTCAAACAGCTCCTGAGTTTATTTGCTTCACCTTAATTTCACATGTAGATGCACCCAGTAGCTAGTAAGTTTAAAACTAAACAAAGGAAGTTCTCTTTCATGCAGCATGTAATTAAAGTGCCACCAGATATGGCATTCTTGAATCTCCCAAAGGGAAGGAGCTCTGGGATACAATTAAGGAACGCAAATTAAGGTGGCTGAAACAGTCTTGCAGGTAGCATTGGGCACATCTTATGCTATGGCCCATCTAAGGGCCAATCATTGCCACCAGATGTGGTAGAAGCTGACAGCCAGATTTAAAAAAGGTTGGACAAATTCTTGGAGGAAAGTGGCATCAGTAGATTTGAGCATTAGGGATATAACCTCTGAATCAGAACTTCCTAGACATTAAGGGCATACATGCCTTTATGTACTTCAGGGTGCTGGGGGAGAGCATTTTAATTAGAGTGGCTCTGAGGAGCCATTCCTGCCAACATTTTGAAATGCAGGAACACTGAATACATGTGGTGCTGAGGCTCCTGGAGCATTCTAATTAGATTAATGAAGTCTGTTCCAACATGTTCTAATCAGAACATGTCAGAGAAGGCTTCAGGCACGTGTATAGGTGTCCGAAATGCTGGAGGCTGCAAGTAAAAGAGGAACAGTGGAAAAAGCCCTGGTTACACCTGGTTCACTTTTTCTTTTGGTATCCAGTCTCTGCCACTGTGTGATACAGGATACTGGGCAAGATCAACCTATGGTCTGACCCAGTAAGTGACTATTATGTCCTTATTAGCAAATTACCTGTTAAGAATGATGCCAGGGTGGGGGGGGGACAGGATGTAGTGCTGCCACCCACCACCCCACACCGATGCTGCCTCCCAGAACCCGAGGTAGGGAGCTTGCATGCAACACCACCACCAGCCACTGCCCCATGCAGCTGCCGCTCTGCGCTGGCTACACCCCACCCACTCTGCAGCTGGCCCCACATCACCCTCCTGCTCCGTGTTCAGCCCCACACTCTCCCCACCCCATACTCCCCACCCCCCAGCACAGGACAGTGGGTGCCCACTGCCATCCACTGCGCCGCAGTGCCACCACTCCATGTCCAGCCATGTGTAACCCACCCCACTCCACATCTGGCCCTGCACAACCCCCCTGCTCTGTGTCTGGACCCATGCCCCTCCACCTCCCCACATCCACCCTGAGCCCCCCCTCCAGCGTGGGTTGGTGGGTGGCCACTGCCACCCAGAACCCTGCACTGTCACCGCTCCACATCCAGCCATGGGCCACCCTCCCCACCACTTCACATCCAGCCCCGTGCCATCTTCTCCCTTCCCCCAACTCCGCATCTTCCTGGCCCGCTCCACTGGAGCCACACCCAACCTGTTATTCTTGATGGGCATTCTTTAGGCAACCCTGGCTGGAGCCACACCCCCCAAAAACATTACGGACAGACAGACACACGGACAGATGGACTAAGCCCTTTATATAGCTAGAATGATCTCTAAAATGCCATAATCAAGTGTGCCCAGTGCATTGGAGTAAGATGGCTTCTGAAGGTTCTGCTTTCTGGCCTGGTTCTGATATGATCTGGCATCCTGTTAAGTTTGGTGATAGTTTCATAGTTTCATAGTTTCTAGGGTCGGA
>NW_017729024.1:83755135-83759435 GCF_001723915.1 Gavialis gangeticus
ATGAGTCCCACCACGTTTCCGTAATCCCCACTATGTCCGTGATATAACAAAGAAATGTGGGGAGTGTTGTGCAAAAGAAGAAAGGCTGACATTTTCTGCTGTACCTCAGTATTTACGGCTAGAATTTCAGGTTGTCTGAGCTGATAAGATGTTGGTTGTGCTGACTGGAATTGAGGTTGGTTTGTGATTGTAATCTGTGCGGTAAACCCTCTGGGAGCCCAGAATGGATTTTGAGTCTTTTAAGAAATGCAGAGCACTGTCATTATGCTTGCTAAGTACTTCTACATCTTCAAAGAGTATGGTCACAATCATGACCTGCATTGCTCTTTGGACATGCAGTGCGTGAAGACATCATCATTACCATGTTAGTCATCCATGATTGGGCCCCAGCAGAAGATGCACCCTTTGCCACCTGCATGATTGTTTCAGCCACCTTAATTTACATTCTTTAATTATATCCCAGAGCTCCTTTCCTTTGGGAGGTTTAAGAGGAAAGGTCTCACTTGTCTCAGGTTAGCTAGTCAGACTTTTCCAGTCATACACAAACAGCTGTAGGAGGGTAAAGGAGTATGCTTTTTGTCAAAAAGCTCAATATTTTTGGAGTCTTTACTTCTATGGATATTTTTCCTTGATTTATATTTCTCTTGTGTCACTGACAACTTAGGATCCTGGCTTGGAGCAAGCACATTAGTACTTAATCCACGGTGGAGTGACTTAGTATAATGTATCTCTACCAGTTTTGCTGTGGATGTTATCATATCTGGCATCTGGACCCAGACTTTAGCCATATCAGACAGTATCTAATTTATGAGAAGAGCAATCCTAGATGAGCCAGAAGCTTACAAGATTACCAAATAGCTTGTAAGATTTCACCAGACAAGTATCTACATTTTGGGAAGCCATCTTTTCATAGCCTGATGACAACTCCACAGTTTACTTTGGGGTATAAACTTAAAATCTGGCATTATAACCAACACTTTTTTGTTGGAAATGATAGGTATACTCAGTTTATGGGACTCTCCTAAACAGAAAATTCACCTGCTCTGTCCTTTTGTGGACAGAGAAAATTAAGCATAGAGGGCAGTACTTAGGTTGACATAAATCATAATAGTCATATGTCAAAGACTCAGAAGAGTTCCAAAGATCTATGAAAGGTTTAGAAAAAGCTAAGAACTGGCCACTCTGTCTTGTTGCTCTGGGTGGTAAAAGAAAATGGAAAGAGGGCCATTACCAACCTGCTATTTATGCCCCCACATGTGAGCATGAGAAGACACAGATTGCCTACATAGCCTCGATAGTCTGCTATTAAAAATAAAAGCCTCTGGACTTGTATACATAATGGGATCTACATGGATACATACTTTATGAAGAACCAGTGACATTTCCATTGACTCATTTACTAATTTTTAACAGCCTTTACCATAGGGGCAACTAAAAATACAGTTAAAATAGTTTCCCACCCCTTCATTAATGGCTGTGAGTTTAAATGTGCATTTTCCCCCTTTTTTCTTTTCTTTGTTGCTATGAGAAATACAGTCAATTTCTCCTAAGCCTGAAAACACTTAAATATGTACAGCCCTTTGTAGTCCCACAGAAATCATTTTGAAAACAACTACTAATGTGCTGTCAAAAGCACTTAGAAAACAGGGAGAAAATAGATTTCTAATCTTTCAGTAATACTAGTCTTTAGTATTGCTTAAAAGATAAGAGTAGGCAAAGCATTTTTAGACAAAAGTGATTAATTAAGTCAACAGTGTCCTTTTACAAAATATATTTTTGTCTGAAAATTTCTTATCTACTGTTGCTACGGGAACACTGTGCATTACCATAACTGAAAGAGATGGGAGGAAAAGAAGTCTTCACCATTTTTTAATTTAATACATCAGATTGACCACTAAATCCATTCATCTCCTCTCAGAGTGCAAATTTATTTGCAGTGTTACTTGACAATACCCAATATAAGCTACACACTTGAGCACTTCAGAAAACAAGCAAGTAATTTAATCAATGGAGAAAGCAGTTTATTAAGGGAGTTAGTTCTGCCTATCACCATGTTTTTCTACAAACAGTTTCAATCGTATGCCTCAATGAACTAGGTAAAATTAGAATTTGTTAGTATATTAGATCGCATTTCCTTGATCTTGAGTCAAAATCACAGGCAACTTTTCAGGCAGCATTTTCCAGTTTATACGCCTAGAAAACAGGGTCACAGGCTAAGCTCCAATATGTTACCCAGCTTCTTCATGTCATGTAATCTGTTCATCATAACCCTGGAATAGTCCCAGAAAGAAGCAATCTTGTTTCTCAGCAATCTAGTGCAATACTAGCACATTGACCAATGCTCCTCAGTGAAATATAGTGGACAACAGACTTGTGGATTTTTAGCTTTGAAAACAAGCCAGCCATTCATCATCTCTTTCCTGGCCTTAATGCCATATTGGCGAAGATTTCAAATAATGTAACGATTCAGTAAATCGCATTTTTAAATGATTTACCATTGTCCTGAAGCCCTTGATAGCTTCTGCTGCAAAGTACCAGCTGTTGAACACATCTCAACATGTACTCAATGAGAAGCTTTCTAAACAAAAATGTCTTTAAAAAAATTTAGATTGTGAAAAGAACCTAAGTGGCAGATCCGGTCAGGAAGTGGTTTGAGATTTCTAGGTTGTGGTGGTAATATTTGCAGTGATACTTTCTCAACTTTTTTGTTTTTCTCCCCACTGAAATCTACGCTACTGTGTCCAATATTGGCTCAAAATTATGTGTAGATTCAGCTGGAACAAATCTGGCCCACTGTGTAAGTATGCAGGATGTCATATATCAGAGATTACTATACTACAGTCTTGAGGATGCTGCAGTGATTTCAAATTGAGGCGTATGCCCTCCTGTTTCTGCATTGCTCTAACTTCATTCTATAATGCCACAAGCCTCACAGGAACAATAGTACATTATGAACCTGCTATCCATCTTGTACAAGTGAGATTATGTATATACATTGTTTTAATTTAAAAAATTTTTCAGGTGAAGTCTTAGAAAAGGGAAAATTATTTGCAACAAATTTTTAAAAATTTTGTGATTCTGTAATTCTGTTCATTCCAGCTTGTGCTCTTCTCATAACCACCAGGGATTCTTCAACCCTCTCAAAACATCTCAGGTTTTTCTTCTCATGGTTGTTTAAAAGTCTCATCTGAACATTACCCCAATAAACTATGGAAATCAGCTAGGTTGGAAAGAAAAAAAGCTGGGCAAAACCTTCTGGGATTCACTTCTATGGTGTATCAAACCATCACACCATACTTAAGTAGCCTGATAAAACTAATTCAGTGTGAACTATCCTGTGGAATCATATTAAGAACGAGGGCTTAATGTGTAATACTCATTGCTTTTAAAGGTCAATTTGTGATGCACGTATAAAATCCATTTAATAGCTTTGTACTTCTTATACGGCAATTATAAAGATGAACAAAGGATTCCCAAAAACTGAAACAATGATTCTGATTCTAGTTGATTTGAGCCTGGAACAAAGAATAAAACAGACAGCTTTTTACAAACAATACCTTTTGAAATAAAGGTCACAAATACTCTACATCATAAAACCTTTTACACGTTGTATTGATTGCAATTTCAAAAGCAGTTTAATATTCAGTAATTTATTTTGGAGAAGAGCATAGAAAGACAGTGAAAGACAGCCTGAGTTGCTGAACTAAATCTCCATCTACTGTAGGAACTGTGATGCATAATTCCCTTTATAAAATTATTGAACTCAACCTTAAAAATAGCTTTTTGGATCCTACTAACTCAGATTGGAACCTTGTTCCAGGAAATCACAGATCTCAGAGGGGACCTTCTTGTTAATTTCCAGCATATATTTATTTACGGCCCATTTATATACAAGACTTGCATGCTGTCATCTCTGCTTTATGGTTCAGAAACATGGACTACATATACTAGGCACGTCAAGAGACTGAACAGCTTTCACATGAGATGTCTGCATAAGATCCTGAAAATAAAAAGGGAAGTCAAAATACCAATTACAGAGGTGCAGGAGTGTGCAGGATTGACACATTTAGAAAACACTTTCAAAAAGAGGAGGTTGCGATGGCTCAGCCATGTCAAGAGAATGGGAAAAGACCATATCCCCAGGAATATTTTGTACAGCAAGAATTGAGATGGCTCTAGAAAATGGGGTTGCCCTTAATGGTAGTACCACAACAAGTGTAAAAATTATATGAAGTTGTTCAACATCAGTGTAGAAAGCTGGGAGAAGTGAGTAGAGTCTCATCTGATCTGGAGGGAATAT
>NW_017729024.1:83764435-83774516 GCF_001723915.1 Gavialis gangeticus
AGAAAATGGGGTTGCCCTTAATGGTAGTACCACAACAAGTGTAAAAATTATATGAAGTTGTTCAACATCAGTGTAGAAAGCTGGGAGAAGTGAGTAGAGTCTCATCTGATCTGGAGGGAATATCTGGCACTGGGTGCAGCACAACATGAAGCTGCTTTGATCCAGAGGGCAGAAGCGAAGTGAGAAAGAAAAAAGAAGCATGCTGTAAACCTGGACTCCAGCTCAGAAAATACATGGATCTGTGAAACTTTTAACAAGCTGCGTTGCTTGACTTGGGCTTGTCAGTCATAAATGGATTCATCAGGCACCTCTTTTGCATACACCATTATCCAGAGGAATGAGGTTTGCTTATCTAATATGCATTTGTTATTGTGCCAACATGGTCCTTTGACTTAAATACCTTGTCTCCTTCCCTTGTTTTTATGAACCTGGTATATTTATACTTAGCAGTTATATCACACCACAGCCAATGTTTTGCTAGGTTAAATAATCCAAGATCTTCTAGTGCAGTCTTTACAAACTCTTCATTTCCCAGATTAGAATAATAACTCTTTTCTGCAGCTTTGCTGCTTCTTTGCATCTTTCTTGAACATGGTTTACCAGATGTATTGCGCATGCTGTCTTACCAGTGCCTTGCACTTCTCTTCTCTACTAAATAACTGACTGACATACCCCAGGATTAAAGTTGACTTTTTCACAACCCCATCACTCTGGGGCTGATAGGTAACCTATGGCCAACTACCATACCCAAGTCATTTTCCACCTCACTCAGCTCCAGATGATGACTTCTCAAATTATAGCGTGCTTTTGTTACTAGTCCCCAAAAGCAAAACCTTGCATTTTATCTTTCTCTATTACTCTAGGACTCAGTGTAATCCAGTTCTTTCTGTATGATACTTTGATCCTCCTCTCTATTAACAATCCTTCTTATATCTTTGTAAGCAGCAAATTTCAAAAGAAAATTTAAAATATCTATTGAAATTTTTGTGCCAGGGACATTAATGAAGATATAAAACAAGTGGCATCCAAAAACCAGTGTTTAATGAACTCTGTAATCTCCATCCAGTCTGATATTTTCACCTTGAGCACTACTTGATTTACAATTCCTATCCACTTCAAAGTTCGACCAATCTCCATCTTCTCCAGCTCCAGTAGTGGTTTCCCATGATGAAGTGCAAATAGATGCTATTGCATTCCTGTTGCCCAGTGTGACAGGGTGGCTGAAACACCCTGCCATGAGACCATGAAAGATAAAGCAAAGGAGATAAACTTACTGAAGGATGCTGAGGAAACTGTGGTGAGTCGGGGTGGGAAGGATGCCGCACCCTGACTAATTAAGGGAACCAGTTGGGGTCAGAGCAGATCATAGATTTCCTTGGTAAACCCAACTGCCAGGGTTGGAGCCTGAGATAGGGAAAACAGCACGGCCAAAGAAAAGAGTAAAAGCAGTGCCGAAAAGTTGAAGAGAAAACAGCTGGGTCAGGAAGGCAGTGAATCAGATGCTGCCATGGCAGACCCAACCAGACAAAAAGGAAATTTAAAGGGATGATGAGGGACTGTTAGGGGTCAGATGGAAAGAAGGGTAGATGAGGCAAGAAGATGGTGGAGACTGAGGAGAGACAGAACCGACCCTGGGGCTTAAAGGAAAGCTCCAGTTCCCCGAGTTACCTGGTGAAAGCCAGTGAAGAGGCTGCTCTGTTGGTGAGAGCCAGCACAGGAACAGAGAAGACTGCTCCATCAGTGAGTCCAGTCCTGGGGAGTGAAGGTAAACACTCTGGGAACCTGGAGGAGAATGACGACACAGATGAGATTACACCCAAGAAGAGGGGTGAATCCATCCGACCCTGAAGATAAGGGCAGGATTAGAATCAAGAAGTAGCTGTTTTGGGACCCATGCAGGGAAGAATGGGGGAAACAGCCAACTTAAGAGGAGGACCCCAGCCAAGAGGTCCATAAGACTGAGATTGTTTCCTCAGCATTAGAGGTGAGCAACAATACTCCCAGAACATGTGATGTGGTTAGGGTAGAGTATGGGGTGGTGAAGCCCTGCAAAGAAAAGCCAACTTCTTGAGCCTATAACTAAACCTTTTTTGTCTCCCAAGAATGTTTTGGCACCTCCCTCTCAAACACCAAAGGCGTGGCAGGCGATTTTCTGAAGGACAAAACACTACAATCCCAGTGGAGAGACAACTTGGCTCCAGGCAGCACACCACCAACCTCTTACACCTAGAAAATTAGTTGCCAAAGGAAGATACAATTCTCTCTCCATCTTAGCAACCCTATAGTGTAAGTCAATAAAACATTACCATGTGTGAATTTATATAGTATTGGGGGTTAATTGTACTGAATTACTACAAAATGTGTGAAAAAAGAATCAATTTCTGAGAAAATCATATAGCTTCCTGTACTATTTTGCAATTTGTATATGCCACATATCCTAAAGAAAAGCTATTTTGAAGATACTTGGAAGGAGTTTTTAAAAGTGTTCTTGCGACTACTTCTGTATCTCTCTAATGTTAAATCCAGGAGCCTTAGTTACTAGGAATCTGAACCTACAGGTCTAACAGAGAACCATAAAATGTCCAAAAATTGCCTTTACTTACATGAACATTTCACGAATGTAATTTCCATTATCCAAAAACTCTTGCAAGACTACAAACAACCATTAGATGACCACTGGGTACCTGGAAATCTCTATAATTGTATAAAATTCCCATTTTGAGCCCTCTATATGACCAGAAACCAAATCCTTAACTTGTTGTACATCCTAAATGGAATATTTCCTATCTTATGCTAAAGAAATTTTAAGGAGGATATACATATTTTGGGGGGGGTGGGGAAGCAATTTTTATTTCTATCTGATCATTTTTTTCCTTAGGTCTTTGTTTCTGGCCAAAAGTGAACTATAAGAAAGTTAACAAGATGAGGTGTTAATAAAAATATTACAGTGGAGTCACATCTTACACTGGGGTTAGGTTCTAAAGTCAGCGCATCAGGTGAAAATTGCGTATAGTCAAAATTACCCTTAGGCTTGCCCAGTGGTACAGTCCGCTCCCTCCCCCATACAGTGGTTCAGTCCCTCCTTCCCACCCAGGGCAGCCTGCACCAAACTCCTGCCTGGCCAGCGTGTACAGCTTCCCAGCAGGGCTGCTCCCAATATAGCTGTTTGGCCCGGTGCATGTTGCTGCGGGGGGCAGCTGCAGGCTGAATCCAAACAATCGGCACCCCGGGGCATACGCGTATCATGAATTTGCATAAGTTAAATGTGCATATGATGCGACTCCACTGTATATTAAAAAAGGAACCAAAATCAGAAAATGCATTTGGGATGCATTTTCAAATCTGGTGCTTTTTGAAAACCATGCTCCTTTAACACGCCTAAAATTGAGGCCTGAAAAATGGAGGCACTCAGGTCATGAAACAATTTTGAAAACCCTAGCCAAAAGTCCTCAGAGAAATGATTCATTCATCAGTTGTTGTACATTACATGACACCACTTTTATCATATCCTCTAAGAAAACTGAATTAGTAAAAAATCCTTGTTTTCTAAACAAGAAAGGAGTCCATGAACAAGAACGTCTAAAACAGGGACATACCACTGTCTCTCCAAAGACCGCTTTCATAAAATAATTTGGTTTTTCAGTCCTAATGGCCCCTTGAGAAGTACATAATTAAATTCTGCTGACTTGTTGACGTTACCAGATGTATTGAGATGGGGTAGTTTTTGAAGCTAGGTTATACAAGGGAGATGCAGACTCAACTGTTTGTTTAGTTTCAGCCTCTGGGGTGAGAAAGGAAACAGCTGGGTCACTGACCTTCTTGCTACAGAGACTTCTTGCTTCACTGATGTTCCTGGAAGTAAACTTCTATGCATCTTGATTTGTTTCTGATCTGCTGAGGGCTGTCAGCATGGATATACCACATATGGGGCAAAGGGTATAACTATTCGTAGGGTAGCAGAATGAGGGCAGAATGTGAAGTAATTTAGAAACAATTCCTATCTACCTCGCGTTCCCCACATCTACCCTTCTCCTTTAAACCCCGCTTTCTTTCCTGGTGCAGGGATTACTGGGAAATAGCAAAGACAAGCAGTCATTGTCCATACAGCAAACATACTGACAAATGAAAACCAGCTGGGGGCACGAAGAATCTTATTCGATTATGTGATGAATATTATCTCTGGGTATGATCTTCTCAGCTCTTCATTAGAAAGAAGAGCAAGTGTGGAACAAAGCAGATAAATGTCCTTTATTGTAAATAATAGTGATGAAATAATCTTACATTTCAGTGATTTTACTTTAGTGTGGTCTAAGTGTGTAAATAGCAGCTTAAATGGCTTGCTCTAAATCCTACCGGAGCGCCTTTTTAATTATATTTCCAGAATTCAGCATACCTGGTACTGATACTCTGCAGTGAAATAAAAGAAACACCATAACTACACTAGACAGGCCTCACTCTTCTCTCACTTACACCAGATTCACACTGATATGGACTGCATTTACCACTGTCTTGCATCATGTGTCAACATTTACCATGGTGCAGAGGGAGTGTAAACCTCTATCCAGTCAGCACAAAGACATTTTTATCTTGTGTCTCTACTTAGTGGATTTACATCAGTCTAAATGTGACAGATGCATTAACTTCTAGTGCTTCATTTCCACTTTGGGCTAATTCAGGATGTCTCAGACTGCACTGTAGTATCTTGTAAAACCTAAATTATGAGAGCTCTTCCAGCTTTCTTCCTATCAAATTTCCTACTCTCTTTCACTGCAGCTCCCTTACTGCCTCAGCTAGTTCTGGCTAGGGCTGTGCGAAGCTTTGGACTATGCTTCGGATTCAGAAAAGATTTGGACAATTCGGAGGCCGAATCTGCATGTCCAAATTGAATCACTAGCTGCTTCTGGCTTTCCCAATCGATTCAGAGCTTCTGAATCAATTCCAAAAAGATTCAGAAAAGATTCGGTGATTTGGAGGCTGTCTGTATGGGGAAACAGAAACTTAGAAGAGGAAGGGGGAGCGGGGGCGGGGAAAGACTGACATGTCTAGGTGGCCAATGAACATGATTTCTTTCTGACTGTCTTTCCAGTTACAGTGTCTGGGGGGAGGGACATAGAAACAGCATAAAAGCCTTTGTGTGCAGGCTTGCTCTGCCTTTTGTGAGCTGGATCTGTCTGAAGAACAACGTCAGAAAGATACTGTGCTGCCTGGCTTGCTTCATAGTCAGCAGTTGCAACTTGCCTCCTCCTTTTTGTTGTTAGAAAGGATAAGACAGGATTTAACTTAGCTTAGCTTAGAATCTCTTTAATTAATACTACCCAATTAATTTCTTTCAATTTATATTTGCTCTCTTTTTTTGTTGTTGCAAACCTTGGAAAAAGAAAGCTCAGTGTTCTCCCTGCCATCGTGATCCATCACTGTGCAGGGAGGCACGCAGCTTGCACACACACACTTACAATATACACACATAGAAGAAGGAAAATCAGATATTCATAGGAGAAAAAGAGAGTCAGATTATATATAGTAGTAATTAGTTATTAATATTATTATAGTTAGTTTACATAGAGACTGAAGACAACACAGAAGTCAGATTCAGATTGAGACTAACATAGAACTCAAGGTCTTAAAAGAAGGAGATATAGCATTTTTAGGTGCACATTACAACACAGAAGAAGAACAAGAACAGTAGCAGTCACACATCCACATTAATAGACCATCACAGAAGAAGACACCATATATAGTTATTATTAATAATCAAAGAAGAGTCCAGTGCACGCACGCAACACAGAGGGAATAACACAGAGGGAATAAAACACACAACAGAATTACACTCCACATTCAGAATTCATAAAAAATAAACACATCCCAGCAGAGAAGAAGACAGACAGCACACATTTTTTTACGTAGGCCTTCATACTTACTAGTGAATCAAACAATCAAACCAGAGTCAGTGCACACAGGCAATGCAAAAGAAGAAAACACACAACACAAAAGGAGTGACACACTGCAACCTGCCGGACATCTGACTCCCCAGGTACCTCTGCACTTTTACTTGCACTGCTACATCCCCCTTTCCCCACCAGCACTGCACTGCACTTGTACTTCTACATCCCACCTCCCATCCCAGCCTGTCCCTCACCTCCTGACGCCTCTGTTTCCATTTTCACTGACTGGCTTCCTTGCCTGCATTGCGGGCCAGGCCAGGCTCTGGCCTCTTCACTATTCCTTCCATCCAGGACCAACTGCAGGTACTTCCTCAGCCTGACAAAGGGGTTTTGAACCCAAAAGCTTTCTAAGATTTTTTTTTAAGTATTCCTTTTTTTCCCATAATAAACATACAGACATAAAAACACAAGATAAGCCATCACACACCATGAGTAACATCATATATCCAGCAAAACACAACATCTTTACTTCCTGCTGTCAATTCCTTTATAAAAAGAAATGCTCTGTGACAGTTCCATTTGGGTACCTTTGATGCTGCTGCTGATGCTACTGGTGTTGAGCCAGCGAAGTTATTTTGACCTGATGTAGTTTACAGCAGTGGGCCGGACCAAGGCTGTGGGGCAGGAGGAGACCTCACTGGGGCACACTGCTGTGTTGTGCACAGGCCCCAGCACCAGTAAGGGTGGACCTTAACACACACACAGTGTCACCCACCCACATCATGAGTTTTGGCTGCTAGCAGCCAGAGGGGCAGGGCCCCAGAAGCCAGACTTCCCCTGCACCTATCTCTTTGACAGCTGGCAGGCTTTGTGGCCTGGCAAGACCTAGTATCCAGGCCTGTAGTAGTTCTTTTCACCTCCCTGCACCCTAAGGCAGACAGACACAGCTCACAGCTGTCAGGCTTCATGGCCACAGCAGGGCCTAGCATCCAGGCCTGCAGTAGATTTCACCCCCCTCCCCATGCCCCAAGACAGACACAGGTACACAAGCACCCACATCACAGGCTTTGCCTGTCAGCAGCCAGAGGTGCAGGGCCCCAGAACACCCCCCCCCGTACCTATCTCATTGACAGCTGGCAGGCTTCATGGCTGCAGCAAGGCCTAGCAGGCCTGCAGTTTTCACCCGGCTGTGCCTTAACACACACACAGTGTCACCTATGTCATGGGTTTTGCTTGTCAGCAGCTTGAGATGCAGTTTCCCAGAAACCCCTGCACTTATCTCCTTGAAACTTGGCAGACTCTGTGGCCTCAGCAAGAGCTACCACTCCTGCAGTTTTTACCCCCCTGTGGCCTAACACACATGTGTGACATGAGTTTTGCTTTCAGGATTTTGAGGTGTAGTTTCCCAGAAATGCCTGTGCCTATCACCTTGAAACTTGGCAGACTTCATGCGCTCAGCAGAGGCTACCAAACTGACAATTTTCATCTAAATAAGCCAAAAACCAACAAAATTACAGATATTTAATTGATTCCCCATTATACTCTATGGCCCAATCGCTGAATTGGCTCCGAATCGGCTCTGAAGCTTTGGAGCTGATTTGGCTGAATTGAAACAGAAAACTAATTCAGAGCTCTGAATCAAACTGCCGGCATCCAAAGCATCCGAATCCAGATCCGGATCGAACAGTTCCATATTTGCACAGGTCCAGTTCTGGCTTCCTTTGGAAAAGGATGCTGAACATTTTAGGCAATACTCAGTCCCATAATACTCAGTCATCAACCCATCTCTTAATTCAGAGTTTCCAGCTCCATCCCACCTACTCATCCCTAATCTCTGAGGAGCTCCAAAGGCAGAGTTAGCAGACTAAGCAAAACAGACCTTGCCTCACTGCTTTGATCCCTGTCAGAATTTGCTGCTGAGCATTCATTCAGGTACAGTATCTCAGTAAAGAACCATGGCTATACAGAGAGGGTAAACATTTTAGGATGGCTTAAGCCCAATCCTCTGATGGTCTACAACAGAGGTAAGGGGAAGGCAAAAACCTCTCTCCTTGTACCTTGTGAAGGGCAAGGGCAGACAAGGATCTTTGGGTAAATTCGATGTCTTCTTGTAAATCCAGTACCTTCTTGTGAAGGGAAAAGCATTTGGGGAGTAGGATATCAAATTATCTGATGCGAATACTAGCTTTTCCAGAATGACTAGGGCAGTAACTTAGCCTCCCCTCCACACCAGCCAAAGGATCTAACTCCAGGCTGCATTCTATTAAGGGCTAATAGATAAGCTGTAGGGCTGTGCAAATCTATGGTCGCTGGTTCAATTCAGAAGAGATTTGGCCTGATTTGGTGGCCAAATCCAAATTGAAACAAGAGACCCATTAATCTCTCCAAACAGAATCAGATTCAATTTGGAGAGATTCGATGGTTTGACCATCGACATAGCTTTATATGTTTTTTCTACATACCTCAAGGTACCAGGAGCGACTTGTGAATGCTAAGAGGGTGGGGTGAATGGAGTGTCTCATGGGAGCATGGGGGAGGAGGGGGGATCCCTGGTGCGCTTGGCAGTGGACCCAGAAGTGGACCAGAGGAACTTTTGGTCCACTTCCGGGACCACTGAGGAGCACGCAGGGGACCACGTGGCATGGCGTGGCGACTAGTGCCTCCTGGGTCTGGCATGGCGACTAGTGCCTTATGGGTCTGGGGGAGCACCTGGGGTCTCCCTGTGGCTGATCACTGAACCAGGGGGGACATAGGAGGGCGGTGTCCATCTGCCCCACCATCTCAGCATTCACAAGCCATGCCTGGTACCTCAAGGTACATAGAAAAGACATACAAAGCTGTGTATGTCTGAATCGCTGTTTCTCCAAATCAGAATTGAATCTTCAAATTTAGATTCAGCTGAATCAAATCAAGACAGTGATCCGAATCAGCAAATTGAATCACTGTCCCCTGAATCGGGCCAAATCCAAATCGAATACTGCCCGCTTTGCACACCCCTAATAAGCTGTGACTTACCTAGTGCTTCTGAAAACATTATACCTGCCTGAGACATGATGTGGGTGGAGGCTTTTGCTGGGATGGTGCATTACAGGTTGAGCCTTCAGGACACATTTTTCCTTCACACATTGTCTTTCAAGGTTTGATTGCACTCAACATATTCAAAGTGCATTTGACAAAAAATTAAATGTATTTAGATTACTATAAAAGATCTCCTCTCACGATGAAAATATAGCAAGCGGTATGTTGCTAATGACTAAAATGCAGTCACTTTTGGGAAAAAAAGGCTAATTTATACTTAAATCTAATTTATACCTTGTTTTCTTCATCAAAAAGAAGATCCAGAAGTGACTTGATTAGAGGGTGTTTTCCTGAGGAAAAATACTAGGTAGTAAAGGGCTCTTTATCCTAGGAATAAAGGCATAATAAGAATCAGTGTGTGGAAGGCAAAAAATCAGGGAAATTAAAGCTGGAAAAAAAGCATTAATTTTTTTTTTTTTATAGAGAGGATGATTAATCATGGTGTGACAGGTTATAGGTTTTATTTTAATATTTCTGTTTACATGCCTTAATGTCATTTTCACATAGTATACTTCAATTTACCCATAAAACTAGCACATACGGAAATAATGACTTAAGGAAACATTGACGCTAGAGCTGCCTAGTGCCTATGTGCAGAACAGGACAAAATGGATCCCTAGCATCAACAGAAATTTAAACAACTTTTTTGACATGTCACCAAAACTAATACTGTCAGTGACACCCAGAAGGCTCCAGGAAAACTGAATGGGATAAGCTGCAAGCAGGACAATAGGTGTGTAGGCTGGGTTGGATTGGAGGATGTCAGCTTGAGGTGAGCCAGTCTGAAGGAGACCAGTCCTTTGGCAAAGCATTTGAAAGGTCAAAAACAGAAGACTACTGGGCTCTGTGGTCAATACTGGCTAATATCTTTTGGATATTTTGATATAACCAGTACCAGTGCTGATATAACCTTATTAAGGTGCCTGAAATGCCACAGTCAGCTGCCATGTTAACCCGTCCTGCTTGCTCACTGGCCGTATGGGACTATCCGTGGTGCTTTGAATTGCCAGAAGCACACTTCTTGCTGCTCCAAAGCTTTGATGATCTTTTCTATGCTCTCCTCATAGTTTCATAGTTTCTAGGGTCGGAAGGGACCTGAGCAGATCATCCAGTCCGACCCC
>NW_017729024.1:83775456-83790678 GCF_001723915.1 Gavialis gangeticus
ATTTGAATACATCCAGTCCCTCCAGAACTTCCCTAACTAGTTCCTCACTAACCCTTGGCCTAGGTGCGCCTCCCCTGTGATCTAAGTGGGGCCCAGAGGGGGGGTGACTGTTCCGGTCCCTGCTTAGGAAAATGGAGGCAAAAAAATCATTAAATATGTTGGCTTTGTCATCTGGTGTGACGACCAAATTTCCTAACGTGTCCTGCAGGGGCCCCACGTTACCCGGAACCTTCTTTTTGCCCCCTATGTATTAAAAAAGGACTTCTTGTTGTCCTTGATCTGGGAAGCTAGTCCCAGTTCCATCTTCACCTTGGCCTCAGCTTCCTTAGGAAATCTGTAGCGGTGCTGTGGTCCCGGGTCAGGACCGATGATCTTTACATCTGCTTCAATCCGGCCACACTGCAGTTTATCTTGCGCTCACACACCTACAACACTTAAAGCACAATTAAGAACATCACTCTCTCACTGCAGCAAAACTGATTTCTTTGCTGCTTTTACTGTTGCCCATCAGTGCCTTGCTGATATCACATGTATCTCTACAGGTTGCCCTGTAATTCTCAACGAATGGTTTGGCAAATCCACAACATCACCTAGTTTTCCCAAGAGGTCACAGCCAATTATTCTTGTACCTTCCAATTTACAAAGGCCAAAATTTGACACCCCAATTTTGGATCCAATTTGAAACAACTTTGGCTCAGAGAACCTGATCTTGCTAACTGTCCCATTGAACCCCTCCCATTTTACCCTCTTGGGTGCCCAATCAGAAAATGCCTGTCCCTCTGTACTCACCAGGCTGAAGGTGGTTCCAGCATCAATAAGCATACTTTGATCATGCCACAGTGTTCTCCTATTGGTATCACTGATTGGATGTTCACAGTCGGTCATCCCCACTTGTCATATTCCAGTGGTGCCATAGTCTTGATTTATGGGGACAAAGGGAGTGCCAGGCTGTCTCAATCTAAGCCTTGTGTCAGAACAGGCAGAGGCAGCATCTCCTGCCCTTTAGCCTTTGCTGTGCTTGCTTATTCCTGCTTATATTTCACCAGCAGTTCTAATAACTTCATCATGGGCAAACCACCTATGGCTTCCCTGTCTGTATATCTAAGATGCTCTTTCTATACTGAATCTCTCAGAGAGTCCCTGACTGCATGATTCTCCTTTTGTCTCCAATTGTTCCCCTCCTGGAAACCCTTGGAAAAAATGATCCTTTCTCTGCCCTTGATCCTTTCCTGAACTTGTACTGGGACCTTGCCCCTTTTCAGACTTATGCTCTCATGCTGTGATTATGCTTATTCAGGATTGCCTTTCTCTGCTCTGTTCTCTGGAAGTAGAGTCTCTGGAAGTAGAGTCAACTGTCAAATCAAACTGTTCTCTCGCCATGCATGCGTCATCACTGCCTTTTCTCTCTCACTAAAATCATCACCAGACTCCACTGATTCTACTGATACTTTCCCTGCCTTTCAGTGATTAGTGTCGCTACCGCTCTGGAGATCAAATCCCAGCTTCACCCAACATGTGATCTTGTCTAACGAAGCACCAACTGCTCCACCTCCCAAATAAACCTTCAGTCTAGAATTAAAACCTTGAACGAGCAGCTCCTTAAAAGCTCCTGTATCAAAATTGATTTTCTTTCAAAGGTTAGTCCAGCAGCAGCAAACAATAGTTTTTTTCACCCTAAGTAGGCTTCTGGCCTCTCGCCTGTGGCTTGTCTTTCTTTGTGAAAAAGAACCACAGATGATTCACTTGGAAAATACAACTTCAAAATTTCATCTTGGATCTCAGCGCTGTTCTGCACCTTACAGTTTTGTATTTCTATTGTCAAAGCTGAAAAGGCTTGCATATCCACGCATCCCTGCACAATATCCACCATATCTACAACAGTGCAACCCAATCCTTCACCTGAAAGAGCCATCTTGGCTAACCAGGAAATCGCTGTTTCTTTCTCCAGCACTCCTATTCTTTTACCTATAGTGCAAAGTTGCTCAGCCATTAAAGCAACTATAGAGGTCTCTGTGATAACTGATCCCTCCATGTGACCCTGGTCACACTATTCCCTTGGTCTGTAAAGGTGTCATTGGCGCTACCGGCTCTGTGGGTGCTGACAATTTCACCACAGGCAATTTTCTATCCTAAATTGTGCAATAACCAAAGCTACTGCGTCATGAAGAACCAGACTCGGAAGTGTCGCTGTTGTCACACTGAGGAATGTTAGGTAACTGTCTCTCCGTTTTAACACTTCTGTCCATCCCTTTAACAATCCTGAGCTGCTCCTTCAATGTATTAATCTTTCCTCACAAGTCTCATGATATGCCAAAGCCACTTCATCAGCCTGCTGCTTCCTCATAACCCTAAAAGCAGCCTGCAGATCTTTTGCCTGTTCTTTCCAGTACCTTTTATCAGCCGCTAATATATTCACATCTTTTTTTAATGCCTTTATCTCTTCCTCCAGATCTAGAATAGTACTGGCATCCTTCCACGCACTACCTTGAAATAATTTTGCTTCTGCCTGCATCTTTTCACTCTCTGTCACCTTACTCTTTTTCCACTCATCTAACTTATTCTGAAGGTCTGCTACCAACTGAGCCTCCTGCTTTACTTTCTCTGAAAGTCCCTTCACACACTCAAACAAACCAGTGAGAGCTGCCTTTTTCACTGCTTTTTTGTCATGTTTCTTTTCTGTGGGCCACTTTAGCCACTTCTCACAAAATAAATCCTAAACTACCACATTGTTCTTCAAATCACAGTCTTCCCAAAATAGAATGTTTCTTAGCAGATAACTCCAGGTATACTTCTTCTAACCACTTTATGAAGACCTTAACCACTTCAGCAGCAGCAGATTTCTCACTCTGAGTTGCCATAACTACCAATTTAAGATGCTAACAAATTCAAATGTGTTAGCATCTTAAATGGATAATTAAAATAATTAAATATTAAAATTATTATTTAAAATATAAATAATAATATAATAAAATAATATAATAAAATTATTATTTAAAATATAAAATAATTAAAAGTTATTCAGTATTTAATTGAATAATTAAATATTCAAATGAGGACAGGCCCACCCAGGGACACCACTGTTGCAAGCAAGACTCTAATTAATCGAATTAGGCAGACTCACTTTGTGTCCACCAACAAGATTTCCCAAACGTCACTCCCACCAGGACTTCCCTCAGCCTTGAGGCTCCATCCCCAAATTAGGGAGGGGTGATACTTTACCATTAACAATTTCCAGTGATGCTTGTCAATCCAACCAGGGGGCCAAGGGGATTGAGATCTTAAACTAAACTTGTGGGGTCACAGCTAGGGACCGCACCTCAGACAAGAGTTGCCTCACCCAACCACATACAACTACAACTTTCAACAATTTTCAATGCAACAACAAGAACAGGCAATCAGACCACTATCCTACAGACAAACACCAGTAGGCCAAGCCCACAGTTGAACATGCAAAGACAGACAATACCAGACACATGCTGCAATTGCATACAGTCTTGCAGAGTCGGCCTTATTTAACTCTTTCAGTCATGCCACTCATGTCAATCTTCCATCTATCCAATCACTCAGGAAGGAAGGCTTTCAATCATGTGTCAATCAATCTACTGACCAATCCAAGGATCAGTGACCTCAGGTAGGTATTAGATAACCTACCAAAGGCTGGCTACATTTTTCCCACCCATACCAGATTATACAATAGAGGTTGACTTCACATGCTTGCATATGGGTAGGTCAATGGACCTGTAAAGTTCAAAAGTTCACTGAAATCAATGGGGACACTGCAACTGGGGCCAACACTATGAACAACCTACTAGTAGGAAGCAATAATGTACTACCCCTTGGGAGGTCCAGGCCCAGGAAGGAAAGCAGAAGACCTGGCCCTCAATGATATCAAGTATGGTGCCTCAAGTCTGAGGAACGGTCAGGAGAGTGGACTGGTGAAGTGAAAAATGACTCAGGTTCATAAAGTTGATAGAAACTACCATGGTGGTGTTGGAATGATGTTACAGCCATGATGGGCCAGGAAATGTTATTTTCAACTTTACAGGAGAGATTTTGACAAGCTTGCAAAGTGCAAGACACTCTTCTTCAGGTCTGCAAAAAGCGAGCACTTTTGTCTCAGACCTGAAGAAGAGTGGCTTGCACTCAGAAGCTTATCTATATCTCTCCCAACCATGTAGCTGGTTCTATAAAAGGTATCTCCCATTCCTTCTCATAAACTACTGGTGTTTTGAACTAAACAAGCCACTTATTTAAGTGTATAAATATATATTCAAGTGCTCAACTTTAGGTATCCAAGGCTGACTGTGTTCATGGCAAGGCTGTTTGTTTATAAGCCATTTAACTTTTTAGAGAGTAGCTTTCTCAATAAGAGGAAAATTGCTGACAGCAGAGATATGAACAAGGCAGGGTCAGTTTTCCTAAAATAACCTCTAACATCTGCAATTGCTTATGCTTAAGTATGATAACCTGATGATTAGTTCTGCTGCATGTTCCTTTCAAATCAAAATAATTCAGTAAAAAGCACATGGAGAAGTATAGACGGTTCCCACAAATTAAACTTGCTGTGGGAGTACAGTTTATGGAACAAACAGATATATTTTTTAATTTGTGATTCTAAAGAGACAGTGCTTTTTAGAAAGGTGAGGTGATGACATTTCTTTGTTAATCCATTATTTCTGCTGAAAGTATTAATTTTTTTAAACAAATATGAATTGGACATAACCTTAGTCAGATTAACATGTTGCACACAAGTTTAAAGACAACTTTTCTCATAAATAGGTGCAACCGTGTGTGCTTCTTTCTTTCAGAGACCTCTTATCTCTATAAAAATATCAGCAAAGAAAAGGAAAGCAGATAAGAAAAAAAACGAAAGGAATGATTATAGTTCTATTTTTTCTAAACCAGTCTGGGCAATGTGATACAAGGAAATTAAATATGACAGATAGTTATATGTTAAAGGCACTTTATGCCATTGGCTTGCCAAACTGTGGACCCAGGACCAAATGCAATCTACATAAATTTGACCTATTTTTGCAGAAGAGGGCAAGTGGATATTCTGTTTATAACACTCTTCTTTATGCCTTTAAATGTGAATGGTGAAATTTCTCTATCCCATGCATGTGAACCATTAGGGAGGGGAAAAAGAATGAATTTGTGGTGTAACCTGTTGACTTGAAGAACAGTGAAGCACTCTGCACTCTCCTCATGCATTGTTAGGGTCCCAGGATACATTTCATGACACTTGAAGGGAATATTTTTTTAAAGAAATAAACAATTGATGGGTACCTTTGAAAATATAGGTGCCTCTGAAAAGTTCCTCCCAGCTTTATATTCTTATTCCTCTACCAGCATCATTCATTCATGGCATACACACATTGAATAATTTCAAACCTGATTTAGGGTAAAGACGTACATCCATATTTAGGTACCTTCTGCCTTTGGAGATGCTCCATGCTAGCTCCTCATATTGATTTCAAAGTTTTCCCCTACTTCAAACACTTTGATCATAATTTGTTCAATCCGACACAGTAATTGTATATTATTTATCTGATAAGAAAAAGCTACTTTTGGAATCTATTGATAAGCATTGCTCTTGAATGTTGTATGTACAGTAATACACTGTAGGCTCCTGATTCCCTGTCTTCTTTCTTGCTGTCTGTGGCTGATCTTTTTAACTTTAGTGATACTTATCAAGGAAATAGTAGATTTTGCTGTTAGCCAGGGACATGATTCTACAACCAGCTCTACACTGGACTGTTTATCCTAAATTGATAAGTATGGTTGGAGTTAACAAGCTCTGTGTTTTGGTTTTATTTTGCTCTTTCCATACTATACTCTAATCTGATTTGTTGGTTGGAGCAAATCTACTTGTCAGGTTCACTTTGCAAATCTGTGATCTGTTTATATCAATCATGAGATGGTGTCCTGATTTGATAAACTCTCTGAGTTCTATGCTGTGCTCTAATTAGAACATTCAGGAGCTAAAAAATTATTGTTTAATTCAACAAGCCAAAACGAGGAGAATCTGAGATTGGAACATTGCTTTCTTTTTAACCTGCGGTGCTTCTTACTTTCATTTACAGAAATCCCAAACTACTCAAGTCAGAAATCTCCTTTCCAAAAATCACTATTGTGTGCATGTAATATGGCTGAAGAATGAAATCACTCATTTTGCCTAAGCTTGAAATGGTAAATGAGGTAAAAAATGTTACTTAAATTCTGATGCCATTGGGTTTAGGGCTGCAGGCGGTACCTGCGTTGGTCAAAGGACATAGGCGGACAAGGTTCTTTGGGTAAATCCAATATCTTTTATTAGACCAACTCAAATAGTTGGACAAATTCTTCTTAGCAAGCTTTTGGGCACAAACGCCCAAAACTGCCAATGCTATTGGATTTGAATTCTACCAGTGAAGCTATAAAATAAGAAAAAAAAGAGGAGAGAGCTGTGGACAAAGCTAAAAACAGGTGAAAATGGATTTGGGTAGAATGAAAGCTACATGTAGAAATGCTTTGCAGAAGTATTGGATGGGAGAGGGGGAAAGAAATGCAAACTTAATAATAAATGCAAGGGCAAGGAAATCATCTCCTTCACCTAACCTACTCCAAAAGAGATCAAAATTATAGAGGAGATACTTATTTATGCTCCTGATCATAACATGAAAGATCAGAAAATCTGCCACTTAAAATGAAAAATTAACAGTCTAAAGAAAAAAGAAGTCAGACACAACAAAATCTCCTTCCTAAGCCTGTGCACCATAGCACCATCCCAAGAGGACTCATCATCTGCAAGCCTCTAGCTAACACGCATAACTCCATATATGCAACACAGCTATGCCAGAGAACTGCAGAAAAACTGAAAAAACATCTTCTTTACCTAACCTACTCCAAAAAGGATCAGCCTAAGCAAGAGAGACTTACATAGGCTACTAATCCTTACCTCTCACTTACTTTCTGAACCATCACAGCTACCACATCACTCTTACACTACCAAACCTAATGAAAACATAGCTGAAATGTCATATTCATAATGCCCTTCCCTACAGAACATTTCTAGAGAATTCAGTAAAAATACTACCTTTCTATACTTTGGGTAACATTTTATTCAACTGAATAGAAACTAAACATCTATACAATCCCATCTGGTTTCCCATTGTTTCATAGGAATTTTCCTTGAGACATGCACTAGCCTCACATTTATGGAGTATTCTTCTGTCCTAAACCCACAACAGCTGCCTTTTAACTAAACATACCCTTAAATGAAAGGAAAGCATGGTTTGTGAGCCCAAACTATTTTATGAGCCAAACATACAGTATACCAGATTTGCTTACAAGGGAAATGTATCTTTTGTAAGGGCTTCTCTACATTAAAATTTCATAGGTGCTAGCAGTAGGTAGCATTGGTTTTGTAACTGCCATATACCAAGCTCCTCCAGCTGTGCTACCCTAGGAGCAGTTGTGGGAGACCTGGAGAGAAAAGCAAGTTATGGTTCACTCCTTACCAGCTTGCTTGGAGGAGGGAAAACAGCAAGTGGGTAAGGTCCCAAAGCATCAAGGCCACAGACCCTGGAGAGTAGAGGACAAAGTTTTAGGGGTCTGTTGCATCCTGGGCCATCCACGTATGCTGAGCTATAATCAGGTCACATAGATTTCATAGATTTCATAGACATTAGGGCTGGAAGGGACCTCATAAGATCATCGGGTCCAGCCCCCTTCCCAAGAACAGAAAGTCAGCTAGGGTCAAAGGTTCTCAGCAAGATAAGTGTCCAAATGTTTCTTGAAAGTGTCCGGAGTAGGTGCTTGCACCACCTCCGGAGGGGGAATCTGTTCCAGGCCTTAGGGGCTCAGACAGTAAAGAAATGTTTATTTATGTCCAGCCTAAAATGGTCTTGCAGGAGTTTGTGACCATTGGACCTTGTCATCCCCTGGAGTTCTCTGGTGAACATGTGTTCCCCCAGGTCCTGATGCATACCCCTTATGTATGTATAGGCTGCCACCAGGTCCCCCCTAAGCCTGTGCTTCTCCATGCTGAATGGTCCCATAGCCCACAGCCACTCTTCATAAAGCCTGTTCTCTTGCCCTCTAATCATGTGCGTGGCACATGATCTAGTTCTACTCCAAGTAAGGCCAGATTCTGCAATGGTTAAACAACAGTGGTTGGTCTACACTGGCTTTCTTGCTGCTGCTACCACCAAAGAAGCTGCATTAAAGAAAGTGCAATGGTTGGGAAAAGTACCATAATATCAGCAAAGATATTCCCCTCCTCCCCACCATCACTGTTTCTGTTGGCAATTGTTATCACATATATGGCCTGATCTCATTAATTCAGGAGTTATTCCAATAAAGGCAATGAACTTACATCAGTTTGAGGTCAAAATCAATTCCCTCTAGTGTATAACTGTTCTGGAAAACACAGTCTTATCAGATAAGTAGCCCCAACTGTATATAATGAAACACACTAAAGGACTACCTTTTCCTTTCTTTCTTATCATTGCTCCTTGTTTCCATGACAGTTAATTACCTAATGATTCCAATGTGCTAAAATCTTTTCTTTTTCTAGTAGGTGAAAAGGAGCCAGCTTCAGAGGGGGGCAGCTCCTTGATACTAAGCAGACAGGCATGCCTGACCTGAGGAACAGCATCCATCTTATCTTCTGCCCAAACCTGGTATGTCCAGATATCCACGCTCAAAAAAGGCCAGTTGCAAATACATTGAAGAACTCTGTAAAACTCAGTGTTTTCTGTTTGCATGAGCTTGACTTCCCTTCTAAAGCCGTAGTTCAAATGAACCCTCCTGTGCATTTCTAAACCACTCAGAGAATCCAGCCATTGAATACAGAATGAATTCCTGGCATCCTAACTCACATAGGAACATAGCAGTTGCCAGACAGGGTCAGAGCAATAATGATCTCTGTTCCCTACATTAGCTATTATCAGCTGCATTAAAGGAACTGCACTATGCCAAGTTACCTACCAGCCTCTAGAGTTAAGAGATTTGCTTAAGGTTCAGAACTTGAGGATCTCTTCCAGTGTTCCTGTTTTGCTTTAAAATAATTATTTCTACTCTACATTTTCTTGTTAGTCATGTAAAGGTATAAATCCCTTTTAGGTTCCTGCTGTGCTCTTGGCATTGATACTGTCTTCTAGTAATGGATCCCACAAATTAAATATGCATTATGTATTGAAAAGCTATTTCCATTTTCTTCTACTATAAGAAAGCATAAATGGAATGTCATGGTCTACTTTCCCTAAGCTGTTCATTAATTCCTGGACTTTTACCTCATTCTGTACTTTTACCTCTCTATTTCATTGGCATTGCTCAAAAATTATTGTTTTACCCCTGAGTTACTTCCGTGTTATGCAAAATTATAAGGTTCTCATGGTTTTGATGTGAAATATATATTGGCATAGTCTCATTCTAGTGGTTTATGAAATTAGTAAAATTTTCAACCACCCTAGGCTCAGTGTCAACTCTGTAATAAAACCCAGATGCAGGTAAGTCCGCTGTGGTTTTGGCTTTCATAGCAAAAACTTATGCAGCTCTCCACTCAGAGCTTCCTAAAATAAAACTATTCTGCAATTGCTTGGATACAGTGATATAGAAGGAGGTTTGAACAATAAAATCAGAGGAACTAGAGAAACTACCATCTATATAGTTCTGTGTAATTGCCCCATTCTTAGCTGATGTTTCTTACCTTCCGCTCAAAGGAGTATTCTCACGAGATTTGTTCATCTAACGTTTGATTTTTGTCAAAATGAACCAGTTGAGCACAAAACAGTATGTGTTTGTATGGCTTAAAGAATGTCAGCTTGTAAACAAGTAACAGAAAATCTCCACTCAAACTCAAAACCACAAATGATTTTCCCACAAGATGAGATATGAACCTTATGGGAAACATTGGGTCAGAGTTTACACAGGAGTTTAGTAGTGGCATTGCTGCATATCAACATACTGATGCAAAACAGGAATTAGAAACTGAATGAAATGAAGTTTCCACCGTTGAATGAAAAGGAGTTTCCAGTTAAGTGTTTCTTTACTCATGGCACAGTTTTACAGCCATTAGATAATGTTTGTGAACTCCTATTCATTGGATTAGTCCAAACAAACTTAACAGGAGCATATGAGCAAAGTTTGCAGAATTTGATCCTGGAGTGTAATAATATTTATCAAAATTGGACTATCGAAGAAGAAAGGCAAAATTTGCACTAAGAATGGGGTCACAAACAAAGTCCCTAACTGTGACCACCACAAACTATTGAAAGGGGTTCAGAACTAGAAAGGTAAATATGGTCTTCTCGGGACTTCATTTTTCTAGTGTGCTGAGCAGATGCTTTGGATCTAAAAATTCCCAAACATTGGTAAGAGGTAAAAACAGCGACATTAAATAAAAAAGGGACAAAAATCTGAAGGCAAGTGAAAATATATAGTAAGATAAAAATAGTTTGAAAGACAAGAGAGGCAAACCAGGGAAGAGAAGGACTGATACCAAGATGAGACATCAGTGTGTGTTTGATGAATTTTTCTGAGGCCAGTAACGAGACTTCCCAGAAAAACTTGGCACAAAAGGTGAGCTGTCTCTTGTGCAATGGGTAGAAGGAGGCAAAACACACTTTCAAAAGATAGGGCTCCTGACACATTTACATTGAACATGTGATTAACGGGTTAATCCTGCCTTAACTAGTAACCTGGCTACATGTTAAAGTCAATGCAAGGTGTGATAATACAGTTAACAAGCCACAGTTATTCCGCATATAATGTGTAACAACTTTGTAGCTTGTTTGTATCATGCCTTAAACTGAATGTGTGGCCAGTTGGAGCTGGCCTGTGACAGATCCCATCACTCAGCTGAGTGTAAGAAAGCAGCATAGCATCTCCAGGGCCTGGGGTGCAGCTGCCCTGGCAGCCCAATCCCAGGGTGTCTATGTGCCAAGACCTTTAAAACCTTGTGTGTTTTCCTGCTGAGCAGCACACGGGGTTTTAATTCACCCCAGTACAGAGGGACCCTGGGATTGGGTTGCTGCAGCTTTACCCCAGGGTTCCTGAGTGCTGGGACCTTTAAAACCACGTGTACCGCCTAGCTGGATAGCACATGGGGCTTTATTCTGCCTTGGCACACAGAGACTGGAACAGCCTGATCCTGGGGTCCCCATGTCCAGGGCAGAGTTAAAAACCAAACTGGGGTTTTGACAATCAGCTCATTGTCACCTGAAGCCGGTGACCTGGCTGGGGCTGATTTCAGATCCAGTTGGGTCTTCAGCCCCAGCTAACAACCAGCTGATTGTTGGCACCTGTGTTTTAATTTCCTTATCCTGGAAGTGTCATAATTCCAGGCTCCCTCTGAGTTTTGGAATAAGTTTGCCTTTACTTTTAGGAATAAACAGTATGCATTTACACACCTGCCAGCTGGGACTATTATGGAATCCCTGTGGCTGGTCTATAAATTCATACTGTTTATTCCTAAAAGTAAAGGCAAACTTATACCAAAACACAGGAATTCCACAATAGTTCCTCCTATTGTCATCACTATATGACACAAATGTGGGAACAATTGCCCAGTAGTGATTTGTCTAATGTCACATCTTATGTGGATGGCATTCTAGTGAAAGTGGCTTTGAAAGCAGAGTGTCTAACAAGGACCACAACTGTGTTAGAAGAAATCATTGAAAGAACTGTATTTAAAGTGAACCTGGCAAAGGCACAGCAACCAAGTAAGGTACCTGGGATTATATCTAGGCCTGGAAGGGAGGAGCCCAGACACTCAGAAAGCAGAATTGATTAGCAGACTGCCAGTGCCCACAGATGTCAGCACACCAGGATTGTTGTTAGGCCTGGTAGGCTTTCCGTGAGAATTTATTGAAGATTTTGCTCAGGTAGCAGCTCTGTTGTTCTCCTTACTGAAGAAAGGGGTAGATTGGCACTGGAGCAGAAAACAGGCTAATGCATACTGTGCTCTAAAGCAAACAGTCATGCAGGCACCAGCCTTATCCTATCCCAAGATTGGTGATCTGTTCATTTTGGAACTGGTAACTTCTGTGCAACACATAGAGGCTGTATTATATTTCAGGACCACGGGACAGGAAGGAGACCTGTGGGTTATGCTAGCAGGGTATTATCTCTGGTTGAGCAACAGTTTATGTTATGTGAGATACAAATCCTATTGCTGGCCTGGGGTCTGGAGCATTGGGATTACCTGGTTGGCATATCCCCTATTATACTGTGCACTATACAAAATATGTGATTCCTGGAAAGATAAAGGGTAGTGGGGTTTCCTCCCCCCGAATTGCTAAATGGACATTAGCTCTATTGAACTGACAAGTTACCACAGAGCCAATTGCTAAAATACTAGATGCACCATATGCATTCATCATTGAGAAAATGAATCATGAGTGTCCAATCCCCGCTGAACAGCAGAAGCTGATGGAATACCTATTCAAAGGTGGTAGCAAATTTTCTGAGCAGATGCTAACTGACTTTGATTTCATTTAGTTTGTAGATGGGAGTTATTATTTGGAAGGGACACTGAACACAGGTTTTGCCTCTGTTAACACGGGACTTGGAGGAGAAATAATGAGAATTGTGAAAGGGAAGTGCCTGCCTCATTCTTCCAGGGCTGCTAAGGTAGAGGCAGTTATTATGGCTTTAGAGGACACTTCTGAGAACAAGACATGTCTCATCTGCACTGATTTGGATTGAGTGATTTGAGCTCTAATTGATTGGTTGCCTATGTGGTCAGCACGTACATATAAGACATCAGATGGCAAGCCAATTAAGTATATTAAGATGTTACAATATGTGTACCAGCTGAGAAAGAGATGAGTATTGCCTGTGACCCTCAGTAAAGTCAAGGCACATCCCAAAAGCTCTCTAAATAAAGCTGATATGGAGGTCAATGATGGAGCTAGTGTGGGACCCTTGTAGATGTTGCTGGACACAGATGAGCTACACCCTGTGTCAAAGATCACATCCTCCATGCTTGATATTGTAGATTTAGTTTAGAATGATCTAAATTGGTCTAAAACAAGTTATACAGGAATGGTGTATATGGCAAGAGACATCAGGCCTCATCCTTACATGAAGAGGAGAAGACCCTCCAGTCTGGATAGCCCCACACCAGGTTCATACCAATTTGATATTGATGGTTGATGAGCAGGGACATCTGGGGATAGAAAAGACACTGGAGAGGCTTGAAGCTGTTGTATGGTGGCCCTCCTTGCACAATTATATACCACATTTTGTAAATAACTGCTTGGTATGTGCTTATAACAACCCAGATCAGATCACACATAAAGGAGCGTTGAGATATCAGTGTGTGGGGCTTAACTTCAAATTGATTTATTTGATCCCCTGCCAAGAACCAAGAAGGGAAACTGGTATTGCCTAATGGTGATTGACAGCTTCACCAAATGGGTGTTAGCATTACCTACAAAGAACTGCACAAACTTTAGCACCACCAGAGTGTTGATGGACCAAATATTTACTCAATGGGCAACACCCAGATTTACAGACAGTGATCAGGGCCCACATTTTATTGGCCAAGTCATGCAAAAGGTATGCCATGCATTTAACATCCAGCAAAAGTTCCACATACCTGGACATCCACAAAGCTCAGGATTAATTGAAAGGTATAATCGTACTGTTAAGACAGCCCTGAGAAAAGTAGTGAATAGTTCCGGAAATGACAGGGATGAGAAGGTGCCAATAATTCTGATGGCTTTGAAGGGAACCAAAGGGAGCTATGGTTGCTATGATGAGATGGCATATGAGGACATCCGAGAGCTGGTGGGTGGATCAAGATATCTCCGAAGAATGGCAACATAAGATCCCGATGGCAACGTGGATTGACAACCTCCTTGAAGTCCATTCAAGAAATCCAACTTAGAGTGGCAAATGCCTTAGGAACCAATCATCAGGGATGAATAAGTATTTTATTCAGCAAAAGATGGTAGTAGAATAGGAGGAATGTATAAATCCTTCTCCGAAAAGAAACATGCCTTCTCTTCAGTCTTGTTAGGAACTGTATATGTAGTAGACAAACTTAGCCTGACTGTCTACTATTTGGAAATTCAGTGAAATAACAGGAAGGTTTGGAAGTGGTTTCATTCCATGCAGTTGAAGTGTGGAAGGGCCAAAAATAATGTTATTACTGGTTGTTTATATTTGTTTAATTTTGCAGATGATATTCTTCATAGCAGTGATGGTGTTTGCAGCCTGCATCTCCCCGACTCAGTAGCAAGGAGGCTGTGGCAGATGGCTTGCTGTAAGACGAGCATCGAAGGTCATCAAACCAGATCCAGAGCCTAAACCTGACTTTAGCCTTGGATCTACAGCTGTCACGATCATCAATCATAGGTCAAACCCAGAGCAACAGAGTATTGTGGCACACATAACATGGAGTCAATGTAGGGTCCCTGCAAGATGCAAACGGTAATCTTGTGGCTACGCCAGACAAGAAAGCTGATATTTTTAACAGTTTCTTTGCCTCTGTTTTCTTCAGCAGGGACCAGGACATCCCACCTACCAGAGGCAGGGACAATCTCGTGGATAGCTCTGTCAGGCCTTCGGTCAGTGCAGGTGTAGTTTCATAGTTTCATAGTTTCTAGGTTCGGAAGGGACCTGAGTAGATCATCGAGTCCGACCCCCTGCCATGGTAGGAAAGAGTATTGGGGTCAAACGACCCCAGCAAGGTATACAGCTAGCCTCCTCTTAAAGACCCCCAGGATAGGAGCCAGCACCACTTCTCTTGGAAGTTGGTTCCTGATCCTAGCCGCCTTGACAATGAAGTAGCGCCTCCTGAGGTCTAGTCTGAATCTACCTCTGCCAGTTTGTGACTGTTATTTCTAGTCACTCCTAGAAGTGCTTGGGGGAACAGGGACTCCCCCAGTGCCTGCTGATCCCCTCTGACTAGTTTGTAACAGGCCACTAGATCCCCCCTCAGCCTTCTCTTGTGGAGGCTGAACAGGTTCAGGTCCCGTAGCCTCTCCTTGTATGGCCTGCCCTGCTGCCCCCTGACCATGCGAGTGGCCTCCTCTAGACCCTCTCCATGTTGTCCACCTCCTTCCTGAAGTGCGGCGCCCGGAACTGGACGCAGCACTCCAGCTGCGGCTAAACCAGTGTCGTATAGAGGGGGAGGATCACCTCCTTGGACCTGCTTGAGATGTATCTGTGGATGCATGACAAGGTACGGTTGGCCTTCCTGACTGCCTCCCCACACTGCCAGCCCATGTT
>NW_017729024.1:83801177-83803813 GCF_001723915.1 Gavialis gangeticus
GTTGGATGGGTAAAAAATTGGCTGATGGGGCACACCCAGAGAGTAGTGGTGGATGGGTTGTACTCAGCCTGGTGAGATGTGAGCAGTGGGGTAACCCAGGGCTCGGTCCTCGGGCCTGTACTGTTTAACTTCTTCATCAATGACTTGAAAGAGGGGGTGGAAACCACACTGTCCAAGTTTGCTGATGACATTAAGATGTGGGATGAGGTGGACACACTTGAAGGGAGAGAGAGGCTGCAAATAGATTTAGACAGACTACAAAAGTGGGCCGATGAGAATAGGATGGGGTTCAATGTAGACAAATGCAGGGTGCTGCACCTTGGGAGAAGAAATCCACAGCATACATACAGGCTGGGGAGTTCCCCTCTTGAAAGCACAGAGGCAGAAAGGGATCTTGGAATCATTATTGACTCCAAGATGAACATGAGCTGCCAATGCCAGACCACAGCCAGCAAGGCCAGCCATATCTTGTCATGCATCCAAAGATGCATCTCAAGCCAGTCCAGAGAGGTGATACTCCTCCCCTATGTGACTTTGGTCAGGCCGCAATTGGAGTACTGAGTCCAGTACTGAGTGCCGCACTTTAAAAAGGATGTGGCCAGCCTGGAGAGGGTTCAGAGGAGGGCCACCCACTTGGTGAGAGGCCCTATGAGGAGAGACTGAGTCTAGCTATGGATGAACTGAATTTAATAGTGCAAACAAGTTGAACTAAGAACACCATCAGAGGTGATCTACGCCACTAGGATGACTTCTGTCTTACCGGAGATGTTGTCAACTGGTTGGACTGTGTATAATGAGTTAATTGGACACTGTGTGAACAAGAACTTGGAATGGAATCAGTTTGTTTGTTAATATTACTATGAAAAAAACATTAATAGGGTGGTGTTCTATTGAAACAGGTTTTCTTTATGGTATTTTTAAGACAAATGCAGTATTGACTCCTAAGGTTCTGACAGCAGGCACGATGTACATCAGAAAGGATAGATCATGTACATTAGTTACTGAGCTGCTAAGAACACTAAGAAAAGTGGAGTTATATCTGAACCATGTACATTTAGACTGGCTAAATCCAGAGTGTGAAAGGTTTATTGAACTTTTAAAGACAGGACGGTCTGTGTTGGTTAAAAAGACTTGAAATCTGAGAAGGAAGAGGGACCTCTCAGATGCTGTAAGTAGAGTGAGTTTTGGTACTGGCCTGTTAAATAGTATTACGGAGATCAAGGTGCTAGACAATAAGCTAGCACAGGTCACTCATGAGATACAAAGCCTTAAAGCACCTATTATAAACATGCTCTCCAAAATATTAAACCTGGAATGGCTCACAGCAAAAATATTGCTGAAATGAAGAGAACTAAATCTGTTAGACCATCTTCTGTTATTGAAATCTGTGGGAAAGTTATAGAATGAAATGGCAATGTTGCTATCATGAATACAGGCTCAGTCCTGGGTACAAAGTGTTACCATCAGCATGCTGCAACAAGGCTATGTAGGAATTATTCCCATGCATCAGTTATTCCTTATGCATCATTTATTCCCATGGAACTGAAGGAAATAATTTTAAAGCAGGCCACACAGACTGAAAGGAAATTAATAGATTGGTAGTGTTTTGTCCATTTCTCATACAATGTAGACAGCAATGTGGTAGAAGCCCTTATATTAACAATTACTTCCGCCACTATAACCAAAATGTTCTCTATCATTCCTCTTGATCAACATATAAATGGGTCAGCCAGTGACTTAGTACTCTGGACATTGGATTGAATGGCAGTGATGTCTTATGCATCCAGATAGAGCACAACTCTGTCTTCCCTATGTTTATGTCTAAATGACATTTCATAATTGCACTGAGACACTTGGGAAAATAATTACAATGGCTTGTAATTATATTTTTGCATGGTTAAAATCACTTCAGTCTTTCTAAAACTCTTCAAAAGCTCTGGTAAAACTCACCCAGAAATGACATAGAATAATATCTCTCTTTGGCTATATTTCTGCTTAATCAAACTGAGAGGGGGAAATACTGACATTGGAGCACAGCTTCTAGTGAAACTGGAGCTTTTGTTAAAGCTACATGTTTTTAAAAAAAAAAAAGACCAATCCTGTTAGAAATGCTTGCTTAGCCCCACAGGGAGAAATTTTGTTCCTACTTCCTAAGTTCAGTTGTATTTCATAGGTCATTACTAACCTTTTCAGACCTCCCAGATTTGTTTACATCTCAATTTTCACAATATTTTGCATTGGGTTAAATATTTTTTTCAACCTATTCATAGTAACGATTAATACAATATTTACTTTTTTCTATGTCTTGTTTTTATTTCAGTGGGCATCAAAACATTAAGCAAATCCAAGATCTGTCACACAACTCTGTTCAGCTCATTTTCTATGTTCATACAACTTTCACCTTCTACAAACCTCACATCTGGAAGCATAACTCTGTACAACAGCGATAACTCCAGCAAATTCTTTCTGTTTCATGAAAGGACAGGTTATCCAACAGTGAGGAACTGCAAAGAGTCCATATGCCAACTGGGTGGAAGCAATCCTT
Organism: Gavialis gangeticus; assembly: GCF_001723915.1. Lineage (NCBI taxonomy): Eukaryota > Metazoa > Chordata > Crocodylia > Gavialidae > Gavialis > Gavialis gangeticus. Next base: position 83,803,723 of record NW_017729024.1, read on the forward strand.
AATGCCTACGTCTACTTTAGCCATGTGGTTTGTATGCTAAACTTTAAGATACTAAAAATGACAAGCTGAAGATCAGAACAAGCCCACATGG
>NW_017729024.1:83808813-83828273 GCF_001723915.1 Gavialis gangeticus
GATAACTCCAGCAAATTCTTTCTGTTTCATGAAAGGACAGGTTATCCAACAGTGAGGAACTGCAAAGAGTCCATATGCCAACTGGGTGGAAGCAATCCTTAATGCCTACGTCTACTTTAGCCATGTGGTTTGTATGCTAAACTTTAAGATACTAAAAATGACAAGCTGAAGATCAGAACAAGCCCACATGGAAAACTGCAACTGCATTATAAAGATCTCCAAAGCCCATTGATGGAGAATGCCATTGCAGTTTAGAACTGGAAATTTCTCACTCAAGACAGAAACCAAAGGAAAGCACTTATGCATCGGACTGCAAAAACCATGAATCAGGAGATAGCACACCTTGCAAGGTGTGCTAAGGTGGGTACAGACAATCAGCCAACCTAAATCTTCACATTTACAGTACACCACCTGCAGTAGAAGTTTTTCTGCACAAATAACTAAATCTTGCACCAGGCATTACACCTCCTCTGACATTTCTCAGTTTGACCAGTTTATTAACTTGCTTCTCAGTGGTCATCTTTCATGGTGAACTTTCTCTGTCTCTATCTCAATGTGAATATGCTTGTTCCATCTTCCTAGCCTAAGTACACACATACACATTTACAGTCAATGACTGACACTCCTACCCACCCTCTCAGCAGCACTGGTAATCGCTATTACCAGTACTTCCTTTAATTCATAGAGGCCCTCAGTAGTCTGGAAGAATCTACAGACTGTGCAATGTCCTAAAGCACAGCTGACTTGGGCTTTGTCAGGCCACCAGTGGGAATTCAGCTGCAGAGTCACTGCCCTCTTCTGAGAGTGCTCTTTTGTTAGTTCTTGCCTATGTAAACCATAAACTATTTGCAACAGCTACTTAATGCTAAAAAGATTAATTTTAAGAAAGAAATGCACATAATACTGTCTTATGTCGTTAATAAAAAGAGGATCCATAATGACCACGAGGTCAAATTTTCAATATTTTGAAAACCCTAGAAAGTAGTTTATGTACAGTCTGTGTTTCCCAGGCAGTCATATCTTTATGAAAAGTAAGTCAGCAAATCACAATGTTAGCTCCTTTTCCAATAAATGTAGTGATTTCTATTTGCAATGATTGTATTAACAGTGACAAGTCTTCTTATTGTACCTGCTATTCTAAAGCTTGTTTATTCTGTTGATTTCAGACACTGCTGAGAACTATTACAGTGAAATCCCTGCCATTAAAAAGAGCTGCAGCAAAACCTGCAGTTGACCTCACAGCCATCTCAAATGATTTCTTAATCCCTTGTTTCTCACTTAAATGAGACAAGTCTTCTTATTGCTCAATTGCTTGTGTAATCATAGTTTATTGTTTGAGTTGTTACCGGGTCATAATCTTTTTTTTTCTCAAACCAAACCAGCTCAAGTTAAATTCCATTGCTACGCACATATCCTACTTGTCTGGCACTGAAATAGGCTTGAGGTATCATTTGCAAGTCAATGGTTTCTTTCCTAAATTCCTTCTGTTGTACAAGTTAATATTTCTGTATTTAGTGTTTTCCTATGAAAGGGTCCCAAGACAAACAGAAAAATGCATCACTTTGACCATCTCTGGTTCCATTTTCTCCCTCTGCTGTTAGTGTTTGGTGCCTCAGTTCACATTGGTCTTGCTTGGAGACAGCAAAGAGTTGGTATTAAATATGCACTGGTATTGGCATAAAGGACTCTAGCTCTCAGTCTGATGTTTCACTGTTATCATTTTAAAGCTCCAAGGTATTCTAGTTATAACAAAGAGCCAGCTTTAATAGAAACCTTTGCACACATATTCCTACTTTAGCAGGGCTGAATTTTGTTGTGATAACAGGCGAAATTAAAAGTGACTAATCAACATTAGAAGTGCTCAAGTCAAATTCCCTTGTAGGTAATGGATTACAGATTTCACAGAATTTGGACAGAGGGAAAGTTTCCAGTGGAAAAAAGGAAGAACTGTATGAAAGTTTGTAATAAACAGGTAGATTGCTACTGTTGTGATTTCACAGGAAGGCAGATGAAATGCTGCTGGATAGACTACAAGATCATACTACAATCCCAATGTCTTCATCTATTTCTGTACAATTGAATTGGATAGAGGTGGATTAGAAACTGAAATTTCTGTTATAACCACCTGACAAATCACATATCTCATTAAGTGACACCATTTTCAAGTGCTTAGAGTTTTGCCTAACTAAACATTTTAACCTAAAATTTCCCATGCTGGATAGCTGCTTCAGGCTAAGATTTTTTTAGGCAGTTTCAGCAAAGAATTGGTTTAGCTGTTTCCAAGAAAAACATTAGGAGGAAAAAAACAACCCTTGTTTGATGGAAAATCTCTAGCAATTCCATCATTTTAAAAGGCACGTAAACTTGACTAAAGGTAGTGGCCTCTATGTCAAGGATTTGTCTGTTGCTGTTTTCATTTTTAAAAATCACATACATTTGTCCTAGTTATAAGCTTCTGAAAAATGTGCTTTGCATATATGGATCTTTGATCACCTGGGGTCATTAACTCCAAGGCAGTCTGATGGAAGAGGAGATGAGTTATCAGGTGGATGAACTGATTTCCCAATCTAGCTTTGAAATCTACTTGGCAGGCGGCATTTGCTTAGACCTTTTTGTAGGTGTCTTCAGAACTTTGTCAAAAACGAATCATTTCCACAGAGTTTTGCCTTCGGTGATCTGGCAGATTTTGATGCAAAACTTTTCCTCAGATGTTTGCCTGCCATCTTAACTTACATAGAGTGGGTAGACTCCTACTCTGCAGCTGAGCAGGGGGCTTCTCTCCACAGGTAATCCCAAGATTTGTTAAGTAGATTCCTGATCTCAAACCACATGCAAAAATAATCTTACTTGCTTCTCATGAGGCCTATGAGTCTCTCCCATGGTCTTCAAAAGGCACAAATTAACCCTGAGAGAGGGATCTTACATTCAAATCACACCTTAATCTGGGTATGGACAGTTGGAGGGACCCTATGGGGATTCACATGTCCCCTTACTCCAGCAATAACACAACGCATGGTGGTTAGTGGCTCGCACCTAAACAAACATAAGGATTAATATTCTCTAACACAATCAGAAGTGAAAACACCACCCTCAATCTCAGTCTCTGAATTCTGAAACGGTACCTTTCAGCTGCTGTGCTGGCTAGTGGTTTCGCACTGTCCCAGTCTCTGCTGTATTTTCCTGCCATCATTCCCCATTTGCTTCATCTCAGCTTCTCCTAAAGCCAAGTACCCAACTTACTCTCCAGGCTGATTCAGTAGTACTTGGTTTAGGCTGCTTTAGAATTTGCTTCTTTCCTCAAGAAATAGCAGCCAAAGCTCTCACTTTAGACCTCTGACTTCTCTTTTCAGCTACTCAGCTGTGCTAGTGAATTGCCCTAGACTCAGTCAGGTAGGCTACAATCAATCCCTTGGTTTACTTAACCAAAGCTGAGGTCTCATTCTCCTCATCCAATGAGTTAGGCAATCTGGCAGTCAGGGGTGGGGTATCTGAGTAGGAGTCTGAGACAAGCACTTCCTTCTGGCCCATACGCTAAAACAACACGGGGGCATGGATCCTTGAATGTTGCTTTTACATAGATCCACAACCGTGACTTGGTTGGAAATTTTCAGACAAAATGCAGTTTACTTTGGAAAATACCAATTCACTGAGCCCAAAATGTTTCATTCAAAACACTGCAGGTTGGCAAACTTTTGCCAAATCAAAGGCAGTATTCCACTGTAATCTTACCTCACTTTCCAGTGGATTGTCCCAGGGCTGGGGATCTATTGCTTCTAGGGATGAGGGCTCTGGGTTCTTCTGTCAAGCAGACTGACTTAGGGAAGGAACTCATGAAGTCCAAGGTCTACAGGTTTGGGCAGTCCATTTGCCACAGACTTGCAGACCTGGAAAGCACAGGGTTTGCAAACCTAGCAGGTCCACTTTGAATCAACACAAAAGTCCAGTTTTATTATAAACCTCTCCCCCCAGCCCCTCCAGATTTCCTTGAATGGAAAACCTTGCTTTTCAACTAGCACTACCCCATATGTTTGCTGGGGTGATACTTGTGTCAATGACCTTTATCCTGACATTTCCTTTTAAACTGGCTTTATTTATGTAAAATGTGTATACAGCTCAGCTAGATGACTTATAAATATGGACACATCACTTACCAATTGCAAAGTTTCATATTTCAAGCAGTAAAAGGAATTATTTAGATTTGTATATAGGAGTTAAACTAGGGACAATGGGGTGAAACTGAGAGACATTGTCCTCTCAACATCAGAAAAATCTTCCAAACAATTATAGAATCATAGAATCATGATATATATCACAGACTACAAAATGGCTTCTTAGTAGAAGTTACATGAGGTTTTCAAGGAAAATGTACTGAAGAGACAATTTTGTACTGGCAGGGAGATAAGGGAGTAGATTATATGAAACTTAATCTGTTTTTCCCTTATCAAATTTATATTCCCTGACAAAAAACTATGGTAAAACTAAATTAAAGCTGAAAGTATTTATCAAAATGTAGGATAAAATACGTTACAGGGGTGATGAAAATATCCCAGAAATAAGCATTACAACTCTAAGGAATTCATAGTATCATTTACCCTGTAGTGATACCATATGGCAATAACCATATGTTTGTGATTAAAGTATTTTAGTGTTCATTGTTCCAACTTTGAAAACATTGATTTTTTTAAGGCCTATTGAGGTATTTTTTCCTTCATGTTCTATCTCTGGATAGAGTTAGATATCGTATCAATGCATTTCCATGCTTTAACATGACTTTCTAATATGAGTTATAAATTTAATTAAATTATCTAAAAGTATGGTGCTTTGCTTTTCTTGTCTACTTAGATTGTAATCTCTCGGGGCAGAGACTAATTCTTCCTCTTTGTCCGCACACTATGCAAAATATTGGGATTCTGAATGTGGTCCAGATCACTAGAAGCTCTGATACAAATAGATAACATATCAGTGATTTTTTACTGTAAGGAGGATTGCAAGCATTCAGTTACCTAATTACATAGATCCTCCAGGACAAAACACCGATATATTTCATAGATTCACAGACTGTAAGGCTGGAAGGGACCTTGGAAGATTATTGGGCCCAACCCTCTGCACCAAGCTGGAAAGATAACTGGGGGTCAGGTGACCCCAGCAAGGTCCAGTCTCCTCTTGAATTTCTTAAAGGACTTAATTTTTAAAAATTTATGTAACTAATGTGTTATAAAGGATTATGCACTTCACTGCTTCCAGAGTCTTTAATCTCACAAGACCCTGGTGAAGTAGGGAAATATTATTATCCCCAATATACAGGTGAAGAAGGATTGAGCTACAGAAAGACTAAGGGTGTGTTTACACTGCATTAACTATAGCGAGGGTTTTGAGAATGTTCTTCCCACCCACTCCTGCTCACATGCACCAAACCTGAAAATGCCGAACTGTCACGTGCTTAGGAGCATCCTTTCCTAGATATACCAGAGACATGATACAGACATGCTCCAAGACAAAGGTGTCAAACAGACAGCCTGCGGGGCTCTTGGAGGGCTCTGAGAATTCAGGGGCAAGGCACTACCAAGTTCCAATTTATGGAGCCTTGTTGAGGATGTGTTTTGGCAGCAGCAGGGCAGGCAGTGACTGTGTTAACCTCCAAAGCTCCCTAAGTCAACACACTGGCCTGGACGCCTGTGGCCATTAACACCACTAACTGCTTGGCCAGCCGCAGGAGGTGGGTCCACCATATCCAGTCTAAGAGGAACCCCATAGTCTGGGCCTGGCATCCCTGCTCTAAGAGACTTGGTCAATGTCACAAAAATCTGTTGTAGAGTAAATTAATTGAATCCATTAATTGAATCCAGTTCTCACTTTACGTATAACTGATTAATAGATTTACTTGTAACTTTTCACTGAAGTCATGCTTTACTCAGAGTTACTGCTGTACTTTGTAGGGAGGATAGGCTACCTTTTTATATGTAAGAAAGATGACAACTCCATGCTGTAAGTGCAAAGCTCAGTTTAACTTTTTACGTATGAACCCAGCCACAACCAGAGCTTGCATACTAGCATTGCCTGGAAAACAGAGTTGTTTTTCATGCTTTTGGGGGATAAAATTTCTTTATCCCATTTTAGGAAAATAATTGTAAGAAACTGAAAATGTATGTACAATTGTCCCTGACTTCTTGTGGCCAGATCTGAGGAAGAATATTTTGCATTTGAAAGCTTGTCTAACTCTATCTCATCTACATAGTTGGTCCAGTAAAAGATATCACCCTAAGAAACCCCTGCCCCTCATTCTATTCTTCCACGGTCATTCTGGAATTCAACAGCTCTGAAACAGAGTGAGAGCCCTAGGGAAGATCATGTGACAAATGCATTGTGAACAAGATGGCACAGCTATTCTGCTGAAGATACATTAGTACAGACAGGGAGTGTCTACGTGAGACATTTACTGAGCCAACTAATTAGCTCCTCAGTAAATGTCTCATTATCTACCCGTGCACCCCTATTAGGGCGCGGGAAACTAATAAACTCTGCAGCAGGGTAGCACTTGTAAATACAAGTTTACAAGTACTACCCTGCTGTGGAGTTTTTCACGCACACCAGCATACATGTAGATGCTGCCCAGTTGGCTAGGGCACAAGGGTGCTTCAGTGCAGGAGGCTGCCTGCCTGGACTGAAGCCTCCTCATGCCCCAGCAAGCTCCTCTGCAGCACTTTGAGCCTGGTTGGAGCAGCCTCAGGCTGACAGGCTGACCCCCAGGGCTGCTCTGACCAGGCTTCAAATGCTGTGCATGAATAAACTCTGGAGCTGATTGCTTCAGAGTTAATTGCTCCTGGGCACATGTTAAATGGTGCACCTAGAACCAAAAAATTGGAGTAATAAGCTCCGGAGTTTATTCATGTGCTAATTGCACATGCAGACACACCCACATTCTACATACATAAGCACTATAGAAACACTAAGATTAATAGTAGCTGCTCATAGATCCTGAAGACAAGGGGAAAAAATCTGCTCTCTCATAAAATCCAATTAGTATTTATCTTTAAATTTCAGGTCAGCTCAGGAATGTTATACAACTTCTTTATTGCCAATTATTTTACATGATGGTAAGGGACTTGTCCTTCTACACCTCATAAATTTGACATACCGTAGTTTGAAATCTCATTAGCCTTTTGTATCTCCAGATGTAACTTAAAAACATCGAGGCTCTTGTGGATGCAGTTTTACACTCTTACTTTTGAACAGTGTGCAATTTTTGCAACCACATGTTTTGTATTTGTCCTTTTCTTGAACTCTTCATTTCATTTAGTAGCTAAATTAAAATATTGTGTTCAAAACTAGCCTTTTCAGCTACTTCATGGTCTTTTTCTTAACTGGTGCAGTCTCAGAAAAGTTGTACTATTAATGCTGCCCGTGGGAGTAGATCAGACATCTGAATGTTGCATGGAAATTTATGAGAGCATAGTGGGTGCCATTAATATGTGCAACCTTGTTCTGTCTCCTTGTTTATTGATGACATATGGTGAAGTAAAGTAAAGTGACATATGGTAGTGTAAAGTAAAATGAGGGCTTTGACTAAACTTGTAGAAACAAAATAACTGATGTATGTCAGCCTTAATTTAATGGCCATCTCTGCAATGGCAAAAAATGAACTCTGTGGTTTATCACTGGTCCTGTTTCATTACTGGAAGCTGGACTGCCCACTTGTTGAGGTAGACTCACTGGCTATGTCCAGATATTCACAGCGGTGCGGTATGTGGCACTGCAGACACACCTGTGGCACCACATACCGCGTGTTCAGTTGTTCTCCACGCTCCAAAAAAAACCATGGAGAAAAAAAGTGAAGCAGCACATGCATGGGCAGCATGCACTGCTCAAAAACAGAACCAGGCTGCCCGGAGCTGTACTGAGGCTGCTGGACAGGCTCTGAGTGGCAGAATTACCACTTCTGCAGCCCTGGGAAGACCCCAGGACCCTAGGTAAATCTGTTGAGGCCAGCCCAGTGCTGGCCCCAGCCTCCCCTACCCCACCCAGGGTAACTTACCTTGCACTACAGACAGTGCAAGGTGCCCTGCCACTAGTTGTGCCCAAGAAACAAAATACCCATACATGTGTGGCCATGGTGTCTAGATTACAGTTTGTGCCTTAGCTAAATCTTGCAGGTACTGGGTTCCTTTCTTGCCAAAACAGGCAAAGTTCAGCTTTGTAAAATTCATTTTTAGGTACTTAAACACAAACTTACTGCTATTGTGTTTAATAATTTGTACAGAAATGACTGAATTTAAAGAAATCATGTTTCTATTAATGTATTTTTATTGACATGAGCACACATGTATTTCAGTTGGCTTTTATACATTTTTTAAAACAATAACCTATATTTTGGATCTACCAAGTTGAAAGAGTTTCTATACACATAAATATTCTTCTTTTTCCTAAGCATGTAATGCTTGTCTAAAAAACAAATATTTTCAGCCATATATGAGTAAAAATATATATATATGTGTATATATATATGTGTGTGTGTATGTATACACACACACACACACACACACACACACACACACACAGTTAAAGTGGCAAATCCTCATAGTCTCTTGGCTAATACAGATGTAATTAGATTGGATTAATATTTATTCTAGGCAGGATGGCCCAACACTTTCTCTTATAAAATCCTGCATTCAGCTGATTCTATTTGTGTTGAAATTCTCTAGGTCAGGTAAAAATTTTCAGTCAGAATAGTTCATCTGTTTCTGAGAAGGAAATGAGAGAATAATATATTGCATTGCCTATGTTGATAAATTATTAAGGTTTTTTTCTTTGAAGAAATCTAGTACCATGTGCATTGGATCAAGGCTTTTAGAGGCCACTTCCCACCAAATGCATTCACAGATAAGCTGTCCCCATGAAAACCTGCTCAAATTTGCCCAAGTTATAAACCTTTAAGTAATTACAGTTTATACAAACTGGGTGCATCTATACATGTCCCTATGGTGCCTTTGTTACTGCACCATGCAGTTATTTTTAGCTGCTACAATGCTGTAGCGATGTGCTATAATGAGGGAGAGTATACAGCAACATAGCTACAGAATCATGGTTTGTGACTGCTCATGTTACATCACCGTAGCGTGTTGGTATGGCAACGCAGCATCACGTGTAGATGCACCCACTCAGTAGAAACTTTTTCAATTTAGATTCTGGTCTCATTAGCATGATTTTGCCACTCATAGCTCCTAGCCCTGACCAGATCGTTCATGAGTCATCTCTACACACCAGTTGTGTATGCTTCATCCTAGAGCTACAGGAGTCTAAAAGAGCTCTCCTGTAATGGCTACTCCAAGCTCTTACTCCTGGGAGGTTCCTCTGAAAATATGAACCCTTGAGCTAAGTACAGACAGTCAAAAAGCCCAAGGCTGAATTGATTCAGTCTTCACAAGTTAGTCTAAGCTTCATAGATTGAACCAATAAGCATATGAACATTCACTTTTGATTCTGGAAATGCAGCCAAATGCCTGCAGTGGTCCAGGCCAGAAGACAGTGCGGGTACTAGAGCACACCTCTCTGCGTGGCTGAAGCAGACAGCTTGGGCAAAAGCTAGCCCACCCATCCTGTAAGTGGGGGTTTGTGGGGGAGGTGCAAGTATCCTGGGATGCTAGGGGACTAACTTGAATTTAGAGGGGATCTGGGACAGAAGTTCAATAAACTGATTTAACCTACTGTATTTCATGGTGTATAAGTTGGGTTTTGAAGGCCAATTTTTGGGGCTTAAATATCCAATTTGACTTATACCCTGTGCCACATCAAAAAGTCAGGCATGGGGCTGGGTTTGTCACTCAGCTGGCATGGCCCCATCCCCTGTGATCTGCACTGCCTCAGCCACACCAGCACCACTCACACCACCCACACCAGCCAAGCGCCAAGCACCAAGCTTGGCCGTGTCCCCTGCAAGCAGCGCCAGGCTTTGTGCTCAGTAGCAGACAGGACAAGGCTTGGTACTCATCTGGCATGGCCCCATCCGCAGCGAGCCTGGTGCTGCTCACAGGGGACAGGGATAGGACCAGGTTCAGCACTTGGCTGGCACAGCCTCATCCTCTGAGAACAGCACTGGCAGCGCTGCCTGCAGAGGATGAGGCCACGTGGAGCCCAGCCCTGTCCTGCTCCCCATCCCCTGTGAGCGGCACTGGGCTTGGCTGGGGACGAGCTGCTTGTAGGGGACTGGAATGGGAACAGGCTCGGTGTTCGGCCGGTACAGCCCCATCCCTTGCAAGCAGCACCAGCAGTGCCACTCACAGGGGATGGGGCCACACCATTTGAGCACCAAGCCTGGCCCCAACTTGTACACGGTGCCTATAAAAATACTTACCTTTCAAATCAGAAAACCAGGGGTCGACCTTCACACCATATTGACCCGTACACCATAAAATATGGTAAATCAGTTAAGTCTGATACTACATCCACCCAAAGTTATCTTAAACTGGTTATGGCCACTTTGAAAATGGTTTATATGCACCAACCTACTGTTGTGTTACAAATCTGTACTTGTTTCTGATCACGTATATTGGTTTATATGTCATTTCTGTCCCTAGCCTCGAATACCTGGGGTTGTTAACTCAGAGGTAGTCTAGTAGAAGGGAAGATGGGTAACCAGGTGGGTGAATGGACAGGAAACTTTCAGATTTCCCTAACTAGCAGATAGATTTTGAAATCAACTTGACAGGCAGGACTAGTTTAGACCCCTATGTAGGTTTCTTTAGAACTTTGTCAACAAATAATCGTTTCCACAGAATTTTGCTTTCAATGAATTGGCAGATTCTGATACAAAAAGTTTCCTCAGACTTTTTCCTACCACCTTAACTTCCAGAGAGTGTGTATACTCCCATTCTGCAGTCTAGCAGAATGATTCTGTCCACAGATAATCCCATTTCCAGCTTCTTTTTTTGGACTTGGTGCAGGGTCAAGGGGCAATGGAATAAGACCAGTAAGTGGGTAGATACATGCTGGAAGAGAAAATATTAGTTTGCTAAAGGAGTAGGTTTTTTTCCCCCAGAACTTCTTCTATCTAAACTTCCTTAAAATAATCTTTGTGCCTCCTGAATCTAATTTCTTTCCATGGGAAGATTTATATATCGCAAAAACTGTTGTGCACAGTCCAATCTGCAGACCCCCTGGGGTTAAAACTTTACCATATGCTGCCTCTTACTACTGCCAATCCCTCTGGTTCTCAGAGAAGAAACACATTAACAAAGACATCTGTGACTATGTAGAAAATACCTTTGTGAAAATGGAGGATATTCCACTGTAAAGGAATTCCCATGGGAAACAAAAGGCTTTCTCCCTTTTTTACATAACAAGCCAACTGGTTTATGACTAGCCACTAGTTCACTCCCCACCCCCCTCTGAAATAAGCTTTGAACAAAAATATTATGTGAGCTTGATTCACTTTAATCCTGGTTTGATTCTGCTTAATACACTGGCATTATGCCTGCATTATACTGGTGTGAAAGGGGAAGAAGGACCACCTCCCCCTGGATTAATTGTCCTGGCTTGAAATCCAGCTAGCACAGCTGTACTTCACATAAATGAGCATACAGATTAGTATTTACAATTCTTTTTCTTTATTCCTCAGAGTCTTAGAAATAAGAGCTGGTCTTTCTCTGGGCTGTTGTGCTATGATTCTTCACTGTTCCTGAAAGTATCACCTTAGAACTGTACTGGGCATGCAGATACTCAACAGATGTGCATAATGGTGTCCAAGGTGTTATCAGGTGGCAGTGTTGAATCAATCTAAGCCCCTGGGCTTAGATCTCAGTGTGATGGGCACTGTAGAAAATTCAGAATAACCTTATAACTAGACTCTTAAATTATGTTCACTCCCATCCTATAATTCATCTTTTTGTCCCAACACAGCTCTGACATGTTGTGTCAGGATGAGATTGAAGGGCTGTAGCACTCCATGTCCATTGTTGCTTTTCTCCCTTGTCTGCTATGCAGTGCTCCTCCAACTCATGTCTCCTCTTATTGAGGCCATCTCTTCATTTCTGTCTTCTTTTTAGATGCTAGCTGCTTTGCATTCCTCTTGAATAGAAATGTGTTTTCTCCTTTGCTAGTGCATAGAGCTGTGATTCTTCAGTGCATCCTGCTAGCTAGCCAGTTCCCCCTCAGAGTACCTGTGGCTTCATGGTTCCCTTTATTGTTTCTGTTTTCCTACAGAACTTCTCATAAGCCTTGATTCAGAAGTACACTTTTCATTTCAACATGGGCTCTATGGGTGCCCTCAGACTGGATCACTCCTATATGTGCCACATCAAACACAAATGGTAAGTGGAGCACTGTGCACACAGGCATTTTGATGGATAGTCACAGAGGCACTTTTGATGCATCAGAGACAACCTTCATGTTTCTGAGCAGGCCTGCAAAATAAAATTGTTCTGCCTTTCCTGCCACACATGTAATTTGGTACTGTGCTCAGGGATGACTTAAAGACTTTGGGGGAGGTTAAAAAGATGATTCTTTGGGGTAGATCCAACTGTGCGTGCTTGCGAGTAGGAAAAATCTCTAGGTCCCTTGTTTCCTGCATCTCCTAACTTGCTGCTGCCCCATTGCTTATTCTTTTCAAAACAATCATTGCTTTACATGTCCATTAATACACTTGGAGTGAAAGAGAGAGAGAAAGAGAGGGAAAAAGAAAGAGAGAAACTCTGAGTCTACGGTTCTAGCTCCTCCAAATCCACAGCAGCCACAAGATTGATGGGGTAAATGACTAGCTCTGGTAGTTTTTTATTTTGAATCCCTGCCATAGTTAAATGTATAGCAATTTCTAGCCAGAGAAAAATGGTTTCAATATAGATTGACTTAGCACAAGGCCACTTTGTGCTTTTGTGTATAAAGGGTCAGGCCAGCGAATTCACTTCAGGTGGTAATTTCACTGTAGGGGATATTATCAGTGTATCAGAACATTAGCTGTGTTTATGTTTCAGGAATGCATTTTATACCATATATGTATATATAGCATTCTTGACCCTTAGCCTTGACTCCAAGCTTTGCTATATGCAGCCAACGTATCTATAACACGTTTCTTTGTTTCACACTATCCACTGTAGACACAGCTGATACTCTTCAGTGGAGATGTTTATTGAATCTTACAGACAAAACGTCTCGATCACCTGGTAAGCATTTGAATTTGAAATCTGTAGCTCAGTTATTTCCCTCCTGTTCTCCCTGTGACGTGAGACTTGCTTTTCTGCCTCTTCCCCTCCATACAGCTCAACTTCCAATCAGGCAAGACTTCTCTTTCAAGTGGACTTTTTCACCTCTCTTACCAATCTGCGAGCCCTGAATGTGCTGTCTACTCTTGCGCACCAAGAGTTTTTATGGATTAATTAAAAAATGATGAACAAAGAGAGAAAGATGCAATCTCTTCTTTTTTTTTTAAACTGAACCATGAAACTATAGGGTTATTGATTCAGGCTGGCCCTCTTTCCCCTGTTGTTTTGTTGCATTGTAGAGGGGACGCAGTAGGTGCAAGGGTTCAAGAGGAGTTACCACATATAGCAGCTAGACTAAGATTTCCACAGGGCCAGATTTTGACCTCATACCAACATAAACCAGGAGAATTTCTACTCAAGTCAATACAGTGCACAATTGTAAAACAGATATAAGTGAAATCAGGCTCAGCTGTGCAGTATGGTGTACTACTGAGTATTTTTTCTGCTTCAGCAACCTATCTATGGCTTTCACCATAACAATCCCAGAAAGCTTCTCAAATGCAAAGAAAGGAAAATATATTTAATGTCTCTCATTTCTAAAGGGAATTCCTTTCCTTCCATTGGGGGTGGAAAGAGATGTGTCATTTCCTGAAATGTTTAGACCAGCTGCTATGTGTGTGCCCCAGTAGAAAAATATTTAATTGAAACTATTCCTTATGGGCCAGGTTTGGTAGTTCCCCCTTTTCACTGAACTTTCTCTCAATGCTGTAATTTTAATTCTCCACCAGTTTGCACAGAAATTAGGTGTGGGTAAACTCAGTTAGGAGATCTTGGATACAAGAGCTAGTTTCAGGCATAATCATCCTCCCCGGAGAGGTCCAAGTAAAATTAAAGAATGCCTAAAGAAACCCAAAACTCAGACTAGGAATAACAACACAAGTTTGACATGTCACTCACATTATTTTAACCCATTTGAGAAACTTTAATGCCCTGAAGCCATGTCATTAAGTAGATGCCTTGGCATTTTAAAGTTCGTTCATATTAGGGGCCATATAGTCTTCTTGACCTTTGCAAGGAACTGCCATTGAAATTGGTAGTCCTCAGATATTGCCTTTCTCCTAGGGGAAAATAGCTTTCCCATCAGCAAATAACTGCATTTATAATAACTAATACTAGCAAAAATTGTTTGTTTTCAGCTTTCACGCAAGCGTTGAAAACATGACATTTGGGCATTGCTCTACAATAATTATATAGGGATCTTAAACTATAACGACTGTGTTTATTTGAATCTAAGGCAACCCTAAATTTAAGACAGCCCCCCAAAATTAGATTCTCTACATGGAAAATGTAAACGTTTGTTATAATTTTCCATGTAGAAAATCTAATTATTCAAGGGTTGGCTTTAACTGATTCCCCCCCACCCCACTGCTGCAGGGGAGCAGGCAGTGGGAGGTCAGGTTGACATCTGCTTGTGCCTTCCCCCCTATCACCACTGCCGCCTCTGCAGCCATTAGGCCCCTTTCCCCCTCCCCTTCTGCTCCCCCTCTTGCCCTTGTCTCTCAGCTTCTCCTCCCCTCTCCCTCCAGTCCTCCTAGCCTCTGCTCCCCACTCTCCCCCTTACCCTGCTGGCAGGCTCTATCCCTGTTCTAGCTGGAGCACTGAGCATGGCCCCAGCCCAGCCTAGAGCAGCCATGCGCCCGTGAGGCTGTGCTCAGAGCCCCAGGCTGCAGTGTGGATGGAGCCTGCAGGCACAGAGCAAAGGTAAAGTGGGAGGGAGTGGGGCAGCTGCAGGAGCAGAAGCTGTGTGGGGGCTGGAAAGATGGGGAGAAGGTTTGGGGGGGGACATGGCAGGATGCAAGGGCAATAAGGGTGGGGAGCAGGCAGCAGCTGGTTCTGTGACTACTGCTCCAACCTTGGGTAGGGGCTGGAGCCCAAGGCACAGCAGCCAATTGCCTCCCCTGCCCCCCACCATCCTACTACTCTGCTCTAAAACAAGGGTCTTTCCCCCCATTTTAAATGGGGAAAAAAACCTTGTCTTAAAATTGAGTAATTACAGTAAATGCAACACTTTAGGCTCAATTGTCTGTAAGAACACTGCAAAATGACCAGTTTTGAATTTGAATACTCAAATTTGCATTTTACTGCACAAGTGAAAGTATCTTTTCTATGGACACACAAACATAGGGCTGCAAAAGAGACGCTGTATTATGAATACTCATTTTAATGACCTAAACGTTGATCTGAGACTCAAAATATAAGAGCTGGCCCTAGGGCAGATGGCTAGGCTTGAAAACAGGTCTGCTCAAAGGAAAAGATGGAACTGACCCAAGTGGGGATATTCAAGAACAGAATGAACGATCACATGATTTTATGCTGGGGCAAAGGATTAATTGATATGTATTGAAAATGTATTTAAATGTCCATGTGCACTATATTCTGCAGGGCTATGGTCCTTTCTACTTAAGAATATAGGCTGTTTTATTTCCTTATTTCTTTAAGTTTAAGAAATGTTGATTACCTTGAGAATGTTAAATTTCTTATAATGTAATAATTATTTGAAAATCATGTTTCATTATCCCTGTTTTTCCACTTTTTTAATGGTGAAGTGTTTACATAGATTTAGCTGAAATATGATCTAGGCAAATTGGTTAAGATGATATATGTTTCATGGGAATAAGGATTGCTTCTTGAAAATATTTATGGAAAAGTGTTTCACCTGGGCTTCCATCAGTGCTTTCTTCATGAACTCTCCAAAGGAATCAGCTCACACAATTAACCTTATCCAGCTCGCACAAGTAGTCTTAAGATCTGACCTCTATTGCAGATTTCTTTAAGGAGTAACTAACCATCACAGTCATTTTGGAGACAGAGTCCAAGACAGTCATGATCTGGAAAAATCCTGTTTTGACATCTCTCTCTTTAAAATACATGAGAAAAGAAAGAGCGAGCCAAGGATTGTCTTCCTGGTTCATTCATAAAAACATCCAGAGAAGATTTCTGGGTGATCTGAGAGTTTGAGAGTATGTGGTAATACTGTTTATATTATGAGCTTTGTTTATTTAGGGACCTGCAAACATAGTTTATCTTACAAGGGTTTATTCTGAAGTGGGTTTTTCCTGCAGGCATCTGTCACAAGCACCTTACCGTCTGTTCAAATTATTTATACAGTTCTGCAATCCTTTTGCTCCTGCCACCCCATCTCCCTTTTCTATGCATTTGTAGCTCATAGATTTTTTAATTTGTTTTATATATTCAAAATAAAGCTCTGATTCTTTTGATTTCCTGTCATCTTGCTGTTTATAATTAAAGGAACAGAAAACTGGTAGAGGGGAAATCAGCATCTTGTTGTGACCACCTTCAGCACATGCAGCTTTAATGACATAAAGAGATCAAGTAGACAAGCATTAGCTCTCAAGCACTTTGAATGAATGACTTTGGGGTTATTTCTGTGGCAATGCACAAGCCGTATAGTCTGCTCCTGAGAAACAAACTTTTATATGTTCTATTGCATTTTGGATTTTTCAAGGACTATGGGAGTTTTATTTGGGGAATAAAAGCCAAAATAAGACACATTTTGACTATGCTCAATTTGTTTCCCTTTTGTGAAAGGTTTCTTTTTCACCTTCTGATTGTACTTATAGAAATGCAGGTTTGGAGAGGAGCTCTAGAAGTCATTTAGCCAAACCATCCGCCTGATGCAGGATCATCTCTATCCAAACCACACCAAGGAAATCCTTGTCCAACCTATTACCAAAACCACACAGGCAACCCAATATTTCAAACAACTAGGCAAAGGCTTAACATTATTGTAAAGGTATGCCTATGCATAAGGGGTTACAGCATTTAAGCCTAAGAGAAAAGACACATGCCATATTTTCTCTGCAGTAAACCTGACTTTACTAGGCAGTAAAGGGGGGCAGACACATGACGCACAGTCCTACTGTGCAGTAAATCACTCAAATGCAGGGCAAAGTTGCCCCTTGAAAAATGTATTAGTAACGGGAATTTACTACATGGGCAGTTTCATCCCAAGAGGGATATACTAGTTTCCATGGCACTGTGACAGGACTTAATATGGACAGCTAGCTTGAAAGAGCTAGTTGTGTGTCCATTCCTAGCTACAGAGTAAAATCAGGATTAACTATTCCATAGTAATTGTGCTATGTATCCACATCCTAAGACACTGAATGATTCAATAGACAGTAAAGAGATGCCTGTCTTACTTTTCTGTGTGATAGTATCAGGATTTTACTGGTTTTTGGGTAGTTCATCTTGCTTTGTGAGTCTGTGGATCATGAGCTTTAAACTACAATTCTCAGTATAAAAGTGATTGTAAAAATGGCATCAAGAGGTTGTATGCTTCTTGTTTCTTGGCAATTTCTGTATCAAATACACTTGGCTTACATTTACAAGATTGTCTCCTACCATCTCATCTTAGACTCTCATAATCAAACTAGATTAGTCAAACAAGGTAAGCCAGGGTGACATCTGATGAAGTAGGCTGACCCTATGAAATCTCAGTCTCCACAATGCCATCCTTCTCTACCTTCTGCCTACTTCAGGCTAACATGGCTAATCACCTCTCCACTCAGGATTATCAATACATGCTCTCTCTCTCTCTCTCTCTCTCAGAGGGTTTATAGTTTCTAGAACTGCCCTATATATGAGTGTATGTACATATGCATATATAGATTTCTATAACTCTGGTGTTTGAGCAGTTTGAAAAATAGCACTGATACAAGTAGTCAGTTTTTCATTCATTTTAATTCTCTGTTCATGATCCCGGACAGAGCTCCTTCAGTGCCAATAAGACCTGTTCATACTTGCTAACACCAATCAAATGTGGTATAGGGAGGAGCTAGTATAAAGTCATCATGTTAGTTTCTTTATCAGGTCTCTTTGAATTCTTTTATCAATCACTACTACGGATGAAAAATATCAACATCCACCTTTTTCCCCTAGTAAACTATTTGCCTGTTGAAACTTCAAGGCACAGACTCTGAATCAGGAAGTATACGGGTAATACTTGAGTTCTCCAGTTAAAATGCCTGTGGTCCCTCCCCATCCTTTATAGCATCTCCCTAGGTTTCCTAAAAGGAATGTGAATCGTTTTGTAAGGAATACTACTGGAAAATATCTTTCTGCACATGGAAATTGCTCAGTGCTCTGCATGGTGATTGAAAACAAGCAGAAAAGTATACTGCAAAGAGCAGTTTGTTCACAAGGTATGAATTCCCTGCACTTGTGGCAGAAAAGCCTGTGTAAGTCATGCATATTTATTTTAAGATAACCCTTAAAAGAAGAGCGATCAGGATCACAAAAATATATGTTATAAAGGAGAATAAGCCAATCAGATAAATAGCTGAGTTCAGCCTATATCAGAGAGGTTTCCCTCAAGGCTCAGTAATTGCTGCACTCAACAGCAAGAGAAGGATGGCAAGGAAACAGGTACTCCAGACTGGAGGAATAAACTTCATTCTCTGCAAAGAAATTATACTCTTGCATTAAACCAGGGTTCTCTTTCTGGAAGATCTGGGTACATTCACATAGAATAAAAGAACCAAACATAATTACTTGTAACCTTACCATGCATGTAATTACAATCGTGATAATATGTGAAATGAGCCAAAATATTTGGTGGGCTGTCTTCTCCAGATGTACTCAGAAAACACCATAATCATAAGTTATAACCCTGCCTGCTGGAAAAGCACAGCAGCTCCTGTGACACATGGACATGGCTTTTAAAAAAAAAAAACCTTGGCTGCCCTACCAAACAGGGAGAAACTTGTTTATTTTGCTGGTTTAGCATGGAGTAGGAATAAAACCTAGCCATTGGGTACTTCTGAAATATTTGATTTCTCAAACCCTACCTATCTTTTCTTCTGGAACCCATCTGTGTAGTCTCTAAGCACTTCTGCATTATTTTTCACCTAGCTCTAAGACAGAATTAGGGTTAGCAGATACAAACCAACTCTGAGAAAAGGAGTAATGGAAATCACTGGCAAACCTTGGCAGGATTGTCTCTCAGCAGACACAAATCCTCCCTCACTTTTTCAGCTCACAGACATGCCCTGAATCATCTTGGTCGGAAAGCACCTCTTTCCCATGATTAGTAATTATGGGAGTTTACTGGTAATTAATTACCAGCTATCCAGCTGGTAACTAATTGGATTCAGTTGGACTGTGTCTGTGTCAGGACTGAGTAAAACCAGAGGAGGAACAGCAGGTGTTGCTCACATTTATCTAAAAAAAAAAAAAAAAAAAAGGGGG
>NW_017729024.1:83828454-83837519 GCF_001723915.1 Gavialis gangeticus
AAAAAAAAAAAAAAAAAGGGGGTGGAGGGTGGTTTCCAATGTTGGAGGATGAAATTCTGGTGGTAGTGTTGTCCATGGCAAAACTTTCAGTAATTTCAGCAGGGTTAGGTTTGTTGTCTGCTGAAAAACTTCTGTAGCTCGAAGGAAGTAGAGCTCAGATGTTTAATGTATGGATTTTTCTATACAAATATATTTTGAAGAGGTTGTTTTACTACGTTGCAAGTTAACTTTCCAGGCAAAATGCATCATACTATGGATGTTACAACATCACAGGGGCCTCGATTTTATGTGATGACTTTTTTGGTGGGGTGGTGACAAGGTGCAATTTGATGGTGCTCGGTATTGGAAACTGATGTGATAAGCTGAAAAACACCAGAGATCAGCTAGCGTTTGTTGTCCATATCCACAAGGGACTAAAGTCAGACTGTTAATTCTGTTTAGTACTTAAGGATAACTGGGTTCGTTGCAGTGAGAACCATACTTAATCCACTAAGTCATGCAGTTCCACCTTGTGGTAAAAATGTTTATAGGATGCATTCATTAAAAATAAAGAAACAAACTATACAACATGATGCCTTCTTAAATTGCTAAGAAGCAAACGCCGAATTCATAGGTACAAGACAATATATATTAAGAATATGAGATAATACTAGTTTGGTGCAGACTAGACAGTTTTAAGCAATGGAAAATACCAAGTGCATCTTTAAATATGTGTTTGAACTCCCTACCTTCTGAAATAAATGTTACTTGTGTTGGTGTTCTTTAAAATGTGACCCTTTCTAACAAGCTATTTTGACAGATTTCCTTGTAGCTGAAAGTGAAGAGTTCATCACTTTTCTTTCTCCACCATTGTTCTTTTTACTTTTCTTCTTTAAGATATTCAATAATGTAAACTACTTGGCCATTTTCCTCACAGTTTGACTGAGAATTTAATGTAAGAAATTACCTTGTCATTCACAACATGTGGAAATGTATCATTGAACACCATATGCTATTTTGCCATACTATTCAAAGTTTTCTTTTGAAAATAGGATCTTGTATCCACTACTGTGCATTTCACTTGTAGCAACGGGGGCTTTAATAAATAGCATCTATGATATCATTTTGGCTTCCCTTCAGTTCTAGATTCATGTGTTCTGAAGTTGTTCTTCTAGATCAGTGGGTCTTAACCTTTCTAGACTCAAGACACCACTACACTACACTACACTACACTACACTACACTATAGTGATCATCTGGGACAGTGATTCTCAACCAGGGTGCTGTAGCACACTGTGGTTCTTTGATATCCTTCCAAGGATGTCATGGGTTATCACAGGGGTGTACTTGGTAGCTGTGTTGGTCTGAGACAAAAAGACATACAAAAAACTAGAACTCTTGGTTCCAAAATGATACCTTTTATTAGACCAACTACAACAAGGAAGTTTTTTTGCCTCCCTGCCTGCCACCTGACACCTCCAGGGAAGGAATTCTACCTGATCAACACATCAAAGAGCTACTCAACACAGCTCACAAAGACACTCAGGGACCCAGAGGGACAGCCTTCCATCTTTAGCTCCCTCTGTGCAAAAATGAAGTTTATTTCCTACCTATGGGGACTTAATACCATCTTGTACCATCTACACTTTTCTCAGAGCCTGACGAAGGGACTTCATTTCCGAAAGCTTGCAGAAAAGGACAATTTTCTTGCCATTTTCCAGTTGGTCTAATAAAAGGTATCATTTTGGAACCAAGAGTTCTAGTTTTTTGTATGGATTATCACACAATTTTAACACTATTAAGGCTGCAAACTTGATTCACAAGATAAATGCAGAGATTCCCAATAGAGAATCTAGAGTGTTACAAATATCCTACTCCCTGTGGGCTTCCCGAGTTCTTTGCAACAGAAGAATTGAGCTAGGGTTTTTTGTTTTATTTTGGGGGTTTTTTTACTACAAAGAGTCAAAAATAAGAGCTAGCATTTTCCAAGGGGTGCCTTGTGTCTAATGCGGCATGACATGAGTCTAAAAAGGTTGAGAACCATTGATTTAGGACAACAGACTTTGTAACACAAATAATAAGACTCCCCTGAATTAATTCGTATTTCAAGCCCAGTAGCTGTGGTTCAGCAAGAGTATGTCCCTTTAGAAAAAACAACCAAGCTTGATTAAAAAACTGCTAGTGATGGCAAATCCACCACAATGGGAAATGGTTCCAATAGTTAGTTGTTCTACTGCTAAAATTATGCATTATTTCTAGTCCAAGTGTATTTAACTTCAAATTCTGGCCATAGAATATTGTTAAGAGATTCATTTGATGTGCTCAGCAGTCTTCTTTCATCAAACTGCCACTTTTTGTTCTCTTTTGGGCCACAGTGTTGAACATGAGGCCTTGGCATGATAGCATAGCTGCACACCTGGGCTCACCCCCCGGGCTACTCAAAACTGGTGTGAAGTCTCCAGAGGGCCTAACCCTCCACCCACTCCCTGTTACTGGAATGACCCCCACTTCCCTCATATAAACCCCTGGGCCAAAACGGGAAGTGTCGGGGCATCAGGGTAATTCGATTCAATACTGCTTTTCTGGCGTGCTCTTTATTTTTACTCTCTGTTTATTCCTCACTTCTTAATTCAGCTGGCCTCCCTGGGCTTTCCACTGTTTGATCTCCCAGCTTCTTGACTTGTTTTGCCCTCTGGACTTCACTCTCTGTTTGATCTCATGACTTCTTGACTCAGCTTGTCCCTGGACTTCACTCTTGAATTGGCCTCCTGGCTTCCTGGCCTAATTTGACCTTGGATTCTGCTTATCAATCTCAGCCCTGGTCAATGTCTTGACCCCCTGAGTGGCCCCAGACTGGCATGACACTTTTATAATTTGGACTCATCTCACTTCGGATAGTCTTTGAGCTCTTCAACTTCCCTTGGATTAAGACAGTACTGAAGTACTGTCTTTTTTCTTTGCTTCTATGCCATGCTTCTTAGGGAGGCTCTCTCTCATCCATCTGTGGAACTGAGACCCTACTACCTATCTGTTCCAGCCTCCTTGAGTCTGATGCTGATCCCCCATATTCCCAATGGCTTATTGACACTCTATCCCAGAGATCCAGCCTATGAGTTTAGAGTCCATCGCCTCAGAGACACACATAATAGTGAAACCAAATAGGCAAGCATGATTTGCAAAGGTTTCTAGATACAAATATGATTTAGTTTAAGTAGCATGAATGACACACAAATCCAGCCAAGAAGAAGAAAGCCCTAAATACATTTCTGTACCACCCATCCTGGAGCATTCTGTCAGTCTTCTCTAAGGGCATGACATGAAAGCATTCTTCTGACATGAAAGCATGGTCTTCTTTCCTGCCTAAACGTCCTGCATTTGTGAACCCTCTCCCTCAGCTTCTCAGCCGTAGAAGTTCTGACCTATTGTGATATTAAAAGGCTGTACTTTTTCAAGGTGTTGGAGAACACTGAGGCATTCATAACACACCAATTTCATATCAGTCAGAATTCCTTGGTTGTATATTGACAGGTTTCCCAAATTGTCACGCTCATGGCGGCATTTATAGGTTGTGATCAAGTCACCTCTTAACCTTCTTTTTGATAAGCTAAAGAGATTGAAACTTAGAGATTACTGCTGTGAGGAATGACTTCCAATCCTTCAGTCATTCCCATGGTTCTTTTTTGAACCACTCGCAAATTTTCAACGTCTCTTGAATTGGATGCATCAGAACTGAACACTAGGGCCGGATGGAGAGAGAACATAATCTCTATTGCTGTTCACTATTCCCCTGCTTAGATATCAATGTTTACATTAGCTCTTTTGGCCAGAGGACTGCAATTGAAGCTCAGATCCAGTTGATTACCTGCCATGACCCCCATGTAGAGGAGAGTGAATTCTTTGGTGAACAAGAAATTCCACCAAAATAGTTTGCAAAACCAGGTTTAATTTGGTGACTAGTATCATTCAACCAAAATGATTTTAAAAATTGAAAATTTCAAAAGTATTTAATTTAAACTGTCCCTAAATAAAATATTTTAAACTTCTTAATTTGAAATAACATTTCTATTCTGAAACTGACCATACTTTTTGAAGACACATGGTAAAAAGAACTAAATAATCTGAAAGCTAGGCAAGGTGTTTTTCATTGAAGAAAATGCTATGAGTTAACCAAATTTTTTTTTTTAATTTTATGAAATTGTTTGGATGAAATATTATACAGATAGGGGGCAAAAAAAAATATTCACCACATCTGGTTTAGGTTTAGGTGGCTTACTTTAAGTTGCCTGCATAGCAACTAAAACCTAAAATGGGAGAAGCTCATGCAGATCTGTGAGGTGATTGCCTGGTCAGGTGGGGCAGGGGTAGTTAAGGGGCTAAAAACAGCCCAGTTAGAGTAGGGGTGGGGGGGAAGGGTTAGAACAGCACAGCCCTGCATGCAGGTATTTGCTATGTCAAGTTATCCTCCTAGATTGGGTTAACTCTTTATGGATCTAAAGTTAGAGCACTGATTTAGACTGGGTACCCGAATCTAAATGTAACAAATGGAACCCATAGCCTGTACACATTGATAACAACAGTAGTTTTGTATCAGAATAATGCCTTGAGTACAGTTCAGTGCTGATTTCTGGGATTATTTTTCCCCAGACCCATGATGATTTCTTGTCTTAATACTAGAACTAAACCCTGTTTTAATATATTCTTAGATTTTTCCTCGTTGGTTCTTCTTTTGCCTGAAATGTAGCAGTCTGGTCTATGATTAAAAATAGAAACAAGACATTTTTGGCTTGCTTTGACTTTCTTTTTTAATAAAGCTCCTCAGCAAAAAATAAAATAAAGAAATGGCAGCATCATGATGAGGCATTATTCAATCTACCACAAATGTTCTTATATTGTTTTTTTGCAGAAGTCACTGTGAATTATTATCTGATAATCCCTTTTTACCATGAAGACTAATCTATGTTTAACCAAATACAAATCCAATACCCAGCATACCTTTTAGGAGAAATCAAACAGCAAATATCACATCTTGAAGGATGTAAAACTCCTTCAGTATTTGTTTTTAAATGGGAAGGGGGGCATCCTCATCTCCAGTCTGTTTTCCAGCTTTACACAACAGTTTGGTTTTCTACAGCCAAGTTTACTTCTTGAAATCCCTGTCAGCAGAATTGTTCAGAAAGGGTCCCAAGCTAAATAATAAAGATGGAATGATTCCAATAAAAAAATGCTGGATTTTAAAATTTAGCACTATCATAACATAGAAGCTTTCTACAGATAGATTGCTAAACCCACTTCCTTGCAAACACTTTTTATAGGACTCATCACAATGGCCCCAACCTGGATTTAAATCTAAAATCACACAGAATATGCAACATTCACAACCAAATTCTTGCTTTATTATATGAACCATTTATCTAGCTATCAGAGACAGCAATTCCCTCCACTTGTGTGCTATGCTGGGGCCCCCACTGAGATTTAAGCCACTAAATTGCTTCCATGTGACAAGATTCAGATATCACCTCAGAAAAAGATAGACCAACCATCCAACAGGAATTTGATGCTGAGTTTGTTTCAAAGCATCTTATTTCATAAGTTAATGGGTAACACTTTTTTCCCCAACATTTATCCTGGATTATTTAAAGTTAGTTTAAACATTTTGATAAGTTGTATTGCCAACTTGTTCTCTTGTGCACTCTCTCTCTGGTATATAAAAATCGTACCCAAGAAAAGCATTGTGTAGTTTCTCAGTAACTAAAATTAAGGCATGTTCTTAATTCTAATGAGTATCAAAAGGAATGAAAGATTATAGTTAAAGTTCTTCCTGATATTTTTCCACACAACTCCTTCATAGTATGGTTTAACAATTTCCTTTCAATTCCCTGCTCACATTCAAACTTTCAAACATGCAGCAGAATTCACATCTACAATTCTCAAGTGCTGCATTTGACAAGTTAAAAGCTTTGTGTGTCTGGAGGAAGCTGATGACTAAAATGAATGGATCTAGCAGTGATCTGAAAGTATAGCTCATGCAACATTTCATATTTAAACCTAACAGGCAGGGTCACAACCAAGTTTAAAAAGATTGAAATTGTCCCAAACCATTCCACTGTATTTGTGTATATATTAGCACTTCTTTGGTACTTCATTATAATATAAACTTCTATCAACCATTGGCTTCTGCTTAATTCTTCATGTCTAGAATGGTATTTCTGAAAGATTAGTGCTAGGCTGAAATATAAGTATGGAATCAGTGTGTGTACTATATGCCAAAAATGTACTTTATGTATATTTTTTAATTGGATGTGTTCCTGCTCTAACTGAAGTCAAAAGCAAAAAAAAAATCTCTTATTGGACTTTAATCAGGATTGTGCCCAAAGTATGTCCCTTCATTGAAAAAGTTCTTGGTGCTTCATGATTTCCCACTGTCTGTGAAAGATGCTGCATTACTAAAGCTGATATCCAGAAGAATTAATATCTAGCTATATTGTAAGACACTATTTTGGTCTATGCATTTTTATAAGAATGTACTACTAAGCTGAGTATTTCTTAACTTAATAACAGCATTAAAGTTTCTTTCAATAAAATTAATTTATAAGCTATTATGCTAAACAGCTAATAAATATTAAGATATCAAGTCATTTGTTAATCTGAATGTAAATCAAACAATTTATTAATTTCCTATTTGTACTACCTAGCCCTAATTTATGGCCTGAAGGGTTACTGTAATACAAGTAATCAATGTGTTTCAGAAGAAATGCGATCGTTGCCAAGATATTCCCTTGGTTAGAAAAAGAATTTCTGCTTATTTTATCCCAGCTGCATTGAGGTAATTGCCTTTGGCTAGGGGCAGGAGAATGGAAAGCAGATGAAGCATGCTAAAGACTAGCCACACAAAGGAATTGCCTTTAAACAAAAAGGTTAGCATTTAGAAAGCTGGAGCAGGGGGGAAATCGCTTTTGTACATGCAGGCATACCAGAAGGGAAGACTACATATACACAAGTTGAAATTCTGGAGAGCTGGTCACATTGTTTTTGTAACATTACATCTGCTGCTTAATATAAATTGAAATAATAAGAATGAAGGAAGAAAGTCACCACTGATTCCCATAAATAAATCAATATCTATGAATGTGAAATGTGATCCAATTCATTCATTTTCCTTATTAATGGATGTAAAAATAACAGCAAAGGATACTGATTAATAACTAGAATACTAATGTTTAGGAAGTTGGCTCATGACAGGTAAAGCAGTTCACCAATACTTATGGACCAGTTCCAAATCCCACTGAAAAAAATAGAAATCTATTGATTTTAATGGGATTCAGAATCTAGGAGTTACCAAGGGACACCACTGGTCAGAATATTACCATTATGATGCTAAAGTATAACTTATTATTGACAAAATACATAGGGCCACTTACAGTTAAAACTACACATCATTCTGTTATAATGCATTGTATACAGCTGTTTGTAATATTTTTTTAACTTTTACTTTCTTGGTAAGGATTTTTTAGGGTGATATCTTTTATGGGACCAACTCTGAAGTTCAGATAAAGTTAGACAAACTTTCAAAAGCAAGACATTTTTCCTCAGGTTGACAACATTCTTTGTCAGGAGACCCTTGCCATTATACAGGCTCAATACAGACAGTCAAAAAGCCCAAGGCTGAATCAATTCAATCTTCATGGCTAGGGACAGAAATTATATGCAAGTCAGCATAAGTGATTGAAAACTGGTTCAGACCTGTAACACAACAGAAGTTCAGTGCACATAAATCGCTTTCAAAATGGCTGAAACTGGTTCAAGATAAACCTGAATGGATGTAGTATCAGATGTAACTGATTTAGATTAAATCAGTTTATTGGACTTCTGACCCACATCCCCTCCAGATTGAAGTTAACTCACAGTACCCCAGCATCCCAGGCTGCTTTTTACCTCCCCTGCACCCCCCTGCCCCCCTTACAGGCTAGGCTTGACCCAGGTTGTCTGTTCCAGCTAAGCAGGGAGGCATAAACCACTGCAGACAAGTAGCAGCATTTCCAAAATCAAAATGAATGCCTGTTCACTTGCTTATCAGTTCAATCTATGCAGCTTAGACTAACCTGTAAAGAGTGAATCAATTCTGCCTTAGACTTTTTGACTGTTTTTACTTAGCCCATAGGTTAGTCTAAACTGCAGAGACTAAACCGATAAATAAGTGAACAGACATTCACTTTTGATTGTGGAAATGCAGCCACTCACCTACAGTGGCCCAAGCCAGAAGCTGGCAGTGGGGGGTGGGGTGGAGTACACCACCCTACTCTGCTAGAGAAGACAGCTTGGGCCAAGGCTAGCGTGGTCACTCTGTGAAGGTGGGTTTGCAGGGGAGGTGCAAAGCATCCTGGGATGCTGGAGGACTGTGCATTGACTTGAATCTTCAGGGGATCTGGGGCAGAATTTCAATAAATCAATTTAACCTGAATCAATTAAATCTGATACTACACCCATCCAGGTTTATCTTAAACTGGCTTTGGCCTTTTGTGCACTGAATTTTTGTTTTGCTACAGATTGGAACCAGGTTCTGACCATTTATACCATTTTGTGTAATTTCTGTCATAGTTTTATAGTTTCATAGTAGGTAGGGTTGGAGGGAACTGAGCAGATCATCAAGTCTGATCCCCTGCCATTGGCAGGAAAGAATGCTGGGGTAAAATGACCCCAGCTAGGTGATTGTCTAGCCTCTTTTTGAAGACCCCCAGGGTAGAAGCGAGTACCACTTCCCTTGGAAGTTGGTTCCAGATCTTAACCACCCTGACTGTGAAGGCCTCCTGATATCTAGCCTGAATCTACTCTCGGTCAACTTATGGCCATTGTTCCTTGTTACTCCCAGTAGTACTCGGGGGAACAGGGACTCCTCCATAGCCTGCTGGTCCCCCTTGGCCAGTTTGTAGACAGCCACCAGATCCCCTCTCAGCCTTCTTTTGTGGAGGCTGAACAGGTTCAGGTCCCATAGCCTCTGCTCGTAGGGCCTGCCTTGCTATCCCTTGATCATGCAAGTGGCCCTCCTCTGGACCCTCTCAATACTGGCCACATCCCTCCTAAAGTGCAGCT
>NW_017729024.1:83842519-83870622 GCF_001723915.1 Gavialis gangeticus
GAGACACAGTGTCAAAGGCCTTCCTAAAGTCTAGAAAGACTACATCCAACGTCCACTGTGACACCTGCATCCAAGGATTTTGTGACCTGGTCATAGAAGGCCACCAGGTTGGTCTGACAGGACCTGCCTCTAATGAACCCATGTTGGTTGCCCCTAAGCATGATCTCCCCTGTTGGTCCTTTGCAGATGTGCTCCTGGATAATTTTCTCAAAAAGCTTCCCCAGGACTGAGGTAAGACTAACAGGTCTGTAGTTTCCTGGGTCCTCCTTCCTCCCTTTCTTGAAAATGGGGACCACACTGGCCCTTTTCCAGTCCTCTGGCACCTTGCCAGAGCACCACGAGTGCTTGTAAAGCCGTGCCGGGGTCCCACAATGACCTCTGCTAATTCCCTCAGTACTCTGGGATGTAGATCATCAGGACCTGCTGATTTGAACATGTCTAGACCCGCCAGAAGTTCCCTGACTAGGTCCTCACTGACCCTGGGCCTGACACCGCCTGCCCTGGGTCCATTGGGGATCCCAGTGTGGGGGATGCCCCGGTCCCTGCTCAAAAAGTTGAGGCAAAGAAATTATTAAAGAGATTAGCTTTGTCGTCTGGTGTGACCACCAGATTTCCTAGCATATCCTGCAGAGGCCCTACATTACCCGGTACCTTCTTTTTACCCCCTATGTATTTAAAAAAGGACTTCTTGTTATCCTTGATCTGGGTTGCTAGTCCCAGTTCCATCTCCACCTTAGCCTTCCTAACGGCCCCCCTACAGTCTTAAACAAAGGAGGTATAATCCCCCTTGGTGATGGTCCCTCCCTTCTATTGGGTGTATGCCTGCTTTTTAGTTTTGAGACGTTTGTGGATGCTTCTTGTGAGCCATGGGGGCTTTTGAGCACTCCTGCCCTCTTTGATCCACATGGGGATTGTCACTCTTTGGGCTTGGATCGACTCCTTAAGGAACGACCACTCTTTCTGGACTCCCAACTCCCCTCCCCTCCAGGACCTCAGTGCCTCCCTGACTAGTCTCTTTACCTCATTGAAATCCACCCTCCTGAAGTCTAGGGATGTTGCCTTGCTGCAGGCCTTTGACACCTTGCACTGGATGGTAAATTCCAGTAGGTGATGATCACTATTGCCCAGATGGTTGAGAACCCGCAGTCCACACCAGGTCATCACCTGTGCTCAGGACCAGGTCCAACAAGGCATTTCCCCTGATGGGACTGTGCACCTCCTGGGTTAAATGGAGGTCCTGTAACTCAGCTAGGAACCTATGTGAGCAGTCAGACCTAGCTAACTGCTCTTTCCAGCGGATGTCCAGGTAGTTTAGGTCACCCATGATGACCACGTCCCTTGACTTTACTGCCTCCACAAGCTGACCTGAGAATTCCCGGTCCAGCTCTTCCCCCTGGTGGGATGGCCTGTAGTAAACCCCTACCATTAAGTCCATTTCCGTCCAACCCCCTTATATACGGACCCAGAGCACTTCTGTCTGCCCATCCTCTGACCAAGGGCTGTTCATTGAGGATGTGTATTGCTCTTTGACGTAGAGCGCCACACCCCCACCTTTTCTCCCTGTTTTATCCCTCCTGTACAGCCTATAGCCTCTGATGTTTACCGCCCAGTCATGCGTTGGATCCTACCAAGTTTCAGTGAACCCCACTATGTCTGGGTTTGTGTTAGCTAGCAGGAGGGCAAGTTCCTCCTGCTTGTTCCCAATACTATGAGTATTAGCGTAGAGGCATTTAAGGCCTCCTGAAGGTGATGGACTGCCCCCCTAATCCCAGGACTATCTGGGCCCCTGTCTCTTACCTGGGTATTTCTTGTGCTCATTGCCTGTCTTGGCTGGGCTGTTCTTGTGGGTGGCTCTTTGTTCAGTGTTCCATGACTCCCTCCGTCCTCAAGTTCCCCTTCCCCTGATAAGCCTAGTTTAAAGCCCGCCGGAGGAGACTGGCCAAAATGTCCCTCACCAAAATGTAGTTTTTCAAATTTTTGAATGGCTTTAGCATATTGAGGCTAAACAATAGACATTTCTTCTCTTTATTGCCCACTTATGTTCCCTTGGTTCTGTGCATATGTATATTACCTTTATAGTGTGGGTTATGTCTTTTTTAAGAGCCATGGATATAGAAGGAAGCAGAGTTCCAAAGGTCCTGCCTTTTTTACATGACAGAAAGTACTGTGTGGAATAAGGCAATGGTTCTGACTGTGTGTGTTTCATGGTTTTGGAAAGTTCTTTGGCTGTTCAGAGTTGGTTTTCACAGAATTTCTTTGTTTTCTCAGTTTCTCTTTTTAAAATAGGTAAGAAAATTAAACAGTGCCAACAATCCCCAGCTTCCATTACTAGAAGGTGAGGCCTGCAGAAGGACACTATCAACATTCAGGAAATGACATAGTTATGGTTCCTTTGCCTCTCTATAATTTTTTATTAATCCAGAGATCTAGTTTTGTAGAGCTCAGAGAGGGAGGCAGGAGCATCACCAAATTAAAACCAGGATCCTGTTTTAGGGGAACATCATGGGTTATAGACACAGTTTAAAGCTTCTGCTAGGATATCATCTGTACTATAAGTGTCTGGAGGATTGTTATGGGGGAAGGACATTTGCAGCATCATCCTCCTCCCCTGACACAGACCCTGCCCCTAATGAGGGGGCCAGTGGAGACAGTGGTCCCAAGTGCAGTGTACATACACCAACAGAGAGCTTGCCTCTGATCAAGAAATACTGTTAGGTACTTCCAGTAGAGTTACAGCCTCTTCACAAAACTATTGTGGATCCCTGGTCCACACTCTTTGAGTATGTAACTAAATACTATTTTTCTACAAAATCCTTGCCTTGCAAAGCACCATGATGGAAGGCTTCCAGTGTACTACACAACCAGCTTGACACCATTTTAGCTAACAACCATTCAGAGTGAAATAGTAATAAATATGGGTGAGACCTCAGGAGCCTTGCCCATGCTGGAGTTCCCAGTGAAGAGAACCATCAATTCCCAGAGAACCACTGTGAAAAATTCTGTAAATTCCCTCAATGTAGACAAGTCTTCAGAAGGCTTCCTTTCTCTCTCCTCACTTTCTATAAAAGAGTTAACATGCCACAAACAAATTTACTCTTGCAATTGTATCCTAGTCATAGGACTATTCAGCCACTAAGTTTAATTGTTCCATTGGAAGTCTTCAGGTTTAAAAGACCTTCTGCTATCTCCATGTAACAGGGCTACTTTTCAGTTAATTTGAAACAGGAATTACCTCCCCCTTTACTATGGCATGTAGCAGAAAAATGTGATATCTAAAATAGGGCAAAAATGCATTCTTGGACATCTATAAAACTTGTTTCCTTGGATTACTTCCATTGCTATTTTTGTGGTTAAGCAAATAGAAGTTGAACTGAACTCTAAGTAGGAGTGATGTACTAACACTTAATTAGCAGACATACTCTGCGTCTCCTTGCCCCCTCCCCTGTTAATCAAATACAATCTCAGATTTATCCTACAGCTAAAAAGAATGGAAATTTCCACAGTGGATTAAAGAGAGCTGTTTCTTGAAGTCAAAATGAAAGTAGGGCTTTGTTTAAATGAGAGAAACTTACTATTTTCAAGTTGTTACAGTAACATTAGGAAAGCTATGACATACACAGTGAGCACACTCTGCATGATCTGTTATATTTTTGTTTATAATTGGTTTTAAATCAGAACCGTTCAAATGGCAGCCTGTGGGCCACTTGCTGCCTGTGAGGGGTTAAACTGCAGCCTCTTGCCCAGCCACTGCTCCCTGAATTGCTATAGTTGCAGGAGCAGCTGGGGCCTTCAGACTCTTCCCTTCCCTCGGGTTTCCCCTCTATGCCCCTGCCCTGGGGGCAGGGCAGTGCAATATGGCATGGCATTCAGTGCTGGGGGAGCCCACAGCCCATGCTGTCTGTGTGGCACAGTGCAGCAGGGGAGCTCATGGCAAGGAAGGTAAGGATGAATCATGACAGCTGGGCACTGGGGCTGAAGGATGCCCAGTGTAGTGAGAGGTCATGGGCAGCAGCAGCAGGGGGGACATACAGTACAGCAGGGAAGGGTGGCTGCCTGGGAGCATGATGTGGTGGGGAGGTGCCTGGGGTGGGGTGCACGAGTTGTGCAGAGGGCACACAGAGAAGCAGAGAGGTGTGGGATGCAGTAGGGTGGAGGGGCACATAGTAGAGCAGGAAGGAGCAGGCAGCCTCCAGAGCCCATGGCTCCTACCAGTACATCCCTTGCTAGTATGGCCCAAGGCGGGTAAAGCCCCCCAGTCACTTAGAACTTGGACAGCCCTGTTTTAAAATACATTGTTATGTTTGTCCAAGGGTCTTCATAAACAAATGACTCCAGCTGTAAATGTGGGAAAGAGCGCTGCCAGACTGTCAGGCACAGAATATATTATACACTTAAAACTACACATGCATTAGCAGATTCAACAAAAAGTAACTGAAAATAACTTTAGATTCACACATGCAGTTTCAATGAATCCACGTATATAGGAAGAACTACTTCACTGTAAGGGTGGCCAGAGCCTGGAATAGGCTTCCCAGAGAGATGGTGCTCTCGCCTTTCCTGGAGATCTTCAAGAGGAGACTGGATAGGCACCTGGCTGGGATCTTATGACCCTTCCCACCCCCAGTGCTCCTTCCTACCCATGGCAGGGGGTTGGACTCGATGATCTGTCTAGGTCCCTTCTGACTCATTGATTCTATGATTTTATGATCCTATATCTCACCAAAATGTTAAAAATGTGAATGAAAATTTCATTCTGTTTCCTAGTACAAATCCCCCCATTTACTACTCTGCTCCTATTCTCATCTCATCCTCATTTGTTCTTTTTTTCTGCTCACATTTTATTTCTGTCCAGATTAGACCATAAACATTTCTAGGCAGGGGCAAAAAATATACATGTTTTTAAAGTCCTAGATACAATATGATGTCATATAAATAACGCAGACCTTAGACCTCAAATGGTTAGCTCTTTTTGGACTGAAATTCTTCTGTAGTTATAATACAATAAAACATAAATCAGTTCTTCAGGGGGTGATCCAAAGTTCACTGAAGCTGGCAAACTATAGAACAGTAGTTTTCAAACTTCCAAAAGTCATGAAATCCGTTCATATCACTTCTTCTGCTGCAGAACTCGTATCCCTATCCTGAAGACTAGCATGGAGCCAGGCGGCCCAGCCCAGTAATAGCAGTGCACAGCCTCCTGGCTTGCTCCACCATTACCCCCACTTTCTTTGCAGAACCCCTAGTGACCTATCGCAGAACCCCAGGGTTCCATAGAACACAGTTTTAAAATGACTGCTGTAGAAAATTACTCTATGGCAGAATATTAGATGCTGATTTTTGCTTCTGTATTAAAAAGATCACTTATTAGCCTTCTTATTTTTCTTTTTATTTTACACTAATCAATAGTAATTTTAATGTGCACTACCTAATTTATGGAACATACTGTGTTTGAACTGCTAATAAAATTGACATTTGTCTGATATGACCAAACCAAATAAAATTTTATTCTGGTTCATACATGATGGGCACGTCTACATCCTGGGCCTCCAGCCCCACTATGTCTGGTGGCTGCACGCTGTTGGACTTCATCTCTCCCCTAAGGGCAAACGTATTTTTTCATCTAGGTTGGCTGATCTCATATGGTGGGCTTTAAACTAGCTTCGCTGGGGAATGGGGCTGTTCCGAGTGGAGAGGATGCTTCGCCAGCATGCAGGGTGACAAGAGAAAGGGATGCCCAGGTAAGCAACAACATCCTGTAAGTAGGGGGCCACAACAGTCCTGGGAGTAGAGGGGAGGCATGAGCACCCTCAGGAGGCCTCAGGTGCCTCTACCAATGCTTGTAGTATGGGGAGCAAGCAGGAGGAACTCTCTCTCCTGTTTGCGAGTAAGAATCCAGACTTAGTAGGGCTCACAGAAACCTGGTGGGACCCTACCCATGACTGGACAGTGGGCATTTGGGGATACACCCTATACAGAAAGGACAGGACAGAGAGGTCACCTGTCTGGGGTCTTGTGAACCCAGCATTCATTCCTGCCTGTGGCAGGGTGTCAGGCTAGATGATCTGTTCAGGTCCCTCCTGACCCTAGCTACTATGAAACTATGAAACTATGTTCAGCAGACCTCGGATGATGAGCAGTGGCTGGAGGCATTTTTGGATGACCTAGGCCACCTTCTGGAACCTCCTGGAGCAGTGCTGGCCATACGTAGAGCAGCAGGACACTGCCATGTGGCCACCCCTCCCTGCAGACAAGTGGCTGGCCCTCACCTTGCTTAAGCTGGCCATGCCTACCAGCCTCTGCTATGTGGGCCACTTCTTTGGTGTGGGCAAGGCCACTTCTGGGGAGGCCATCCTGGAGCTGTGCAACATCCTCCAGGACATGCTGGGGCACACTGTGCTCTGAGTGCACAACCTCTTGGTGGCAGTGGTGGGGTTCCATACCCTGGGATTCCCACAGTGCATTGGGACCCTGGATGGGACCCACATCCCTGTCATCTATCTGCCCCATGGTGACTGCCTCTACTATAGCCAGAGGGGCTTTCACTCTGGGCACTCCAAGCCATTGTGGACCACCGAGGTGCCTCCAAGTATGTTGGTGCTGGCTGGCTGGGTGGGTAGCGCCCATAATATCTACATCTTCCAGAACTCCAGCTTGCAAGGCTTGGCAGAGAGTGGGTGTTTCATGCCAGGGGTGCTGGACCTGCAGCTGGGTGCCATGGTGGTTCCGCCCCTGCTCATGTCCCTGCCCCCCACAGCCGAGGAGGACATCACTGACAGAATCAACACATTCCTTGGCGCATGAGGGGCCTGTGCCCAGCTAGCTGTGGGGGCATGGGATGCTCAATAAAGTTTTGCACTGCCTCCCACCTCCCTGCATGCTGTGCAGGGGGAAACCCAGAGGCCAAGGGAGTGTGACTGGGCCAGGCAGGGAGTGGGGGCAGGTGCTGGGGGCAGAGGCAGGGGTTAGCATGGGGAGGGCTTACCATGTAGCTGAGGCTGGTGTGGCTGGATGCTCTGCTCTGTCCCAGCTGGCAGCAATGGCATGCAGCTCTGGGCGGACTCTTCAGATGGCAGGGCAAGGCATGTGGGCATCTATCCAGGGCTCCTCACTGTGGAGGAGCTGGTGCTGCTGGCAGCCAGCAGTGATATGGTCGGCTGCACCTAACAGCTGGGGCTGAGGCTGCTGAGCTGTCAAGGCACTTGCTGGCCCAGACTCCCAGAGCTGCTGGTGGAGGCTTCAGGTGGGGAGCTCAGCAGGATGGGCTGCCGGTGACCTGTGAGGCCTTCCTTCAGTGACAGGCTGGAGTTGGGGCTCAGGCAGGCCACCCATCCTTCTGTACACAACACAGCTGTGGCCTGTATCCCAGGGCACTAGGATCTGTGTTGGTTTCTGCATAAAGGGTATGGTCTTGTGGGCACTCTCTGACCAATGATCGTGGTCAGAGATGAAAACCAGCTGTGCCCACAAGACCTTGAAATTTATGTGGCATTGGTGTGCCAACCAGTCATACCCATGCTTCTGCATCCAACCTGACAGCCCCTCATACATTTGGGCATTGGAGAGCCTGGCACTGCACCCCCACCATGTCCCACAGCACCACAAAGTTGTCAGTCTCCTCCATGGACCAGTTGGGGCCCTGGGTGGTAGGCACTGGCGTGGGTGATTATGAGGCCATCAGGGCATCTGTGTCAGCTCTCCAGGCCTCTGTGTGGCTGTCCCTGGGCAGCTGCCTGCAGCACCCAGCACAGGGGCACAGCATGAGACTAGCAGCCACATGGCTGGCAATGCCCTGAAGCACCTGAAGGCTCTGGGTATTCTGCTGGGTTGGGCTGTGGGCAGCTGGAGCTGGCCTCAGTGGCCAGGAGCTGCCTGCAGTTGGGTCTGAGTGCTGACAGGCCTGGCAGGAGTCTGAAGCAGCCTGTAGGTCCGGACTGCCACTCCAGACCTACGAAGGAGACACTGGGGCCTGGAGTGTGCCTGGATGTGTGCAAGACTCAAAATACCTACAGGTTTTTAAGGACCTGAGGCTGGCAGGCACAGAGCTGGCCCAGACCTGGGGCAGGAGAGCCTCCTAGCCCAGAGCCCTTGGACTAGCCTCAGGCCGGCCCCCTGGTGGCAGGGCTGCCCAGGAGCAAATTTGCTCCCAGTTGGCATCTACAGTTGTGTTACTATGCAGTAACTACTCATGAATAAATGTGCTACTTGCATTTACAGGTAGAAA
Organism: Gavialis gangeticus; assembly: GCF_001723915.1. NCBI lineage: Eukaryota > Metazoa > Chordata > Crocodylia > Gavialidae > Gavialis > Gavialis gangeticus. The sequence continues at coordinate 83,850,741 of NW_017729024.1, forward strand.
ATTTACTCACAAGTAGCATCATTTACTGCACAGTAAATGTGCACACATGTAGACGTGCATGCTTACTGTGCAGTAAACTACGCTACTGCCCAGTAAGGGCACCTCATGCCTACTGAAATGTGATTTCCTGTCTAATAACTATGAGAAGAAACCAGTCATTCTATGAGCTGTTATGCTTTTGATAACCATAGTTTTTAGCTCCTCCTTTGTCACTGCATTGAATTTTAAAAATTAAGTTCTGATTCTGAATTAATATATTTTCTTTATAGGTGAAGTTTTTAAAAAGCATATTCACTGCTTATTGTGTTTGAAAAATTCATTTACCAAATATTATTTGATCTTGCTTTGAGAGTGTGCAATATCCATCATATCACAATTTTGTCACCATCATTCAAAGTACATTAGTAGATGGGTGCATTCATGCCTCTGGCATTTATATCCAAAAAGAACTGTTTGAACAGCTACAGCCAGCTCCATTGTGTTCACAACAAACTCCATGAAGTTCCTTTCAGCTACATGTCACTTCCACTTTATGCTATCTGTAGATTCAACAATGCTACATAGTACAAACCTCCTTTCAGACTTCTTGTTCAAGCAGCAACAAACCTAGTTGTCCATCATATTATAGCTTCAATGATTTTTCAGGATGTATGAAATTATTTTGATGAAACAATCATATATTTTAGATATCCATATGTTGTAATCTGAACTGTGAAAACTTTGGGAAACAACTGTGTTCAGTTGGCATTACTAGGTAGTTACGTGCAAAAATATAAGTAGCCAGAGGCTCTGGGTAAAGCTAGGGAGAGTAAGAGCCTTGCCTCTGTCAACAGCATATAGGGAAATGTTACCCTGATACTCTCATTGGTTCACCTTCATTCATGTTTGCAATGACAGCTTGTGTACACATGAAAAATATCCAGCATAGTTAACCTGAAATAACTCTAGCTCATGTGGAACCCCTTATAAATGCACTTTATTCCAGAACAACACTAACTTTATTCTGGATTAATTAATACACTAAATAAGGGAGTAATTCTTTTGGAATATTTCTTTTATTCCATAATTTGGTATTCACAGAAGGGAGCTATTCTGGTATAGCTAAATAATACTGAAATAACTGTCACTCTTTCTCATGTAGATGATACCCAAATCTAGATGTGCCATTATGCTTTTGTTTAGATTAGGAAAAGTGGTTACGGTTACAGTAAGGCTTGGTAGTCTGACCTGTTCCGTCACATAACTGTGGATCTACATTAGCCTTCTATTTTTATCTAGCTGGTTGAAACGGTTCCTGCAGGAAGTACCTATTAGCTAACCCTAGCTTAATCAGTTTGTTATATTACAGTGAAACAAACTGATTGGGGTAACAATCCAGGGAAGACATGGCTTGGAAGTTTTGTGATATTCTAAGCCAGAAAACCCAGTATTACCAGTCAGTACCACAGAGAGCACCATGAAGAAACCTGGTCTCTGAAGTGTAATGTTATTCATTCTACTTAAATGATCCACTAAAAACATTTTAATTGTTTGGTTCCATACAAAGAAATGTAACAATTGAATAGCAGGCAATAGAAGTGCTGAATGTTTAGCTTCACTTCAAAGATAACACCAAAAATATAAGTTTCATTCATCAGTGTATGGTACCCAGATGACTGACAGGTTAGCTAAGGGTTAATAACAATGTCATGCTATGGATGATGATAGGCTGTATTACACAAAACATCCTACATGGACTATCACATGGGGAATAAATGTAAAACTGCATGATGAGGGAAAGGAATCCTCTATGTAGCTTAACTGTTTAGTTGGTTTAATGAACAGTAGGCTGGATATAGACAAAAGAGAGGTCATCTTAAGGCTGAGTAAACAGAGCAAATTCTCACCCAGAAATCCCAGAGTGACAGCTGTTTGGCCTACACAGAATTTGTCCTTTGTCTATTCATGAAGAAAATTGTGAAACGGTTGTTATTGGACATTTTCAATTTTTTTTTTACTGTTTTGCAAAATTGTCAGACATGATGCTCTCAAGTGGCAAATGAAGCAACGGCCTGACAGAGCTCTTTGTTACCCCTGTGCATGAAGACAATGAGTAAAGCAAATAAGTTGTCCCAGAGGCTCTGATCTGAAAACGGAGGGTTACCAAAGTTTCTGAATGAAACAGCATGTAGTCCAGACTGAGACAATCCTAAAGTGACATTGCCCTAATTCATTAATCACACAATTGTTTGTTTTTACAAAAGAAAAAAAAATTTAGAAAAGTACTTACTAAGAAAAGATTGTTTCGAGACGGCTGGATGGAAAGAGAGAGGAGAAAGAGCTCCCTTGTTTGAAGATGAAGATGCTTGCAATTACCAGGCATTGGAGATTACATCAAAGAGTATAAAAACAGACCTTACCCATCGTGAAAAGTAGAACCCAAGAATTCTTTTTCCTGAGGTTTGAAAACACTTGGCTACTTTTTCTGAGTTGGGGGGCGGGGGAGGTAATTCTTTTAATTTGAATTTCCTCATTTCCTTTGGAACCTGAGGTACCTCAAGACAGATGGCCCCTTTCTGATGGGTATGTCCCAGGAACTACTGGCAAACTTGCAGGAAAGTACGTCCCCAAGATTTCTAGGCCCAACTGCAAATGAAAGAGATTTGGAAAAGTTCAGCTCAGTGTTAATCAACCATCCCAAGCTTTTACTTGAGCAAAAAAGACCTTCTGCTTGTCATTTCCCTCCTCCTTTTCACCAGCTTGAATGATCTAGCAGTTACATGTGTTTTGAACCAGACGTTCCAACTCAGACCCAAAGCTGTATCTTTAGATATGCATGTGTAAACTGTTACAAATGGTGTTTTTCAGTTATAAACCAAGGTAACTGTGCTTACAAATGGCTTGGAGCACTTATGCAAACCTTACATATGCAGTCAAGTAATTTGCTTATTCAAATTCTGCATTCTCTAGTTTTTAAAGATGGAACTTATTTTGGAGAATTTAGCCATTGAAGTGTCTAGAAAGGGAATTTAAACAAACTTCCATTCGTACTTCTAGAGGAGTGTTAAATCTTTTTAGGTCATCTGAAATACTGAAATAACTATAACCCAAAGGCTGTTTAATCATGGGAAACTTACATTATACTAAGAAAATGACTTGCAGTGCCGTTTTACTAGTATAATCAATCCAATATTTTCCTACTTTGAAAACACCTTGTACTCTAGTGTGTTTAGTTTATACAAATATAGTCCTCTTTTTTTTTTTTTAATAAACTCATTAAAATGTCATAGATCCCATCCCAGGGACCCCTTGATTAACAGAATGTTGGAAATGTCAGACTGAATAATGATTTTCTGGTGCCAGCCTCTATGCCTAAGTATTTAATAATACATACATTTTTGATCAGTCTTATACAGACGGTGAATACTCAGTTAAAGAAATCCATATTTTCTACTTTAGCAGAGACATCTTATATTTCTTTTTTCTTCTGGAGCAGTACTTTTATGCATGTAGTCATTGTTGTTGAGTATGAAGATGAAGTGTAGGACGACCAGATAGGCAATATATTTATAACAGTGTAGTTTATATCTGTTTTCTACCCCAACATAAATTACTTTCAGAACCACTACTGTGGAATAGTGGGTCTTTTGTCCACTTCGGATCCCATTATCATTTCTCTTGGTGCTATTACACGTATTGCAAGGGCTCTTTCAGTGTCTTCACAGTAGATGAAAAGGCAAGGATTTTTTTAGGGTGATATCTTTTACTGAGTAAACTGCATAGGTGGGATAGCATGGGTAAGGACATTACAGCCAGCAGACAGTTAACCTGGAAGGCTGTGGATGGACACCACTCATGGCTGTGGAAGGCCATCAGCTATACTATACCACTGTAGTTTACTTCTGATTTCTCCTTGGGTAATACTACTCCACATTCAAGTAAGCTACACTGCAACAGGGCACTATCTTTTCTTTCTGCTGTTTATTTGTACCAGTGTAAATGTTCAATTTACTGGTATAAACCAGGGGTGCTTAATCTCCAGCCCATGGGCCAAATGCAGCCCATGGAGCCATCGTATCTGGGTCATGGGGCTCCCCACAGGTCAGGAAATTTAGCAGCACGGAAACCATGGCCATTACCATGGCTACACACCTGCCCTGCCAAATTCCCAAGCCCTAAGCCCTGCATGGCAGGCCAGACTGAGCTGGGCTAGGCGGCAACCTCTTCCCCATGGAGCTGGACCACCCCCACCATTCTGGATCAGGGCCAGACCACACCCCCTTCCTTCCCTGTGGGCTGGGTTGGGACCTGGCCATGCCCCCTGCCCCCCTGAAAGGCTGGGCTATGCCCCCTTCCCTCTCCACAGGGCTGGGTCAAGCTCCTTTCCCAAGCAGGGCTGTGTTGGAGCCAGCCTGCCCCTCATACTCCTCCACATGGACAAATGGTGCCTGCTGTTGCTGCCCAGGAGACAGATGGGAAACACCTCCTGGATCCAGCCTGCAGACAGACCAGGCACTGCCATTCCAGATGACCAGGCAAAAAAGGTTGAGCACCACTGGTATGAATGTACCATCTGTCCATTTATAGCTGTAAACTAAAGTATTTTTACTATATTTCTCAAAGACTACATTAAGCAGTATTTTAATATTGTCTGTAATGAGTTGATGCAATTACATAAATAATATTTTCTTTTCCATGTTAATTCTCAATCTGCTCCTTCAGAAGTATAAGGAAGGTCCTAATCTAGTGATGATTTTCTAAAGCCTTTTGGAATTAATCTGCTCTTATTGGCATCATCTGGTATATGGATTTTTCTTTATTTGTGCAATTTGTGCAATGCCAAGACAGTTTAGGTTGTGATATTTACTGTGAGACTGTACATGGCATTTCTTTTTTATGTACAAAAAGGGGTTTGCCTGAATTGATAACAGTCCCAGAAACATTAGATGTGGGAAGAGGTCCTCAGCTGGTATAAACTGACATCACTTTACTCTCTCTGCTCAGCAAATCAGCTCTTTAAAACTCTCTCTCTCTTCAGATGCCCCAAATTCCCAAATACCTCAGACAGTCAAGTTACATTTATTTTTATTCCTACTGGGGAACAGAATGAAATTAATATCTATGGATACAAAAATCAGAAGTCACATGAGCACATGCTAAAAATATAGGGACAAAAAGTTTTATATACAGAATCCAGAAAGATGCCAAGACTATATGGACTAATTAATTCTGTTTCATGAAGCCTAGAAATCTGGGTTTAGTGTTAGTGTAGAGGGCAGACTGAAATAAACAATACATTTAGACATCTGATGTGCTGGGTATCTTGAAGACCCAGTGAAGACATCAACAGCTCCCAGTATTTTGCAAGAACTGATCTTTAGTTTCTTTTCCCAGAATTATTTATAAGCAGACTTCCCCCCCCTTTCATTGTTGTGTCAAAGTCAGTGAAAATCAGATACTCTACTGCACCATGTACTTTACTGTCAGTTTTGTCAGGAAGCTTATTTAATCATGTTCTTTTATACAAGAGTACACATAAAGCTTCAGAATGATTCATAGATTTATAAGCCAGAAGGGACCATTATAATTATCTACTCTGACCTTCTGAATAGTACAAGCTATAGCATTTCACCCAGTAGTTCCTGAATCAAGCCTTTAACTTGTGATTCAGCTAGATATTTATCTTTGTACTACCTAGAAAATGCTTTCTCACAGAAAGGAATATTCTATGGGCATAATCCACTTTTCTATTACAAGCCCATTTCCAAGAGTGAAATATACAGCAAGAAAAGGTTGGCATTCAGCATGTGCTTTTTGGAAAGTATTTATTATTAGGCAAAGGCAAAGAATCTTACTGATCCAATGACATATTAACTATGCAGTCTACCTTAAAGCATCAGAATTAAAACAACCCAATCAGCAATGGGGCCTGAAAGAGTTCAGTCCCACTGACTATCCAAGTCAGCTATGCGTGATCTTCTGAAAGACAATTTTACTGTAAAAGAGCTTAAGAGTACACTGATGTGGTCTGTGTAGGCTGTGCTGACCTTCTATTTCAACAAGGACACAGATGTTTCTAGGCTGTTTGACTTGCCAGTCAAACCTTCTTAGCAGAGAAGAATATTTATTATTTTTAGCATTGGATATTTTAACTGAGGCCATCCAAGTAATTAAATGCCCTTTCTTATATACAGCCTTGGGCACTATTTCATTTGGCTTCACATGTAGCATCTCTTTTCTGGGGTATATTTATTTATTTGTGCATCTCCATCTTGCCAGTAAGCTGAAGTATTTAGACTTAGAAAGGATAAATAGTGAAACTACAGCAAATACAAGCTAGTATTATTTTACCAGAACTTGGCTGCTTTGCAGTGCACTAATTTAATGCCTTCATATTAGTGGAAAGGGAGAAATCACAACAGCCCTCAATTCTAATAGCAATACTGCCTGCCTTTTCAGGGTATCACTGGTTGTGCTAAGCTTCACTTCAGAGTTATTAGTTCACTGAAGAGTTGTTGGCTACACTTGTAGCTCTTAAGCACAACCCACTGGAGCCTTTTTAAAATCACAGACTATGCACTGTGTTACAAAGTTCTTCATCATCCTAAGGGCTAGAGACAGACATTATACATAAACTGGTTTAAGTGATCAGAAATTGGTTTAAACCTGTAACAGAACAGATGTTCTGTGCACATAAACCAGTTTGAGAATGACTGAAACCAGTTTGAGATAAACCTGGTTGAATGTTGTATCAGACTTAACTGATTTGGCTCAAACTGGTTTATGCAATGTCTGTCCCAGACTCTTTGCTAGTTTAAACTAAAGCAGACTCCCTCAGCATCCCTGCATGCTCTCTGGGCTAGAGCTCCAGAGACTGTGGGTTGCGTCCACCCTCCCCTCATAACTCCCTGCTAAGAGGGAATTCCCCTCTGCCTTGCTAAGAGATGTCTGTGTATTAGCTAGCAGACCACATGCTGGCTACAGTCTGTGCTGAATCAACAGGTAGAATCAACAAGTAGCTGGTAATGTCCCTCTATTGTTTTCTTAACTGGGTGATAAACATTATTATCAATTCCCTGCTGGGCTAATCAGAGCTCCTGCCAGAGCTTGGTCACACCCCACTCAGCTCCATGTTGTGGAAGTAAGGGAGGGCTGCTCTAGTGCCCCCCAGCTTCTAGCCTGAGCCGCTGCAGGCATTCCCATGCGCCTGCATTTCTGGGATATCTGTCTGGTTACAAAACTGATTTAACCTAGCCAGCTTCGACTAACCTGCAAAGATTGAATCAATTCAGGCTCAGGTTTTTTGTATGTCTGCCGCTAGGCCAAAGATAAAGATCAGCTAAAATATACAGAAGAGATGGCACTCAATAAAATAAACACAAGTAATCACAGCTGGCTGGAAATTCATGTTCCCAAATAATACAGTTGTAATGGTTTCTGAAATGACACTGGTGGGTTTGAAGCCCTCCTTCAAAGCTATGGTTTTACCCAACTTATAAACACAGTATGTGTGGCATATTAAATCTGCTGTGTGGTAAGGTTTTTGTGGGGTTCTTTTGTTTTTCTTTATTGTAGAGTGTTTTTTCAGGGAGGTGGTTGTTTTTTGCATTCTGCTGCTGTTTCTGAAAGAAGTTTGAAAGTGAAAAAATTCATAGACTTGTATTCACTTAAGCAACCAATCAAAGCAACAATTCGTTGTTTTCCACCATCCCTATAGTTCACTTCAGATCTGAACCTTTCATTTAGTATACAACTACTAAGTGACTGTGTAGTAACAACGGCACAATCAGTGTCTCATGTCAATGTGGCCACTGAGTAACAAAAAAGCAGCAAGAAGGTAGAGGGCTTTCTGCATTAGCTGATTTTCAAGAACTGAAGCTGGATGGAATAAGGTCACACCTAGGCACCTTAATCCACTTTGGGTGCATCTACACTTCCATATTATTGCTGGGTTTACATATATGCCTGGGAATGCAGCTCATTGAGTCAGGTCAGAGCAGCCTGGGGTTTCTGGGAGATCTGGGGAGTCACTTGCCAGCCCAGGGTTGCTCCGACGTGACTCAAAGGGCTGTGGAAGTGCTGGCTGGGGCACAAGGGTGCTCTAGTGTGGGACTAGCTGGCAGGCAGCCCCTGCTCTGAAGCACTCTCATGTCCTAGTCACCCAGGTCAACATCTACATGTGCATTGCTGGCATGAAAAATCTCTGCAGCAGTATAGTACTTGTATCAACAAGTACTAACCTGCTGCAGAGTTTATTAGTTTCCTGTGGCATAATAGGACTGCACATATAGACGTTGAGATGTTACTGTGGAGCCAATTAGGAACAGTAAATGTCCTGTGTAGATGCACCCTTTCGTGCCTTATATATGGAAAAGGATCTGGCTTCATGAATTCATCATTAATTTCCTCCACTTCTCCTATATTTCTCCCACCATATTTTGTATTTTGGTAAAGCATCATTGATTAGCACTAGTTACTGCTCTCAAGAGACTATCAACTGCAATAGAAAGAAGGTATCCAATTTCAAATGTGATCAAAATGCTACATTGTTTGATGAACAGTATGATGTTTAACCAAGTCCAGTAAAATCTATTCTAATTTACAGTTGATTAATATTTGTCAGGGTCATGAATAAAAACAGAAACTATTCCTCAAATAGATGTCACAATTGAAGTATGACCATAGTATCTGTGTTCCCCTTCAGTTTTACAGTGCAGTAAACATAGTTCAACCCACATATTCAACTGACTTTGCTATATTTCTTCAAGATACAAACTGTTTATTTCTGTCTGTTCCAAATTCATGTCTATGCCAGCAGCTGATTTAACCCCCCAAAAATAAGTGACGGGGTGTCTGGAGTTCAAGAAGTTGAAGAACCACTACTTTTTGCTAAAACTCAGATGTCTACACATTTTTGGAAAATCTGAGGAAAGAAAAGTTTGTTCTCTGTCTTTCCTCTTTCTTTCAAAATGGCCACCAATGGGAGTGTTTGCTCGGAGCTCTGAAAGCTTCTTTCCTATTTTGTGAGCCTTTCTCCTTCTCTTGTTTTGTTTTCCCTCCCCTAGACAGTCTGACCCCTTTCCCACTGTAGTCCCCCACTTTTCAATACTTTTTCCTCCCTTTCCCCCCTTTTCTCAGCCCTTTCTTTTGCAATAAACCTCTGTCCCTTCCCCCCTCCCTCAGGTTGTTTTTTGTTTTCCCTCCATCTCCCCGCAACTTTTCTGCTGCTCATTGCTTTCCCTTCCCTTCCCTTCCCTGCTACATTGCTTACCTTTCTCCTCCCCCTGGGGTAAGTTAGTTTGTTTGTTTCCAGCTTCTTTGTTCCCTGCCAGGGCTACCCACCCCCTCTGGTTCCTTGCAGAGTTAACTCTGTTTTTGCTGGAGTGGCTGAAGGCAGCTCCCAGTGGTTCACAGCTGGGGCTTCAGCACCTCTGGACCAGAGCTTTGGTCTCCAGCTTCATGCCCTTCCCTCCATTGGAGTGGAGGAATGTGCTGCTGCTGTGGGGGCACATCATCTTCCTCAACTCCCCTGCTTTAGTGCATGAAGTTTTGGTAGCAGGTATGTCTGTCAGGGGTATTTTTTGACTTGCAACACCCGTAGACACACCAGCCGTTTGCATTGTAGCTTTGAATGTGCCTTCATTTTACCCAGATGATGACCTCACTATCTACCTGCACCCTTATGGCATGGTTACAGGACCAGACTGTAGACTGCTGCTTGGCAGCAAGGTCCCTGAGCTCTGGCATGTCTTATCCTTTAAAAGGCACCTGTTTATGATCTTCAACAGAGAGGGTTGGGGTTTGCCTCAGTCCATGTCCTTCTTATTTGATGGGCAGTGTTATGAGGTCTACCTCACCGCTGGGGATACCTCATGCTTTCGGTGTGGCAGCAAGTCCCATCTGGGTACCCAGTGCCCGAAGAAGAAGCCTTCCACAGCGGAGCCACCTGTGGCTGCAGCCAATGTTGGTTCATCTGGCTGTGGTGCTGCAGCCCCCTCAGGTGGTGGGGAAGGGCCTTCCTCCCAGTCACTCCCCATTTCATCAGTCAGCTAGCTCTGTGGCAGTGGACCTGCCCCTCCCCCTTCAGGGGAGGATTTGGCTCCTCCTGCTGGGAAGGCAAGTCCCAGAAAAAAGGGGTCTTCTAAAAAAGCCTTGTTATCCCCTCAAGACCTCCCCACCACTTCAGAGGGAGCTGAGGTTGGTGAGCAGGTCCCTCCCCCGCTTGCTTCCTTTGCAGCCCCCAGACTCTGTGGTGCTCAGGGATGACCTGGGGATGGGGGAAGTGGTGGTGGAGTCCTCCCACCTCTTAGCTCCTTTGGGATGATAAGGTTGATTTGGAGGTTGGACCCTCTGGGACCAAGAGTACCTGGCCCACAAAAGTACCCCACCCAGGAGGTCAGGAACTGATGTTCCCCCTTTGGTCCCCTTGTAGGATGCTGCTCCCACAGGGCCTGATCCTGGTGAGGGAACAAGTGCTCCTCCCGGGACTCAGTGGCTCTTCTCCTCCTCGAGGTCAGATTTTGATTCTCCCTCTGAAGACAAGTTAACAGAAGTCCTGCCTCAGGAGGTGGTGTCCTCTGATTCAGCTAAGGTGCCCCCCTCAATAGGGAGTGTCCCCGCCCTGGAGGTAGAACCTGTTCCTGCTTCTGAGGAACCTCCCTGTATTGGTTACTCAGTTGAAAGCCTTATTTAGTTTCTTGACCAGACAATGCACCTCCATAGGGTTGCACAACAAATACAGAAATGGTTCTCAGAACCAGAGACATTTGTTGTGTCTGCTAAGGCCACAGCAGTGGCACTGCACTCCACTGTGAGGATGCAGTGATATAGTTTTCGCCTAAACAAGCTTGCAAGCGATGCTGGTCACTTCTTGTGAGCAGTGCCAGCTGGCAAGCTGTAGGCCTGTTTTTTTCCCTGTCCTGCATGCTTGCTCCTCTCTGCTGTTCCTCTCTGTTCCCTTGGCTTTGCCTGTCCCCCTTTTCTACACCCTTCATGCATGGTTGCCACAACCTTTGGTTCACTCAATGCCAACAGCTGCAGAGACCCTGTGAAGCGGACAGCACTCTTTGATTTCCTGCTCCAGAAAAAAATGGACATCACCTTTCTGCAAGAAACTCATACTGATGCAGGAAGTTAAGCCGACTGGCATGCCACCTGGAAGAGCCATATGTTCTTGAACCATGACACCTCACTCAGTGTAGGAGTCACAACCCTCTTATCACTGCAGCTGATGCCTGACTCAGCGGTAACCCAAGAGGTCATCCCTGGCTGCCTGCTAACTGCTCATATCACGTTAGAACAACATCACCTCCTCCTAATTAACATCTATTGGCCCACTGCCAGGCAAGAATGGACAGCCTTCTCTGAGACCCTGGCTGACTTTTTGAGGAGTGCAGCTGATGATGATGACCTTCTCTTCCTGGGTGGGGACTTTAATTGCATGGTCAATGAATGGCATGACTGGAATGGGCCAAAACCCCATCTGTCCTCAGCCTGGCAACTGTGAACAGCTTTGGTGGTGGGGGACCTTGTGGGCATCTGGCACCATTTCCATGCTGACACCAGGCAGTACACTTGGATAAAGGCAACTGCTGATGGGATTGCCATGGCACGCCTTGACTGCTTGTACGTCTCCAAGCATTGACTGCCAGTCCTGCATGGCAGCTGCATTATTCCATCCAGACTCTCCTTGAACCTCAAGTTCAATGGGCAGAGGTTTGTGATTTATTTTTATTTAGGGGAAACCATGTGTTTCCAGTGTGGAAGCTCTTCCCACCTAGCAGCCCAGTGCCTGTAGAGGAAAGCAGCCGGCACATGGGCGAGCACAGCAGTGCCAAAGGATGGTGCATCCACTTCTGGGACACAGGTCCCACCCAGAGAGGATGGGATCTCTTCCCAACCTCCTTTAACCCCTGTTCAACCTGAGGGGGCTGGGGTCTCTGACATGAGAGCACCATCCACTAAAGGGGCTGAGATTACTACCCAGCCCTCTCCCCTTCCCATCCCACCTATGGAGCCCACCCCCCCAGCACAGACCTCACAGTCACCCTCATCTGAGTACATGTCTTCCACCTGGGCCATTTCCTTGACCCTGCTTAGTTGGCCTGGCTCTCACCTGAGGCCCTGACCACCTGGCTGGGCATGCACTCCAGCCACAGCATTAGCCATTTCCTGCATGACATCCATGCTGCCTTCCAACCAGAGGCAGCAGCCACCCTGGATGACCATCTCCAGGGGCACCAGGTCCCCCTCACCATGGATGCCCTGAGCAAGGCCTTCCCCCCACTGCCAGTTGCCCCAACCATGGCCGGCAAGCTGTCCGGTGGACCTGGCACCCTGCTGATGCTCCCTATACCTCCCAATAGTAACACGGGTTGCCCCTTTGCTTCTCAGTTGCATAGAAGCCTGTATGCCTGGTGGTTCATGTCTGCTTTGCCCAGGTGATGGAGGGGCGCCCTGATACACCATGGTGATGGTGCCTGGGGCCGCCAGATGCCCCACTGGCCCACCTGGCTTGATGCACATTGTATAAGCCACCAACCACCAAGAAGACTGGCAACCTTAAGTGGTGGTTGCTGCATGGCATCCCAGCCACTGGCACATTTCCATCCCACTTTGACCCAGCTGCCTTGATGGCCTGCCCCTTTTGCCTCGGGGGCATTGAGAACCTCTTCCATGCCTTCCTCAACTGTTCCTGCCTGCAGCCACTCTTTGTCACTCTCAAGCTGCTGCTGCAGGTGCTGGGCAGAAGCCTCTTGGAGAACACCGATGTGTGCTCCTACCTGTACCATGCAGCTGAATAGGGTGCCATCTGCCTGGCCAACTTTGTACTGGGTCAGGCCAAGATGGCCATCCTGAAGAGCCACCGCAATCGGGTTGCCGGGACTGGCTCAGATGTTGCCCTGCGACTTTTCGGCCTCCTGGTGCGGGCGTGCCTCTCACTGGAGTTTGCGCATGCTGTGCTCTGGTGGACAGTGGCCACCTTTGAGACACACTGGGCCCTTGAGGGAACACTGTGCCACGTGGAGAATAGCCATCTTCAATATGCGCTCTCATGTCATGACCGGTCTGGGCAACCGGGCAGGCTTGGTGTCAGACTGCAATTCCCAGCTTGCACCACACCCTGTGCCCTCACCAAGCTGCTTTTTGCTTTTTTCTTTGTGTGGGAAGTTGAAGGGTTTGTCACGTGTATGATTGGATACAGCAGGGTAGGAATCATGTGTTTATAGAGGCCTTTGGTCTCATGTTAGGCACGACATGTAATACAGCAAAGGTGTCTGTCACGGTGTGATGTTATGAATGTAATGACATGGTGCGCTTGGTTTGATGGTAATTTGTTTGTCTTTGTTTTGTATATTGGACCTGGACCCTGGAGGGGCCAAATTTTTGTATCCCAAACCGCTGAATAAAGTAGTTAAAAAGTCAAAGTCCTTCCTTCCTTTCTTCCATTAACTTCAAACGACTTTGAGGTTGAAACAAATGGTCAGTCTTTAATTCAAACTTCAGTTTTGATTCTTATCATCCTGTAGTGAGAAACTATTTTGTTACAGCCTAAAAATATAGTAAAGACCATATTTTCTGCACACATGTTTTTTCTTTGTCCCTCTCAAAGGTGCTGTTAAGACGCTTGAAACATTTGTTTTCACTATTGGAATTCTCTCCAGATTTCTAGAATCTTTGGTATCAACCCCTTCTTTGCCTCAAACAATAGATGCCTGGATTTTATTAAATGCATATAAATAACACTGAAGACAATGGTATTTTAATGAATTTCAGAGTCTGAGATTTTATATATTCTGAGAAAAAGGATAAGAAAGATGCATCATAAACGTGTTAACTTCTGAATTTTAATATAGGAGTGGATCCAATACAGAATTTGTTTAAATATATATATATATCGAAGCTCTCTTTGATACAATATATTGTAAATATCCTCTGAAGGAGTTCATATAAGATATTGAAGAGTCTTTTTAATAAGCATTAATAGAAAAGATTATAATGGTATCAAATAAAATTCAGTGAGTCAAATTAACTACTGGTATAAATAAGCATAGTTCCATTAATGTTCAAAGCATAATGTTTCATCCTGTTATCATAAGACACAAAGACTCGTTCCTTACTTTCTTTACATTTTTAAAATTTTTTCTATACGCATATGTGATCAAGGTTTATAAAGTTTTCAGCACAAACTCACCTTGCAATAGCCAATGGCATACATGGGAATTAATTTGCTACCATTATATCCAGCCATCTTTGATTTCACAGCACAAACAGCCATCCATTTACAGTTGGATGGCCTTACTTTTGGTCCAAAATAGTGTTTAAAATCAAGGGTGCAGACAAAAGTGATTGTTTTCACCCAATCTGGTCATGGAAAGACCAAACACAAGTATACTGCTGCAGACAGCTTCAAAAACAGCTGATTGGCTGAAAGTCTGATCCCTCATCATATGCGGTATCAAATAAAGACATTTTGAAATTTCTTCTGTAACTTGTGTCTGCAGAGCTCCCAGCCTATTGCTGTTTTCAGAATGGGAGGGAGGAAAGGGAGCAGAGGGAGTTCAGTCTGGGGTTTTTTTAGCCACCCTTGAGGGTAGAGAACCAGTCTGATGTTGGGGGGAGGCTCCAATTCACACGCCTTACCCTTCAGCACCAACTGGGGGGCCCCAAGAATGAACTCCCTCCGCTGACGTTTCCCTCTCCCATTCTGGACCCAGTCAGCACTGACAGAGAGTCATGGCCATTGCTGCGGGAACCTGGCTGCAGGCTCCCAGCCCACAGGTAGATTCCCCTCCCCCTGGAACCAACAGTGAACTTCTGTTTGGTTTGGTGTAACACTGTATCTCAGAATGCTTTGGAGAAAATGCTCAGTTACAGATAGGAGCTGCACTTTTGTCTGCCCACTGCGTCTGGATCTATGGCAGCATACCTTGATTGTCTGCTATATTGTGCCCATACGTTTACCGGGGAAAACTGTTCAGTACAATGTAAGTTCCACATTTTGAAATGTAGCTCAATCTGCATGCGTCATATTTTTTATTACTATTAGAGCTCTTAGAAAAACATCACTTTTTAAATAATTAACTCATCTTCAACTACACTATGATATGCTACCTCTCTAAACTATGGTAAATAAGTGTGTCCCAATGATCCTCTTAAGTCTATCAAGTTGGGAACAGCTAACACTGGAGACATGAAACAGCCAACTGAGTCTAAAGCAGGGGTGGACAAAATGTGGCCCATGGGCTGGATGCAGCCCACCAGGCTATTCTATCCGGCCCACAGGGCCCCTAAAAAATTTAGAAAATTAATATTTATCTGCCCTTGGATGCCTGTCATGCAGCCCTTGCTGGCTTACCAAAACTCAGCAAGTGGCCCTCCGCCCATAATAATTGCCTGCCCCTGGATGAGAGTCAGTTCTACACCAGGCCTGGAATAACTTAAAGCAGCCTAAAGCTACTCTCATTTTCAGAGGGGCCAAATAGTCTCACAATAGTCTTAGACACTGCGAAAGTATAAACATTATTTAAATCCTCAGGCTTTACCTGTGCCAAACTGAGCTCCATTGTGGCCTAAGACTGAGGCCAATATTTGCTTGTGGGTTCTGGATAGCATAATAACTATCATGCTTGGCGATTTTTCTTTGCTGCTTAATTATTATGGCATAAACACATTGGACCAATATATACTTGACTGAAACCTATTTAGGCAACTCAGAAAGCTCTGGTATTTGAGAAATCTGTCTTCATAGATAATTTTTATGGGCAGGCTCCAGAGTGTTGAATTCAGTGGAGGGCTTTTCATCAACTTCAGTGGCTGTTGGTTCACTCCCTATCTTTCTGCTAGGTGGTCCTGCATGTTCTTAATAATAAGATACATACAGTTGTCTGAAACCCACTGCCACTGCATTCCCATGCTATGGAATTGCTGTGGGAATACATTAACAACATGAGATTCATTAGAATTACTATTTTCTCACATTAGTTGCTGCATGTGTATTTAGATATTTACCATTTGTCTTTCAGGGCGGCCATAAAAGGCCTCATGATTTAGGAAGGAAAACTATGTGAAAACCTTAGAAAAATGGCAGGAAAGGAAAAGATTCTGTTTTTCAGCTGACATCACTATGTTATTCTCCCAAAGTACAGGCCTGGACATGGGAAAAGACATGCAAGTCTTTGCTGAACATAGTTATTAATTCGGATGCAAAAACTGCACTGTTTTTGTCTTTTAAATAATGTTAATAATGGCTGCATGTCAACAATGCATCTCATCAGGATTCTTGGCGCATCTGGACCACACAAGGTCAAGTTTTCATTGACAGCAACAAATGGCTTCAATACCCAAGAGAGCTCAAAACCTGGAATGTTTAGAACTTTATGCAAGGTCAAGAAAGTTCAGTCAAGCATCAGTCTTGTGCTTAGGAAAATACAGTCTGTCTCCAGTTCCAAAACAGCAAATATTTTCACCAGTCAAATACTCTCTTCTGACTGACTTGTCCAAAGTGCTTACAAATTTCAACTATAAACTATGAGCAATAAATATTATGTAATTCCAAACAATAGGGGGAAATGACCAAAACAACTTGGAGCAAACATCCATTTGTTGTTTCATAGTTAAAGTATCAAATATCTGTCTTTGTGACAAGGAAGGTAGAACAGATTACACTGAAAAGTAGTAGCATACCTCCTTGACACCACTGTTTCCTTCTGGGATTTTGAAACTGTGTCAGTAAAAGAGGATCCCACCTAATTACCAAGAAGATTGTGTTGTGCTTTAGCCACGAATGACATTCTACTAACATTGTACTATAAAGAAAGATCTTTGAAGACTTAACAATCTGATGAAATGTCTACTGGAAAAGTATTCCATTTTATCAAGTTAATTAAAGATTATTTGTGATAATGAAGTATTAACATTAAATAAAAGCATCACTTCACTTTCACATTTTTCACCACCCTACTATCCCAAAGATGGAAGTAATTGCATTATCACTACAACACTTTCATCAGTATTTATATATCTAATAAAATTCCACTATTATACTAGCTATCATTGTTTATTATTGATAATTAAAGTGCAACTTTTAATACTGTATCTGGGGGAGTTATACATCCATGTTCTGTCTGAAGTGAAATAGAGTCTCTGTAACATCTTCTGCTGGGTAAGATGCTGCAGTATAAACTAACAGTTCTGCCATAGTAAAATAATATTTTTGAGCAATGCTGTAAGTTATAGGTAGTAGTGGACAACAGTAAAAATGTCTTACTTCTGAGATTGGTGAGTCTATGAAATAGTCTTAAAATAATGAATGTAAGGCATTTAAAAATTCAAAACTCGTATTATTATATATACTTGCAGGCAATAATTTAGCACTGGCAGAGGGATAGACTAATATACAGATGTTGTTTCTATGTGTCATTGACTTTTAATAACAGAAAATGTAAAAAACACTAGGGTGGAAAAATTTAAAACTTTGCATTTTTTTCTCCCTATTTTCTGTAAAACAAAATGCCTTTTTGTTGAAGCTCCCAATTTTCATTTGGCATTGGGTGAAAAAGATTGATTTTTTTTCTCAAGGACATAAGAACATAGTTGACTTTCAATTAAAAATCAAACTTCCACAAGAAAATGCTGTTTTCCCAAGTAACTTAATTTGTTTCCTAAATCACATCTGGAATTAAGCCCAGCATTTACATCTCATCAGATGCTAGTATCCAATATGAACAATGGATCATTGCTATTATTTCAATATGATTAAACACACAAAAAGGAGAAAATACTTGAAGTTTTATTAAATAATTGACAATTACTGTGACTTGTCAGAATTTGAAAGATTGTAAGCACAAGATAAATCGAGTAGTACCCTAGACAAAATACTAACAAACATGTGTCCTGTCAGAGGGAGAGAATGGCTAATCTGAGTTTTTCAAATCTCTTAATGATTGAATTACAAGGGTGACAAGGACAAGTGAAGTCAGAGGAGACCTGAAGTATAAAATGGTCACTAATGTCACCAATGATCACACTTTTTGACCTGAGAAGCTAACCAAAGTCATATAGGTGTTTCCTTTTAGGAGGAAAAAATGTTGATGGATTCACATATGGATTTTGATGCATTTTTGGTTTTTGACAAAAAGTTGCATAGTTCTGCTTTCATAAGCATAGGGGGAATCAAATACAGGAGGAATCACTGCTTTGAATCAACATCATGATCCAAAAGTAGCTTTTCCAGGTCCACAAAGTCAAGCTGGTCAGGTTACATTGAAGTTCTCCTTCTCTGTTTTTTGGGTGTGCTGTCTTCCTCTTTCTCATCCAAAACAGACTTTCAGCAGTCCACGCCATTTCCCCCCCTCCCCAAATAATCAAAGAGTGCAGCCAGAAGTGACAATTTTCACCCAGTCAAGCCACAGAAAGTGGTTAAAAGCCATGACCAAATACAAGTGCATGGCTGCAAACTACTTCAAAAATGGCCAATCAGGTGAAAAACTAAATCTTGTGTAATCAGGTATCAGACTATGGGAGTGTGTAGATGAAACAGGGGGCCTAAATTGAAGCGGTGGGTTTTTAAAAACACCGCTTCAATTTACAGCTGATTAAACCCCCATGACATGCACACACCTGGCTGACTTACCTGCCTCTCTGGCAGCAGGGAAGGGAGGGTGAGCTGCCAGTGGGGGGAGTGGTCCCCGGGCTGCAGGGGGGCTGTTGCTTCCCTCTGCAGCAGTGGCAGGCCCCCCTCAGGTGGCACCTGCCCACAGGCACCCGGCTTGGGTGGTCCCGGAGGGCACTGCAGTTGCACAGGGAAGCACTGGGCCCCCCATGTAGCTCAGGCAGGCAGGCAGGCTCTGAAGGAAAGTGGGGGAATCAGTCTTGCTGCTTCTCTTGGGCAGAGCCTGCCTTCTTGGGATGCTGCCAGGCTGCCTGCAGGACTTTCTTCAGAGCTGCGGAGCTGCATGGAGCTCGGTGCTTCGCTCCACAGCTGTAGGCACAGCAAACTAAAACTCCTCAGAGGAGTTCTAGTTTGCTGCACCCCAAGTCATTTATAGTGCATTACGCCACCAACTTTTCTACAGCGGCTGGAATTAATGCTCAATATGCCGCCAAGGCGTACAAACACCAACACCATTAAAATGGTGCAAAAACATTTAGCCCGCTTTACAGTGTCGTGCACACACGCCCCTCATTTCGTCTATGCACGGCCTCAGTGGCTGTCTTTAAGACTGACTCAAAGTATTTGTGTGCACCTCTGTAGGACGGTTAGTTGTCATGGCCCTAGTCTGCCACACGGTGGAGGTAGAGAGACTAAAAGTTTTGTGTCAATTTTAGACCGGGCTGAAATGGACCAACCCAGCATGGAGGGCCTTTGGGAGCTGTGGGGTGGCATTCCTCTGCCCTAGAAGCTTTGTGTTTGCCTTTGTTTTGGGTAAAAATACACTGAACTGTCTCTGGCAGCTGTTTAAAAAGATGGACATGAGTTAAATCAAACAGTTTTAACAAGATTCAACTCAACTTTTAACAGGAATAGAGTAAAGAGAAAAAGACCTAGTTCTTTGGCTATGTTTGGACAGCTGTGCACGTTGGCACTAAACTACCCTCAAGATAATTTACTTACCTCCAGGATGATTTCTTAGGGGCAGAGGCATCTTCAGGGCCAGATACAGACAGTATACTTTTACTGGAATAAGTGATCAGGAACTGGTCTATATCCATAACAGAACAGAAGTTCCACACACATAGACTGGTTTAAAAATAGCAGAACCCCCTAAGATTTGCCCTCCCCACCCACCAAAGGGTGAATGTGTGTTCTGGTCACTACTGATCTAAACTTACACAAAACAGCATAACTGATTGATTTCACCTTTTTGAATGCTGTACACCACCCAGATAGCTATAGCCCTAG
>NW_017729024.1:83875622-83878368 GCF_001723915.1 Gavialis gangeticus
GCATTCCTCTGCCCTAGAAGCTTTGTGTTTGCCTTTGTTTTGGGTAAAAATACACTGAACTGTCTCTGGCAGCTGTTTAAAAAGATGGACATGAGTTAAATCAAACAGTTTTAACAAGATTCAACTCAACTTTTAACAGGAATAGAGTAAAGAGAAAAAGACCTAGTTCTTTGGCTATGTTTGGACAGCTGTGCACGTTGGCACTAAACTACCCTCAAGATAATTTACTTACCTCCAGGATGATTTCTTAGGGGCAGAGGCATCTTCAGGGCCAGATACAGACAGTATACTTTTACTGGAATAAGTGATCAGGAACTGGTCTATATCCATAACAGAACAGAAGTTCCACACACATAGACTGGTTTAAAAATAGCAGAACCCCCTAAGATTTGCCCTCCCCACCCACCAAAGGGTGAATGTGTGTTCTGGTCACTACTGATCTAAACTTACACAAAACAGCATAACTGATTGATTTCACCTTTTTGAATGCTGTACACCACCCAGATAGCTATAGCCTTAGCTTTCCCTCTGAACACCGCAAACTTGATGTTCAGTTTTCAAGCGCTGCATTTACATCCAGTATCTGAAAGTAATTAACAGAGCTAATCTTGAAGGCATCAGTGGCAAAATTCACATTGATTTCAATGGGGTGAGATTTTACCCAAAGCAAATGCTCTAATCGTATGTTAGTATTTCTCAAAATAAAAAGATGACAATTTGAATAGAATAGGCAAGGTGGCATTTGGAAGTGGCTGCATATAAAAGCAGCTGAGAGTGATAAAGAATTTGCAAAGTAGGTAGGTAAAAGAATAAAACATATGGCTATTATCCTCCTGTTCAATTAGGTATTCACCCCTGTGTCAGCATTATTTTAAACATATTTTTTCATAGAAGCCATGACCAAGGTTTGCACACACACAACTCCCTGTTCTAGATTACTTCATTTTTAGGTGTCCAACTTGTAACACATTAAAGGTGCTGATTTTTACAAAGGATATATTCAAAACTTTCTGAAATACAAACCCCTTTAAGCTGGCTCAAGCTTGATTCTCAAGAAGTTAGGCTCCCAGAATCACTAGTCATGATTTCAAAACTCTTCACTAACTAAAAATTACCAGCAGCTGAGCAAGTAATGTCCACCATGCAGGCCATGTAAAAAATAATCATAGGCTCTTCTGGCCAGGCATTTAATGTATTTACACACAGAATAAATCCATTCATCATACCAGCTACTTCATATTTATTTGATCAGATAATGTAAATGTTATCTTTTCAGAGTCTGCATTTTTGCGAGGCAGGGGGATTAGCTGAATATTTGACACAGTTTTGTTCTGTCTTGAATATTAATTAGCTTAGAAGCATGGGAAGCATTAAGAACCCCTCATAGAATTTGTGACAGTCTGCCTGAACTTTTCGTAGGTACTCTGCCTTTGTGAAATATGAGCCTTTTTGGATAGTTATGGCCTCTTTTTGGTCCCATACCAATAATGCCTTCAGCTGAGGCACAGGAAATCCAAATTGCTTTTTAAATTAAATCACAGGAAACCCTGACTCCTTACTTGTCTCAGGCAAAGTTAATATAAAACAGATGCATTACTTTTGTTAAAATATTACATTGTATATTTTTATAATATTGGTTCATTCTTTGTTCTTCTGGGTTAAAAATACATCATTTAGCTGATTTTTCTTATTAGTACTGTATTTTGAATAAGCAATCATGAAATGCTAGTTCAAATAATTTAGCTGCTTGTATTGGTATTAATAACATGTGACAAGGTTAAATCACTAATTTTAGCATATACTTTTTTAGTAGAGCTCCAAAAACTGGATTTCTGTCCCAAGAGCATCTCAGTAGTTAAATAATTGCTCTAGTCCTCAGTTAGTATAAAAAGCTGAAATATTAGAACTTTTCTGCAGACCAGAAGTTCAACCATCCTGAAACCAAACCTTTCATTTGGCTTTTTCTCAACGGAAAGTTACACCAACATCAATCTTTTCTAATAGAAAATGTGGACCAGTTTTAACTTATACTACTCATATAACCACATAATAATACCACAATTTCATTTGGAAATGAAGGGTTCATGGATTCATAGGCTGATTTCCTCCAAACTCTGAGATACAATTTAGTCTGCTTTTGATTATGTTTTTGTGCATGTGCAATACAATGTGCTAAAGTGTGTCTATGATAACGAAAGCAGAAAGTGGAGCAAAATGTTGTGCTTGTCAAAGGACCTCTTTAATATCACACATCCCTTAAAAATGCTCTTGATTTTCAGCATCCAACAAATAGGAAGAAAAATTGTGTAGGGCAGCCCCATGGGATATGGCATATTTAGCGAGAGAAGGAGCACATCCTCAATGGCTCAGGGGTGCAGGGAGGGAAATTGGTTTGCTGAAGGCTGCCCATGTCCTCTCCATGTTGGACAGAAGTATTTGTTCTACTCTTTAGCCTCTTTGCCACCAGGGCTGCTCCATGGTCTTCCCAACCCTGATATAAGCATATGTCAAATAGGCTCTCAAGCCCAACTGACCCAGGCCACAGCTTCAGTGTGCAAAGTTGCAGGGCTTGGCTTCCTGTCTCAAGCAGAGGCGGGGGGGAGGGAGGGAAGGGACAAGTGTCCACGGAGAGCAGAGGGGCTGGGAGTGGTGGGGTAGGCAGCAGGGATGAAGGCACAGATATGGGGGAGTAAGGGATTGAAGTTACAGGCATCAGGGAGGGCAGGTGGGGTGGGGAGGGGGGCAG
>NW_017729024.1:83878432-83887129 GCF_001723915.1 Gavialis gangeticus
AGGCACTGGGGATAGGCAGCAGAGGGGAAGCACTGGCAATGGGGGGCAGGCGGCAGGGGGCAAGCACAGGTACAGGAAAAAGGGATGAGGGGGCATGCAAGAAAATAAAGGGTGAGTGGATAAAGGGTGAGTATGTGGCCCCCTTGCCCCTACCCCACTGACACTGCTTTTACTGCTGCAGCTTGAGGGGGGCGGGGAATGATTTCCATTAATAGAATCTAATTATTGGAGGGGCAAGTCATTATAAATTTCAGGTCATCTTGGATTCAGGTAAACATGGTGATAGACACAAATTTATCAGGAAAATAAAATGTAGCAAAAATGGCAAAGATAAATTGCTAGTTTTATGAGGTCTTTAAGATCTGCAGTGAAGGTGCTAACCAGCTAACTTAATGCTTTAATAAACTCACATTGCCACATTTGCTAATATCTCCCTATAACAGGGGTAGGCAAAATATGGCCTGCAGGCTGAATCCAGCTTGCCAGGTATTTTCATCCAGCCCGGAGCACACCCCAATGAATTGTGCCCCACCAAGCCCTTCTGCCTGTGAGGGTGGAAGAGAGGTGCCTACACCCACCCCCAACATATCCTACAATGTCTTGCTCCCACCCTCAAGGTTGGAAGGGCCAGCCCCAATAACAAGGGGTGGGGCTACTGCTGCAGGCTTTCTGGCATTCGGCTCCCTCTGGGCAGCAGGTAGGGGAGCTAGGGAAGGGCTGCAGCTGAGTGGGAACATGAAGCTTAGGGCTGGGGCTGGGGCTGGCTGCAGCACAGAGCCCTCACCCAAGGGGGTGGCAGCAGTGCAGAGCTTGGGTGGGCAAGTGTGGGTGTGAGGATGGAGGGATATGGGTACCCCTCCCCCCCCATGGTGCACAGCCCTGGCAGGCAGTGGGAGGGAGGTGCTCTGCTCAGTGCTGGCTCCTGGCTCTGGCCAGAGCTGCAAGGAGCACAGCCCCCGCCAAGCCATTTCCCTGGCACTCCCTGCACTTGCAGAGCACAGGAGAGAAGCTCCAGGCACTGGAGCAGGCTGGGGTGGGGAAAGCAGCTGGAGAAACAAATGACCTGGCAGGGGCCGTGCTCTTTGCTGTGACATGCAGAACTGGCCAGAGCCAGGCACCAGACCTCCCACTTGCTGCTGTACCATGGGGGGGTGGGGAGTGTGGGGAGAGGTACCCACACCCCTCCCACCATCTGTCTCACACACACACACACTGTTGCCTGCATTGACTTCAGGAGAAGACAGTGTGTTCCAGAGCCACACATCCACACCTCACAAACACCACAAAAGTCCCCATATACCCTATACCCCACCACACCAGTCATACTCCCTCACAAGCTTCCCCAATGCCCCCCATACACCCTTCCACCCCACCATAAACACCCCCGCTGCCCTGCATGATACACACACATAAACCCTATTATACCCCCACCACACCCCCCCAACACACAATATAAAAGACTAAGACTTTATTTTTGAGTTTTTTTGCAATCACTGCTATATACAGTATACAAATACAAATCATGACAAAATAGTTTTTGCAATAAAATTAAAATATTTTATAGTAGGACTTTTAGTGTATGATTTTTTTTTCTGGTTCTAAGATGGCAACTCTCCCTTCCCAAAAGGAGTATTTCTGGGGGTAAGGGGAGGGACTTTTGGTGGCAAAGGTCAGGGGTTAGGGGTGGGGCTTCTAGTCCCAAGATGGCAGCCAGGGGGTGTGGCACCTGTCAAAGGGCAGAGCTACCCATGCGGCCCTCAACATCTCACCAAACCTTGCTAAGCAGCCATCTGCCCAAAATAATTGCCTACCCCAGCCCTATAAGGACTTTAAAATGAAATCTTTATGGTGTGTACCCCTTATTTTGTAGAGAAATCTTTCAGTACTCAGAGGTACCTATGGCACCTCTGAGAAATGCAAAAAATTTATGCACCTCTGCCTGGATGCCACGGCTAGGTTTTTAATATACAGTGTTCTTCCTGTATTTCTGAATTGTAATAATTATTTGTAGGCAAAAACAAAGGTCCAGCTGAAAATCTGTCATATCAAGCATATGCTAAATATATTTTAATACATTAAATTAGATTCCACTGTCACCAACACTAGCTTCTCAGCACCAACTCCACTGGGGTCACTCCTGATTTATCAGAGCATAAACAAGAAGAGAATCTGGCCAATTACGCATCTTCACAAGGGCAAGGCCAGGATACCTTCTTTATATCAAAATAACAATGACAGGCTGAAATATATCATTCAGTGGGATACAAAAAAGTATAATTTTAAATCTAGTTGAGTTTTATTGAGTCTGCCCCATTCATATGCACCTTATTGCATCAATAGCATGGGAGTGTCTATATACCTATAATGCTGCTGGAAACTGACTAATGAATCTTTAGTTACCAGTATGCCCTTTTTGTGACACATTAAAGGGGTTGATTTTGTGTCTTGTAAGGACTAGGGGCATTTGTAGATGACACTTTAAAGCAGGTTTAAAGTGGATTAAATGCCTTTTGCACCGCTTTAATGACATTGCTGTTTGCACATTCGGTGGTGTATTGTGTGTTGATTCCAGCCGCTGTAGCACATTCGGCAGCATAATGCCTTTGGGATGCAGCAAATGACTTTAGGATGCTGCAAAGTAAAACTCCGAGGAAGAGTTTTAGTTTCCTACCCTCCAGCTGTGGAGGGAAGCACTGGGCTCTGTGTGGCTCGGGGTCTGTGCAGGCAGCCCGTGCAGACAGCCCAGCAGCAGCCCAGGAAGGCCAGCTCCACAGAAGGGGAAAAAAAAAAGTGGTAAGCCTGATCTCCACCCCCTGGAGCCTGCCTGCCTGAGCTATGCAGGGGGCCACTGCTTCCCTCCGCAGTGCAGTGCCCCCAGGACTACCTGAGCCTGGTGCCTACATTCAGGTGCTGTCTGGTGGGGAGGCTGCCACTGGCATGGAGGGCAGCACCAGCCCCCCCTTGCAGCTCAGGGACTGCTCTGTCCACCAACAGTTCGCTCTCCCCTCCCCGCTGCTGGAGAGCCAGGTAAGGATCGGGCTCCGACATGGGTGTACATGACACTTTGCGCTAAATTGAAGCAGTGTTTGTAAAAAAACATTGCTTCAGTTTAGGGAGAATTAAACCCCTGTGTCATGTACAAATGCCCTAAGACTTTCAGTAGATGATTCTCTCTACTCTTCAGCTTTGAAAGGTATTGAAACATTTCTCAGATCCCCAGTGAAAAAACATTGTTCTCAAAAAGGCATTTGGGATCCATTTCTGAGTTTAGTAATCAAGTCTGTTGATCTGGAATGACTCCATTAAAGCTGACAAAGTGATACTCTTGATTACACTGCCATAAAATCAGAGGAATTCTCCTAGCTTAACTGGAGTGCTTGTGTTTACATCAGCTTCATCAAAGAAGCTAGCCTGTACTATCGGCAGTTCACTGTTTTCTGTTGTTTTCTTAGAAATCTGTGAGTTGAATTCTTCGTAGTGGATGGTGTTCTTGAATTTGTTTTTGAACGACTGTGAAATGAAGAAATCTAGATAAGCTGTAGCTTCATTGCAAGTTTTATAACAAGTTTCTCTATGTTCTGGTCTCTTTCTTATGATTTTGACTTGTGCAGAATAAAGCAGAATAAGAGCTGACCTCGTCCTATGGAATAAATCTGTACAAGCTCACCGTCAGTACTTGTAAAAGTGTCCTTGCTACTTTCAGTAAGCTACCCGCTTTTCTCTGTTATTTTTTCTTACGAGTCACATGAGGGCCACTTTGCTTGAGCATCCTGTGGCAGTGATAGGCTGTAATGGTGCATGCATTGCCGTGTTATCTTTTTGATGATCCTACACTGTCTCTTTCTGAAATGTATTGTTACTAATGTTCTCCAGTAGTGTCCTTGTCTGCTAAATAACCTTTCTGCCTTAAACTAAAAAGTACTTTTGCACTTAAGATAAGTATAAGTAAGAACTGTTAAGATAAGTTATATGTCTGTTGCTTTCCTGGCAATAGGCCTAAACTAGCAAGCAAAACAGACCTTGTTCGGTTAATGCCATGAACTGGGGTTTTAAAGAAACATTTAAACCTGGTGTCACTGAGGAGAAAAATAGCATAGGAAAACTGGAATAGTTATCTCCATAAATGTTTATCCTCTGAGAGCAAGAGTACTTATCTGGCAGGAAACAGCCCAGTGTCATCCCCTAAAAAAACAGGTACAGAAGAGAATATAAAGAAAGAGATGTAGTGCACCGAGGAAATAATTGCGTTGGATGCCAGAGGATATAATTGTGAAGGGCAAGGTGGTAGGGAAGAGAAGCAGGCCAATATTGTAACTTAAAGCGAAGGTAACTTTTTCTGGGTAGCAGCTGTTGTCTCCCAGCTGAGGCAGGGGAGCTCACTGGTCTGAGTTATGGTTGCGGCAAGCATTAGACTTACAGCTGCTATGGGTTGCAGAGGTAAGCTCTGTGTGGGAGGGGAGATGGTAATGCAGCTGAGGCTGGTAGAGCTCTGCAGTTGAAGAGCCTTACAGTTGGAGCTGGACGACTTCCCCAGAATCAGGTTTTGAAGTGAGGGTTAGGCTAGGCTGACAAAACTAGGGTCAAGGGTGGAGCTGGTATTGAACCTTGATGCTGGGTGAGGGTTGCGGCTGGGGAGGCTATCCAAGCCTGGGTCAGTATTGAGGCTAGGGTAAGGGCTGTTAGTGGTTGCCAACCAGGAGTTAGGGGTTAGGCTCCTCATGCTTGGCAGAGCAGAGTTGGTGCACTAATTGGCAGGGCTCTCAGAGTAGGCTTGCATTTAGACTGCTAGAGGTTCATGTGGCTACAGCTGCAAAGTCCTGCAGAAGTAAAGTGTCCAGACTGTTAAGTCACCATTGTGTCTCTTTTGGGTTGTTGCTACTTTCTCTGGAACTAGGGTTAGGGTTGTGGCTAGGATTAGAGCAGCTAGGGGTCACAGAACTAGAATTAGCCAGGGGTTAGAAACAGCACCGTGGGTCAGGATTAGGGATGGGACTTGTTTCAAATGAAAGAAAAAAAATTCACTGAAAAGAATATCTGAAATGGGAATTGTTCATCCTGATTTTCACTTGTACTGTATTATAGTAATTAAATATTTCATTTGAAATGCAAAATTGAAATATTAATTGCAAAAAGAACAAAATATTCTGCTTTGACTTTATCATACCTCTTTTTTCAGTTTTTACTTTGAAATGAGATTATAGCAAAATCAACACATTTTTGCTTTACATTTTGTTTTTGACAAATTGCCCTTTCTGATGTTTCTCTGGAAAGTCTCTGATGAACTCTCCTCACATTCACATTTTGTTTGACTGCCTACAGACAACTTGTTTGTATCTTTCTTATACAGCAACACCTCATAATCTTTAATGTTATCCTTACAGCATCTCTGTGAGGTAGCAAAGTACTGTTATCCTTTGAAGTATACAGATGCTAAGGACACGGTCTTCACTGCCTCCTGACTTCATTGGGGAGTGCCACAGTGAAGCACAATACATGCACTGTACCCTATAAAAGATATTATAGCTGCTTTTACAGCTTATGGGCTTGCTCCATAAGCTCTCCAAATGAGATACACTTATTAGTAGACACCTAGTGAAGGGGGACAGGCATGCTGTTCTTACTCTACCATGGTGAGAAGGCAGAGGAGATATGCCCTGTGTGACTTACCCATAGTCATAAAGGAAGTTTGTGATAAAGCAGGTTTTCCAGTTCCCACCCTAGTACACAAATGGCTGGACCATCCTTTCCTCTGCAGCTGAGGTCTGCTACCCCGTAAAGTTGAGGCCTGTTATGACAACCACCAAAATAATGGAGATCCCCTTTTTATTTGCATATATTTTAACAACAGTTCCTATGGTTAATTTAATACCTCTACATTGCTATAGACTGGAGCATGCAACTATTTATATAGTCTATCCCTATAATGGTCAACAGCATTTTGCAGCCAGTGGCTTGAGCAAATGATTCCATTCTCCAATAGTACAGGGTAAATTAAAAGCATTTGTAACTCACCTTATTTTCTGCATTTACTGCTTGGCTTTATGACCTTTTTCTAAGCCTAGGATTTTTTCCTAACATTTACAGGTTTTGTTTGAACATGGAATGTTTTGGATCTGATGTAACTCTACTAGGATTTCTTCTCCATTATTTCTGCTACATTACGTTCATGATCAAAATAAATCATGTCTAATCATCTCAACTGAGTCTTGTTCTATAGCAATACTCAGAGGAAAATACGTAAGTATTTTCATGCCATTACATGTAAGATTTTGATCTTTAGCACTTTGGTCCATGAATGACTTGCTTCACTTTCTGTTAATTGTTACCTTGTGGTCCTGATAGTACGTAAATGAAGTCTCACTTTCTGAGTTTCCATTTGGAGTTTTATATTTTTGGTTCCTTTCCATCTAGATTTTAGAGAGAATTAACTGGACAATGCTCACAGCTGTATAAGTGATCTCTCACTTCAAATACCCACTTCTCCCCAGCTCTCCTTTTTTGGTAATGTTTAGTTTGGTTCTAAGCATGAAACAAACTGTCTGACAGAAGAGTGCCTGATGTTTGCAATGGTGGAAAATTCTTGTCTCCTTCTTTAGTTTATTTACTGCGGTTTATTGGTGACTAAACTTCAGGTTTAAATAACTGCACTTTGTTCCGGTTATTTTTAAACAGCATTTTTAAAAACAGTTTTACTGCTTGGAAGTAATTGGATAATTTCTTACAGAGTACAGTAGACCTGCAAAAGCAAAATCAAATGCTTCAGGGCAAAACAGTCACAAATTTTTGTTTTTCGTAAAAGCAGATAAAGGGCTGGTTTACATCTGATGTCATAACTATTCCCACCATTCCTACTGGGAGACAGACTCCTGCTGACAAAGTCTCACAACCTGAAATTAAAAAATGAGCTGTTCCTAGAAGAGGGCCTTCCATATAGACTCTCATTGACTTCGGTGGGCTTTGGGGTAAGCCCAGAGGGAGAACACCAAAGAGGAAGGGAGGGGGAAAAGAAGACAGGGAAACCTACAGCTGTTGTTACAGTTCCAGCTATTCAATAAAAATGACTGATCTTCAGAACAGGAAGAAAAACAGGGGAGAAAGCAATAGGTTGGCTTATCTCCGATGTTACAGTCCTTCCATAGAAAGATAACAGAGGGAGAAAAAGGAGGAGTGAAGAGTCCGCTCTGGTTCATGTAGCCACATAACTTTATTGTCTATAAAATTAAGCATTGAAAGAGTCCTCCAAGGAGTTTACAGAGGAGATGAACACTCTTTTGTCTCATGCAGTCTTTTCCTGTTGTTCTTTTTCTGACCTTAACCTAAAAGCCATTGAGCCAGAGTGGGCTCTGCACAGAGCTGGGCTCAGCCAGGAATAGTGGCAGCAGCAGAAGGGTTCCTCCTCCCTGCCCAGTCCCCCTGCGTTCCCTGCCAGGCTGGGAGAAGGTGTAGCCCAAGCAAACCACTGCTGGCTTTAGTCCAGCCTGGCTCCACATGCAGCCTGGCTGCAGCAGGAGAGAAGTGGTGGGAGGGGGGCATTCTTCAGATCAGCTGCAGTGAATGGGGGAGATTAGGAAATAAGAGGGAAGGGGAGTGAACCTGCAGCTGAGTATGGAGGGCAAGGAAGCAGGGAGGAAAGATTTTTGCCTGCTTGAGGGACTTAAAAATAGCCCCCCAGCTGCTACCCCTGCAGCATAATCTGCCCTCCCTTGTGGGAGGGTGGATGGGAGAAGACTGAGAGCTGGGGTACAACTACCCTCCAGAGCAGGCCACTGCTGCCACACTCTCCTTTCCAAAATCCTAGACCCACCCATGATCCTGGTCATGTCCAGAAGACATATAGGTGCATAAAAACTACTCTTTGAAACTCAGGCCGTATTTAAACTACCTTCCTGCTAATTCCTGAACTGCCACTAAGAAAAAAAAAGCCAAGCTGCCTTGGCCCTATGTGCCCCAGATCAGCAATTAGATAGTGTAGACAACTTCAAGTGTCCTGAAAATGTGTCTCAGAGCCACTCTTAGGTCCACTGACTTTGGAGAGCGGGAGAACACTCTCAGGACCCTGCTAAGCCATCTTAGGCTAGGTCCAGGCATTCAAAAAGCCAGAGGCAGAATTGCTCAAACCAACACAGGTTTCTCTAAGCACCCTAGTTTAGGGCAGGAATGAACAGAGCAGAAGTTTGCCCTTCAGCGGGAGGGTGTGAGACTGCCTGCATGGCCAAGGCCACCAGGTTGGGGGCACTGAAGCATGCCCTGCAGTGTGACCGCAACCTCCCCAGGCTGTCAGAGATTGCTGAGCACGAGTCAGTGACGGGCATCTCCAGCCCAGTCTGCTCCCTGTCACTGTATCCATTTGCCTGGCTATGGGGATCTCCTGGTTGCTGGGTTTCCCTCCCCAGAGAAAGGGTCCCAAGTGTCATGGTGGAACCCGAATGAACAGGCTGGGTCTAGCGGCGGTGGAGTTCTTAGTGACACGGAAGCTGGATGTTCCTTAATTGAATGGGTTTATTAACTTACGCTTGGTAGAGCGCAGGTACGGAGTCTTCAGTTACAGTTAATAACGCACAACAGGGGGAACCTGTTGTCCCATGGGGTTCGCCGACAGGCCCTTGCTTTCTACTCCCGGTGCCGGAGCCCGGGAATAGGTGCGGCTGCCTGTCAGGTAAGTCCCAGGGATGGTCAACAGTTTATAAAGGAAGACAA
>NW_017729024.1:83892129-83893715 GCF_001723915.1 Gavialis gangeticus
TGAGTTCCCACACACCCACCCAGGCACCCCCATGACCTCCCTGGGCTAGCCAAGGATCCACGTGGGCTGCACGTGCCTGTCACTGATACTGGCTGCTGATGGGGGAAGGGGGTTTGTCCATGCCTGGCTCCCTGGCACTGCACCTGCTTGCATGGCTATGGGGGTGCCTGGGTGTGTGTGCGGGAGCCTACAAAGAGAGCCCCGGGGCATGTGAGCAGGTAGTGCCAAGGAGCTGGGCCCAGCCAAGCCCCCTTTCCCCCAATTCCCCCATTAGCAGCCAGTGTCAGTGACAGGCATCTGTAGCCCATGTGGCTCCCTGTGACGGGGCTAGTGGGAACCTGCAAAGACACCTGGAATGCCAGCAGACAGTCATCTACCTTAATTCACAAGCAGACCTGGTACTAAAGACCAATTCAGCAGTCTAACCTAGATCCACTAAGTATGATCCTACATTGATCCAGGTCTAGCTTAGACCAAGATCCACCATTTTAAACCAGTCTATGTGCTCTGAACTTCTGTTCTGTTATGGGTTTAGATGAGTTTCTGACCACCTAAACTGGAACAAGCGTAATGTCTGTACCTGGCCTTAATAAACTTAATTACCAGCCTTGGGTAGAAGCCTATCATAGACAACAAGTCTTAGGAACCTAGGAATTTTAGGTACCTCCAGGCTTAGATAGAATACGAACAAGGGTTTTAAAAATCTAAAGGTTGGGGTTAGGTGCCTACAGTGGTAGTTAGATTGTGTTTAGGCACCACTCTCTGTTTGTACATCCAGTCCCTAATTTCTTTGTGCCTCCATTCTCCAGTGATGCAAGAGAGACAATACTATTACCTTTCCCCTAGTGGTTCTCAACTTTTTCAGGCTCAAGGCACCCCTTGTTTGACTCAAGGCACTGGAAAGTGCTAGCTCTTAGCTTTCATTTGTTCTTTGACAATTAAAAAAACAGAGCAATACTTCTGTTGCAAAGAACTCAACTAAGCCAAAACAGATCAGAAAGTTTCTGCTGCCATGGATTCCTATTCGAAATCTCTGGGTTTATCTTTGAATCGTGTAGGTGTTTGAACACCTAACTGTGCTAATATTGTGCAGCACCCCAGAGGGCTTGCATGGCACTTTGGTTGAGAATCATTTATTTATACTATAAGCCTTTTGAGGTAGAGACTGCTGCTTAACACATATTTCTATACTGCCTGGCAGAAAGATACTGTAATATAAAAAATTCATGAAGGAATTAGAGGGATTTCTTCTTAATTTAGATACAAGCCTGCCCTACCCCCATGGCATATACTTAGGTGGCTGGAGTCCCTACCTCCATAAATGAATAGTGGCTTGAGAATTGCCTACGTGGACTACAGTCACATCTGCCACTTCCAGTGTGGACTGAACTATTTTGTTAATTTTGTTTCTGGAATGTTCTATGTGTATTTTGTTTCTAGTGTTGCAATATTATTCCGTCATTGCTCTTTGTAGCAGTTTGTTTGATTTCTACATCCTCCCAAAATGCATTTAATGGTATAGAGCTATGCAGCTAATTCTCACGTGCCTGGCTGGGACAATATGATTTTACCAGTGAGAATGCAAA
>NW_017729024.1:83893896-83895484 GCF_001723915.1 Gavialis gangeticus
CTCTTTGTAGCAGTTTGTTTGATTTCTACATCCTCCCAAAATGCATTTAATGGTATAGAACTATGCAGCTAATTCTCACGTGCAGGGCTGGGACAATATGATTTTACCAGTGAGAATGCAAAATATCTATTGTCTGACCATGGTGAAATACAGGACAAGATTATCAGGGCCTCTAACGTTTTTGGCTTGTGACTAATTCAGTTTCAAGTTGCCGTGCAACCAGTTTTTGTGCTGGCACTGGCTTATTTGAAGACTTCTGGTTAAATACACAGTTGATCTTTGGGTTTGCATTCCACCAGCACTTCAAACAGTTTAAAGTGAACTTGACCTGACTATTTGACCTTCTTACCTAGCTATGCAAGCTGTTTGCTCAGGCAGGCAGAGCTAATGGTTAGAGTAAAGAATTGTGATACTAAGAGCCAGTCTTCTAATCCCAGAGTCACTAATTAACTGGGGAACTTTGGGCAAATCACTTGACCTCTCATGCCTGCTTCAACTAAATTAGGTAAACATCATTTTAAAAAAAGACCTTGTAGAAAACTGAATTCTCCATTTGAAAGGAGATTTCTGTGTCATATTAATAACTTCAGAAAAACAGCTAGCTAATATTTTTGCTGTGCCATATTTAGAACAGTAAAGAAATGCTGATGATGATACATGCAGAGATTCCTCTTGTATGAGATTTCCAAAACATAAGAGGAACAATACATAGTCAGGACCCCTTGTTGGCATAAGAAAACAAGGCCAGCCGAAGACAACTTATTCAGTCCCACCAAAATTTGAAACTCCAGTAGCTACAGCGTACAATAATTTACTCATGTTGCTTATTCTTCTCATCTTGGCATGAGTAACTGTAGTGTAACTGATTAGTCTGGCTTCTCATGTGTTGGAGTTTCAGTCCTCTGACCTACGTTTGAGCTCCAATTTAGTTTGACCCTGAAGAATAATGACATAGAGCAAGGATCTGTAATCTATGGCCCATGGGTTGGATCTGAACTATGGAGCCATTTGATCCTGCCTGCAGATATAGGACTTCAGCAGCATTCAGTGGAGGGGGACTTTGGCAGCAGTCACTTCTCCCTGCTGCCATGGGGAAAAACACCCGATGTGGGCACTCTTCTGGTGCCACTGTGGGGAAAAGTAGATGCAGTGGGTGTTTTCCTTATGCTGCCATTGGAAAAGGTGGTGGCAGTAGCTGGGTGCTAGAGTCTGCCCATTTGCCCATCTGCCCACCTCTGACCTATACTGGGTCAATCAAGCCCCCACATTTAAAAGGTTACTGACCACTGACATGGAGATTCAGGAGTCCTTAAGAACTTCATCAGTTGGCTAGTCAATAAAGGTATATGCCATTCAGCTCAACACAACTCAAACCTTAGATATGGGAATGGTACATTTTTTGGCCCAGCACACAAAGTTAAATATTGTTTATTTGGCTATACATTCATTAACCTTGGAGGACTGTGATTTATTGGATGAGACACAAAGGATCTCAGTCTGGCCCCAACCACTTAGCAGTGTAGCGTTGGAACACATTATAGCTCACTGACATACCAAAGACACAGCTTATCCACACCCTCAATCCTCA
>NW_017729024.1:83895562-83897115 GCF_001723915.1 Gavialis gangeticus
AATATTGTTTATTTGGCTATACATTCATTAACCTTGGAGGACTGTGATTTATTGGATGAGACACAAAGGATCTCAGTCTGGCCCCAGCCACTTAGCAGTGTAGCGTTGGAACACATTATAGCTCACTGACATACCAAAGACACAGCTTATCCACACCCTCAATCCTCAAACAATGGTATCAGTAGCATGCATGCTTTTAAATCTGATACCAGCACACAGAGGTGTATTGAACATATTTATACTAAGGAAGTAAATTCCTTATAATCTGCCATCTCTAGCTTTTTTTCTTTTCATGTCATTAATCAATTCACATTTTACATGTTCAGCAAACCATTTAAATCTTGGGCTTATTTATATGATTTGCAAATATGATTTTTAAGGTATGATGCAAGGCCTAGGCTTTTATGTGGAAGTGGTAGGGGTGTAATTCAGAGGAGCTGTTATAAGCTTTACATGTCAGAAAGTCTTACAGCCTATGCAGACTGCTACAGAACAATTTACTACAGGAACTCCCTCTCTCATGCACGTTTTCTCACTGTTATTTCATTGTTTCTTGTTCTTAAAGTTAAAGTAATTTCCACTGAAAAAAAATCTTGCTTTCTATCTATGGGTAAGCAACCAATATTTCATGAATACGCTGACATACAACCAAAACCAGAATGGTAACAAGCAAGGACGACCTAACATGCTTAGTAGCATATATGAAATCATCATTTTTATTTCCTTAAAAATGAAAAATAAACATTTCACCTACTTTCATTGCACTGCAAAACCACAGAGTATAATAAGGATTCGAGATGGAGTAAGGCTCGTAGTATCTAGCCCTTCCAGTACAGCAGCACCATGGAAAGCCTGGTGATTTCAGGTGAAAGTATAAAGAAGATCTGAGATGACTGCATGCCAGCCAGAACAGTCTGGCATTTTAATTTTCTTTGGAGTTCATGGGTAAGTCCACTCCAGTGCTGATCTCTAATTCTACCTCAGTACATGATGCTTACCTAGGAGAAGGCCAAAGGAGAAGGAGCAGAACAAAGAGCTGGCCAACTGTGAATTTTAATAGAAATACAGACCATGAACAAGAACTAAGGGTTGGACTTGTCAGCCTGTGGGAGGAAGTAGAGAAGTCAAACATTGCTGTGGCAGAGGGTGGGATCTGAATAGGTGGAACAGTCATGTTTTATACACTAGGATCATAAGATCATAGGAAAATAGGGCTGGGAGGGACCTCACAAGGTCATCTAGTTCAGTCCCATGCTCAAGGCAGGATACTCCACCTCAAGGCAGGGATACCTGACTAACATCCTAGCCAAGTGTCTGTCTAACAACACAAAGGACAACAAGAAGTCCTTCTTTAAGTACATAGGGAGTAGAAAGAAGGCCCCAGGAAATGTGGGGCCCTTGCAGGACAAGACAGGGAATCTGGTTGTCACGCCAGACGACAAAGCCAACATATTTAATAACTTCTTTGCCTCTGTCTTCCTCAGTAAGGACCAGAACTGCCACCTCCCTGCTGGGCCCCCTTTGGGCCCCGGGGGAGGCTCACCTGGGCCTAG
>NW_017729024.1:83897216-83898405 GCF_001723915.1 Gavialis gangeticus
GACCACCTTACTGGGGTCATTTGACCCCAGTGCTCTTCCTGCCATGGCAGGGGGTCAGACTAGATGATCTGCTCAGGTCCCTTCCGACCCTAGAAACTATGAAACTATGAAACTAACCTGCTCTTGAAAATTTCCCAGGATGGAGATTCCACAATTGCTTTAGGTAGTTTGTTCCAATACTTCACCACCCTCAAAGGAAAATTTATTTAGTAAAATGCATATCTTAATTGTGTGGAATAGCCAGATAATAACGAGCCACCAAAATACAGACAAATAAGTAGCACTAGGAAATGAAAATCCAATTCTGCATCTGTATTGCTCATATCTGAGAACAGGAAGCCCTACTATCCCAGTGAACAGAAAAGACATCATGGCTACCACCTAGTGACTGAGGTGCCTGCCTGATTATTAATCACCCAGACTTATCCATATCCTCCCAGGTGGCTGTGGTCTGTATACATCTTCTTTCTGTTTAGTCCGTTATATCATAATGGACTGTCTATTGGACTGCTTCTCCTTCTGCATTACTTCGGCATCATTCATGAAGCAAACCCTTCATTTCCTCCATTGATTCTTAGGTAACACAAGATGACAACATGCTTACTTTGAAAAGGCCCTGATATTAGGTTTGTTTGTAAAAGATCATCTGATCGAATACCAGGATTGTTATGGGCGGAGGCAGAGTGAAAGAGGAGCGGGTAGTAGAAGGGAGGAAAGAAAAATACTATATTCAGATTTAGATGGAGACAGGAAGCACAAGACAATGATAACACTGAAAGATATAATGACCGTGTATTCTCAGTTGTTAAATTATCGTCTCTTTCCATGATCATTCTCTGTAGATTTTACACCTCTGTGTCAATCTCAGAGGTTATAATAACAAAAAGAACTAGCTACTGAGAGCAGTTTATGAAACGAAAAAAGCCTTTACATATTTATTATTTTAGAAAAGGAGACTTGAAAGAGGGGGAATGTTCCATTAGTAACCATTTCTGCTGTGGAATGACATGGTTATTTACCACAATTTGGAGGCATGCTGTATGGTGACATTGCCACAGCGCCATGTTTTAGTACTTCCTTTTAGATTTGGCTACTATTTCACCACAGCGGTATGCTAAAATGGGGCACCACTATGGTGATGTAGCTGCCAATCACATGTAGACCCATCTGATTGCTATGTTGCCCTAGT
>NW_017729024.1:83903405-83915991 GCF_001723915.1 Gavialis gangeticus
GCCACAGTGCCATGTTTTAGTACTTCCTTTTAGATTTGGCTACTATTTCACCACAGCGGTATGCTAAAATGGGGCACCACTATGGTGATGTAGCTGCCAATCACATGTAGACCCGTCTGATTGCTATGTTGCCCTAGTGTGCCATACAGCAAAGTAGCAAAGCATTATGTCACTGTAGAGTGATGTCTAGATGCACCTTTTGCTAACCTTATGTGTGTGTAGAGCTGCTTTTGGGTAAGCAACCAGGGAAATTTCTTGGGGCTTCTGGTCATCAGGTGTGAAAACAGTACTTGGGTGCCTATCAAGAGTATCCTAAGTTATCATGATTAATGATGGCAAATGCTTTGTGAAAAAGATATTATACTTCATAAGCCTGAAACCTAATGAGTAGGACAGATGATTTCATATTTGTATATTGTGAGGCCATCGAACATCATATGGAGGCCACTGTTATCAACAAGATCCTACATTAGATGGCCCTCAGATCTGACGAAGTATGGAAGTTTCTTGGTTTCTGTTGAAAAAGGCTCACATGAAAGCCTTTCAGATGGAATTCCTTACTGCAATCTTAGCAGTGGCAATGCAAGTTTCTTTGTACTGTCCCAACATATATCTCAACCCAGTGCTAGAGGATTAGCTCAGAGTAGGAGAGTTCAGTCTACTTATCCATTCAATGTCTGGCCAATACATTTCCTAGTCATTGCCAATGTTTTGGAGAGTGTAAGCTTCTGATGTTCGTACCTTAGACACTGGACTCAAGTCCACTGAAGACATTTTGCATAGAAAATCAAAAAGTTCTTTCATAATGGGTGATGAGATCTCAGATGACCTGCTCCTTCAGAGGTCTGAATCCTTTTCCAGTCCCATGTAGAACAACCACTTGCTGGATGGAAAAATTACATGAGAACCCTGAAAGCCCTGTTTCTCCTTAATGCTGGAATTTTTCTTGGAAGTAACAGACAATGGAAGTTTTAAGGAAGTAAATTGTGGTTACATGATCCTTGGTCTTCCACTCTCACCAGAAATTAGCATGACTACACGTTCCCACTGGTATAAAGCCTGCTTCACCAAGCCCCCCTTTCCCATGCCTCCCAGAATACTTCTCCTAAATTTGAAGAGTTGGGAATGGGAAGATGGTCCCTTAGTTAGGTGGTAGCCAGTTAGAAAGCAGGGGACTTCAGAGGCTTCTCTGCTGTTCCACAATAAAAAGACAGCTGTTTAGTTCTTTTTATTCATGCCTGACTGTCTTTACTGAACCCAGTGATCACCCAGTGATCACCTCCTTCCTCTCCTTATGCTGAAAGTAGGGGGAAATTGGCCTAAGAGGCAGTGAAGCCACTTATGCCATCTTTCTGCCTGTAGACACCTGGTGTCTGCAACCATGTTAAAGCTGTTTATACCATGCGAAGTGGCCAGCTACAAAGCCCAAAGCCCAGCCCTTTGAGTATAAACTCTGAACATGTCCTATCCTTTGTGTGGAAGAAGTCCATGTAATCCAGCACTGGAACAGGCTACCTAGCAAACTTGTAGAATCTCCAACTCTGGAAGTTTTGAAGAGCAAGTTAGATGGACATTTGGCTGGGATGATTTGATCAGGGATGATCCTACCTTGAGAAGGAGGCTGGAGTAGTGGTGTCTTTCATTTCTACTTTGCTGTTATACTATATAGTATTGGACAGAAGACTGTCATAGTCTGGCTGTGGCCTGTGGGGAAGAGAATAATTTAGGCCGTGTACAGTTGTTCAGTTTCTCCTGGGGGGATGACTATTCTCCAGATAGAAACCAAAAATGTACAAATGTTCATGTTTTTTCTCCCAGACCAAAAATGGCTGATATGGAAGAAAAATAAACTGACTCTAGACCAGTAAAAGTCAATCTCAGGAGAATTTCTCCCAGGACAATGAAGGTTTCCCCTGGCTAAACTCCTCTGGGGACTAGAAGCATTGGAGCCAGGGAAAAGGTTCCTTTGCCTTCCTAAGACTGGGATCCCCAAGTCTGGAGATGGCATGAGGGCAGTTGCTCCCTCCTCTCACTTAGACCAGGAAGGGAGGGGAATTGCAGCTTCCAGCTGTTCCTGCTAACTCCTAACACAATAGAGTCCTTGGTGCAAGAAGGAGGCTAGGAGCTTTGCCCCATCGCTCCCTCCACTCAGCTCCGAGGCACTAGAGCCCCTGAACTGAGAAATGGGCTGGAGACTTTGTCCAGCTGTTCTCCTCCCCTTCAGGATCTATCCAGAAGTGGGAGGGTGTAGCAACCACCCCTACCTTTTCCCCAAACTAGTTAGTTCTTGGTTTTGAGAAGAGGCAGGGGGCTTTGCTGGCTCCTAAGGCTTCCCCTTACCTCTTGCACCACCCAGCTGGCAGGAAAGGTAGTGATTCAAAAGCTTGCAAGCCTGGGAGGCAGGCTTGGGGAAAGTCTTCACAAGTCCAAGCTCTGGCCCCCAGTGGCTTTGCCTTACTGCACTACCCTTCAGCTGGACAATATGGGTGACAATTGGAAGCTGGCAGAGCTAGGAACAGGGCTTGGGGAGGCTCTCCCTGTGTTAGGTGTGTCCCAGGTGTGTAGAGCAGGTGGGGGCTTTCCCATGGGGCTCAGTCTTCTTGTCTCCCAGGCACCAATAGTGAACCAGAGGGAACTGGAGCAGTAGGTCAAACCCCCCAACCTGCTTCTCACACCAGGAACTCCAGAGGAAGAAGCAGGCAGGAAGCAGCTCTGCTCCCTCTGGTTCACAATTGGTGCCTGGGAGACACTTCAGGAACTAGAGCACTAAAGCAGTCTGCACCTCCCCTAGACTGGACTCACCCTGGACTTGGGAAGGAGCAGGGACATTGGGCAGATGCAGAGTGAGCATCTATACTGCTCTGTCTCCTGAAGTCTTTTCTAGTGATGGAAATTTTTCACTGCTCTAAATAAATGTTTGTACACGGCCTCAGTGATACTAAGACTCTGGCACTTGAGCCATAAGCAGCGCTTATCAGCTGATTTTAACTGAGACTGTTCAGAATAAATATTATCAAAGCTTCTTTTGTTTTGTTTTGTTTTTGCTGCATGCATTGAGTGCGTCTTTCTTGTAATCGTGAATAATAAAACACAGGTTCTTGACATTAAATTATGAACTATAGTTCTTTCTTTTGAACAGGAGTGTGTCTTCCAGATTTCACTTTGGGGCACAAATGTTATTGTGGCTTTATGGTTAACACTAAAACTGCTCATCTGGCTCCTGAGCCAATCAGGACTAAGTGTCATTGAGATAAGTGTCACTGCAAGCTTCCTCCGGAGGACTGGTACAGGTAGGTCCTGGGGCAGGGGCAATGTGCTGTTATGTGC
Organism: Gavialis gangeticus; assembly: GCF_001723915.1. Taxonomy (NCBI): domain Eukaryota; kingdom Metazoa; phylum Chordata; order Crocodylia; family Gavialidae; genus Gavialis; species Gavialis gangeticus. The sequence goes on from NW_017729024.1 coordinate 83,906,733, forward strand.
AGCTGAAAAAAATGCTGCTGCTTAATTTTTTCCCATGATTTAATTTTTCCATTTTTAAAATGCGATGCTCTGTTATTGATATATCAAAACCACTTTGAAAGTCAAAGAGAGAGAGAGAGGATGGAGCAGAATATCAGAACCAAGGAGAGGAAAATGCATTATGCTTCAGAAAGGATTTCTAATTTTTGGCCATGGGAAACGTGACATCCTAGCTCTCTTCTGTCCCCTAAGAGTGCTATCTGTGATAACCTTACTTAGTGTTCATTGATCTGAAAGTATTTTTGAGGTGGGAAAACATTGTTCCTATTTTTTGCATGGAAGATCGCTATGAACACACATCAAGTGAATGTCAGAGACCACCAAGAAACTGGCGAGTCTGTTTCCATTATTGTTTCCTGCTCACCAGATCATGCTGCTTCCCTTTCCCAAACCAAGCACTTTCAGTGCCCTTTGAGTCACAAGACAAGTCCTACCTACGCCCGAGTGTAGCCGTGAGTGGAAATTGTCCACTGCCAGTTCCAGTTCAACACTAACTTTTTAAAACTGAAGTGGTTCTTTCATAGACTGATAGCGCTTCCCTGCAGGAAACAACTGGGAGTGCCACAGAGTCTGCAGTTCTGTAAGTTAGCACAATAGGATGAGCTCATTGCTTTCATAAAACTGTCTGAGAAAGAAGGGTGGTGGTTAACTGTGTATAATAAAGGTCATGACATTTCTTTCTTATGTCCATGCTATATTTAGAATGCTGGTGCATCCCACATGCCCTGAAAAAACCCCCAAAACAAATTTCCACGTGACCCCACAGGCTACATTTTGGAGGGAATTTATTCCTATAGATTATTCTAAGTCACACCAATATTTTGAATTTTTCTTATAAACTACGGGGCATTTTCATTAAATATGAATCTGTTCTATAGGAGTAATACATTGTTGTGGTTGCATTGGCCTCCAAGGCATCCAGATGAGGGTGGCCATGTGCTATGTGGTGCCACCACCCGCTTGAGGCACCACATACTGCACATTCAGGTATTTCCCGTGCTGCTACCTTGCAGCTTGGGTTTTTTAAAAAAAACCCATGCACAAAAAAGGTGGGACGGCACATGCGGGACAATGTGCGCTGCCCAAAACTGGAGCCTGGCCAGCCAGAGCCTCACTCCAGCTGCAGGAGTGATGTGGCTGCAACTTCCCCGGCCCCCAGAACCCCAGTTAAGGCCCAGCAACTGTGCTGGCCCCAGCCTCTCCTACCCCACCCAGGTTAACTTGCCATGTGCCAGGGGGCACATGGCATGGGCATTCCCTGGGGACAACTAGCAGCAACACAAGGTATCCCGCTGCAAGTTGTCTCTGGGGAACTAAACATTTGTGCTCATCTGGACACGGCAAAAGGGTCTAATTAGTGTTCAGACCCTCCTACAGTGGGACACACATATGGGTGAAAAGAGGGTCTTTGTCTCGAATCATTGTTCACCTCTCAAGAAGACACAAGGTTTACCTAAAGTGCATCCTTCTATATTCAAATAGGCTACCGTATACCATTTGTTCCAACATGCCTATCAAGAAATCTCCTATACCAAGAAAATTCCTGTTGGAGCTCTGAGTTACATTGACATGCATTCTTTCCCTAGAGACCTTATGTCAGGGCATTAACATACATGTACTAATCCGGTTCTGATCCCTTTCAATAGGAAACTCTACTACACACTAGAAGAGACTTTCATCAAGGAAAGAATGGAAAGGGAGTTTCTAATTCTTGTGGTACACACAAGAAAGTGTGGAAAATGTTACAGGAAGCAATGGAGGAAGCCAGGACGTGAGACTTGGTAGTATTTTTGGAGGAAGACTATACTTGTATCAAGCAAGCTCCTGTGCAAGCAGTTAAGTGCATGGATCGTCTCTCTTCTCCTGCCCACCCCACTCTCTGGTGCTTGGCACCTCCTGCCCAAGATGCCAAAATTCCTAGTTATATCTTTGAGCTGACATTTTAGGAACATCTTAATCCAGGTACAGTTTAATTCCACATTGCATAAAAATGACACCATCTAAAACAAGTACTATCCTGCTGCAGAGTTAATTAGTTTACTCCAGCCTAATAGCCCTACACATGTAGATGAGTGATGTTTACTGTGAAGCTAGTTAGTCTACTGCAGTAAATATCTTATGCAGATGTACCCTCTGTGAAGTGTGAGATGTGGTGAGATCTGGGGAAGCCTTACTCTGCCTTTGTAAAAGCTCCTAAGGAAACAATAATTTGTTCTTGAATTCAGCAGCTAAAGTGGGAAGCTGTGTGCTCATTTACTCATAGATGGGAATATTGCAATTCCAATTTCATAGCAACGCTGGTGTAGGAGTTTTGGAACAAAGTGAAGTATGTATAAATGCCTAATGGTTTGCATTTTTATACTAAATTGAACATGCAATGGATATGGACAGCACCACTGGACTATAAATACTGTCCTTAATGGACTTGACAATAAAAATAACACTACACTCAGCATTTGGTTAATAGAATATTTTTCAAAAGTTTTCATGCTTCTTTGTAATTTGTGCACCCTTACCTCTCCCTCATCCTTTGAGTCTGCTCCTTTCCCCTTCAGGAAATCATAGCATAGTACAGAATTGTTTCAGTATGATAATATACCAGAAAAAAATATAGATAATGCCTGCCCCTGTTCCTCCTCTTTCAGTCTGACAGTCAGTTCTGACTTTCAGGTGGTCATAGGGCGCAGAAAACCTGCACAGATGTTCCATGCAAACCTAAAAACTGTGAAGGACTATTTTGACCTGAGCATATTTACTGAAGTGTACTGTTCCAAATAGGAAGGTGGAGAGGAAAGTCAAGGTGTTTGTTGATAGCGGTTTGCTTCCAAACAGCCATGGATCCAGAAACATCCTTCAGGGACAGCAAAGTTGGTTTTAAGGAGGGAGAGTGAGAAACAGACTCAAAGAAGATGCTCTTGATTAGAGGAGCTTCCTGGAAGGGTATGTCCTGTAGCTTCCTGTACTGCTCCTGCTTCCAAACAAAAAAAGACAAGGGGGCACTTACAGAGTATTAGCACTCAGCTTAAAAACTGAGCAAATCTATATCAGCAAGTTATGCACTACAGATACAGAGAAGCTCAGGGAGCAAAAGAAAAAATGTTTTGCTGAGCTGCATAGCTATAATTTGCAGTGCCACTCTTGGGGGATACATTAGAGCACTGGTTCTCAACCTTTTTTTTGTACAAGGACCCATTTGTAAACATCAATGGCAAGTCCTGACCCAGTAAATAGTTTAAGTAGAAAACAGCCAGCTGGCCCCTCACTCCCAACCTGCTGCCCCCAGGCTCCAGCTCTGCAGTGTGTGGGGTGGGGACGTGTGGGGCATGAGGGGTGTGGGGCATGGTGGAGCCCAAGAAGACCCTTGCAGGCTGGATCTTTATCAGCCTACAAGGGAGAAGCCACATTTCCCTACATTTTTCTTCTTTAAAGGAGAATCTGTTTTTAAGTTTGTTGGCATCCCTTTCATATATTCTTGCAACCCACTTTTGGGTAGCAACCCATGGGTTGAGAAATGCTGCATTAGAGTATTTTAGGAGCTGCTCTACATTTTGCCAATAGACAACAGTTGCCAGTAACCATCAGTCTTGAAATGACCATCTACTCTCTGAGAATTAGCAGAGCATCAGCGCTCTGGCCATCCCACATTGTGTCCCCAGAATCTACCACGGTGCTGAGACCAGGAGGTGGGGAAGAATAGCAACTGACTATGGCAGCAGAAGAGTGGGTGCTGATTCTTAACAGTATTACCCATTAAAGCAGTGTTTCCCAACCAGCATGGCATGACACAATAGTGTACCATCAGAAAAGAACAGGTGTGCCATGGAATTTTGCCATGGCAATTAGCTACAATAGGTACGAGGCTGGGGAATGTCTTAACAAGTGGGCACAGAAAATTTTTATTAATGTAAGTGTGCCTTGGGCTGGAAAAAGTTGGGAAAAACTGCATTAAACTATGTGGAGAAAAAGTGAGATGAATTGGAGAATTTACTTGATACACTTTGGTTCAAGAGAGTACAGCCTAATGACACCACAGTGGGCAAATCTACATGTGCATTAAGGCACTTTTTCTAATGCACATTAAATTTAGTACCTCCAATGTAAGGTTGCCTGTACATGAGCATAGAGGCTTCTCCGACACACTGTGATTACAGTGTGTTGGAGCAGATTTGATTAATGTAGTCTGCTGAATCATGGCAATTACTCTGCTCCAGCAGCTTCCTGCATTTTGTGCATCAACGTCCTCACTCTTAAAAATGGTTGCAGGGGTGCTTGAACTAAAGCTCATTGAATGAGATCTAGTTCAAGCACCCCTGCTGCCATTTTTAAGTGTGGGGACATAGATACACAAGACGCTGCGGCACTTTAATTAGAGCAGCTCTTGGTCAGCCACTCTAATTGAAGTGCCGCCCTCCTCCCCCAACACACACACCTCCGGAACACATATAAAAGTGTGATAAGGTACTAAAGCAATCCACATTAAGCTACATTAATGCATGGTAACAAATATGCATGGTTTCTAAGTGACACTTAATTCACAGAAGCCTATTTTACTGCACATTAGTGTAATTGCATTTTTTACAACACTTGAATGCATAGTAAAATAAGCTACTGCACATTAAAGTGCATGTGTAGACATGCCCAGTGAGGCTTTAATTCTTCCTAAGGCAGATTCCAAGTTACATCATTTACAGGGCAGTATTGTACCAATGTCAGTAAGAACCTTTTTACTACTGGAGACAAAATGATTTATTGTATGAACCTGGTTTTGATTTAGACATGTTAAAGAAATTCCTGAAACTAAACATCCATTATGTTCAGTGTCTTCTGTTAGATGGACCTATTAAGACAGCAAAAACTAACAGGCCTTTCATCAAATACAATTTTATTTCCTAATAAAATCCATCCGTTCATTTTTAATCTGTTCATATTTCATAACTGCTATTTACAGAACAATTATTTCCTGTGCTGGTCTTCTGTAGCAAAGAAAAGAACACAGGGAGGTTCCAGCTTTCCAACTAGCGTAAATTAGGCCCATTGTAAGGCTCTGTTGTATGACAATGGAAATACACCAGTTTGCATCAACTGAAGATTTGGCCCAATGTAAAGAAGTTTCAAGGATGTATGTGTTCAGAATTGTCTGGTCCAACCATGCCTAGATTAATGATTACAAAATCCAAAACATAAAAACCATTTGATTCTTTGAGGCTATCACATTTCCAATTGCAGTTAGTTTTATTTCAATGGGTATCAAGTCAGTACTGAGCAGCAGCAGCAAGGATTTGGCTAATGTTTAACAGCACAAGAGTGTTACATTTAAAATGGATCAATAGTTTTATCTGTGTATGAGGTTTTTTGATACATCTATAATAGCTCACCTTGTCAGTTCTAGTGCAGGGTCCCTCGCATCATATTTACCATCTTTTAAGATGTTGTACAACTTGAAAACTGCATGCAAACTGCAGGTCTTCGGACAAAATACTGCAATACGGCAAGATTTAATACAACTGTCAACATGATACAAATGACTAAACTGTTCCACATTTCTAAGCCAAGATCTTATAAACTAAAGGACAGGATGCTGCTAACAAACTATCAGTACACCTTGAAATCTCCTTCCTGGCACTTGTTGTGTGACTTGAAAAAGTTTCTAGTCCATATTTTAGAAAAAAAGAGCCCAACGTTGAATTCGCAGTGACTATATAATGGAAACGGTGCACCATGTTTAACAGAGGATGAACTGCCTCCTGTGGAATCATGTGGCATTCATCTGTATACTACCTTACAACAAGAGCAGCAAAAAGAGACAGTAGCATAATAGTTATTATGTAATATTATTCACATTACCATCATAGGGTCCACTCCCAAGCAACACAGCTGCAGACACAGTGGAGCACTTTGTGCAGTGTTAGAGGAAAATAAGAGGGACACCTTTGTCAGCCTAAAAGAATGTGCAAAATGCATTCCACCTGCTAACCCAAGCCATAAAAACTGGAAAGTAGGCACATTCAAGTGGTGGGGGGAAAGATAATAGCAAAATGAGCTTGTTTATGTTACATTTTTTAAATGTTTTAAATTATCTGATCCTAGAAGCTAGGTGTTATCATATGCCACAAGTATCTAGAGAGAAAAATGTTTGCCGATTTAAAATTCTTTTATTTTTTCTACAAGCATAGTAAGACGTCTAAATCATGCCATAAATTGGTTTAAAGAGTTTTTATAGGAGAGTTTCAACATCTGTGTTCTGGAGCATTTTTTTAAATGTGACTTGCACTACTTAATATTTCAGGTTCCCATTTTTTATCTTGACTACAGTTTCCTTTAGAAATGACTGTCTCTGTGTACAAGGCTAGGAGCAGGAAGCCCTGGTTTCTAACCCTGGATGTAACACAGACTCCCTTGGGTAGGGCACTTAGGGCTCGATCTTGAGAAATGCTAAGTATTTCCTGTAACATACAGAGCTACCTCATCTACCAGTGTCTCCCATTGTGGTCTATCAAATAGAGTGGCATTTGTCTCTTCTGCCATTCAGCATGTGTAAAACATCATAATGGGAGGAGAGGGCAATATGGAGGAATGCAAAGCTATAGTATCACACTTGTGCTACAGTATCACACTACATTGCAAAATGGCGGAGATAGCCTTGTGAAAAGGCTGTCACTTTGGCTTTGTAACAAAGAAAATACAAAGTGGATGTTAAAAAGGTGCAGTTCAATGAGATGCTTATGTTTACCAAGAGGACCAGAATGATTCCAAATGAGCTACCCAGTCTCTCAAATAGTGCATGAGTGTAAGCCTCCATTAGTTTTCTTTTGAAGCCTAAAAGAAAGAGCTAACTATACATCCAAAAATACCTGCATTCATATCAAGATTCTGATATAAATTAACAAATACTGGAACACTGAACATGGGTCCTATATCTCCTTGTAACCCTCCTCACCCACACATTAAATTAGCAATGTTTTAAATTTACCCAGGCAGTTTGTGATTTAAGGGTGTAGTTCCAGACCTGAATGTTATTTTCTGGAATTTATCAGCCTTAAGCCCCTAAGATATTTTATTTATTGAAATATATTTATACGGTCCGTATCAAGATTTCAGCAGAATGAGTAAGGACACAATGTGCTACAATAGTGTTCATACCCTCCTTGGCACTGAAAGCAATGTGCTACTGGCTCAGTTATTGAGATTTGAAAAAATCTAGCCATATCGGTTAACTATGTCATTGGTTAAATAAGGACAGAGCGAGGGTGCTAAAGTCATTAAAGACTTGCAGTGTAGTTTGTGACTTTCAGTCACGCAGTGAACTTAGGGATGACATTGCCCTCTTGTGGTTAATCAGTGAAATGGTAGTCAGTAAATCACAACCAGCAGCACACCTGAGGGTTAAAATGCTAGGAAACTAAGGATCAGATTCTACAAAGTGCTTAACATGCCTTGCAAGGCATTAAAAGGTAAGGGGCTTCAAATGTGCAGCTCTTATAGAAGCGAAAGCTGCTGGCAACCTCTGAATCAGAACTTTCAAGACCTTAAATGCTGGAGGTTGCAAGTGAGAGAGGAACAGTGGAAAAACTCTGGTGGTACCCTGTGCACTCTCCCTTTCAGCATCCCCTCCCAGCCACTGTCTGACACAGGATATTGGGCAAGATGGACCTGTGGTCTTACCCAGTAAATGGCAATTTTTATATTCTATTGTCATATGACATCTGGCAGCACCAGGCCCTCCTTTTCAGAAAAAGTCAGTAGAGTGACTACTGTAATTATTTACTTCAGTTTGTAATGCTGAAACACTGCTGAGAGATGCTAGATTGAGGATTGTGTTTACTTACAATGAGACCAACTGGTATAGTGTAAAAGGCAAGGAAGAGCAACTTTGGGACTCTAAGGAAAAAAAAGCACATTTAAGTATCAATTTAATTTAACTGAGTCATAAGGCAAACTTCATTTTGATTCAAATACCTTTGCTATTACACATACAGACTAGCCACATTTAGTTAGGCTTTAGTTGGGAGTCATATCGGAAGGACGGAAGGAAGGACTTTGACTTTTTAACTACTTTATTCAGGTGTTTGGGGTACAAAAAGTTGGCCCCTCCAGGGTCCAGGTCCAATATACAAAGCAAAGACAAATTACCATCAAACCAAGAGCACCATGTCATTGCATTCATAAGATCACACCGTGACAGAGACCTTCACTATATTACACGTCGTGCCTAACAATGCCATTATGCAGTCGGGACACCGGCCACACGGTCATACAGACCAAAGCCCTCTATAAACAAACAATTCCTATCCTGCTCTGTCCAATCATGCACGTGACAAACCCTTCAACTTCCCACGCAAAGAAAAAGGCAAACAGCAGCTTGGTGAGGGCGCACAGTGTGGCATGAGCTGGGAGTCACAGTCCGACACCGAGCCTGCCCAGTCGCCCTGACCAATCATGACATCAGAGTGCATATTTGAGATGGCTGTTCTCCATGTGGCACAGCATTCCCTCAAGGGCCCAGTGTGCCTCAAAGTTGGGCACCACCTGCTGGACCACAGCATGCTTGAACTCCAGCGAGAGGCGCACCCACACAAGGAGGCCGAAAAGCTGCAGGGCATCGTCTGAGCCAATCCTGGCAAGCCGGTTGCAGTGGCTCTTGAGGATGGCTATCTTGGCCTGGCCCAGTACAAAGCTGGCCAGGCAGATGGCAGCCTGCTCAGCCGCCCAGTACAGGTAGGAGCACACGTAGGTGTTCTCTGAGAATCTCCTGCCCAGCACTCACAGCAGCTGCTTGAGGGTGAGAAAGAGTGGCTGCAGGCAGGGACAGTTGAGGAAGGCATGAAAGGTTCTCCTCAATGCCCCCAGGCCAGAAGGGGCAAGCCCTCAAGGTGGCTGGGTCAAAGTGGGCCACAAACATGCCAGTGGCTAGGATGCTGTGCAGCAACCACCACTGCAGGTCGCCAGTTTTCTTGGTAGTTGGCGTCTTATAGAATGTGCCCTAAGTTGGGTGGGCCAGTGGGGAATCTGGCATCCCCAGGTGCTGTTGCCACGGTGTATCGGGGCAGCCCGCAAGCACTTGGGCATGGTGGACATGAACCACCTAGGCATAAAGGCTTCTATGCAACAGAGAAACAAAGGGGCAACCCGTGTCACAGTCAGGAGGCATGGGGAGCATCAGCAGGGTGCCAGGCCTTCTGGCCAGCTTGTCGACCATAACCAGGGCAACTGGTAGCATGGG
>NW_017729024.1:83920991-83926617 GCF_001723915.1 Gavialis gangeticus
AGGGTGCCAGGCCTGCTGGCCAGCTTGTCGACCATAACCAGGGCAACTGGTAGCATGGGAAAAGCCTCATGCAGGGCTTCTGAGGTGTGGGGGACCTGGCATGCCAAGATGGCCATCTAGGGTGGCTGATGCCTCCAGTGGGAGGGCAGCCTGGATGTCATACAGAAGATGACCCATGCTGCAGACAGAGCGCATGCCTAGCCATGTGGTCAGGGCCTCAGGCGAGAGCCAGGCTGACCGAGTGGGGTCAAGGAGATGGTCCAGGAGGAGGACATGCACCCGGATGAGGGCGGCTGTGAGGCTGGCAGAGGTCAGTCTCGGCACAGGGCACCGCAGGGCTTGGTTGTGCACCAGGGGCTCCCTCAGCAGGTGCAGGAAATGCAGGTGCCAGGCCCAGGGCTGGAGGTGGAAGGTGGCATGCCAGGCTTGTACCACACCACAGTAAAAGGGTGGAAGCACCGCCCAGTTCAGGAGCATAAGGTCTAGCAGGAACAGCTCCCAGCTGAAGCAGAGGGTCCCTACCCTCTGTAGGAACCAGCATGCCAGTTGTTGTCAGGGTAGGTGCTCCTCACCATAAAGGAGTCACTAGAGGGCTTGCAGGTCGAAGGCAGCCACCTTGCTCACCAGGTTGGCCAGTCTCTGGCTCCCCTCAGTGACAGGTAATCAAGCTGACTGGCATGCCACCTGGAAGGGCCGCAGTTTCTTCACTCATGGCACCTCCCTCAGCACAGGGGTTATAACCCTTCTGTCACCATAGCTGACGCCCAACTCAGAGGTAGCCCAAGAGGTCATCCCTGGCTGCCTGCTTACCATTCACATCCAGTTTGTACAACATCACCTCCTCCTTATTAAAATCTATGCACCCACTGCTGCTGGATGAGAATGGACCACCTTGTTTGAGACACTGGCTGACATCTTGCAGAGCACAGCTGATGCTAATGATCTTCTCCACCTGGGCGGGGACTTTAATTGCACAGTTGATGCGTGTCTTGACTGGAACAGGCCGGAGCCCCATCCATCCTCAGCCCAGAAGCTGTGGACTGCTCTGGAGGCAGCAGACCTTGTTAATATCTGGCGCCATCTCCATGTTGATGCAAGGCAATATACATGGCTGAAGGCGACCACTGGTGGGCTCTCCATGGCACGCCTTGACAGCCTGTACATTGCCAGGCACCACCTATCTCTTCTGAGCAGCAGCCACATTAACCCAGCAGGACTATCAGATCATAGCCTGGTTTCCTGTGTTCTGAGCCTTCCTGGCAGGATGCATTCCCAGGCACCCTACTGGTTCCTCAGCACTAGTCTTTTGCAGGACACTCACTTCCATGACTGCTTTGCTCACTTCTGGCAGACATGGGAGGCCTCAAGAGCCACCTGTTCCCCTCCTGGAAGCAGTGGTGGGGTGTGGGAAAGGTGCAAGTTAGAGTTTTTTGTCAGCAGTACACACAGTTGGCAACAAGCGAGCTTTGCCGCCATGTTTGGGAGTTGGATGAGGATGTGGCTCAACTTGAGGTGGCCCTGCGTGATGCTGGTGGTGATGCAGAGCTGCTCGAGAGCCTTAAGCCCTGCAAAAAACATTTGTGGAAGCTGGCAGAGAGTGCAGCCTGGGGTGCGAGGGTCCATACCAGCTGCCAAGAACTGGCAGAGACCAATGCCCTGACTCACTTCTTCTTCAGCCTTGAGAAATGACGAGCCACACAGAAGGTCATTGACCATCTTAAGACCCCAGATGGCCAAACACGCACAGATCCTGTTGAGATCCAATGCTACATCATCACCTTCTACCAGGAGCTGTTTGCAGCCAAAAAGTTTTGCCTAGAGTCTGCTAGGTGCTTACATGACAGCCTCCCTAAAGTTTGTTCATCAAACGCTGACCATCTTGAGCGAGAACTGTCTTTGGAGGAACTCACGGCTGCTGTCGGGGACCTCACCTCGGGCAAAACCCCTGGCATCGATGGGCTCCCTGCCAAGTTTTATAAGACCTTCTGGCCTCTCCTTGGCCCCTGCCTCCTGCCTCCTGCGTGTCTTTCATGAGAGTCTCATGGACCAGCCAATGCCAACCACCTGTCACCAAGCGGTTCTCACCCTGCTACCTAAGAAAGGAGGCCTTGGTCATCAAGAACTGGCGACCAGTGTCCCTCTTGTGCTCTGATTACAAGATCCTGGCAAAAGCTTTGGCTAACCAGCTGTGCAGCGTTATGACTTCCATCACTGGCCCTGAGCAGAGCTACTATGTGCCGGGCAGGACCATCCAGGACAATCTATTCATGTTTTGAGACCTGTTGATGGCTGCAGACCTATTTGGCCTCAACATCAGGCTTGTCTCTTTGGACCAAGAGAAAGCCTTTCATTGGGTCGATCATGACTACCTGTTTTGGACCCTTGAGACCTTCAGCTTTGGGCCTGTCTTCACCTCTGCCCTCTGGGTCCTGTATTGGGACATTTTGAACATCCTGAAGGTGAATGGCATGTTCTGTGCCCCGTTCCAGGCCTGCAGCAGCATCTGCCAGGGCTGCCCTTTGTTGGGAATGCTGTACACCTTGTCCATTGAACCCCTACTCCATTCACTGCGGCAGCGCCTGACCGGACTAACTCTTCCATCTGCCTTCATCTCAGTGGGCTGCCTGTCACTCAGGCTGACAACAGGAAACCAAAGAGTGCTGTCCACTTCAAAGGGTCTTTGAAGCCATTGGCATTAAGAGTGTCAAAGGTTGTGGCAGCCATGTGTGAAGGCATAGAAGGGGGGACAGGCAAAGCCAAAAACACAGAGGGAGAGCCAACAGAGAGAAGCAAATATGCAGAACAGGGAAAGACCGGGCCTACAACTCCCCAGCTGGTGCTTCCTGTAACAGGCACCCAACATCACCTGCAAGCTTTCTAAGGAGAAAGCTATAATGCTGCATCCCTGGACTGAAGACCAGTGCTGCTGCTGCGGCCTTAGCGGACACCACAGATGTCTTAGGGTCTGAACCATGTATGCATGTGCTGTGCCACCCTCCGGTGGTGCTTGGTCTGGTCTAGAAACTCTATGAGGTGTTCAACAGAGTAGCCAGCACAGGGAGGTTCCTCAGAAGCAGGAACAGGTTCCTCCTCCGGAGTGGGGACGTTCCCTATTGAGGGGGGGACCTTAGCTGACTCTGGGGGTGCTACTTCCTGAGGGAGGACTTCTGTTGACTCATCCTCAGAGGCAGAATCAAAATCCAACTCTGAGGAGGAGGAGCTGTATATGTCAGGCACTGAGAGTCACTGAGTCTCAGGAGGAGCACTTGTTTCCTCACCAGGATCCTCAGCAGCAGGTCCTGTGGGAGTAACATTGACTGAAGGGTCTTGGAGGGTGACATCAGTCCCTGATCTCTTGGGTGGGGTGCTCTACTGGGCCAGGCACTCTTGCTCCTGGAACTGCTTGCAGCTCCCAGAAGGTCCAACCTCCATATCAATCTCATCAGGCTCAAGGAACTGAGAGATGGTGGGGGGCCATCAGACTCCCCCATCACCTCCCTTACCCCCAGCTCACCCCCGGCCACTACAGGGTTTGGGAGGGATGCCGAGGAAGCAGACAGAGAGGGGGACCTCTGCTCAATAACCTCACTTCCCCTCAAAGTGGTGGGGAGGTCTTGAGGGGATAAGGAGGCCTTTTTAGAAGACCCCTTTTTTTCTGGGACTTGCCCTTCCCAGCAGGAGGAGCCAAATCCTCCCCTGAACAGGAAGGGAAAGGGGAGACCAGGTCCACTGGCACAGAGCCAGCTGACTCTGATGAAACAAGGGGTGACTGGGTGGAAGGCCCTTCCCCACCACCCAACAGAGCTGCCACACCAGTGGTGGATGAGCCTCCATCGGGTACAGCCACAGGAGACTTCGCTGTGGCTGGCTTCTTCGGGCACTGGGTAACTAGGTGGGACCTGATACCACAGCAAAAACATGAGATGTTCCCAATGGTGAGGTAGACCTCATAACGTTGCCTGTCAATCATGAAGGACATGGACTGAGGAAAACTCTGATCCTCTCTGTTAAGCAGTATGAAGAGGTGCCTTTTAAAGGACAGGACGTACTGGAGCTCAGGCACCTTGCTGCCAAGCAGCAGTCTATGGACTGGCACTGTAACCATGCCATAAGGGCACAGGTGGTTCGTGAGGTCATTGTCCAAAAGAAATGGAGACACATTCGAGGCTACCACACGAACGGCCGGTGTGTCTAGAGGTACTGCGAGGCAAAAAACACCCCTGACCAACACACCTGCTACCATAACCTCGTTCATGAAAGCAGGGGAGCTGAGGAAGATGATGGGGACTGAACTCACCTGGGCAGCATAGAGGACATGCTTGCAGCCTATGAGCACCCCCACAGCAGCAGCATACCCCTCCACTCCAATGGAGGTAGGGGCATGACGCGGGAGACCAAAGCTTTGGTTCAGAGGGGCTGAAGCCACAGCAGTGAACTGCTGGGAGATGCCTTGAGCCATTCCAGCAAAAAAAGGGTTAACCCTGCAAGGAGCCAGAGGGGTGGGGGGATGAGCAGCCCTCTCCTGGCAGGGAACAAAGAAGCTGGAAACAAACAAACTAACTAACCCCAGGGAGAGAGAAGGGTAAGCAATGTGTCAGGGAAGGGAAGGGAAAACAATAAACAGCAGAAAGTTGCAGGGGCGGGGGGGGAGGGGAAACAAAACCCGAGAGAGTTGGGGGAGAGGATGACTGCAGGAGAAAGGGCTGGGAAAAGGGGAAAAAAGGCAGGGAAAATAATGAAAGTGGGGGACTACAGTGCGAAAGGGGTCAGACTGTCTAGGGGAGGGAAACCAAACAAGAGGAGAAAGGCTCACAAAACAGGGAGGAGGTCCCAGAGCTCTGAGCAGACACTCCTGTTGGTGGCTATCTTGTGTAGAAAGAAGCTGCAAAGTAGACAAACTCAACTTGCAGACAGAGAAACTGGAAGTAAAATGGGGAGGGGGCAGAGAACAGAGAAAAAGAAGAAAAAGCTGCAAAAATGCAAGAAAGAAATCAGAAAGGGAGCTAGACAAAAGCAAGAGACCTTTAGACAGGTGGGAATCAGAAAAGAAAAGAGATAGGAAGCTGGGGAGTCTTACGCTCAGGATCGCCCCCTGCAGCTCTAAGCAAGTCCAGTCTGAGGCACCCAAAGCGGAAACAAACAAACACCCTTTGTTTTCAGATGTTTAACTTCCCCAGGATTGCCTCTTTTAAAGAAATATGTATATAACACAGGGCAGGGAGGATCTGAAAACATATGGAAAAGATTTATGAACAGAATAGAGGGATCTGGAATTAAACTATGAAAGTACTTAACACTGCTCTAGTTACTGATAGGCTTTCTGGGCTAGATCAATGAGCTGTGATATGGGAACTTCGGCATCATGCTAGCAGACTTTAGGAGCTGGAAAGCTGCCAGGGATTTTAAGAGGGATTTTTTGGCATAATGGAATCTGCAGGAAACACAGACCCAACAGAGCTGACTCCTATCTCTCCCTTAGCCCCAAAATCCCTGGCATAGGGCCACACTGAAGGTAATGGAGCACAGGAGAGCATACAAGGCTAGAGTGCATTGTTCTGTGACCCCTTGTGGATGGCTGGCTGGATGGTGGCTGTTACCATCACCCTTTACAACAGCTTCTTGACTT
>NW_017729024.1:83931617-83939109 GCF_001723915.1 Gavialis gangeticus
ATTTTGGCCCTTAGCCCCAAAATCCCTGGCATAGGGCCACACTGAAGGTAATGGAGCACAGGAGAGCATACAAGGCTAGAGTGCATTGTTCTGTGACCCCTTGTGGATGGCTGGCTGGATGGTGGCTGTTACCATCACCCTTTACAACAGCTTCTTGACTTCTCTAAAGTAATGGGGTTTTTTTTGGTTTGTTTGTCTTGTTTTTACTAGCAGAAGAAGGGAAGTGGAAATTAAGTTGCAAAACTGTGTGCATAGCTAAGGTGGTGGGAGGAAAGTTTAATGAATAAATGAAGCCTTATTCTCTGGTCTGTTAGTTGTAGCCGTCAGTCTGAGGACATAGGCAGACAAGGTATTTGCATAAATGTAATATCTTTTATTAGACCAGCTGGATAGCTGTAAAAATTGTTCTTTGCAAGCTTTCGGGCACAGGTGCACAGGCTATGCCTGAGGGAGGTCTCCTGTGCCCTAGAGCTTGCAAAGAACAATTTTTCCAACTATCCAGTTGGTCTAATAAAATATATCATATTTACCAAAATAACTTCGTCTTCCTTATTCTCTGTCATTTACTTTCTTTTCCCCAAACACCATGGCAGCATAATAATTTAGATTATAGTGATCTACAGGACCCAGCTTCAATCTTGCATGTGCTCTTTTGATAAGGTAAGGACCAGAAAAATAACTCGTGGACATGGATCAGCAGATAACCCGAAAAGAGAGAGAGTCCTTCCATAGGAGCTGCCAATTGTTTCTCTAGAGTTTAAGGCAGTGGTTCCCAATCTGTGGTACGCGTACCACTAGTGGTACACAAACAACCTGTCAGTGGTACGCGGCAACAGATTTATTATAATTACTTTATATGACAAAATTTCGCTGGTGGTACTTAAGGTTGAACTGAAGAATGTGCTGGTGGTATTTAAGGTTGTATCATTGTAAATTGGTGATGCATAATCTGTCAGAGTTTGGGAACTGCTGGTTTAAGGGAATTTGGAGAGAAGAGCCTTTGATCCCTTGAGCAGCTGAAGTTGGAGCTGGTGGCAGCAGATGGCTCCATTTGCTTCCTTTCTCTGCCAGAGGCAGTATAATTCATTCCTGGATCCTCCCCAGCAAAAAGCCTGGAAGCATGCTGATACTGCAGCATTGAGCAACTGGTGGAAGGTGTTAGCTCCTATCAGCTGTTCCAGCCCCGACAAGTCTTTTTCTGTACCTTCTGCCCTCCTAACATGGCTTCTGGGAACAGCCATTTAAGCTGTGAAAAAACTGCTTTCTCCCCACCTAAAACTAAGGCTCTTCTTCTTTTAGTGACTCTTCAGTCTCTTAAATGGGGAGCAGGGGGAGAAAAACCTCTGTCTAGGTATGGAACTTACATGGTCTCCATCACCGTAGCATGGAGTGATGGCCTCTTAATCTTTAATGTATCTTCAGAACAATATTATGGGGTAAGGACATGACAGTGATTTATGATCACTGTAGCATGGAGTGACGGCCTCTTAATCTTTAATGTATCTTCAGAACAATATTATGGGGTAAGGACATGACAGTGATTTGTGGCAAAGTCCTTGGGTGGTTGAGTGCTTGGACCCTGTCCACAAATTAGTCCTATATTCTTGATCCCAGAAGGGCATCCCAGCTTGTGTCTTCAGGTTTGAAGAGGTGAGAGGCAGGGGAGACTGTAAAAACCAAATCAAACCAAACCAAACAAAACCTCATAAGTCTACATAAATCTTTTAATTTCCAGACTCTTAAAAGAATCCCAGCTGACATTTATTATCCCAGTCCCTTCAAATATTTAAGTCTTGCTATGAAATACAAACACTTTTTAAAGCCTTAACCCATCTGCATTCTCATTCTCTGTTTTAATTACTGTATCTTGATTTCAGTTACTTTGAAATGGAGGAGAAAAGCCTGCTGAGAGGTTGAATGGAAGGACAGGAAACACAATTCTGTATTTAACCAAAGTCCTTTTCTTAAAATAATATCTTGTTCAGAGAACAGAGACCTTTTTGAAGACAATCTTGCTGCACTGAAAGAGGTAAGATTGGACTGAACCATCCAGCTGTGCCAGCCACATAGAGAGACACAACATACAGATAACTAAGCTTTTAGTTGAATGGAAGAAAGGAAAATGCAAACACATTTTAAAAATAGCTATACTTACTGTGTTGAATATTGGCACATAAAACTGGTAGCTATAGAGGCAAGGTAGATATACCTATGTCTCATGCCCAGTGGAAGTGGAATGGAAATGGAAAGCCCTACACGCTGGACAGCATGACCCTACACACAAGATCAGGCATGCAGGGCAGTACAGGGACTGATCCTGGGTCATACAGAGAGAGTTTGGGTGGCCAGGTAGCAGCGTCTAGGGGCCTGATCTTTGGATGTGGGTCCAGGCAGGGGCAACCTAGGATGCCAGAGCCCAATCCTGGCACACAGGGCCTGATCCCAGAGCATGGGGCTGGGGATGGGGGAAGGGGGGAGGGTTGGAGGGTACAGAGTCCCAGGATTCAATCTTGGTGTGCAGGATCCAATCTAGGTGTACAGGGTTGGGCAGAGGCAGCATGGGGCTCAATCCTGGCACAGAGTCCTATCCGGCCCACAGACTGGCCCT
Source organism: Gavialis gangeticus (assembly GCF_001723915.1). Taxonomy (NCBI): domain Eukaryota; kingdom Metazoa; phylum Chordata; order Crocodylia; family Gavialidae; genus Gavialis; species Gavialis gangeticus. Next base: position 83,934,226 of record NW_017729024.1, read on the forward strand.
GTGCTACTCATCTGGCCTACAGAGTCAAAAAGGTTGAGTACCACTGGTTTAAATAAGCAGATTGGGAAACAAAAAGGGAAATAGCCAAGGATTATAATGTTTAGAGAACCTACTTCCAGGATGGGGGGAGATGGGAGAAGCAGAAAGGAAAGGAAAGTCTTTCTTTAAAAAAACAAGCAAACTGAAGGTTCATTCCTTGCCCACTGCCCAAAAAATAAAATAAAATGGCAAGCTCAAACCAAAATGCAAGGAGTCTGTACAAAGACAGCCTTTTTAGTTCCTAATTTGACAATGGTCTGCTTTTCATTTTGTAGTTTTATGAGTCCTTAGAGGGAAAACATTCTGCTTTTTATTATTGCTGTTTGTGTTGACTCACTGTCATTGTAGAGAACTATATTCTATAGATGCTGTTGGAAGATTTCCACTCAATGGAAAATAGCATCAAATTCCAAAGTCTCAGTATTCAAGTGCTAGAATTTCAGTTCCAATACTGTATATTTTATTTCTTCACATAACAATAAAACTGGTTCCTCTTGGCCACGTATATGTACCCTCTCTCTGCCAAGCCTAGGATTACTGCCAAAAAACAAGCCCTTCTCACTGGTTCCTGCTCTGCCTGAACTCAAAACCTGGCAATTAGGCAGAGTAGATGGCTAAAGAATGGGTCCTGAGCACATGTTCAGTGCTGCTCTCAGGCTCTCTGTCTCAGTTTGAGACATTTGAGACTGCTTTGCCTAACATGATGCTTTGCCTGGTCTGCCTAAATGATGATATTGGGCACTTGTGAAATAGAAGTGAGTGGGCAGAGCTTTTTTCTCAGTAGCTGTCCCAGGTTATTCAGGAGATGGTTCAGACATGGCCATTCCTGCAGAGGAATATTAGACAATGGAACTCCACTCATACTACCTACACTACAGTATTAAAGCTAATGACAACGTAAAATCGTGGGGACACATCCACTAGGTTATTGACAAGAAGAGAAGGTCCCTACAGAACGTGTCCCTAGCTTTATACCAACCTTAGTGAATTGGGAGTAAAATTCACTGTTGTATGTGACCAGCCTTAGGGCTGCAAACCACTTAAATCCCACTGAAACACTCTTGTGAGAATCAAATGGGATATAAGTGGGAATAGACCTTGTTCAGGCTCTTGACCCAGAGGAGAATTTCATTTAAGCAGTCTAATCCAAATTGTATACTTACTCATGCAGCACAGACATGATTAGCAAAGCTGTGTTAGTTGTACTTGTTATCACAATTCTGTGTTTTGATGTAGAAAATCCCACTTACCTGCAACACCATAGAGATGTCAGCGACTTCCTGAACAAGCAGTTTCAAACATGCTCATAAACTTGACAGTGCCTCAGTGTTTCAGCTGGAGAGAAAACAGTGGAAATGAAAAAAGGTTAAGGGTTAATTTCATATTAAATATAGGAGTACAGACTCTGAAGCAGAGGTTTTTAGCAACCGCCTACCTTCTGGATCATGGTGTATCTGTGATGTCACCCAGATCTTCAATGCATATGCCTAAGCAGGAGTTTAGAGGAGTGGAGGCTGCCCAGACCTTACATTCCCTTTTAGGCCACTGAGACAGAAACTGAAGGCCAGACTGAGTCCAGGCTTCTGATGCCTCCACAGCTGTAGCTGTAAAAACATCTGGGAATCAAGCCCAGGTCTTCTGTGTGGCAGACAAAGATTTTACCACTGAACCACAGGGGACTCTGTATTAAATATAATGACACAGTTTTATAGTTTTCTTTGTGTTTCACATTGTAATCAGATTCCCTCACTATGATAAACAAGGAAGCTAATAAGCTGCTCAGTATAGTCACACAGGAATCAATTGTAAAGCATAGGGTTAGGAATATTACTCACTTTTTTATCACCTGGACATAGAAATGCAGGAGGCAGATAATGCAGACAGAACACATTTTCCTTGCAGCAATTTGGAGTTAAGAGAATCAAAGAAATATGGAGCTTCATGTAGCCTCTAAACCTTTTTTTCCAAGTTCTTGGTGTTCCATCAAATAAATAAGAATGTGTCTGAGAAACATATTTCCCCATGAGCAATTACCTGGTTTGAATATTTTTTTTGTTTCAAGGATTTAATTAAAAATCTAGCAATACACCATTGTTTTATCATTGTTTTGAAATTTCTGAAGACAGGAATAAAGTATGAGCTCTGAAGCTCTCCAGCGTGATTTGTGCACAAAAAACTTACCATGTAAGATAAGGACCTTTCCCTTTTCAATTTCACAGTCCTACCCACTGGTTTCACAGCCCTCCACAGTGGCCACGTCTACACTGGCAGTGGACTGCACAGGAACTGGTGTTACTGAACAGTACTATCGCTGCAGTTTTTCCTCAATGCTACTGCACAGTAGCAACAAGTTACTATGCAGTACCTCGTTACTACTACATAGTGTCATCGCTGCACGGTTAGTGCCTGGAAATGCTACTATGCAGTAGCATCTCGGGTATACGTGCCGAGTGTCTGGTACACTGAGCACGAGCCCAATGAGTCTGTCAAGCAGCAAGTCAGTCAAGAAATTGGAACCTACGAGCTCTTGTTGTTTTGCAACGAAGGAAGCTGCAATTGTTTGGACACATCACGACAAGGCTGGACACTCTGAACCCTGCATTGTGGTGTTGGCAAGTGGAGGGAAAGAGAAAAAGAGGTAGACCCAGAAAGAGCTGGGGAACCAATATTAAGCACAGGATGAGGCTTCAAATGACAGAGTGCGCAAAACTAGCCAAACACAGGGCAGACTGGAGAAGGGTTGCTACCGCATCTAACGTGCTCCAATGGTTGCAGCAGCCTTGGGACTGACTTGACTTGACCCACTGGTTTTAATTGTGGGTTTTAATTGTGGTTGTAATTGCAGGCACAGACCCACTGTGCCTGCTTTTTGCCTCAGGCCTATGAAGAATGTCTTGCATTTGCAAACTTTATCCCAACCATGTAGTTGGTCTAATAAAAAATACCAACCGCAGAAATCCTTGCCTTGTACCTTCTAAGAGTCATTATAGTCCTGGGGATCGTAGAGTTCATGGCATGGAAAATCCTTGTTGTTGCTTGTCAGTAAAGTGGATTCTGAAGTACAAATCTTGTTCTTCAAGATATTTCAGATGCCACTGGGTCTTCCCACACTGGTGTAAATTGGGAGGCAAATCTAAATTTCACTAGTAAAGCCCAGTAAAGACCAGGAATACAGTAATAAACCCAGTGTGAGTGAGAAGAGAATCAAGCCTGATGTTCTTACATCCCTCCTCCCCCTAACCCACATGTTTGTTGTCTGCTGACTGGTCATGGTAACTGATACAAAACTCTACTGTTGCCAGATCAAAAAAAAGAAGGAAGGAAGGATCTTTTCTTGGACCAACTGTATGGCTGGGAGAAAAGTTAGACAAGCTTAAAGCACAAAGTTCCTATCCTCAGATCCCAAAGAATGGCATCTCTTCCAACTATACAGTTCTACCAATAAAAGATATCACCAGAAAATGCCATGCTTCTCATATATTTCCTAGATGATCAGGGCTACAACAGCCCAACCCTACAATCAGTCCGAGTGTTACTGTTGTCAGGGTGAAGCTGAAAGGTGATAAGTCTTAGACAAAGGAAATGTATTATAAGCTATTATAGGTATGTTAACATAGACAATAGGGCTGTGCAAAATTTTGCTGGCTGTTTTGATTTGACACTGTTTCAATTCATTTTGAACTCAAAACAGCGAAATCAAAGCGAAACAGAAGTCTTTGAAACAGGCTTCAAACGAAATGAGGCTAGTCAAATATTTCAAAAATTTCGAAACATTTCAAGTTTTGAAGCAGCCAGCAGCCAGGTGGTGGGAGACAGGAGAACCAGGGCTGTGCTCCCAGTGGCTCCACAGCTCCATGTGGCTCAGCCAGGAGTGCAGCCCTGGCTCTCTCCACCTCCTGTGGCTGGGCTGTGGAAAGCTGATCACAGCACAGGGCTTAGTTCCTCTCCCCAGTGCTGCAATAGGGCTGGGGAAGGGAACTGAGCCTGATCGCTCATTTCCCCTCCCCAGCCCTATGATTGGGCTGGGAAAGACACCTCAGACCAGCTGAGCTGAGTTCTCCTCCCCAGCACTAAGCCGAAACTGAAGTCGAAATGGAACGGTGCCGTTTCGCACAGGCCTAATAGGTAGCAAGTTGATAGACAAGAGTTTGGAAACCATTAGGTTCTATCAAGAATGGATTCAGAGTAACAAAGAAAGTAGAAAGAAGTTTGTATTTTGAGAAAAGGATAGGTATGGAAGGAAGTTTGATCTGATAAAATGTTATGAGAATTCTAGAGGTTTTCAGAGGTAACTGCTGACCTAAGAAAAATCTGCACATTAGCTGAAGTTATATGGTGAAAGATAATGCCTGTTGAGATTAAAAGTATGTGCTTTATATCCTTGAAGGAATAATGTCTTAGGGGATCTCTTCCTCAGATAAATAACTAATGACTAGATGATTATGTAATCACTAAGTGAGGTTGGGACACAGTAAACAGGTATTTATCAAGGGATACCGCTCTCAATAGGAACGGATTATGACATGTACAGATTACGTGTTACAATTTAGTGAATTCTGAAAATCCTAAAATGTTAGTGCACTTTCAGTGATAGCTTCTCCATAGTCCAGAACCCTTCAGATAGCATTCTGTTTTGGTATGTGTCAATTGGATAAGCAATGTACCCCTGGGGATTGAAAATGTGTACATCGAACTATTAGAAGTTTGTCAAAAGTCTAATGTCAGCATTTTTCAAAGCAAATCTGGTAAGATTGCTACAACTTGATTGGTGACAAAGGAACATTCTGCCAGGATTCACAGATCAAGTTTCACCCAATAAATTAAGGTATTGCAAAACTGAAGTAC
>NW_017729024.1:83944109-83953730 GCF_001723915.1 Gavialis gangeticus
CAGATCAAGATTCACCCAATAAATTAAGGTATTGCAAAACTGAAGTACAGTGGGATGTAGATTGCAAAGACAAGAGGAGATGTACTTATTTGCTGCATTTCTATTTGTTGTTAATATAAACAAATGGGATGATAAAATGTAAGGGCACTAGACATAACAGAATATCTGTGATGATGTGATTTCTATAACCTATTCACACATTTAGTTTCGCCTGTTGAGCTGAGCAGCTAGCAAAGTTTGTGGTTTTGTAGTTTGTTCCAATTAGAAGGTGATCTTGATAATGGAGTCAGGTAGTTCTTTGGGTAGTCTTGTTCAGCTGCATGGAATGTGTGAAATCCAGTAAGAGGAGTCAAATAAAGAGATAGTTTCCTTGCTTGCATCCCTCTTTCAAGCAGCATCCCCTTAAAACTCTCTCTCTGGGCTTCTCACAAGGTGGACACTCATGAAGCTAGGAGGGAAGATGAAGAAATGAGCATAACGAATGGGGAGGAGTATGAACAAGAAAGGTGCCTGGCTGGGGGAGAAGGGTTTGGAGACAGTTCAGCAGAGCAGCTTTGCAGCTCAGAAGCTGGGCAGACCTAAAAGAACAGCAGAGATATATTTGGGAGTGCTCTGCGCTTCCTGGGCTGAACTGGGGAAAGAGGAGCTGCTTAACTACTGGAGGGTGTCAGAGAATCTCTGACTGGCTAGCTTTGCCCCAGTAAGTGCCTTTATTGAAGTGCTCAAGGTTTTTCGGGTATCTTTTATTAGACCAAGTCAAATGGTTAACTGTTTGTCCCATGCTTAAAGGTTCACATCTGGAGTCCCTCTGTTGAAGCAGACTGAGAATATTATTATTATTTAAATCTGTATTCAAAACATTTATGTGGATAGTTACTGATGTGTTTAAATTTGTGCTTAAATGTGTTTAAACATTCCCTTCATTTCTTAAAGCCAAAGAAAAGCTACAGATTGTTCTTTGTAACACCCTTAACACTGCAAAGAGCTTGACCTTTAAAAGGACAAGACAGTTTTAATGGACAAGCTGAGGCAACATATAAATCCATCTCTCAGATTTACTCATTTACATATTTATTTTCATGTCAGCATTGGTAGGGCCACCCACATAATTCTACGTTAGGTAAAATCAGTAACCTTGCATCCACAAAGCTCCAGATACACATTTATTATGCAATTAACTGGTTAATTGCACCATAAATTGTGATTCGCTACACATGCAAAGTAGCACACAACAAAAATGGCCAACCAGCCATAAAATGGCCAGCCAACCACAAATATATTGCTTGAAAAATATATATTTTTCTAACTGTTTTCTATCAAGTTTTAATTCAAACTGTTGGCATCTGACACATAAGGGGATAGATCTTGGCCATGTCTTTCAGCACCCCAAGGTAATCTGCTCTGTCTTCTCCCAACTACCATGACCTTTTTGCAAGGGGACTCTGGGATTCATGGGCTAGGGACAGACATTACATAAAAAGCAGTTTAAGTGATCAGAAACTAGTTTAAACCTATAACAGAACAGATGTTCAGTACACATAAACCAGTTTGAAAATGGCTGAAACTGGCCTGAGATAAACCTGGATGAATGTAGTATGAGACTTAACTGATATGGGACAAACCAGTTTATGCAACATCTGTCCCAGACTATGGCTGAACTCTGATGCCCCAGGATGCCTCAGGAGGAGATGTCATGACTCACCATCCCTCCTCCCTTTCCCCAACCAGTCTTTAAAGCTGCTGCTTTAAGGAGCTTTAGCACCTGTGAAAAGCAAAGTGTAAACAGACACTTCACATGTTTCACCTACACAAAACAGTCATCTAAGACAAGGGGAGGGAATTTGTTTGAAAAGCTTTTGGTAGGGACAAGGTGGGAGAAGAAAATATACAGAAAAGCCTCTCATTAGGTGTTCCAGGACCTGAGCTCCTGCCCCCTGCCTCACACAAGGATTAGGGGAAGAGCTCTTCACCCAGGAGGAGTTCAGAGCTCACTTCTCAACAGCAGCACAGCTGAAGGTATGGGAGGGAGGCTGGCAGTCCCTGCCAGCAACCCTCCAGCTCCCCTTGCTGGCACATGCTGGCAGAACAAGTTCCCAGGACACTTTCCCCCTTTCTGGTTAGCTTGTTCTGTGAATGTGAAACAGATCACATGGCATGACAGTTCTCATCAGACGTCACCTGTTGCTTGATGCTTCAGTTTGCCAGGGTCCCAAGACACATAATTGCTTAAGTCAGAGCTTTTTAATGTCAGTAGTTGACTGGACTTCAGTTACATGCTGAGCAAAAATCAACACGATGGAATTTTCAGTTATGTCTAAAAGTTTAATAGCTCCATAAGCAAACTATTATGGACAGATGGATCAGCAGGCTAGAAAAGACTGTCTACTGATTATATATGTGTATAAACATGTGATCTAAGCTCTTTCTTATTACTGGACAGTGTTTCTTCTGTTATGTTCTGTTACACACCTATCACTTTATCTTAGGATATGTAGTTTTCTTTTGACAACTCTACAAAGAGTTTTCTAAAATATCTGTAAATCTAAAAGATGGCTGTTAGAAAATTAATTCCATTGCAAGATATCAACAAAATTACAGTAATGTGAAAGTATAGAGTATTGTACCACTCCTTTCTGAAGTTTATAATATAGGAGTTTTTACAATGCATATACCAGGTAGAGTTGATATTAATCTTGGTAGCCAAAACAAATAAACTTACCTTGATCTGAAGCATGACTTTTGGTAAAGTTTATAGGGTACAACTGGAGTGCCCTTAGTAATTTATAGGTTTCTGTGTATATATACTATTATTACTACTAACATATTTTTAACTGCTTTAAAAGAAGAGTGGCTGCTCCAGTGACATCAGCTGTTACACTTTAAAGGTTACAGCTGCATCATCCCATAGTAATACAGAAGGCCAACAGGCAGGGTGGCACTTTATAGATTAACTCATTCTGACAAAATGCAAGGACAAGCTTGGCCTGCTTTTGGGACAGTAGAGGGATAGAGCTAAGATGCACTGCACTACTTTTCAGCTATGTCTATGCAGCCCTGCCTTTAGAGAAGAAAAATGTTAGACTGACTGAAGAAATGTTTGGTTTGTATTCTCCTGTGTGTAGATAAATTACTCTTCTCTTTCCATTCTCCTTTATATAATCTAAATTGCTGTTTTGACAGAAACTCTCCACTTTTATTATACACTACTTTACTTTGCTTCCTTATGGACCATTTTGAAGCAGACTGAAATCCATAGAGAAAAAAGGAAGGAAATATACTATTAGGATATTGACTCTCCTTAGCAGTTTTTTCCTGGGTTATTTTCATTTGACTACTGATGTTGTAGAAAATGATATTTCCAGGTTTGGATTTTGGGAATTGGCTTGCAGGTAAAGTAGATACTTACTGCATTAGAACAATGGTCCAGGGCAAATGGTTAATTGGTGTCAAAAAGTCTGTATATGACAAAGTTTCCTTCAAGGCCCACTGTGTCTGAAGCCAGGAGACACACAGGCTGGGAAATTGAAGACATGTACCACAGTGTTCCATAACATAAACAGTGTACCTAAACAGAGATAAGGAACTCGGCAGCACTGGTGCCAGATCACAGTAGCCAGCCGCAGAACTCTTGGAATTTCTGGTTTTGGAGGATGGACCAAATTAAGATGTGTGCATGTGATGGCTTTGTTGGAACAAAGGAATATACTGACAGAACAGAACGTGGACAGTATGATGACCACAGGGAAACCAATCAATGATGCCTGGGAATGAAGAGTCATCAGAGGAGAGGAATACAAGGACAGATTTCATAGCAGCAAAGGGTATCTAAAAGGGTAACCTGAGGCCACCATAGACAGAGGGCACACCACCAACCTGTCTCACCCACCCCACTGTAGGCCTCAGCTCTCGACCTACAAGCTGCTGACATGTGACATTCAACAAAGAACCACAGGTTGAAGCTCGCGCACTGGCCAGATGTACCTTCCCTCTGTGATAGCCCTAGGACTGGTAGATATAGAATTGGGGTGGGTTATTTTAGTTGCCTTGCCTGCATTATTCTTATCTGCTATCACTGTGTATCAATAAAATTTGCTTATTATTCAATGGAGAAGTTGTGGTCTGTTTGAGGGTTTGGGTCCACAAGGTAGCTGAGTCATAAATCCAGTGCCAACAACTACATATTTTCTTTTTTTAGGAATACTTTAAATTTCAACTTGGCCCAAATTTTGGTACACAAATCTTTATGAGATTAAAATGCAACAAAGGAAACTTCTCCAGCAGCAGTCTTCAAATGACGACATATGACAATTAGGCTTTTTTTAAAGAAAACATAGTTATTTGCCTTGCTTAAATAGACAATGTACTTACATCCATCCCTACTAAGAAAAGCATTTAAGGACATGCTTAACATCAACTGACTTCAGGAAAATACTTTAAAGTAAGTGCATGCTTAAGTGATTTCTGGATTGGGGGCTACATTTTTAACCATTCCTAGGAAATTAATTTATCTTATTCATTCCAGGTTTTTGTTTCTGAGGGATTACTTGTATAAATAACTGTCCCCATATAAATATTAGGGGTGTGGGAAGCGGGCAATATTCGATTCGTATTTGGATTCAACCCGATTCAGGGGACAGTGATTTGATTCTCTGATCTGGATCACTGTCCTAATTTGATTCAGCTGAATCTGAATCTGAAGATTCGATTCTGATTTGGAGAAACAGTGATTCAGCCATAGACACAACTTTATATGTTTTTTCTACATACCTCAAGGTACCAGGCGCGGCTTGTAAACGCTGAGGTGGTGGGGCGTATGGCGCGTCCCACGAGAGCATGGGGGGGTGGTCCCCTGCATCCCACAGCTTGGTGATCAGCCACAGGGGGACCTCAGGTGCCCCCCCAGACCCAGGAAGTACAAGTCACTGAGCTGGTTGGGGTGGAGGTATCCACCATCGAGCATGTGGGGGACCCCCCATGCTCCCATGGGACAGTCCATTCACCCCACCCTCTCAGTGTTCACGAGCCCTGCACGGTACCTTGACATACGCAGAAAAAAATATATAAAGCTGTGTCTATGGCTGAATTGTCAAATCTCTGTGAATCGAGTCGGAGGCTTCTGATTTGATTTGGAGAGATTAATGGGTCTCCTGATTCGATTTGGAGGTTCAGCCACTGAATCGGGCCGAATCTCCTCTGAATTGAATCAGTGACTAAAGCTTCACAGAGCCCTAATAAACATATATAATGGCCATTGCATTTTTGTTCATTTTCAAATGTCTGTTTTTATATTTCAGTCAATGCTAACCAATTGCAATGATGATGTGACAAGAGAAATATGGGACAGAAGTATGAGTGGATTCTGCACAGCACAGATGACTATTGCTTATTAGAAAACATACACATAAATTAATCCCCAAGGGAAGCCAAGAGTTTGGAATCTGTGACAGTAAAAGTTGTGTATGGTTGAAATATGGTTTTGGTGATTAAACATGAATAGCTTGCTGTGACTTTAGGTGCCAAAGCAAACAAAACCCTCAAGAGTTAGAAATCTATGTTTCACTATGTCAGGTGACACTGCCAAATGCTATTGCCAAAGAGAGGAAGCTGAAGTATCTGAGTTTCAGATACCTTTAGAGAAAGTAATTATGTTATCATTCCTTTTGGTTTCTTAAATAGAAGACAAATAGTTCTTTGTTGGAAGATCAAACTATATCATCAACGCTGAAGAAGTTTTCAGATAAAGTTTTACTAATATAACAAAGCATTATTAGTTAACACCTTTTCCACTAAAATTCTATGCAATATATCCAAAACAGAGGTTCTTAAGAAAGAGAAAAGAATGCTTACAAATATAGCAGAGTTTGAACCTGTAGGGTATTATGTTAGCTAATGAAAGATGAGCAAGAGATGCAGAGATACACTGGTTTCACTTGCATTGATATTATTTACTTCATTAGTGAATCCATCCGTCTTTTCCTGTATGCTTCTGTGCTTTTACTTTCCCCTCAAATGATACATACCATGGTCACAAGAGAGCTTACAGTATTCATTTGTATGAACATAAATGCTACTTCATTTTCCTCAAAATCATATTATGGATCAATTCACAATGCTTCAGCATACAGGCCTTGCCTTTTTCTAGTGAAATGTTTCTCTATAAACTGTCTAGTAACTAAAGGCTGCAGGATATTGTTTTATGTGTGCCCTAAGTGACTTGCTCCATAAGTCAGATACTAATAAAGAGTAATATCCTGCCCGATGCAGCAGAGGCAGATGTGGTTCACCTTCCTCTCTGCTGTTTTTTTGGCAAATTTTCTTTTCCGTGTGCAGTGTTTATTCACACTACCACATATAACCATATATGAACATAGTATCTTTCCTTTTCATCACGACAGGAGTCTGGCTACTAATTAATGTTTACGGCATTTACAATGGAAAAGAGGAATGGAAGACCTATTAAGCTTTGGTTTAAAGCAAAATTGGAGTGGAAAGCCTATGATTTCAAGTATAAGACACCAATAAGCTGAGTTCCCTATAAATAAATACTTGAAGGAATTATATATATTAGAGGTGCAGCAATATATCAGTTGCATATGAGGTCGGCACCAATAAAAGGAAAATTAATATTATCAGCTACCAGCTTTTTTTGACCTATGTAGCTGATAAATGTCACCGATAAATACCACATGCATGCACGCAGCCATATGCATGTACGTGGCCAGGAATGCAGCCTGGCTGCCTGGAAAGCAACAAACATCCTGCCCAAGTCGGGTGTGGGGAGTGAGGGGGGTAGATTGAGACCTGCACAGTGAAGGAGGGAATGGGGCAGGGGCAGGCACTACCCAGCTACGGTAGTGAATGGGACTCCAGGGCCAGGAGTGGAACGGAGCTGCAGGTGGCTCGTCCAGGGGGTGTGGGAGGGTGAGGAGTGGGGTGGATCCCTGCTGCTGCATGCACCCCCAGGGAAGGCATGGGGGAAATGTGGCCCACCGGTTTAGTGCACAGGGTGGAGGTAGGCTGCCTGCTAGAGGCTGGCCAGGGGCTGCACCAGCCTCTTTCCAATGTGGGGATTGGGCCAGGGCTGGGAACAGGGTGGGCTCAGCTGCACGGGATGGATGGCGGCAGCAGCAGTGCTGAGAGGGGTGGCTACAGGGAATGTTGGGGTAGCTATAGCCCCCCCAAGCCCTCCCGTAGCACTGCCCCTGCTCAGGGCACTCTGCTCTGCTGCCTTTCCCTCAGGAGCCCTGCACTGGTCACGCATCCCCTGCCCGCCCCGCACCGCAGGACTCCCAAGGGAAAGGCAGCAGAGCGGAGTGCCCCGAGCAGGGGTGGTGCTAGAGGAGGGCTTGTGGGGCTATAGCCACCCCAAAATTCCCCGTAACCCCCCCCATAGCCACCCCTCCCAGCATCACTGCCACTGTCCCACACAGCTGACCCCACCCTGCTCCCATCCCCAGCCCAGCCCCGTCATTGGGAAGAGGCTGGTACAGCCCCTGGCCCCAAGCCCTCAGCGGGCAACCTGCCTCTGGCCCACACACAAATCCAGGGGTGTGTGTACCCCCTATGCCTCCTCTGGTGGTTTGTGTGTGTGTATACACACACACACTGTGTGACTTTCATATAAATATGAAAGTCCTACATTGTATATATGTGTATACAGACACACACGCATAGGCATACATGGTATGCATAGACATACATACATACATCTATCATATGTGTGTGATACACACATACATATATGAAAGTCCCACATTGTGTGTGTGTGTATACACACACACACACAAAAGTTCCACATTGTATACACACACACACACACACACACATATATGCATAAACATAAATGGTCAGACAGATCTAGTGACTATTAAACAACTGGGAAAGACACCCAAAGTTTTTTTTAAGCTATAGTTGGTATCTGTTGCTCTTGAGGTATATACAGATAAGTGGTTGCCTGGAATATAGTATATTTGAGGAGCAGAAACATTTTTATTAATCTCTCTCTTCATTGTTGGCTGAACTGCTATTTCAAATATATTTGTCATCTGTTATTCCCAGAATAGCAGGCAAGTGCTGCACATAAGCCTTCCAGTAAATTCATATCTAGCTTACAATGTCTTAGAAGTGCACCCATGAATTATCTAGATGGCTAGATAGTGAAAATCAGAAAACCTCTACAGTATCCCCTTACATCACTTTGAAAACGGCCATGAGAGCCTCTGACACACAACATATATTTACTACCTCACTAATCTAATATTACTTGTTTTTCAGCCCAGTATCTTTGGAGTAATTCTCTACTTATTGTTTGGCCTAGATATGATCCTCCTAATGGGAGAGAAACTTTTCTTTTCCCCTTTACAAGAAAATGAATTGGTAGGTTCACTAAATATTAATAGTAAACACTTACTCTCATATATTAAATGTTTTCTCTCATGTATAGTATGACGAACTGCTTAGGTATCAAAAAATGAATATGCATTCATTGTAACTTATATTTATTTAATTTAACCTATGTGCATGAGAGCTGTGCAGGCACTATGCCTGCTTTTTTCGAATACCTGTTACTGTGACAGATTGGATAACAATCTTCAACACATCTATGCTTCATCCAAAAATCAGACATCTAAGGCCAGCTTCCTTTCTCTCACTAGTTTTGCAGAGATAAAACTTGAGAAGGAATGCTTATAAAGCTAAAATTTCCTTTGATAAAAATGGTAGGAGACTCAGGCCAGTGATATCCATTTCTGCTTAACGTGACCATGCATCTTTTGAAAAATGCATTCTCTCACTCTTTATTATTTTCTGTGCTTTCTTCTTTCTACTTCCTCTTCACCTACCCAAATCTATGCTCACAAACAGAGCTTCAATGTATTTTAGAAAGCCTGATCATAACTTGTTTCAGGGATGCTGGTTGCAGTTGTGTTGGTCTAAGGGCACAGGCAGACAAAACCCTTTGGGTATCTTTTATTAGACCACCTAAATAGTAGCAAAACAAATTTTTTCTTTGCAAGCTGTTGAGCTCACACACCCTTCATCAGGCAAAGGAGAAGTCAAAGATAGAAAGAATTCTTCCAGGTAGAAAAGAAGCTCCATCTGGCAAAGAAGAGTTCAGAGATGGCAAGCGTTCTCCCAGGTAGAAAAAAAAGTTTGTAAAGAGCTGCTTTGTGAGAATGCAAATGAGGAGCAGAAATGGTTGCAGCAGTCAAGGTACCTGGGGGGTATTAGCTGGCACGCAGGGTGTTGAATTTAGCTTCACATTATGCAGGTTCCTTTTCAAACAGCAAAATACAATATCTTTCATGTATCAGGGATGTTGGTTATAGCCGTGTTTGTCTAAAGGCATAGGCAGACAAAACTCTGCGAGAGGTGATATCTTTTATTAGACCAACTAAATAGTTGCAAAAAAAAAAATCTCTCTCTTTTCAAGCTTTTGGGCTAACTTACCCTTCATCAGGTAAAGGAGAAATCAAAGATGGTAAGAGTTCTCCTACATAGAAGTTTTATTTGGCAACGGAGAAATCAGAGATGGGAGCCCAAAAGCTTGAAAAGAAGATTTTTTTTGCAACTATTTAGTTGGTCTAATAAAAGATATAACATCTACCCAAAAGGTTTTGTCTG
>NW_017729024.1:83953741-83961393 GCF_001723915.1 Gavialis gangeticus
GAATCATTGCCTCCAGGAGCACGAACTGCCTTTTGTGCAACAACACTGGCTCATAATATGATTTTAAATTTAAAAAAAAAGCCTGGGATAGGCAAAGAGGAAAAATCTTCATAAAACATACAAAATAAAATTACCCCAATCACAGAAAAAAGTGTGGACAAAAACCAGTGTGTGGCCTATTATGAACCATATCATTGCCCATTAGATTGCAGTATGACATAAAAAACAGAGCTATTTAAAGATATACTTCCATAAATAATTCTTTATTAAAGCAAATATACTTACGTTGTATTGATAAATATGAATTACATGCTAATCACCAGAAAATCTCTGTATCAAGAAAAATATGTATTCTTTTTACCTGTACAGATCTGCAAAAATAAAACATTTGCATAGATTTTACAGGGCTGCCATTCTAAGTATTCTTAGGAATGCTTTGGTATTCATATTAAATACAACAAAAAGGACAACAGGAATAGAATAGTAAGTGCACATTTTTTTCCTAACCCCTATTTAGCTACTGGCATATTCTGGTCTTTTATAATCTGGGCTAAAATAAAATTTGCTCACAAAGAAAGGTGGAATAACGCACCCTCCTTCCCTTTGTTCTAAGCAATGCAGTGCTAGTTTGGGAATTCTGCAAGTTCCTTTACAATGCTTTGCCTTCTGCTCTTGCTTGTACCTGAGTTTTTGCTCAGTTAGAAAAATTCTGAAAGATATCAGCAACCTCAAGCCAGTTTCGGAAGCAAGATAGTCCTCTGTCTCTGATCTGTTTCCTTCCCTTGTCGGTAATGACCTCTCCAGTTTGCTTCACAATCACCAATTTGGGGATGGCTGTTATGTTGTATTTCTTCTTCAGCTCACTGGAAACAAAACAACAAAAATTTTAACACACTATAAGAAAATGCTTCAGCAAACCTTCAAGTCTTTTTACAAAGAATGGCCTGGACAAACAAATTGAAAAGCAGGAGTAAAAGTCTCAGAGTAGCAAGCGCAGAACTTCATTGTACTAGGAAGCATAAAATGGCTTTTAGTCAACTTTGAGTTCAGAATTGGAAGGGCACCTCTGACACACTGGTGTAATTTGGAAACCTGTCCAAGTTAGAGCAGTGTTTTGGGGATTACCCTCTGGGCTAAAGCACTGGACAGTGTCTGTATAGCATGATGTGCACCACACTCACTCAGCATGCATATCTGTCAGATTTGCAAGGGAGTCCTAAGGCAGTTTCATAGCCCTCTTTTATAGTATCTGCTCTGGGGAACTCCTCCCCTAGCCAGAATCAGGGCTCTTGGGATACCTTTATATTGCTCCAGTCCTTTTACCATGTGAATCATTGCGGGGGAACAGATAAGGATCTCATCTACGGAGTTTTTATTTCCAAAATTTGCATTATGAAATGATGGATGGTTCATTTTTCCTGATGCAGACCTATTAAATTAGCAAGACACTACATTCCTCACTGAAATACTTTGCAAAAATCCCTCATCAGAAAAGGGAGGCCATACTTTAATAACTCTGTTAAATTTAGCCAAAATGACAGTGTATTTCATCAGTTTTTATGGGAATGTAAGGGTGCCAAGATTTAAATTGACGAGAAATCATCAGATGTTTGAGGAAATTCACACCTTTGTTCTTTTAACCAGAAAAAACCCCAAAACCTCCCCAAAACAAACAAACTATATTTATACTACTTAGAGACATGGGGCATACACGTGGTCTTATAAATATATGCATTTTCATACAAAGTATCACCAAACTCTACAACTGTGTGGCGGGTATTTTCTTGTGAAGGATTAACAGCCAGATGGATTGAGGCTGCCTCCTCGGACTAGTATTGCTCCATCAGTAAAACCTATGCCAATTCCTCCTCAGTACAATTAATGCCCATTCCATCTTTCTCTCAATATAATCAAAGTTGGGTTGTCTCTGTTGCTGCTAATGGCACTTGAAGGCCTCTTTTGTGACCTCCTGCTCCCTCTTCTCTGAAGTAGTAAAGAGACACCTTTGGGGGAAGAACAGCTGCTCAGAAGCCAAGGGTTGTTTTGGAGGCAACAGGATCAATATTTTTTTACCTGTGCTGAGAAGAGAAAAGAAAAAGCTCCTTCTTCACTTCTTCCCACCCTCTCCCCTTTTTAAAGTTGCTCACGTCTCCCTGCACAACTTTCAAGGGCAAAGAAAGGTAGTGAAAGGAAACTGTAATAGAAGGTAAGAAAACACTTGTTCTGCAGGGGTTTTGGTTGGAGCCATGTTGGTCTAAGCTTGCTAAGAACTTTTTTTCCAACTACTCAGCTGGTCTAATAAAAGATATCACATCTACTCAAAGAACCTCGCCTGCCACTTGTTCTGCAGAACTTGAAAGCTTTGCAGAGCAGGGACAACATGCCTCCTCCTTGTTATAAGAGGCAGGGAGGCAGCTGGAGATCCTGCCAACATCCCAACACACGAAGCAACCAGTGACAGAAATGCTGCAGAAATCTTAAACTCTCTCAATAGCCCCTAAACTTAAGCTACAGACACTAACAGAAATAAGACTGAATTACCTTTATTTAAGTTAAGGTCATTAGCGTAGTGCTGAAATGCACCTATAATGTTAAATGTCACAGTTAACTACACACAAGCACTTGATATTACAGCAATGTACATTTATGTAGAAGGAAACAAACATTCAGTCACCCTCAGGTCATACCATTACTTAAATAATTGTGTGCACAGAGGCTATGAAAGAAAGTAAGAAAAGAGAACTAAACTCTATAGCTTAGTGGTGAGGGCACTTCTCTAGGGGCATGTCTATATGTGCATTAATGCACCATTGTGACTGCTTATTAAGTTTAGTACCTGTAATAACCCAATGTGCAGTAACCGCTGCTACTATGCAGCAGCACCAGAGCACAGATTTTTAGTGACATTAATGCACAGTAGAATTAGTCTACTATGCATTTAGTTTCTTGTGCCCCAGAAGTAGGAAGAGAGCAAGATGTGCCCCAGAAGTAGGGAGTCTTGGAGTTTAATTCTTGATCTCAAGGTCTGGTATACTGTCAGAATTATTTGTTCTTTGTGGTGGGGAGAAGGATTGTGTTAACTTATTATTTATACTTCTAATTTATACTATATTATACTTACAGAAAATGCATAAACAGTGCTGGAAACAAGGCCTGGAACCCATGACTTCCTTAATATAAAAGTTACCTGCTAGCCTAGAGAATCCTGCTCCCGACTGCTCATTCTCTTTCTAGCCCCATGAACTGCCCTCCTTTTTTGAACAGTGACTCAGCTTCAACAGGAGGGGTAGGTGGTACCCTGACCCAGCATGGACTATAACAGGAGTGGCCAACCTGTGGCACCAGTGGCATGGGCAGTCTCTGGGTGTGGCATGCAGCAGATCATGGAGGGGAAAGGCAGCACAGCAACAGATAGGGCAGGGAACAGAAAGCAGAGCAGGAGACCAAGCAGGAAGCACAGGACAGAAAGCAGAGAAGGAATTTAGGCGACAGCACAGAGTATGGAACAAAAAGCAAAGCAGAAGACTGAGCAGAGGAATGGGGTTAGAGTAACACTCAGGGAGGGCGTGTGGCTAATTTGTGATGTGCCTACCAAAAAGATTGGCCCTACTGATCTAAAACCTGGTAGCTTGGAGCTGGGATTTGAATGGGCGAGATGCAGATTTGAATCCCTTCAGGCTGAGAAGGGCCTAGAACAGGGGTGGGTGAAGTCCAGCCCGCAAGCCAGATCCGGCTGGCAGTGGACTCCATTTCCCAGCACCCTGCTCAAGTGGCTGGTGCCAATTTCCATGGAGACCCCAGCAGCAGCCATGCTGTGATACAGTAGGGCAGGGGTTTCCATGGAGACTGGCCCTGGCAGTCTGGTAGGGTGGGGAGCTGCTCTGGAACCAGGCTGGGATCTTGCAGAGGTGACAGCGTGATCCAGAGCCGGGGCAGAGCTGTGATCTGCAGCCTGCATGCTCTGGGCAGGGGCACACAGGCAGCAGATTGTGGCTCTGCCCTGGCTCTGGACCATGCTGTCATCACTGCAAGATCCCAGCCCAGCTCCAGAGCACCTCTGCACCCTGCCAGTGCTGCTGGGGCCAGTCTCCATGGAAACCCTAGCCTCCAGCTATCATGGTGCGGGTGCTGCTGGGAGTCTCCATGGAAACTGGCCCCAGCAACATGGGCAGGGGCTGTTGGGAAATGGAGTGTGGCCTCCAGCCAGATCTGCCATTTGCCCACCCCTAGAACCTAGGTCTTTAGCTTCCTGGGAAAGTCTTACATAAAAGATGGTGCCAGTGCTTTTTTAAAAAAACTGAGCCCTAGTTAGTTCTTTCAAAGACTACATGAAGGCACATATGCACAGGGATGGGATCCAGGCATTGCATTCTGAGTGGACAGAGGGGCCTGCCTTGCACAAACCTAAGTACCAGAGAGGGTCTGGAGTTCAGATGCACCCTCATGGTCAGTATTTCCTACTGCAGAGGTTCTCAGACTATGATCTGCGGACCACCACTGGCCCGTGAGCTCCATTCAGGTGGTCCACAGAAAGGTAACCTAAGGCTAAAGCTGACAAACATTACATCCGACTTCCCAGAACTTTGATGAAAAAAAACAGGCACATCCATTGCATTAGAAAGGTAAGATTACTGATATTAAAATATGAGTTGTGTGTTTTGATTTGTAGAACAAAAAGAAAGTTTAAGTGGTCCGCTAAGATCCTCAGCAATTTTCAAGTGGTCCGCGAAAAAAAAAGTTTGAGGACCACTGTCCTACTGTTTGCAAAAGGAAGTCCCTGCTCAGCATGCAGCTATTTTTGGACTGCTCTTGGAGGCAACTTTCCACATACACAGTGTTAGAGTTCACACTGAGTGTTGTATTCTATTCAAGGGGCCAGGTGCCTCAAACGTAGGCATTGCAGAGCCTCACCTGTAGGTGCCCAGTTTCATTATTGAATCTGGCCCACAGAGAAAAGTCAAAAAGTGGAGGGTCTCTGCCTTGTATATGTAAGAGACCAGACATCAACAGCACTGGTTAAAAATAAGCAGGTAAACTGGAAGGAGGTTTCTAGTCGGGGTTTTGGCTCATATGCAGCACTTGGATGCTGGTTTGCAAGACTATGCTGTCCACATGCAAAAATGTTCTTTCTACAGGCTCAACAGTTACAAGTAGGTTTACAGTGTATAAGCAGACAGTTTGGGGTCTTAAACTGAGTAGAAAAGTGGGAGAAGAAAATCTTGTTTTTAGAATCTGCGATAAAATATGTATAAATTGAAATATTTGTATGGGCTGTGAAGATATTTTATTTGTACCAATATTCCCTTAACCGCTCAGATCGATAAATTAAAATCCTTGATGTTCTTAGGCAACATTGTTTGGTTCTGGACCATTTAACTTTAAAGCTAAGTAGCCACCTTAGCTTATGGTTAAAATGCTTTGTCTTTTAATTAAAAGGTAATGCTCCGTTCAATATTTTCAGGGCTTACGAAGATTTTATCAACTTGTGGAATGTATACTTGACTAGATTGTAGGCTACAAACATAGTTAATGTGCCATGCAGCATTTGCATCAATTTAGTAAACTGGCTGTAGATATTTATGACAAAGATGTTTCATCATAATAGCTGTTTTCGCTGCATAAGCTATTTTATTCAGCTATCTGTCTTTGTATTTTCTGGTGCTTTATTCATTATGCCAAGGCCTTCAGCAGATACCTCTGATTAAAGTGAACTATAATGAAAAATGAGCTCATAGTTTAATTCAAACGGCAGCAAAAAAGGACTTAAGCCATTACTTACTTCCTCCTCTTTTAACTATATAGCTAATACACTCACAGGAATTACAAAGTTAATGGGAGTACTAACATGCTACACACTGTAATACATAACCACAGGGAATTACATGATATATTTATCTCCCACTAGGAGAATGGGACCTATAACTCAAAGGACAGCTCCTCTTGTAAACAATGGCAGTCTTGCTAATCTTTGCTTACAGTAAATACCATGCCCCATAGTTATTGGTTCCTTATGCTCTTTGCCTACATGCAACAAACCCAAAGATTTCCTACATTAAATATTACCAGGCATATGTGCAAGCACATGCAAATTTAATTAAATTAATTGGCAGGAGAGAGTCTAGCATTCTACTAGGGAAAGGAGAGATTCTTTTTCTGAGTTTCCTTCAGCTACGAGGTCAATCTCTAAAATTAAACAATCCTCCTTTCACCCTTCTTCTTATGTATTTAGTCCCAGCTTCAGCCGCTGTTATTTCTCCCACACACCGACATCACGCCATGGTGAGAAGCTTCACGTAAATCCAAAACTAAATTAGCCTTCCCTTTTTTCCAGGGATCTTTAGGGATCCCACTTTTCTCGTCTCAAAGGTTTTGAATCTTAGAGATCCTTAACACCAGTTAAGGAGGGCAGAACATGGAGTCAGTCAATGCTGGTCTATAAACTGGCATGAGGGAATTGCCAGATAGGAATGCATACTGCTCCACTTCTCCAGAGGCTAACTAAACTTCTTCAGTAATCTCAGACCTACTGGGAGAGGGAGAAGGTGACTTAATAACAAAGGTCCCAGTCCTGTACCAAGATTGACATTATGAACCCACATGGTGTGATACTGAGTGAACTGGGCTCCACACAGGGGCCAAAGTCTGCCTGCCTGGATCACAGTGGTTTGCTTACACATCATACCCTCTCTATCTGCTATGCTCCCCCCCCCCTTTTGCTTCTTTTCCCTCCTGTTTGTCTTCATTCTTCTCCCCTAGGATCACGAGTTCATGCTAACAGCAACAAGAGAAACACCTGATCAGGGGGGTTTATTTTCTGCTGCTTATGCCGCTGACTGCATGAATCAGTACGGGTGCAGCCCTACCTCAGGGAAATGGTTCAAATGCAAATCTCGGAGGTATGCCCAAGATCCTGCTTTGTCTTTGGTTCTCACAACCATGAAAATACATTACAGGTATGTTCACACTGTAAAATGAACAGCAGGGTAGAGCTGAGGCATCAGCAGACATGCTGCAGATAGCCTTGGTACACACTGATTTAGGACACAATAGGTAGAACCGAACTGCTCATGCTTAGAGATGGCCACTTTCCGGCTCAAAGTCAAAGTGCATTGTAGTGTGGGAAAATTTAACTATATAGACTGCAATTAATGTACCATTCAGTGCAAAAGCAGCTGATTTTTCAGGACCATCCATTTACCCAAATATACACAACAATATCAAAAATTATGTTTATTATTATCATTATTATCATTATACAGGAATGGGGCTGCACTGTGTTAGACACTGCACTAACCTACAGAAAATCCCTGCCCAAAGGGCTTATGTCTAATTGAAGACAGCAGGCTTCAAACTAGTTTACCCCCTTTTCCCCTGAACCCCAAAAACCCCCAAAAAACAAGGAGAAAAAGAAAGGACCAGTAATAAACAAAAAAGGACACTATTCCCTCTAAAGAGATACCACCCGTAGATGCAACTGAATGGTCCTCACCTGCAAAATGTGGTCCATCCATAACAACTGTTCAGGTCTATTTAGTACTTATGCAGGTATTCTGTGCTTAACAAAGGCAGTGGTGTTTTCTCTATCTGAATTCTTTTGTACTAACCTCTGCCTGTAGTTCAAGTCCCAAATTACTTCAATTCATTTGAGCAAA
>NW_017729024.1:83966393-83970926 GCF_001723915.1 Gavialis gangeticus
GATACCACCTGTAGATGCAACTGAATGGTCCTCACCTGCAAAATGTGGTCCATCCATAACAACTGTTCAGGTCTATTTAGTACTTATGCAGGTATTCTGTGCTTAACAAAGGCAGTGGTGTTTTCTCTATCTGAATTCTTTTGTACTAACCTCTGCCTGTAGTTCAAGTCCCAAATTACTTCAATTCATTTGAGCAAATAATATCCTTTTAATTGAGTTTCACTCTCCTGATTGTGAAATGTCTTTTCTTTAACCAGGTTCTACTGCACTAACGCTGTTGGAATACAGTCAAATAATCTACCATGTAAATGTTGGATGCTGCATTCATGAAACCTTATTATTGCCCCAACATCCCTTCTCCAAAGCTCCAAGGCACTGCTGTCAGATGAAGGGAAGAAACCTGCTGTAAGTTTCACACTTGTTACCACACAGTGGGTGCATCTACACATGCACTTAACTGCACAGCTTACTAATTTGCTGTGGTGTAAAGCATCACAGTCTACATGTGCGATGCTATTAGACTGCAACAAAATAATTTTCGCCACTGTAAGATAGTAATATCTTACGGCAGTGAAAATAACTGCAACTAAACATACGTGGAACACTGACCCAGGCACAAATTGTGCTCGGTCAGCCAAGCAGCAGGGGGCCAGACCCCTGCCTGCTGCCTAGCCACACAGCTCCTCTCTTTGCACATGCTTGTGCCCCAGCCAGCCCCTACACCACCTGATGCAGCGACCCAGAGCCTGAGGTTGCCCCCCCCCGCAAGCCTGCTGCCAACCCGATGCTGCTCTGCCCAGGCTCAAACTGCTGTGGTCCCAGACCCACATGTAGATGCTGCACATAGGAGCTGTTTGCACCAGAGTTTATTGTGCCACACTAATTGAACATGTAGATGTACCCAGTAACTACCTTCTCCACAGTAGGGGCATTTTCTTTTTAAATAACAACTTATTGCTAAGTATTGTTTGTAGTCTTGGGAGCATTTGTGGAGACAGCTCACCAGCTGCTAACAGTTTTAAGCAATGTGTCAATTCAACTCACAAGGAGAAAGAAACATTGGCAGTTCTGCCACTGACTTCAATAAAGCCAGGACTTCAACCCTGAAGATTAAAGCCATTCTGCAGCTTGCAATTGGTAGAGGTTCATCATCAAATCCATTCGTCTATTCTGAATATATGACTTGGAATAGTATTAAAATTTATAGCTATCCCAACAAAAGGAACAGCCTCATTTATTTTAGTTTTTATAGTCAATAAGTTAGCAATTAAAATGGTTAATAAGCTGCACGAATTCTGTTCTCAAAATTCTCAACTTGACATTTCAATTACTGCCTTGAAAACCTCCTAAGTGGAAGTGTCTCATACTATTACTAGATTTAAGAGAGAAGTGTTAAAGCTCCCTTCAACCCATGAAACACAGAAGACTTCAAATAGCCCAACTAGAAATAGTCTTAGCCACTGTAATTCATTAGACATTATAGAAACTACTCAACTAGCAAAAGCATCTTGGACTATTATGAAAAGCTGAAAAGGTTACTGCCACAATCCAGCAAACATGGCAAAATGCTACAAAAAAGTTTATTTTTAAATAAGGCTGATCTTTCTGACCAACAAAGCCCTAAGTACCTAAACAGAGTCTCAAACCTATACCTCTTCAAGGTAGCAAACTATTATGACATAGGACTGCAGACAAATTAGACAGTAAAGCTGGGTGGGAAAAAAAAGCCGATTCTATTTCACAGCCAATTTTTTTCTCAATATTTTTCCTATTTTCAATGAAAAGTGAGTTTTTTCTTTCACTTTGGATGCAAAGCTGAGTAACTTTCATCAATCCTTTTTTTCCCCAATAGGCTTCAGTCTTTATATCCCTTTAACATTTGTTAGTTTTGGGTGTATGAACTCTGGTTATTATTAGCCAATCCTTTTTCACATCGTATTAAGTTTTTGCTCTCAATAGCATCATGTGGCAATGAACTCTTCAGCCTAATTATACATTGTGTGAAAATATATTTGCCCTTATCAGTTCTGAATTTACTATCTTCCACTCTTGACGAATTTCTTCTCACTGTTCTTATGAGACAGGGGGTGTGCCTACATGGTCATTAATGTGCCATAATTACAGTACCTTAATTTTAGTACCTGTAAGTTAGTAATAACAGGTACTAACTTAATGCATCATAATTGGTGCATTAGAGCAGATCGGTGCTTTGTGTGTGACGCTTAATACACATTGGACTAAAACTGCTGCACGTTAGTTCAGATGAAAGTTTTTTGTGTGATGCTTAATGCCCATTGTACTAATCTACTGCGCATTAGCGCAGCTGGCAAAAACCATGCTAATGCGCAGTAAAATTAGCCCAGTGGGTATAAAGTGTTTCGTGTAGACATGTCCAGGGAGAACAAAACTTCCAGACCTACCTTCTCTATATACTGTTTTTTGTTTTATCTATACATGTCTGTTGGGTGTTCTCTTCTTCACCTTCTTTTCAAAGGGAAGCAGTTAGGGTCCTTTCAGTGTCAAATCATGAATTTCAATGTGCTGATACATTTTGACAGCAGGGCAGATATGCATCTTTATGGACACATAAAGGTACATATATAATCTATAAAGGTGGATATTTATCCTGCCTTCTAACTGACTTCAGACCAGCACCACTAATATCTCTCAATACATTTTGTCACCTTTCTCTGAACCTTCTGTAATTCTGCAATGCCCTTTTTGAGCTGGAGTGACTCATACAACCCACGGTACTCCAAGTGAGACTGCACCACTGATTTTTATCAAGTTAGTACAACATTCTTTTTGTATTTTCTCTGTCTTGTTCTTTTTGCGTCCTAACACAACACCCTAAAATATTGTGATCCCAACCAAGCAGAAGCCTTCACTGAGTTGTGTACAGTAGTGACACCCCAGTCAGGTCCAGAGTTAGAGCTCCTTTGAGTCTATGAGTAGTTCCAAATTTTCTCTACAATATTTAAATTCATCAGCCATCATACTGCCCATTCAGCTAGCTTGTCTGACTTTCCCAGAAGCTCCCCAGACTCATCCCTGGACTAACAGAAATAAACTCACCTGCAAGTTTTGCTCCCGTCTCACTCAAAATTCCCTTTTTCCACATCATTAATATTGTATGTATATAATATTATTGTACACAAGACAGAGTTAGTATAAACCCAGTGAGGTCTATATTTTCATAGAAATGGTTAAATCCATTCCCTATTTAGATAATGATGTTCGAGTGACTGGGGCAAAATATCAGTGGGCTCAAGCTGGAACTGATGCTGGACAAGTGCAGCTGCAGCATCAGTGTGTCTAAAGGCAGTACGACCCACACGTCTTCTTGTACAAGAGGCATGTGTCCAGCTCGCATCTTGGTGCTCATCCATGTACCACCTAAATCTGATTCTGATTATTTGTAAGGCAGAACTAGGGGGCTTGGAGCCCGAAGGAGATGTTGGCTGGATCCGGGGGGATCTAACTGTCAGATCCAGGAGGAATCGGCTGTCGGATCTGGGGGGATCCAGCTGTCAAATCCAAAGGGGATCCAGGTGTTGGATCCAAGCAGGGTTCTGCTGTCAGATCTAGGGGACCCAGCTGTTGGATCCAAGGGAGATTCAGCTACTGGATCTAAGGGGCGGCGGGTCCATCTGTCAGAATTTGGGGGATCCAGCTGTCAGATCCAGGGGCAGTCCAGCTGTTGGATCCAGGGGTGGTCTAGCTGTCAGGTCTGGGGGGGATCCAGCTGCTGGATTTAGGGGGATCAATCTGTTGGATCCAGGGGAGATCTACCTGTCAGGTCTGGGGGGGAATCCAGCTGTTGGATCCAGGGGAGATCTAGCTGTCAGATCTCTGGGTATCCAACTACTGAATCCAGGGGGGTCTATCTGTCAGATCCGGAGGGATCCAGCTTGCAGATCCCGGTTTGAGCAGCTCTGCTGTTACAAAGACTCCCAGGAAGGGACTTGAAGGGTCCACGCAGGATCATCTCAGCCTGCCCTCAGGCATGTGGGGACCTGGTGGGGGAACGAGGATCAGGGGTTTCCAGGGGAGGGGAGAGGGGGCAGCGACACTTGGAGAGGGTCTGGGACCTGGCGACTCTGGGGCTGCCCCCTGCCCCGGGACGCTGCAGGGCTCGGAGGCAGGTGCGAGGCCGGACACTCACTGCTTGTAGGGGTCGTGGAAGGGCAGTGCCAGCCAGTCGCCGTGCATGGCGTGCATGTAGTCCGCCATCTCCTCGGCGCTGCGGTCGGACGAGACGAAGACGATCTCGAGCGGCGCGGGCGGGCGCGCCTCCTCCACCAGCTCGCTGTAGAAGTCGCACAGCAGCGGCGCGAAGTCCCGACAGGGCGAGCACCAGGCGGCCGAGAAGTACAAGCCCACCACCTTGTTCTGCAGCGCCGCCTCCGCTTCCACGCGCTGCCCCTCCTTGTTCACCAGCAGCCGCCCGCTGAACACGTCCACCATCCCGCCCGGGCCAGCCCCGACCCCGGCTGCAACACCGGCCCTGCCGCCGCAGCCGCCGCAGAAGGC
>NW_017729024.1:83971048-83980517 GCF_001723915.1 Gavialis gangeticus
TGGGCAGCCCCGGGGCGCTCCTAGCCCGCGGGCACGACCCAGGAACATCTGGAAGGGACGAGAACAAACTTTGAGAGGAATGGAATCCCCCTTAAAGGAGAAAAATGTGGAGTTTTCCCATGCCCAACAACCGCCCCCCCACACACACACACTGCGGGCAGCCGGTTGGGAGCGAGGGCACCCACAGGGCCAGGGGGCTGTTTTTGACTTTAACTGTTCAGTGGGTCCCGACCGGCCATGGACATTTAAAAGTGGGTCCTGGTACAAACCAGGCTCTAGGCCGCTGGGCCGGGTCATGCAATCGTAGAAATGAGGGACCTCAGGAGGCCGGGCTGGCCCAGGGTGGGGGAGGGCGAATCAGGGCAGCCACTCCAGGCCCTGCGCTTTGGGAAGGCCGGTGGAGCCAGGCGGAGAGGCCACGATGAGTCCGCCCTGCCGCCGGCTTTGCGTCCAGCGGCTCAGCCCTCCCCCACCCCCGCTGTCGAACCCGCCACGTCCAGCCGCTCGGCCTTCCCCCCACTTTTGGGTCGTGACCCACAGGTTGAGAAATGCTGTCCTAGAGGCAACTGGCAGCTCCAGCTCCTAGTCCTGCCCCTGCTCACTAGGCCTGTAGTGTTAAGTCGGCGCTGTGCAGGTGTGGGGTGCTCAGAGAAAGTTTCTAGGCTAAGGGGGTGAGCAAGCATTAGCACTGACCAACGTTTGTGTGGCTCACAGCTGAAGGCACAACAAGGCCCTTATACTCAGGTGCAGGACACTTGTCTGTCCCAGGGGAGCAGTCAGGAACGGTTAACTTGCCTGCCTGACCCCCAGAAGAGCAGGGGCCAGCCACAACTAAGTAATGCCCCAGGGGTGGTAGGAGGCAGGGAGGGAACCCCAAGGTGGGGGCGTGTAAATAAAACTGACCAGATTTTTATTAAAAGCAAATAAGTGAAACATAAAAGTGATAATTGCAGCTGAGGGTGTTGGGTGGTTTTTATCAACCAGGCCACTTCTGGTTTTATGTCTAAGTATATATGTTTTCAGCATCCAAAACCAAAACATTTGCACTCCTGCTCCTAAATTTATGTTAACACCTGACTTAGGTTGATCATAAATACACTCAAAAGAAATACAAAGTTCTGGAGCCAACAAAAAGTACACTTCACTTACAGCAGCATAAATGTGAATACCAGATGCAGCAATACAAAGTATTTAGTTGTCACTGTTACAGCCTTGCTTCTGCAAACAGATCATGTTACCCCCAAGATCCCGTACAGTTTTCTAGGAAATACTATGGTGATGTTATGTGAGAAGCACAGATTTCTGTAAGCAATAGCTTTTATTGGATCAGCTGCATGGTTGGGATAGACTTAGATATGCTTTTCAATGCAGGGGCATTCTCTTTCAGGTAGGAAAAATCCCATGGTAATCATAGTGGGCACATCTGCACATGTATGAATGTGTCATAATTATGGCACATTATGTTTAGTACCTGTAACAGGTACTTGATGGAAGATTAGTACCTTGTAGTACCTACAAGTACTACCTTGTAGTAGCAAGTTAAATACCTGGTAACAGGTACTAACTTAAAAGTGCCGTAATCGGCGCTACTGCGCAGTAGCACCCACACGTCTTTTATTTGACACTAATGTGCAGTAGACTATGTAATTT
Organism: Gavialis gangeticus; assembly: GCF_001723915.1. Classification (NCBI taxonomy): domain Eukaryota; kingdom Metazoa; phylum Chordata; order Crocodylia; family Gavialidae; genus Gavialis; species Gavialis gangeticus. Next base: position 83,972,699 of record NW_017729024.1, read on the forward strand.
GACTGTGCTTTAGCAGAGTTTTCTCTGTGATGCACTACTGTGCAGTAAAATTAGTCTATTGTGCTTGTAGCACCTTGTGTAGATACAGCCAGTGACTTACAAAAGTAGCTGTAAGAGTTATGGATGGCAATCATATACATATTCAGGGGACTGACTTGCAAATGCCAGCTTCTGGGGCTCAGTCTTAAATTTGAATGAAGAGCATTTCTGCATTTTCAGGGTGAGTTTAGGATCAAGGTGAAGAGGATTCCTTTTGCAAAATGGATTAAGCCGACATTAATCCTCCTTCCTGCCACAACTGTGTGAATCAAGAAAACTGTTGCATTGATTGCATCACTTCTAACAACAGGGAACATGTACACATTTGTTAATGTTTTGAGAGTAAGTCACAAATTTTGGTGATATTTTCTTAAAAAACCTTGGCCAAGTTTAGTAATTTTAAATCAAAATTCCTTTATGAACGAATCTTACTGAAGAACAACTAGTAAAGAATACCTGCTTACACTGAAGTGAGAATAATCATTTTGCACTGAAATCTTTTGACTTAGGTTTTTAAAAATGAATTTCTTACGGAGAAGTGAGCTGTCTGCATATGTTTTGTTTCTTATCCTGTTAAATCGTATGAGATAAATAAGATTAATAAATAAGCAACTGTGCAGTCTGACTGACTGTACTAAATAGGCAGATCAGATGGTTACCTAAAGAACAGCAAAGTATTAGGGTCAGGAAAATATTTCAGGACAATATACTACAAAGGTAATACATTTTCTTATTTGCCTAGGGCAGCAAAAATTCTCAAATATTAAATTCTTGTATAGTATTGTGCTTTTATGGGAGCTTGTGTGTGTGTGTGTGTGTCTGTGTGTACACACCAATAAGTTTAAATTGTCTGTATATTTCACCAGAAGAAAACTAATAGAGCCTTTATAATCAAAAAATGATTACACTGTTTGGATGTTAACAACAATAAAATATAGCTGTTATAAATGTGGCTGTTTTTCAATACCTCTGTAAACGTATGCATTGTCTTCTGATAAAATGATAAATGGGAACACTTTTCAAGGTATTCTGTTGAATGATTATTTTTAGTTGCAATTCAGTTTGACTTTGCTGCTCAGCCTCTCTCACACCAACATGTAGTATGGCTGTAGCATATGTCCACTTTCCCTCTCCCTCCCCTCTGTCCCCCTCAAGCCTTCCTATTTAGTTGACTTCCCCTTTAAAGATTCTATTCAAGCTTCTTGGGACTAAGTCACTCTTACCATTTTTGCTGGACCTATACCTACTCCACCACAAAATTAATAGTTTTCTTAATCCTTTCAAGTACCTGAAGAGACATCTTTACAAGACTTGAGGGAGGGCACTTTGTGTGCAAATCTTCTTAACTATACATTTGGTCCAATAAAAGATATAATAAAAAAAACCCTCTTTGTCTTATATATTTCCTGGTCTATCATGGTTACAACACTCCAGCCATACTAAGGCACATGGTTAGATCCACTACTAAAGTACGCCTTGAATTTTCCTGATGTGAAGGAATAGATACTTTCAATACAATTTGTATTTTTTTACTTTATTTATTAACGAATCCAATTTATCAAGTAACAAGTGTAATGTTTAAATATACGTCCTATCCTCTAAGGTATACATAAAGACAGATATTAATCTTCCATCAACTATAATTCCTTAATAATTCGTATTTGATGTAGGTAGAGGGCAGAGAAACAGGTGCTGTGCTTGGGCTTCATGGTGACTTAGTTCTTTCAGTTTATCCTAGTACTCACACGTGCATGCACACTCACGTGCACACACACATGCACAATATGCTGTTGATATTTTTATTCATTTCCTGCACATTTGAGAACTAAGCAATTATACCTTGATTACAGACTCAATCTTGTTCTGCTTAGTACAGTGCAACCTGCACAAGAGATGCCAAAATTACAAAACTGTGCTATAGTAGCTTCTTAAATTTTAATGAATTTGATTATGATGGCTTTATGAAGTACACCCTCTCATTTCTGTGAGATTTATGGGATCTGATTACAAGGTACATTAATTTTCTTGCTCCTAAGAGCACCCACATACTACAGAAGCCAAATGCTCTCATATTTATAATTGATTTCACAAATGCTGAATCATTAAACTATTACAAAACATTTTACATGCATTAAACACTTGAGTTGAACTTAATTTGAAGCTCTCTCTCCTAATGTTGGCTCCCTTTTTTAGGTCTGAGTCACACATTTTATAAGGTCCAGGTCAACTTTTTATTTTTTGAAGATTATGATATGTATCGGGTAAATATCAGATATAAATTTAAACATTGAAAGGGACTAATATCACAAGAAGTATCTGATGTCTAGAACAAAGCTTCCAATAAAAGAACATCCAATATATAGCAATTCTTAGATATCTAGAGCTGATTTCTAGATATTGACTATGGATTGGTGCATAGGAACCACAAAACCAAGAAGTATTAGGCTAGGGACAGAAATTACACATAAACTGGTATAATGGCTGGAAACTAGTTCAAATCTGTAACACAACAGAACTCTCAATCAGGGCAGTGCACATAAATTGTTTTCACATGTCCCAAACCATCTTAAGATAAACCTGGATGGATGTAGTATCAGACTTAACTGATTTAGGTTAAACCGGTTTATAGAACTTGTATCCCAGATCCCCTCCAGATTCAAGTTAACTCACGGCCCCCCAGCCTCCCAGGATACGTTACACCTCCCCTGCAAATGACCCCTTGCCGGGTGGACAGGCTAGGCTTGACCCAGGTTGCCTGTTCCAGCTAAGCAGGGAGGCATGCTCTATCACTGTCTGGCTTCTGGCCTGAGTCACTGCAGACATGTAGCAGCATTTGCAGAATCAAAAGTGAATGTCTGTTCACTTCCATATCAGTTCGATCTACACAGCTTAGACTAACCTGTAAAGAGTGAATCAATTCAGCCTCAGGCTTTTTGACTGTCTGTACTTAGCCCGTAAGTTAGTCTAAACTGTGTAGACTGAACTGATAAATAAATGAACAGACATTCACTTGCAGCAGGAGCCCCCCCGCCTGCCACCCCTGGACAAGCCGCATGGGCTCTATGTGTCTCACGACCTCCCTTGGCCCTGGGGCCCCATTCAACCCTGCCTCTGCCCCACTCCCTCCCTCACCATGGGGGCCTTGATCTGGCCCCTCACACCCTTTCCCAACAACAGACTTACCTGCTGGGGGTGGGAGGGAGTACATGCACAATAAAAGACTACAGTAAGATCTGAAAGTCATGCTAAGCTGAGGCTTATTCACAACAGGTAAAATACAAAACACTGATACTGACTTCACAGTGCAAGCATAGTTGGCTATCTGAGAAGCCCTTCCAGGATATGTTCTATATTCATAATAATTTGAAGCTGGCTCCTAGGTATCTGGTTACTCCTTAAAACTTTATGTTTTTCCTGGTGGTTAATCAGTTTGTTGAGATGTTCCAAACCAGATAACCCCTTGTCGCTGAAAAAGGCAATTCATTTAAATTGAAACTTTATGTAACAGGATTTTCTTTGTCAATTATGTCTTGGGACCCTCTTGCTTTACACAATTAAGAGAATGCTTTGGAGAGGCTGGACTAAGGGTATAAGAAGGCTGTAAAGCAGCAAACAGTGTGTTTCAAGAGGGAGAAATCTCTCTGACACTGTCCGCTGTTGTTCTCTAGAAGCTGGGATAAACAGATTGTCTTTTTCAATCACCTGTTTAACCTTCAGTGATTGTGCTAGGAACCTTGCCCATCAACAAAACACCCAACTGCCTTGGAATGGTGAAATCCCAGCTCTCGCTCTTTCTTTCTCTTTCCCTCTCTCTCTCTCTCTTTTTCTCTCTAGGCATTCTGGGCCTGAATTTTATTAGTTAAGCTTGAGCTAGGTTTCCCCAAATACTCAGTTAAACCAGGGTAATATTGTAATTGTTTTTGTTTGTTTTTCCTTACATGTTTTACTACTAGTACCATTATAAATCTTATATGCTTAGCAATAAATAACTTTTATAGTCAAACTGGTGTTAACCAGGTGAATTTTTCCTTTTCCACTTCCTCTTCCCCACTTGCTCTGCAGCAATGCTTCTTTTACCTAAGCCAAAGATCACTGTGAAGCCCCAAACCACTGTGGGGTCTGCTCATCAAGAGACTACCACTACTAGGACAGTTAGGGCAAAAGATTGGGACGTGCTGAGTTTGAGACACATAAAGGGATCAGCTTGTATAGGCTGATTGACCCAGTTTGGCTCAAATGTGTTCTAATGAACTGAATGCTGGCCCATGAGGGTGTCAGCTGGATACCCAGCCGGATTCAGAGGTATTCTGTTCACCTGTGTGCTTGTGTCTCACTGCATTTTATTGTTACCCTGATGAACTGATTCCTGGCATATGAGGGTGTCAGCCTATACATGCTGATCAACCCAGCTGGATCAGGCATGTCACGTTAATCTGTGTGTGTGGGGGGTATGTATTTGACTGATTTGGTGGCAGGAGGAACCCAGCCCTATTGAAACCGAGTCCTGCAAGATAGCTCCATTGGGGGTGAGACTTCAGAAGGGAGAGATACAGCTCCATTTAGAAGCACAAGTAACACAAGCAGCACATTGATAGGATTACAAAGACCCTGTAGACGTACCCATAATAAATAAGCACACCCCAAAGTGATAGGCAAATCTAGTAACAATTGGTACAGCCACCTTAATTTAAGGAGAGATCTTCAGAATCTTCTCCCTCTCCCATCATGCCAATTCATATAATTTCTGTAAATGTAATCCACACTTACCATGGCTAATATTTTCTTGATAAAGAGTTTTTAGATGCACAATTTAATCATTAAGAAATCAGTGTGCCTTCTTAAGTGCTTTTGGCTAATTGGTAATTGCAGTTCTGATACGCCACTATAACTGAAAAACAAATATTAGAAATGTTTTTATTCAGGCACAATAGTTTTCTGTTTTTGCAGAAAAACTTTTTATTTTACCAAGGAGAAACAAGTGACTTTAAAATGAAAACTCCCATGTCACATGGTTCATTCCTGTAAGTGTTTCACCTTTTTTTCTCTCCATGCCCTATCATTCTCATCTCCAGTGCAATAGCTAAAACAGTAGAGCAGCTATCCTCTTCTCTTAACAGCACAACAACAAAGCTCAGCTTGGTTGGGATACTTCAGCCATAGTTCAGAGCACTTTAATATGACTATTTAAAGAAAAGCCTTCGAGACCTAAGTTAAAAAATAACTGGTTATCTTCCTTCCCTTTAAAAAAGCAGGTGATGAACTTCTGCCCGTGCATCAGAAGACTACTGGCAAAGCAGTACTTAGTTACAGAAAAAAAGAAAAGATTTTATCTTGCTGTTGCCTTTGATTACATTTGACTTGAGCACAAAAGATTTAATTTGCTGTGACACAAGCAGAGGCTTCTACAAAGAAGTTTCATTTTAATTTGCAGCCAGAGCAGGGTATTGCTTTATCTGTTAAATGATATGGACCTTCACTGCAAATGTCGGCTGGGATTCTTCCCTTCTATTTTCATTAAGGGCATTAACATTATTGAGCTTTACTTAGTTCCTAATCTCTTCTCAGATTCATAATCATGGAGCTATTTATACAAAGTCCCTGATCCTCCCTCAAGAGACCATACTAGCTCCAGAGAGGGATGACACTGCTTATTTGAAAGCTTGTAAACAATGCTTGGTTAATCAAACCCCTGGCAAACATCAGATTCTAACAAAATTTACTGTGAGATCCTTAAGGTGCTCTGTACATAATTTTCCCCTGAAGACAAATATCTAGTATTGTTTGCCATGTTATATTTCAATGTGTTGATAAGTGGTTTTCTTTGTTTTGTTTTAACATAATGGCAAATCTAAGATTTTTTTATGAATTCATAATCATTGTGGGTGTGATCTTACTCCCCTTAATATCCATGGGATTTTTGTAATTTAATAAGAACTAAATCAGGCCAGGATTTGGTGAGTAAATAGGAATTTCCAAATTACATTACAAGCTCATATCAGTCACTTATTCATAAATCAAATCTGAGATACCAATTTAACTCCAAGGCATGCTTCTCATTTTAGGCAGGGAGGAAGTGAAACCTATTCATTAAAATTGGTTCTTGTACACAATGTATTTGACATGGAGTTGTTCCTTTGCCCCTAGATTTTAAGCCTAATATTTTTATAAACTATGCACATGGCAATTAAAGAACTAGGAAGGGGAAGGTTTTGAAAGCAAAATACAATTTATTCATAGTCCTTGTGCTTTGTAAACACACCCTTCATTCCCTCTCCAACTCCTTTTTTTAATCCCTTGCTGCAGAGGATTTCATTGATGGCTACTGTGCAAAGTCCCACTGAAGTGAATAGGATGACGCACAGTTGTAAGCACTAGACTTCCTAGTACTCCAACATTTATCCTGACTGTGAGAAACTTCAGTAGTAGAATTTCTCAGTTCTTTATTTTGGCCCTGATCTCCTGAAGTCAATAGAAGTCTATTGAGTTCATTAAGCATTGGATCAAGCCCTTTGAGAAAGAGGTAAGAGAGACTTGAACAGGTAAAATCTGGGCATGTCTACACATTCATTAATGTGCAGTGTTTACTACACATTTAATTTAGAACTTATATAATCAAGTACTAAATAAATGTGTAATAACACGAGTTTCTGGGCAGTAGTGCTGGTGACTGCTTTTTTAATTACGCAAAATGCACAGTAGTCTAATAATACTGTGCAGTAGTGTATTAGCACCATCTGTGCTGTGGTGCACTACTGTGCAGTATTATTAGGCTACTCCACAGTTAACAGATCGTGTCGATGCGTCCTCTGTGTAGCAGTTTTGGCTTTAACAGCCAACAGAAACATAATAACTACACTAGTAGAAGACCAAAATGAAAAACCAGCAGCTACCTGAAACAGATGTTTACAGTATGAAACAAAAAAATACGAAGCAAGTTTAGTATAGCTGATTCTGGGTCCATGAAGGGAATCAGTGGGATATCAGGGGTCACCACAACTCTGATTATCCCTATTGCTAAATGCAAGATTAGTATTATCCAGATCCTAACTAGATGGAAGGGAGGCTCAGTGTAGAAAAGTTTAAACCTACTAGATTAAAAAAATGATATAGTGATATTTGTTTCAAGCCAGGCAAATAAGTTAACTAATTATAATACTAAGCTTTTATGAATAGGCAGTATCGTAAGTCTGAGAACAACTGGTTTCTGAAAACTGTGTCTTAAGTCAAAACATTGCAACTTGGAACTGATTTTCCCATAAGAAAATGTTATAAATGGGGGATTGGTTCCTGAACCAAGGCCTGATACCCTGTTTTCACCAAAAATAACCCAGAATTATTTTGTACTCAATCAATTATAGATGAGTAATATAGAGCTACATTAATGTATTTATATCGTAAATAGCAATCATATTGATTTGGAAGGACTTCTTTGAGGTGACTTTGCTGGATTTTTTGAAGGGTTCTTGGCTGGAGTCTTCTCAGGAGTCTTGGCTGCAGGTTTTTCTGGAGTCTTGTCTGCTTTCTTAAAGAAAGTGTCCAAGGAAGTTTGGACAGACGTTCTACAGGGAGATGGGTGATGCAGTGAACTTGTTCACTGGTGTGGCGTGGCATCAGATCAAGTGCTGTAAAGTCGAAACTGACATCAGAAAGTTGAAACGGCATCAATTTATAAACATTGTAAGTGTGAAACGTTGCAACTCGAAATTTTGCAAGTTGAGGACTGCCTGTACTCATATTTCCTCACATACAACACCCCACCAAATATCGTATTTACACAAAT
>NW_017729024.1:83985517-83988995 GCF_001723915.1 Gavialis gangeticus
TTCTACAGGGAGATGGGTGATGCAGTGAACTTGTTCACTGGTGTGGCGTGGCATCAGATCAAGTGCTGTAAAGTCGAAACTGACATCAGAAAGTTGAAACGGCATCAATTTATAAACATTGTAAGTGTGAAACGTTGCAACTCGAAATTTTGCAAGTTGAGGACTGCCTGTACTCATATTTCCTCACATACAACACCCCACCAAATATCGTATTTACACAAATCTAAGTTGATTCCCAGTTTAACATGATCCCCCAATAATTAGATTCTATACATGGAAAATGTACAATTTCTTATAGGTATGAAACATTTGTTTCTGGTATAGAATCTATTGGAGGTTTAGGGTTTTTAAAAAAAATCCTCCTCCTCCCACTGCTACAGCAAGAAAATAGTGGCGGGGGAGAGGGGTCAGGTGGCCCCCTTGGCCTCTGGCCCCCACTTGTTGAAAGTCTTCAAGAGGAAACTGGACAGACACCTTGTTAGGATCATTTGATCTCAGCAGTATTCCTGCCTAGATCAGGAGGGTTGGACTTGATCTTTTGCGGTGGCTTCCAGGCCTTGATTTCTCTGATTCTTCCCTCTGCAGCCTTCTTCCCCCCACCTCTAGCTCCCCACTGCCTCTGCACTCAACCCCCCCACCCACAGTCTCTGACCTCCTCCCTCCCTCCTTACTATCAGATGCTTCTCGGGCTCTGTGCCTCCCAAATTAGGGCACATGAAAGCTCAGCCCTTACTGAGTATGCAGCATCATCCATACTGCTGATTGGCTGGACAGCAAACAGTTCCCATGTACTCTGTCCTTGGGAGGGAATACAGCCTGAGCCAAGCTGTGCCTGAAAGTAAGGGGGGCCAGGCGGTGGGGGGGAGGTGGCAGAAGCTGCAGAGGGCAAGTGGAGTGGAAGTCAGGAGGCTGCTGTGGGTCAGACTCTGGCCCCAATCCAGGCTCAGGGGCACAGCAGCCACTTTGTATGCAACTCTAAGACAAGGGGCTTTATCCCCATGCTAACTGGGGGAGGGGGGAAGGGAACCTTTTCTCAGGTTTGAGTAAACACAGTAAGATACTCACCTTATTTTTGAAAGTCAGAATTAAGACCTTTCCTGCTAAGTATCAGTAAATAACTGAGTAGCAGCTTCTGAAACAAGAACTTCTGCTGAAGAAAAAGTGTGCATACGCATCAGCTAGGGAGCCTCATGTGCAGCACCACAGCATTATTTTTGCTTTTCTCTAGCAGGGTCAAAAACCAGTTATTACTGTATTTCCTCATTTATATCGCACACCATTTCTAGCAGCTAAATATTGGGAAAAGTGCGTGTTTAATATGAGAAAATACGATAATACTTTTTCTCATGCTTCTGCAAAAGCTGCTACCATCAACTTTATTTTCCAGAAGGGAAAACAGAGAGGTGAAATTGCCTGTCCCAGGCCACCCAAGGGGCAAGTGGCAGAGCTGAGAACAGAAGTCAGGTCTCTGGAGTCCTACTTTAGCATTCTGTCACACACTAGGCCACACTGCTCTGATGAAAAAGCAGTGTCCACATGGGAAACTGAAGCCAGAAGGATTAAATGGTTTCATAATGCAATTTTTTCTAAAGTTGCATTTATCTAATACATGATTCACAATGCTCTTTGTCTGTACCCTTTTTGATGTGCTATGCCACTAGCTTGGTGGGGGAAACAAACCAAACACCTGATATAACTGTGGTATGAATGCAATCCTCTTGTGCATTTTACTGAAACCACTTCTCTTCTAATGAGTGCATAGATATACCGGCCTTGAAGATGAAATAGCAAACAAAGTATTAGCTCTATTTTTCTAGTTAACAAAATAACTAGGGCAAAGGGTTTGTAAACTATGACCTTACTACTATTATTCAAACTGTCAGTGTAACAACATACCATAGCCATAAAAGGTAACAGCTAATATAAACACTGACTAGAAAACAGAAATATTTGCACAAGCCCATAGTTTTTACTCAGGAAATAATCCACTGTTAAGTAAGGAATTAGTAACAGCTATACTATTCGGCCATTAACCAAAGTACTTTAGCATGGAAGGACTCTTCAGTGTTCATAAATCATGTCCCTTTATTTTAAGCAGTAGATTTTCTGAAATTGTTATTAAACAGCACGATTTATTTTGTATCACATCTTTCATGCAAACTTTACCCGAAGACATTGCACTGAAGTAAATAATAAACACTAACAGAGAGGAAGAGAAGTATGAGGCAATGGGAAGAGAATGCCATTAAAATGAGTAAGCCATCTGGATATGATATGTTGGAAGGTATATTTAAAAAAAAACAACAAACTAAAATAAGATATATGTTGAGGCTAGCAAAGTCATGCACTATATAATACATAGGAAGACCCAGAGCTGAATTCTTAGAACTGCTAATTAGTTTGGAAATTACAAATAGTAACTTGTTGAGCCATGGGAAATTAAATCAGGTGTTTCACTTTTTTCCTTGTGAAGAAAAAAACCTGGGATAAAAAAAAGATGTTTGAATAAATGTATCTTGTGCTAGTGTACATCAACTTGCCAATTTTGTATTCTAGATTTCATTGCTGCAACATATTTGACTTCCAAACAGGTATGACTGGGGAGCAATTCAGGATGATCTAATATAGCAGCAGCATCACAGCAACTGAACAATGTTTGTGCCTATAGCAGTGGAAAAATACTGACACAAAATTCTGAACAAGGTCATTTGAGTTCAGTCATTCTCTCTTCTACTCTTCTAATCTTTGTCCTTCTAACAATTTAGTATAATTATATCAAGTGGTCATTTCTTTGTGATGAGACATCTGGGACTGACGCCACCTATATCTTAAGATCAGATAGAAATATTCAACACTGGATCCCTATGCTCCTCTAGCTTATTTAGAAACAAGACTGGAAAAGACCTGCTGACTCATGAATCACAGACCATTATCATCTGCAGCAACCACATCAGATAATCGTATTATTTTCTGAGTGGTTGGGTCTGAGGCAAGGGACTTCTGCTGAGTAAAGTTCATGATGTTTGGTTGTGTTGGAGATGGACTTTTCCTTTTGTCTTCAAAAAGATTTAGAAAGAAGAAAGAGTAAAAACAAGTAGGCAGTGACATAATTCACCCACCAGCAGCATACCATCCAACAATGATGAGATGGTTATATTGTGGCACAAAAAGTGCATTTAGGGAATGCATCTTTTCGAATTATTACTCCTCAAATTATTGCTAACAGAACTTTCTCTGGAACTAGTCAAGACTGACCAATATCAAAACCTTTTCATTAACCTATTAAATGAAACAGCTCATATTAGTACATTTCCACATCTGCTGCTTTTTACCTTTGAAAAATGCATAATATAGGGAAATCATGCATTTTAGGCTGGAGAACAGGAAAAAAGCAAAAAACAACAAGATGTGGGGGGAAGGCATGCTAGAAGGGAGGCATAGGCCGCAATCAGACCTAGACAGGTTACAGGGGTGGGCG
>NW_017729024.1:84141015-84173149 GCF_001723915.1 Gavialis gangeticus
GTTGCCAATTAGGTCATCCCTGGTTGCCAGTATGAGGTCAAGCAGTGCTTTACCTCTTGTTCGCCCATAGACTTCCTGCATCAGATAGAGGTTGTCCACACGAGAGAAAGCTTTGCAACCACTCAGATTTGGCCGAGCGCTCCTCCCACGAGATGTCTGGGTAGTTAAAGTCTTCCATGACAACCATACACTGAGATTGTGCAGCCTCAGCCAATTCCCTGGTGAACTCCTGGCCGAGGTCTTGACTCTGGGGACGGGCTGTAGTAGACCCCCACCATAGTATCCCCTGTGCCGTGTTCCCCAGGGATTTTAACCCAGAGGGTCTCAAGTCATCCACCATGGGTGCCAATATCAGCTATGCGCCCGCCCCTTTTGTCCACTCAATCCCTCCTGTACAGGGCATAGCCATCTATACCTGTGATGCAGTCATGGGCGGAGTCCCACCAGGTCTCCGTTATCCCAATGACATCACAGTTATTTGCATTTAGGAGGAGAACAAGTTCCTCCTGTTTATTCTCCAGGTTCCTGGCATTTGTGTATAGACATGCAAGTATCCCCTTAGGGGCTCTTGCCTTGCTTACATTTTGTTCCAGGGCTGGGGCTGGGGTGGGATCCCTTATGTGCCTTGGCCTGCTGGCTTTGCAAGGGCCAGTTGGTGGGCCAGCAGGGGCAGTAGTCCCCCATCCCCCAGTGGGCTTAGTTTAAAGCCCGGTGGAGCAGGTCAGCCAGTCTAGCTGAGAAGAGCCTCCTCTTCTCAGAGGTGGAGGCTGTCCCTTCCCAACAGCTTGCTGCCTCTCTCTCCAAAGAGCATACTGTGGTCATGGAAGCCAAAGCCTTCCTGATGACACCAGCGCCACAGTCTTTGGTTGACTATGTGGTTCCTTCTCTCCCTCCTCAGCCCATAGCCTGAGACTGGGAGGATTGAAGAAAACACCACCTGTGCCTCCAGACCCTTTGGCCCCACACCCAAATCCCTGAAGCACCTTATGACCCAGCTAGGAGCACTCCAAGCCATGTCATTGGTGCCCACATGGATGAGGAGCATAGGATAGCGGTCCGTGGGCTGGAGGAGTTTAGGGATCTTGTCCGCAATGTCATGGATGCGGGCCCCCGGGAAGCAGCAAACTTCCCGGGCTAAGGGGTTGGGGCAGCAGATTGCCCCCTCAGTTCCCCTCAGGATGGAGTCTCCCATGACAAGCACTTTGCGTTTGGTCTTGGGGAGAGTGGGGACGGTAGCTACAGTGTCCTCTGTGTTGCCTGCAGGAGCTGGCAACTCAGCAGGCTCTGCTGGGGCTGCAAGAGGCTCATACTTGTTGCAAAGCTCCAGCGGGGCAGGGGCCTTGGTGCAGTGGGCCCTGCGGTCCTTAACTACCTTGGTGCAACCCCATGGCTGGACAGAAGGGGAGGTCCCTGAGTCCTCCCTTATCCTGGAGGGAGACTGTGGTCTACCCTCTGTCTCCCAGGGGAGAAGGGCCTGACAGTAGGAGTCTATCTACTGCTCACAGTCCCTGGTGGCACGCAGTCTCTGAACTGTGGCCTGGAGCTCCTCTAACTGGTGTGCCAGGGACCCCAGTAGGGAGCAGACCCCACAAGGGGAGGTGGCCATGCTCCCAGCCCCCAGAGCCTGAAAAAGGGACAGGCATCCCCTGCAGCCAAGAGCCAAAGGTGCTGTCTGTGTGAAGCCTGGAACCATGAGCTTTGTCTGGGTGGCCATCTCTGAGGTTCCAGAGGGGGGGCCGCAGTCCCTGAGGGGACCCTTGGGATGCAGCGCGTGCCCATCTGTGTCATGCCACTGGTGGGCTGGCTATGGCTGGAACTGCTTACTCTGGGGAGGCTCACAGGCAGGGCCTTGGGCCCTCCCACTTGCCCTCCTGCACGAACTCCCACATTAACTCGCACGCCGGGCTCAGGAGCACACCTGTTTGTGTGGCCTATTTACAAGGCTCTGGTTGCATGGCTCCCTGGGTGGGGGCTGGGTGAAGTAGAAGCCGAAGGGGGCGTGACCCTCCTTGGTCCACTTAGTCTGCTCCCAGCTGGCTAGATCCCTCCCTCCACGGGCCCCTGCTTAGCTACCAGCAGGCCAAGGCTTGTCAGAGGTCCTGGGGTTGCTGCTGGGGTCCCTGGGCTCATGGAGGCGCAGTGGGCTTACACCCACGCATCTCACACCGGAGCCAGGATGCTAGTGAGGCTTATGCTGTTGCCGGGCCCTTTTTAAACTGTGCGCATGCGCAGAAGGGCCAGCCGGGATGGGTAAGGAAACATCAGGCAAGGACCTTGGCCACTGGAATAGATAACTTTCCTGAGTCACCATGTTCCAGTACACTGTAAAGGACTGTGTCAACATAAAGGTTGATTGTACAGCACATCTGATACATAGGTCTGCAACAATCTGTTAGTTACACAGATGGTAAGACTACTATCCCAGGTACCATTGGAGGATGAAGGCCTAGACAAGCCCCTCCCATGAATATTACTAGCAAAATTAGCTACATTAATTGTCCTTCTCACTTAAACAAAACGTATGTATTTTCCCTAAACTTATGCATTTCCCCCTTTTCACAAGCATGCAGGGCTAGTCAAGGTGAGGAAAGAAGTGCGTGCATTTCTAAACAGAGAGGCGTTAGAGACTAGATACAAAAATAAGCTATTTTAAAAGAGTAAGTGGTTTGAGCTAGCAACCTTTTTAGTGTTCCAAGAAATCTTGTAACATTTGCCATGTCCTGGCTCACTGGAGGATGACTTCCCTAGCTTTGGTGGCTACATCATTTTCTCTGCAATAGATTTTCCATCTTCCTATCTGTTGTATTCTCTAACAGAAGATCACTGACATGAATGTGCATGGAGGCATAGCCGACACATGTTGACAGTGGAGGGGACACAACTCTGTGCTGCTGCAACCACTCCTGCTGCTGCTGGGTGCTGACTCCAGCTGACCTCTAGCTCCATGCCCTGCACCCTGCCATCAGTGCAGAAACCGGGGGGGGGGGCACAAGCCCCGCCCCCAGGCCCCTTCCCACGTGTCACTTATGTGTTGGAGCGGGAGGGCTGAGGACTGGGTGGTTGGACTTTTAATGTACATGTTAAAAAGAAATTCTGATCAGTGTTAATATATGGGTTTATTTCATTTGAAAAATGTACATGGAGTCACTAAAATAATTTGTAAAAAGCCATAGCTAACAGACAAACTAGTACTTAAAGAATTTGTTGGCTATAAAGGTGGATCTTCAAAACTTATAGTCCTTCCCTGGTAACCTAAACAGAATTAGAACTACATAGAAATGGCTAATGAGAGCACATTCTCTTGGGTAAGTAGTGACTAGATCAGGAGCTTAAAAAACAGAGATGGTTCTCCTCAAAGCCCTAGGAGGTAATAAAATTATATTACTTTTAGGTTTCTAGAGTTATTTTCTTAAATCTGTTTGATTATGGTCTCATTTTGAATATTGTGAGGACAGTTATGAATTCCTAATATTATCTGATATGACAGGCAATGAGACTAGCACATGGATGAATATTTCATATGCTATTATTCATTGAAGAAAGCAGAGTTTGTTTGATAAAACATTTATTACCAAATATGTAGTTGGGAGAGATGTTAGGCAAGGTTGGGGGCACAAACTACCCTTTCTAAGGTGAACTGAGGAAATTGATTGTCTAGCATCTTTCCCAGTTACATTGTTGGTCCAATCAAAGATAATACCAAACAAAACTATTTCTTGCCTATTCCCTGATCATCCGGCTATAACACTATGTTATTCACCCAAGTCACGCTTCCCTAATTTTTATTAAAAACAAAGTTAGGTGGTAGGCATTCCTTTGCTTTAACGAAATATGTTGCAGAGGAATTTACATTCTCTGAGATCCACAATTACTGAAACCCATTCCTCCAGAATACTATGCAAGTTGTTGCAGTTTTACTGTATTCCATTGACTATAAAATGCATTCTTAAAACAAAATGCTACTTCTAAAAATGGCCTTCACCTTAAATTCAAGTAAAAAACCAAAAAGTTCTTATATGCACCATATTTGGTGCTTCATTTTAAAAGTTGATTGCAATTCTTATATTGGGTGTAATTCATTGGTGCCAGATAGTCAAAGGAATGCTGTATATTGAAAAAAAGCTAATCTGTTTTGTTTGTACTGTATGCTATTTACCTCCTTTGTAATCGTATGAAAATACAGTAAAATTCTATTTTGTAGAATTCATACCAGGAATCAAAGTGTGCTCTCTCCAGCACTGTATGGCCAGGTACAGACACTACACTGTTACCAGTATAAGTGATCAGAAACAAGTCTATATCCATAACAGAATAGAAGTTTGGCGCAGACAGGCTGATTGACTGGTTTAAAAATGGTGGAACCTGGTCTAAGATCCATCAAAGGTCAAATATGTATTCTTGTTTCGCTTACAGAAAACTGTGTAATTTAGATCAATTCTGTCTCAGGCTATTTGAATGTCTATACCTAGCCTATGTGTAATGTCCTTTGCACCTCTCAGTTATTTCCCCATATTGCACAGTCACCATTCCTTCAGGCCTGTGGCTAAGACCAACTCTGATCAGTTAACTGAAACTTGTGTCCAGGGAGGACTTATATTCTAATGTTGTATAGGGATGGCCTTCTCCATCTCTAAATATGACCACAGTACCATGACTTGAATTGCCAATCCTTAAATTAACTAGTAGATACATAATACCCTTAAAACAAAGCTGCTACTTTTCTTTTAGAACTTAGGTACTGTTTCACACAGCAGACAGATTCGCACAGATTCACTTGCTGCTTTTTCTCAGAAAATGGTTGACACAGTTAAAATGGTTACTTAGCAGAAGGAAATGGCTGGCTTAGATATCATTTTGCCTTGTGGTCAGCAGCTCTGCTAGGTCACAGGTTAAAGCCTTTGTATTCAGCTGCAAATCCAGTGCTCTTTAAGATCCAAATATTGTCACCCTAACACCTTTGTTTATCTCACGTGACACATCCCCACACAATTGAGGTGGGAGAAGCAATCCCCTCATGCACTAGTATACATGCTGGTCTCCATTTACTGGAAAGAACAGGTTATACCACCATTAGGCTAATGCTGAATTGTACAATGTCCAGTCCTTCCCCAGCTTTCTACTAGAGCCAGTTGGATTCACACCATCAAAAGAATAGACAGTACTTAAAGTTTGCAGGAAAAGAGGCTTCCTTTTTTGCAAGTGTAAATGATTCCATATAGGACATTGCAACAAATTGCTGAACACTATGGCCTACTCTGAGCTGAAACAATATACTTCTAGGATCCATTATTCACTTGTGCAAGCTCCATTAATTTTATTTTATTTTATTATAAAACATACATAAAATAAATGTATGGATTTATATTTATATTTAATTTAATTTCTTTATTGTCCTGATCACCTACAGTCTAGAACAAGATAGTAAGGACTTCAGGGAAATGAACATGTACCTAGGACATTTTTATATAACACACTATCAAGACAAAACAACTAGTTTATGTATTAGGGGACTAGCAGATGTTCACTTAATAGTGCATGGGATCTGATCCCCAGTCCCAAAAATCATGCCTCCTACCATGACACACATGCATGGCAGGATGCTTGATTTTGGGATTGGTGATCAGATCCCTATCTCATCATTGCCACTGTCCAGAGCATGGGTTTCCAAGTGCTGGTAGTGGTTTTGGGGAGGAATAAATCAACTCCTTCCTCTCTCCCCTGTCTCCCTCCCTAGAGCTGTAAACCTATGGGCTTTACTGCCAGGGCTCATGCTCCCTTAGGGAGTCTCTCCTTACCCTGGGGTTCCAGTGGACATCTGAAAACTGTGCATAAAGCTGTATATGCAGTTTACTGTCATTCTAGTGCACAGGGACCTTGGAAGCAGGGAAAGGCTCCCTGACCCCAGGGTCTTTTTGTATTGGCACCTTTAAAATCTTGTGTGTTTAGCTGAGCTGCACACATGGTTTTTAGATATCCCTGGCACATGGGGACCTTAAAAACTATGTGTGCAGCTAAGCTGCACACTGTTTTCTGACATCCCAGCACGTGGGTACCCTTGGATTGGCAAGTCTCTCCTTGTTCCTAGGGTCCTGGCATACCAGGACTTTTGCAACTCCTTGGGTGCAGCTACACATTCATTAATGCACAGTGATTAGTGTACATTTAATTTAGTAGTTCTATAATCTAATACTGAATGTGCAATAACTAGTTTATTGTTCAGTAGCCGAGGCAAACATCTTGTTAGTGATGTTACTGCACAATAGCCTAATAATACTGTGCATTGGCGTACTAGCATTGTCCATGCTGTGACATGCTACTGCACAGTATTTTAAGCTACTGCACAATTAACCCCTCACGTAGGTGTTCCTTTTGGAAACTTCAGGTTAAGGTAGACAACTGTAGGATTACAGGTCCCAGGAGCCCTGGGATTCCCTGTAAACCAGCATTTTAAAGTGCCTTGCCCTGCAGCCCCCTCAGGAGGCTTCATAAATCAGCTGCACATGGAGCACTGCTGCTATTTAGGTAACATGGGCCAGGGGCCTTATTTAGCTGGAACGTTATGTTGTTTGAATATAGGATCTCTGCATTATCAATAGAAGCAGGCCCATCCCTGGGGGGTGGGAAGCAACTGCCCCAGGCCCCACATTCTGGGGAGCCCTGTGGAGCCAGGCCAGCTTTGTGTCCAGCTGCTCACCACCCCGCCCCCGCCACGTCCGGACCCCTCATGGGCTGATTGACCCCAGGCCCCACACTCTGCTATGGTTGTCTCTAAATAGAAGATTTTCCTACCTACCTGGGAACTTTTCAACCCAGTCTCTCTGGAGACCCCACCTCAATGCCGATGCTGACAATAAGCTGATTGGCAGCACCTGCACTAAGCATGCTACATGTTCATATAATGGCACCATGAACACCAATCTGACATTAGCTGCTGAAAAACACAAAAGCCTGTGATAAAACTCTTCAGCCTCCCCAGATACTTTATCACCAACCTCAGGATTGCTGTTCTAAGACAAAAACATTTTTTAAAATAGTTTAAATGAGAAATTTCAGAGCAAGAAATGATCCACAAACTGGACTGTGTTAAACATGATTTAAACAGGGACTACAGATTCTTATCTCATTAGCTAGATTACCTTTTGAGTCCCCTTTGTTTCTATGGGTTTACTGCTCATTTGCTTTTATCTTCTAGCTCTGTCCTCCTCCCCCTCATCATCTCTCCTCTCTCTCTCTCTCTTTCTCTCCCCCTCTGCTCCCTTGTCTTTTGTATTCTAATTTCTTCCCCCTTCTTATACTCTGCTTTCTGCATGTCCTTTCACAGCATCTAATGAAATGAACTTGGGTTCATGAACTCTTCTACGCTCTCTCTCTGTATCTTAGTTAGTTAGTCTATAAAGGTGCATATATACCCTGCCTTCTAGCCATCCAAAGGAGACACAAAGATGTTCCACATTTTTTGTGGAACATCTATCTCTGTGGCTGCTTTGCCACATTGTAGTGCCTTAAATCAGCTGCACTTGTAGCACTGATGCTATTTATGTAACTGTCGGGGTGCCTTTATATTTTTTGAGTATAGCCTCCCCATATTATCAATGTGACTAGGGACAGAAGTTATACATAAATCAGTTCAAGTGATCAGAAACTGGTTTAAACCTGTAACAGAACAGAAGTTCAGTGCACATAAATCAATTTCAAAATGGCCAAAACTAATTTAAGATAAATCTGGTTCAATGTAGTAGACTTAAGTGATTGAGGTCAAAATGGTTTGTCCCAGACTCCTTCCTGGTTTAAGTTAAACCAGAGTCCCCCTGCATCCCAGCATGCTTTGCAGCCTTTGGCTGTGCTGTGCTGTGCTGTCTGCTTCTCTTCTGTCTAGCTGGAGCAAGGGTGGATGGATATAGTATCAGACTTAACTAATTTAGGTTAGATCAGTTTATTGAACTTCTGTCCCAGATCCCCTTTAAATTCAAGTTACTACACAGTTTGCCAGCCTCCCAGGATGCTTTTCACTTTCCCTGCAAGCCGCTGCCTCACAGGGTGGGTGGGCTAGTCTTGGACCAAGATGTCTGCTCCAGATGAGCAAGAAGCTATGCTGTAGCACCTCATGGTTTCTGGCCTGGGGCACTGCAAGCTTGTGGCTGCATTTCTGGAATCAAAAGTGGATGTCTGTTCACTTTCTTATTAGTTCAATATACACAGCTTAGACTAAACTGCAAAGATTGAATTGATTCAGCCTCAGGCTTTTTGACTGTATGTACTTAACCTAGAAGACTGGTATGATATATCTAATCATGAAATCAGAGCAACCCAATTATTTGATTAGGTTTTTTTCCAGGGGTAGGCCTGTACCAGGAAATACTTCCTCCCCACACCAGGCTTGAAAAATGAAGAATGGTGGAATTTAGGGCCAGTGGTCAGTGGTTTCCAAAATGGCTACTGCTATCTCTTTTAAATATCATATACTGTTTGTTCTATCTCACCATCTTACCTGTGGAGAATTGATAATTTATATCTATCACCCTTCACCAAACAATGCTTTTCTTAGAGATTATTTTTAACTGAGTTACAATTTTTAAGAGACTTCTTTTGTAAATGATTAATTCTGGGAGTTCAGGTTTTCCTTAAGCTAAAATGCTTTCCCATTTTGGCAACACAAACAGGTTATGTACAATGTGTGCTTTTGTAAAATTCAGTAAAATTACCTTCTATTTGTGTGTTTCATGACTGAACACACAATACATGATGTTTATAAGCATATGGTAAATAATACAACAATATGATAAATCACCTTA
The DNA here is from genome assembly GCF_001723915.1 of Gavialis gangeticus. Taxonomy (NCBI): domain Eukaryota; kingdom Metazoa; phylum Chordata; order Crocodylia; family Gavialidae; genus Gavialis; species Gavialis gangeticus. Next base: position 84,149,808 of record NW_017729024.1, read on the forward strand.
AATTTATGCTCTTTTTGGTCCGTTCTATGCTCTGAGTTCCTCCCCCCAAAGATAAAAGTGGATATTTTTCCATTACAATAATTAGTTAGACATTACAAACTCATTTAAGAGTTACTGATGTTAACTGTTACATGAATCAAATATTATTTTTATGATTAACATCATCAGGCTTTTTTAAACATCCTGCTTTCCCCATTTCTTTTGAGCAGGTAGCACTCAGGACTCTCAAAGGTTCTCTACTATTTTTAATAGAAAAATATAGTAGTTTTAAAAACTGTATTTCATGACATCTGTATGTTGTGGATAAGGTATTTTGTATTATTTTATTCAGTAGTGTTAATTATGATTCATAAGGTACCATAAATGTCCATGATTCTTTACAGACAAACCTAAGACTTGATATAGAGTTTGTAATGGATTAAAATTCTTAGAAAAATAGACATTCAGAAATATTTTGCTATTGTAGTTTACATTATTTTACTCACAAAACTTATGGTTTCCATGAGTTCAGTGTAAAAAAATGCAATTCTTACAGGTTTCCAAAACAGCTGAAGTTGGAATATGCTACGAGGTTGCATCTGGTAGATGTTCTGGTGAAAGAAAAATTGTGGTTGGTGTTACTTGAAATGATATTTAGTCTTATGCAAGTACAGGAAAATCTTCTGAAGCACTGATCCTCAAGGTCAAGTATTCTCTGTCAGTCTCTTGAAACATGTATTTGAATAGATTATGATGACTTATCATTACTATCATCAATACATTTTCCACATACTTTTATAGTGACGATAAAGAAGTTGTACACGTTTTTTACTTTTAATGAGAGGTTGCCTACCTGAAGGGTGCATCTACATGAGATACTTAACTGTGCATTAGCATAGTTTCTTGCAAAGTAAGCATGTGTGTATACACATGCACATGCTACACTTGATCTTTTCCTTCAAGAGGTTGAGAAGTGACATCCACAATTCCAAGTAAACTTGCTACCTACAAATGCAAGTAGCAAATTTACTTTAAATAAGTAATGGCACAATAGCACTCATGTAGGTGCCTGACTGGGAGCAAAACCTGCTCCTGGTCAGCCATCCACCAGGGGGAAGGAAATAGATCTCTGCCCTCAGGTGGTGCCTACTGCTGGGGTGGGCTCTGCCACAGGCCCCCAAGTGGGGACTATGTCCCCCTGCCCTGGCAGCAGGGAGCTCCAAGCCCCCTGCTCCAACATTGCAATTGTGATCAGGGAGTGGGGGACTGGGAGACCCTTATCTCTCACCACTGGCCCTGTAGTTGTGGAGCCATTGCTGGGAGATTAGGGTCTCTCAGCACCACCCCTGCAGTTATGGGGACAATGCTGGGAGATAAGAGTCTCCCATCACCAGCCCCATGGTCATGGAGCTGGCACTGGGAGCTCCCTACTGGTGGGTGCAAGGGAGCCTGTTCCCTACCCAGCTCTGTGAGCCCAGGGGGGAGGGGGCAGAGGCTAGGGAGCTTGTTCCCCACTCAGCTCCACACTCACAGAGCTGGGTGGGGAACGTCCCCTAGCGTGGTCTCCTCCCAGCTCTACACTCATGGACCTTGGTGGGGAACAAGCCTTAGACAGGTCCCAGCCCTGTGCCTGATCAGATCATCAAGGCTCAGGGCTTGGGAGGAGCTGCAGAGGTGGGGTAGGTCCCAGCCACCTGCTTCAATCTGCCAGTGGGGCAGCTAGCAGAGAGCAGGGGGCTGGGACCACCTAGCAGGGACCTGCCCGTCCCCTTCAGCTCTTGCCAAGTCCTTTGCTCCTAATCAGGGAGCCTGGACCAAGAATTGCTTGCTGCCTGGGCAGGGGGACATTGTGCATTAGCATAGCCTCAAGCTCCTCCCAGTGGTGGCAGGGGCCCAATGCAGGCCTGCAGAAAACTTGGTACAAAGAGCAGCAAATCTGCTCCCTAATTTCTGTAAGTGTACTGCTTGCCCAAAAGCACTTACTCTGAAGTACCTTACACCAAAGTAAACTAAGCCTGGATCAAATGCATGTGTAGATGAACCTGAAAGTTTTGAGATTGGTTTGAAAGCAAGAGAGTCCTTTGTAAATTACCTTTTGAGATTTTTGCTTCTAATACCTCACTTGGTAAAGCAGTGGTCACATCTCTACAGAACTTGATTTTTTTCATAGATGAAGCAAAGGTTTTGAGCACAAGAACACAAATTCTTTGCACTCTAAAAAAAAGACAGTATATGTTCATTAATACTTAAATACCTTTAATGCAGAACTGAAACTTGTAAACTCTCCCACTGTCTTTCCAGGAGTTTGATCAAGACAACGTCTCTTCCTTGGCAAGACGCATGTGTTGGATTTCTTTTCTTTTCTTTCCTTTTTTTTTTTAAGGGATCAAAGGTTATTGTATGCTTTCTAGTCATACTTTTCCCAGCCCTGTCATTCTTGCCCCAGAGTTGACACAGGTGGACAAATCTCTCTTGTTGTTAGTGAATCCCCAAAGGCAGAACATAAGAACAGAGAAATGCCAGGAAACAAAGAATAAATGAGACTTTTCTTTTGCTCAAGGTCTTGGGTCAAATCATGCTTTTAATCTTCCTGACATTCTTGATACAAACTAAGAAATCCAAGTTCAGTTTCCCTTTAACAAAGAGCCACTAAATGATTCTCACTGGGTGACAGACTGCTTGCTCAGGGAAAGTATATTACTTAATTCTTAATATTGCTTTCCCATCTTTCACTAATGATATTTCATTCATTTTTCTACAAAGGCATAAAATTCTCAGACTGAGTCTGAAAGATCATTACTTTGCTTACTAAGGTCCTCTGTCATTATGGATACATTATGGAGACTGCTATGATGAGAAGACTGCACTGTAATAAGGCTAAAAGCAAAAAAGCAAGTGGGGAAGTTGAAGTAGGATTTCAGGATCTAGATTTTAAGTGAAACCACTAATAAAATAAATTTAAATACTTATGAGTTAAAAAGACAGTATTTTCTGCTTCAGTGTGACTGCATGTTTCTAAAAGATGCAAGAAGCAGCACATATTATGCTCTATTCATCTACTGGATACAACAAAACTCATGGACTAAATATAGACATTGGAGTTATGGTGCATTATAAACCTGTCTACCATCTGATATCCCAGGTAACCTACAATTTACCAGCTACATTCTATCACCAGGTCACTGTTTATCCTCCCCCGCACCCCATTTGTCTCTCACCCATTGTCTTTCACGCCCTCTGACCCTCACTGCCATGCATTTTCATTTTCATTTTCATTTTCATTTTCACTGACCTGCATTCTTTTATACTGGCTTCTGTCCCATCCAGGACAGCCCAAAATACCTGCAGATGCTCCCTCTGCCTGAGGAAATGTGTTTGTACCTGAAAGCTTGCAAAGAAGAAATTTTCCAACTATTTGGTCAATGTGAGAGGTTGGTGACACGCTGCTTGGGGCCAAGTTGTCTCTTTGCTGGAATGGGATGTGTTCTGTCCCTAGAAAATCACCTGCCATGCCTTGATGTTAAAGAGAGGTGCCAAAACAATTTTCTTGGGAGACAAAAGATCTCTTGTAGACTCAAGAGGTCAGCTTCTCTTCGCAGGGCTCCACCATCCCCATCCCCTGCCCTAAACACACCAGATGTTCCAGACGTGTTGTTGCTTGTCTAGTGGATTGAGAGTTCTGGTCCCAGTCTTATGGACTCTCTGTTGCGGTATCCCTCTATGTTGGCTGCTTGCCCCGTTCTTCCCTGCATGGGTCCCAAGACAGCCACTTTTCAGTTCAAATCCCACCCTTAACCTTCAGGGCTGGGATGAACTTCTCATCCTTATCTCTTTGGTCCCTCTAGGTTCCTGAAGAGGTTATCTTCAGCCCCTGGGGTTGGACTCACAGACAGGGAAATCTTCTCTCTCTCATCACTGGTTCTCACCAGGTAAGCTGGACACTGGGACTCTCCTCTGAGCACCGGGGTCATCAGCTCTCACTGTTCTCTCCACATCTTCTCTCTTACTTTCTTCCTGGGACTGACCTGAATCACTTTCTCGGTGTCCCTTTAAATTACCCTCCTGGGCCAGCTGGGCTAGCAGTGGCAGTGTGCGATTTATTGTCTCTCTGGCCCAGCTGTTCCCTCTTTCTCTCTTTAGCATGACTCCTTTCCTTTCCCCTGGCTGTGTCTCTCTCCCTGAACTGGGGCTTGAACTGGAGTGGCTAGGTTTGCTGTGGCAGCCTTTGATCTGCTGCGGCCCCAGCTGGTTCCCCTGATTAGACAGGGTGCAACACCCTTCCTGCCCAGGCTCACCACTGCTTTCCTGATGTCCGGGATCTCTCCTGGTAAGTTTCTTTTCTTTATTTTATCCCTCACATTCATGTGATAGGATGTTTCAGTCACCCTGTCACAGTCTAATAAAAGGTATCAGATTTACCCAAAGAACCTTGTTTGCCTTATTTTTTTATACTTCCTTAACTCTAAAGTTCTAAACATATAAGAAAACAAATGTGCGAAGTAGTGTGTTATGTGAAGCAGACATATTTAACACAGCTGGGACCCAAATTCTGTCCTCAGGTTTGCATGTGATACTCTCACTAGAAATAACAGCACTCTGGTTTCTTTGGATACACACGAAGGGGAATACTAAGTAGAAATATGCTGGAAGTATTACTTTTTTTATATAGGATTGGTGAGACGATGACTGCAATAATATCTCCTGGTCTGGGATATATATTTAAGTAAAGATGTGAAGGATTACCTAGGTTTTAACTAGGAGCTACAATAATGATCCAAATGCTGGAAAACATGTCTTAGTGGGCACATCTACATGCCCCTACAGTGCTATTGTTACTGTGCCATCATTTAGTACTTGCTTTTGGAAGGACTAAATGATGGCACAGTAACAGCTCATACTGCACTATGCCAGTGACACATAGTGATTTTTAGCTGCTATGTCACCGTAGCGATGCACTATACTGAGGGAACACATTGTTACTGTGATGTAGCGGCAGCAGCATGGTTTTTGCCCATGGATGCTACGTTTCCATAGTGCATTGCTATGGTGATGTAGCATCACATGTAAATGTGCCCAGTGAGAGACATAGAAGACTCAATATATTTAGTTTACTGAAGAGAAAGCTAAAAAGTAACTTGATCATAGACTTTTAGTATTTATGCGCAGAAGAAATCTCTATTGTTTTTTCAAGCAGAAAAAATTGAAATAAGATCCAATTGTTGCAAGCCAAACTAGATTAAATTCAAACTAGAAATAAGGTACAAAGGTGTCAGCAGCAATGGTAAATTAACTGCTGCACAGTGATATAGGGATATTATACCCCTTGAAGACTTTAAATCAACACTAGATATCTTTTTAAAAAAATGTTTTAGCTAAGACAAAAGAAGGGCTTGTGGCAAAAAAAAAAGGGTGAGAGTCTATAGTTTATAAGAGGTCAAACTAGATTATCATAATGGGCTTTTTTGGGCTGCTCAGACTTTAAAATCTATGAAATACATTTGGCTCCAAAAGCTTAATAATGCTGAGAAACTGCTTATTGTTTTTGTATAGATTGCAACCAAATTCTAGATAGAATTATTTCTGGCCAATAAGATATTTATTACATAACACTCACTGAAAATGAGAGAACGAGCGGTTTCTAATCTAATTGCCTCCTACATGCCCTTTTGGCAACTGCCTTTTTGCCACCAACCTCTGGTTGATATTTCTTTTTCATTGATTTTTTTTAGGGCACAGAGGCAGAAATGCAGTTTGGAAGAAAGAGAGATCTCATATTCTCCCACATGATGGATACTTGTATCATATTAATAAAGTACTTGATAGCAGTCTATGGAATTTGTAGTTCAAATTCAGCTTTGTTTCCTTGTTCTGTGATATAATATTTGATTAAGTAATGCTTTCTCCTCAATTGCAAGGACTGCACTTAATGCATTTGGCTTGGGAGAAAAGTAACAGTCTTGTTTGTTTACATTGGTTTTCAGGCAGAAGCTAAAAACTTTACTCTTTTGTAACTGGTATTTCTCTCATTAACGCTACAGTTGATCCTGGTCTTACCCAGGCTGACTCTGACCTGCAGAGGTTACTTCAGTGACTTTCAGTTTTGTTTCTTGGGCAGTAACACATATATTGGGGTTAAAATTCTAGTGTGATGTGCCAAAATTATACACTTAGAATCAACTGGAGACATTACCTCTCCTCTCCCCCCATTTTTACTCATTCATACTTTTGTCCTGGGAAGAATAGTAGTGGCTTGAAAGGGAGCTGCAGAACACTGATTTAGCTCAGGAAGGATTTTTTTTACCACTTGGATAAAAATAATTTCCTAAAGCTAGGAAGAGACATTACATTTGTCCCTGGATAAATTGTACCTGCTTGTCCTGGAGTAAAAAGTATCCTAGGATTGGCATGTACACATATTGCTCTCCTAATCAGGGCATACTGTGTGCCTGAACGCACTGCTGCTTTTCTGCTATTGATTCAGTGAGGCAATTTCAGGATAACTGTACAGATGTACTTTGCAATATCCTGAGATAAACCATTACTACCTCTTATCCAGGAAACATTTTTGTCCTGAGAACAATAAAAAGAGTAATACCTCCACCATATTTCTATGAGTGCTGTTATTACTAGTGACAGTATCACATGCAAATCCCAGGATAACTATACAGATGGCAAATCCCAGGATAACTGTACAGATGTACTTTGCAATATCCTGGGATAAACCATTACTACCTCTTATCAGGGAAACATTTTTATGATTTATCCCCCCAGTACAACAGACATGGATGTCCATGTGATTGCACATTGTCCTGGGATAAAATGGTTTATCTCAAGATCAGTGTGACACCTGTTTGTAGCCTAGAGCATGAATGCAGACTTGAGGCATCAGGGAACTGTGTAGTAACTAGGAGCCAGGGGAACAGGGCAAAGTGAGACAAAATGTAACAGGAAGAGTCCTCTTAGAAAACAGCTTCTTTGGAATTTTTACTTTGTATTCAAGATTATAAGCTATCAAAGATGGAGTTTCTGTCCACTTGAAAAGGCAATTTGTGGGGCGCCCAAGAAACAAAACCAAAATATTTAATTTTATACCTTTGGCATCAACATTTTTACACTGTTGCAACTTGGTGTCCATGAGGCAATCACCTAAAATGCAGTTGAAAGACCAGTCTGAAACAAGCCAACTGCCCTTCAAACTTTGAGACAGATTCCAAAGAAACAGTTATTTCTATTTAGTGTGCTGATGCTGCTAAACTGTATAATTCAGCACCAGAATATAGCTGGGCCTGAATAGAAAGCAGCTAACCTGAATTTTAGCCTTTTTTCCTAGTCAGATTTATTGACTAGGTGATAAAGCTTGTTATGAAGGGCTGTGTCCATATGAACAGGGGTGGGCGTTTGCAGCAGCACAGATAGTAGTGGCATAAAGTGTAGTGGCACAAGTGCTGCTACTTTGTGCTGCAGTGCATGCCTCTGCTGGTGCAGTTTGCAGTAGGACACATTTTCCAGCTGCTCCATGTGCTATGGGGGATGGCTGGAGCATAGGGTGCCCCAGTGTGGGGCTAGCCAGCAGGCAGCCTCCACACTCAGGCACTGTGCCCCAGCCAGCCATGTGGAGGTTGGGGAGCAGGCACTGGCTTTTTTGTTTGTTTGTTTGTTCTTTGTAGGTTTTTTAAAAATTTTTTTTGCTCCCATGAAATCCCAGTAGCAGTATTGCCCCAGCACTGCAAATTAGCAATGGGGTATATGGTTGAACATGCAATGCATGTGGTTTGTGGTGTTGCAAAGAGGTTTGTGGCAGCACAAACTGCACATGCCTTCACATTTGGCCACTTAGGGGAGTGTGTGTTACGTAACTTTTTTCTAAAATCAGAACTGAGTGGATAATTGATCATAAAGAATGTATGCAATGATTTTGCCTTTTGTATACTCACAGATGTAATCAAACAAATCATGTCATTCTCAAATGTATTTTTTATTCAAAAGCTTTCCAAATATGCCATTAGAGTTGTTGCTTAGTTACAGTTAGTCTCATGATTCGTATAACATTGTTTCTGTTTCCTGATTAGGTGAGTATCATTCCTAGAATCAGACTGCAGTAAGGAGACGACTATACATTTCATTTTTGTGTGAATATTTGTGTAATATTTGTTTAAAATGGGATTTCTCAAGTGGCTACAGAAAGACAAGTCATACTAGGTGTAGATGTATAATAACTTATTTAAAAATCAATTATTTATAGCATTTTTAAGTCATTAGCAAACTTTTTTCTTTGAATCTTTAATTAGATTCAGCCTAATAAATAACACTACCTTCACCTCTCCATTTCCTTCCTGCCTTAAGAACAACTTTGTATGTTTGGTTTAAAGATGATCATGCAGGCAGCAATTGATGAGGCAGGAGTACAGTATAGTTATAGGGATTCTTTGGGAGCTATGTGGTGTTGAACTAATCTCTCTCTTTCTTCCTCAGCCCAAAATATTTAATACTTGGTGTAAAATTTTTGGATGCACCTGAATTATGTAAAAGCCTAAAAATATTTTCAAGAGAAATGTAGGACTGATCTTGCAAAGTTCACATGACATGGTTCTTTAGACTTTGCCAACAGCTTGACATATAACCTACGGAAGAGAGGCAGCAAGTTTAAAACTTTTGAGTGTTAATAAAGAAGCCACTTAAAATGTCTTGTCAACAGAATCAAGTGGTCTTGGTATTACAAAAGCTAGAGGTAACAGGAGGCAGTAACCAATCAAGGCCCACTTATTGAAATAAAAAAAAAAAACTTGCTTGCTTGGCCTAAGGAAAAGGTCCAAGTGAAAGTGGACAGGAAGGGAGTACCTAACCGAATACTGTCATGCCCAGGCCAGGGCTAACAATCCAATTACATTTCTACTCAAATCATATGGGATAGTTGTATGGTTTGGAGCTTAAAAAGCTTTTGAGTTAAATGTTAAAGTTAGCAGAATTACTATTTGTGTGAGGCACCTGCTTTCTGGAATACACTGAATGGTAGTAAACCCCCCGTCCCCTCAATAATATGAAGTGGTGGGTAGTCAAATTTTCTAACATAGAACTGGAATGGGACTCTGGGTCACTGGATCCAGTCTAATAGCATCACTGACCATTGCCATCAAATCCCTTTTCATAATCTTAATGAACTGCATCTTCAAATTACAGTTGTTAACGTTGGAAAGCTTTTCTGGAACCTCATATCTCTCTTAGTTTCTAATTACTTTTGAAAATTTTAACATAAAGGCATTATAAAAATATGGCTTTGGCTCCTAGTTTGGTGGCTTTGGAAAGTTTACTTTTACATTTTACTTTTGCCTAGTTTTCTCCCTAAACTGCTATTTTAAAAGAATAATTTAGAAATATTTTGGATTGAGACCTGTTGTGCATAAGGGTTTGCTATGTTGGTATTGGTAATAAAACCATAGTGGAAATTCAGTTTACTGTGTCTTGTCCTGCTTTTTCTAACCATACCTATCTTCCCCAAATGGATTTAGTATTTTTCATTAATTTTCCTTCTTTTCACTTTTTAGGTCTATCTGGGCAGGTTCAGAAATGACGCTTATAAAAATAAGATTTTTTTCCCATGGTCATAGAAATATGCTGTTATGCTCTTCTGTCAATGCTGATTGATAATAATGATGAGATGTCCATTGCCTCTGCTTGGTTGTGCACCTACATGTATAGAAGTAATGCATATTTTTTGTTTAGACAGTTAGCTGTTCTTCACTGATGAAAAAGTTTGGCATGAACATGTTGCTATGAGGCAAGAAAATGATTGATTGGGTGGATATAAAGCAATTGAAGAGATGTGTGTCCTCATGTGTGTAATAGGTTGTGCCAGAAGCTGGGGTTGGAATGGGGGGAAGCAAAAGAAAGGAGAATGGAAATGTATGTTGTGGAGGGTTTCCTTGACTCTTATCTGTCTTTTTTTTTTTAATATCAACATGAGTTGAAAGGCCTTCCAGGCAGTAAAAGCAACCCATACCAAATATATATCAATTGCAGAATATGTTTTGGGTTTTTTTCATTTGTTTGCCCAAAATATATGTGTTTACTACTCAAAACAAAACTGTAATTGTCTTAACGATAACCCATTATGAAATGTCATTAGAATGATGGTTATTGCTGGTGATTTGGGGCTATCAGGTATATGATACTAATTGCTACAATGCCTAAGAACTAGGTATTTCATCATACTAATCTTAAAAAAAATAAGCTTTCTGCTCTTTTTAGCTACTAAAATCTTCAGTGGATTTAGTATGAATAAGCGCCAGTGTTCCTGATCAGATATTCCCCTCTTCTATACACAAATTCTTTGCTTCAAGCTGTGACTTGCTTTGATTGTTGCCTTCCATCTAACATATAATAGCCTTTTAGTAGCACCATGCATACATGGTTTGTGAAGCACTTTGGGCTTTGGGTGAATAAAAGCTTCAATGTAAATCTAAAGCCTTATTAAAGGTACTTTCTTATATACAATTTCCAGATCATATGAGTGGAAGGTTCATACCATTCATTTCACAGGGTTTATTATAATTGTACTTTTAACAAAGGCCAGGCACAGACATTACAAATAAACTGGTCTAAGTGATCAGAAATTGATCTAAACCCAGAGCTGCCCTCTACCCAGGCAGAGGCCCCTATGGCCCCTTACATGGGAACAGCCCTATTGACCCCAACCCTGGTTCCCACATACCCAGCCAGGAACTCCCATGCTCAGGCACAGTCCCATAGAGCCTGACCATGGCTCCCATACACCACATCTCAGAAGCCAGAGCCAGGCACCCTGCCACCCAGACCCCAGCATTTACCCCCATTCCAGGCAGGAGCCATTGTCCACAGCCTGCCTCTTGTGGGCCAGGGTATCAGGGGACAGAACATTAGGATTGGGCCTGCACAGAGGCAACCCTGTGACCTCTTTGGCTTGATCACTACTGGAAGGTACCTCAGCCATGGGCACCTGGGGTGCTGCAAGCTACAGAGTCTCAGATTACTAAGGTTGGGGGAAGTACTGAGCATCCAAGATGGGCCAAGCAAACGGATGCCCCTGGAAACTTCAGGAGAAGGGGGAGCCTGGCTTGCTGTCTCTGTGTTGCAGATACAGGACACAGGAAATTTTCAGACCAAAGGGTAGGGAGTTGCCATAATCATGGCTGCTGGAAGCCCATGGAAAGTCTGAGATTGTGAGGGTGGCCTTACCAGTGGAGCCCCAGTCATGCTGGAGCAGGGGCCACACCCAACTGCTGTAAGAGGGAAAGCTAGGACCCGCACCTTCACACATCCTCTGCTCCCCACATCGATCCATTCTTCCAGCCTTCTATCCAACTCCCAAACTTCCTGCCTGCCTTCCAGCTTCTCATACCCAGATACTCACCCACTCACAGATGCCAAGAAGCTATGGTCACCACTGTGGACCATGGATGACCATGGCCCATGCTCCTCCACTAACCAACCCTACTCACACAACTGGGACTACAGAGAGATAAGAGCTGCCATTGCAGCTCAACTCAGAACCAGCTCCAGAAAGGGCACTGGAACAGAGAAATCTTCAAGTGCATTGCTCAACAGATGCAGCTGTGGGGGCCACAAAAGAGACTAGGAAAAGTGCTGCACCAAGACTAAGGGGATGAAGATGTAGTAATGGCACATATATGATACCAGGAAAAAGTCCAGGATTCGGAGGGCAGACCATGCCCTTCTATGAAGGGGGCTACCTGACACTTTTTCAGGCTCTGGGGTCCAGGAGCATGGCCACCTCCCCTTGTGAGGTCTGCTCCCTTTTGGGGTCTCTGGTGCACCAGCTGGAGGAGCTTCAGGCCACAGTCCAGAGACTGTGCACCACTAGGGATGGTAAGCAGGAGATTGACTCCTACTACCAGGCCCTTCACCCCCTGGAGGTGGAGAGTAGACCATGGTTGCCTTCCAGGACAAGGGAGGACTCAGGGACCTCCCATGCTGTCCAGCCAAGGGGTTGGACTAAGGTGGTCCAGGGCCCCAAGGCCTGCCACACCAAGGTCCCCACCCTGCTGGAGCCTTGCAACAGGTATGAATCTCTCACAGCCCCAGTCGAGCCTGCTAAGCTGCCAGCTCCAATAGACAGCACAGACTCAACTATAGCTACTGCCCCCACTCTCCCTAAGACAAAATGCAAAGTGTTTTTAGTGGGAGACTCTATCCTGAGGAGGACTGAGGGGGCAATCTGCCACCCTGATCCCTAAGCCCAGGAAGTCTGCTGCTTCACGGGAGCCCATATTTGAGTCATTGCGGAAAAGATTCCTGAACTCCTCTAGCCCACTGACCACTACCCTATGCTTCTTATCCATGTGGGCACAAATGACATGGCTTGGAGCACTTCCAGCTGGGTCATGAAACACTACAGGGATTTGGGAGCAGGGCTAGAGAGTTTGGGGGTGCCCGTGATGTTTTCTTCAGTCCTCCAAGTCTTCGGCTACAGGCTGAGGAGGGAGAGGAGGATTGAGGTAGTAAACCAAAAACTGCGGCACTGGTGTCATCGGGAAGGCTTTGGCTTCCATGACCACAGTCCACTCTTTGGTGAGAAAGGCAGTGAGCTGCTGGGAAGGGATGGCTTCAACCTCTGTCCACTGGGGAGGAGGCTCTTCTTAGCCAGACTGGCTGACTTGCTCCACTGGGCTTTAAACTAAGCCCACCGGGGGATGGGGGACTACCACCACTGCTAGCCCACTGAGCAACCCTTACAAAGCCAGCAGGACAAGACACTTAAGGGAGCCCACCCCTGCCCCAGCCCTGGAATGAACTGTGGGCAAGGCAAATGGACACTAAATGGACACTTGTCCTAAATGGACACTTGTCTGCCTGTACACAAATGCCAGGAGCTTAGGGAATAAACAGGAGGAACTTGTCCTCTTGCTTAACACAAATAATTACAATGTCATAGGGATAATGGAGACCTGGTGGGACTTCACCCACGACTGGGCCACAGGTATAGATGGCTATACCTTGTACAGGAGAGATTGAGTGGATGAAAGGGGCGGGGGTGTAGCTCTCTATGTCAAGAAAAGCTACGTGTCCCTGCAAGCCGACATTGGTGCCCAGGGTGGACGACTGGAGACTGTGGTGGTCATGCCTAAAATGCCCATGTCCCTATATAGTTACTTCATGAACCATCGGTACCCCTGATTTTCCTGCCTGCCACATCTTGGATGTTATAATTATTATAGTATTCTGATTTTTTGTATCACAAGTTGGGAGGGTTATTCTCTCTCTCTCTCTCTTTTTTTTTGTTTTTTTTGTTTGCTTGTTCTTATTATGTCTTTCTTGGGGTTCATGGGTATTATGGGTAAACTATCTTGCTCACCTCTCTGGATATTTGCCCACACTCAAAGATACATATATAAACACAGTCTGGTGCTGATTAATACTTATCTTTATTTTTATCTTTTATCACTATGTACAACTTTCCTTTACATTCAGGCAAAAGCTGTTTCTTTGTATCTTTCTTTCCTTTTAACCTTATCTATTATATAAACTTTGTATCTTCTTATATAATGACATTACACTCTAGCTCTTAACTTGGATGAACTGAACCTAGTATCCATAAACACAGTGTCTTTTAATTTTTTTCCCACTTGTCTTTCTTTTCCCAGGGTGTTCTTCTATCTTCCAACCATGCTATCCACACCCTCATTATCTTCCTAACCTATGAGTTTACTTTTTATCCTGTGCATGACTGATGCCTCAAATCCTTGTGCAGGACTATCTGTCACCATCACCAAGCCTTGGAGAGTAAGTAAAATCCACTTTCCCCTTTTCTTTGTTTCTTTTCTAGATCTGCTGGCAGAGGATGCTTCCCATGGGTTTTTTTTTCTTGTCTAGGATCCACCCCTCTCCCTTGGAGCTCCATTCTCTTCCCCGTGTTGCCAGATGCTCTCAGGTAAGCTATTACTCCCTCAGGGGTCCTCCTTCCCCCTCCTCTTCTCCTCCAGTCTCTGTCTTTATCCCCATTGAAGTTTCTGTCTCCTTGCCACATTCTGATCTCAGAGCTTCTAGCCTAATAAGGCAACGGCTCTGGAAACAGAGTTCTCTGAGTCTCTCCACTGCACAAGTGCTTGCTTCTCCACAGAGACCCTCTGAGTTAAAATCCATGGGGAACACAGTACAGGGGACACAATGGTGGGAGTCTATTACAGACCTCCTACCCAGGATGAAGAGCTTGACCAGGAGTTTGCCAGGAAATTGACTGAAGCTGCATGCTCCCGGTGTATGGTTGTCATGGAAGACTTCAACTACCTTGACATCTCATGGGAAGAGTGCTTGGCCAAATCAGAGCGGTTGCAAAGCTTTCTCTCATGCGTGGATGAACTCTATTTGACGCAAGAAATTGACGGGCCGATGAGAAGTAAAGTGCTGCTGGACCTGGTACTGGCTATGGGGGATGACCTAATCAGTGACCTAATGATCAAAGGGAATCTGGGTGACACTGATCATGAGCTGATCACCTTCACCGCCCACCATAAAGCTGGCAAGTCAGTCAGCAATACAGAAGTCCTCAACTTCAGGAAAACTGACTGACAAGCTCAGGAGGCTTGTAGGTGAGGCCCTAAGGGACCACAACCCAAAGGGGAGGGGAGTTCAGGATGAGTGGTTGCTCCTCAAGGGAGTGATCCTGGATGCACAAGCTAAGTCTATTCTGTCTTGGAGGAAAGGCAGCAAAAGGGCAAAGCATCCCCCTTGGTTCTGCAGTAAACTAGTGGACCTCCTGTGTCTAAAAATAAAAACCTACAAAGGATGGAAGACTGGATCCACCTCTAAGGAGGAATACTCTACACTGGTCCAGAACTGTAGGGCAGGAAAGCCAAGGCTGTGACTGAACCCCAACTAGCTACAAGTGTCAAGGACAATAAAAAGTCCCTTTTTAGATATGTGGGGAGCTGGAGGAAAAGCAAGGGCAACATCGGAACCCTGCTGAACCAGATGGGACTACTGACAACCAATGCCCAGGAAAAAGCCAACTTGTTAAATGGGTATTTTTTGCATCAGTTTTTCACCAGTCCCAAGGGGTGCCTCTGCCCATTACAGGACAGGAACACCTGGGAGAGGATGATTCCTTACCCTCCATCAATGCTGACCTTGTGAAGGAACACCTTGAGAGGCTGCACATCTTCAAGTCAGACGGCCCTGACAGCTTACACCCTAGGGTACTCAAGGAGCTGGTAAGCTTCATAGCTCAGCCACTGGCATGGATCTTCAAGAACTCCTGGTGCTCTGGTGAAGTCCTCAAAGATTGAAGAAGGCCAACGTGGTGCCTATGTTCAAGAAGGGAAGGAAAGTGGATCCAGCAAACTACAGACCCATCAGCCTGAGCTCTATTCTGGGTAAAGTCTTAGAAAAGATTATCAGAGGCCATTCTTAACAGGCTGGTCAATGGCAGCATCCTGAGGGATAGCCAGGATGGGTTTTTTGTGGGTAGGTCTTGCTTGACCAATTTTATTTCCTTTTACAATGAAGTGACCTATCACCTGGACAAGGGAGAAGAGATCAAAGTCGTATATCTTGACTTTAAAAAAGCCTTCAATCTGGTATCCCATGATCACCTCTTGGCAAAACTGGTCAACTGCAGCCTCAGTTTCACAATCTGATGGCTGGGGAATTGGCTCCATGGTCAGACCCAGAGGGTGGTGGTTGATGGAAATTAATTATCATGGTGCCCTGTGACCAGTGGGTTCCCTCAAGGCTCTGTCCTTGGGCCAACACTATTCAACATCTTTATTAATGATATGGACACTGGTATCAGAAGCAGACTGGCCAAGTTTGCTGATGACACCAAACTTTGTGGTAAAGCATCCAAACCTGAGGATAGGAGATGGTATTTAACACTGAAAAGTGTAAGGTTTTCCACCTTGGGAAGAAAAACCCGCAGCATCTTATAGGCTTGGCAGTGCTATGCTGGCTAACACTATGGACGAAAAGGACTTGGGAGTCATGATTAACCGCAAGATGAACATGAGCCTTCAATGTGATGCTGCGGTTAGTAAAGTGAGCAAAACACTGGCTTGCATCCATAGATGCTTCTCAAGAAAATCCCTGAACATCATTCTCCCATTGTACTTGGCCTTGGTGAGGCCACAGCTGGAGTACTGTGTCCAGTTTTGGGCTCTGCAATTCAAAAAGGATGTGGAGAAGCTTGAGAGAGTCCAGATAAGGGCCACATGCATGATCAGAGATCAGGAAAACAGACCTTATGTTGAGTGGCTGAGAGCCATGGGACTCTTCAGCCTGGAAAAGTGCAGGCTCAGGGGTGATCTGGTGGCCAACTATAAGTTTTTCGGGGTGCTCATCAGGATCTGGGGGAACGTCTGTTCACCAGAGTGCCCCAGGGGATGACAAGGTCAAACAGTCACAAACTCCTTCAGGATTGTTTCAGGTTAGACATAAGGAAGAACTTCTTTGCAGTACAAGCCCCCAAGGTCTGGAATAGACTGCTGCCAGAGGTGGTTCAAGCACCTACTTTGAACACCTTCAAGAGAAATTTGGATGTTTATCTTGCTAGGATCCTATGACCCCTGCTGTCTTCCTGCCCCTGGGGCAGGGGGCTGGACTCGATGATCTTCTGAGGTTCCTTCCAGCCCTAAAGTTTATGAAATCTATGAGAATCTGTCTCATGTCCTCACCAGGGATCGGGCCATAGAAATTGGAAGAAGGCCAATGTGGTGCCTATGTTTAACAAAGGGAGAAAGGAGGACTGGGAAATTACAGGCCAATCAGCTTGACCTCAATCCCTGGTAAAATGTTGGAGAAAATTATCAAAGAATCCATTACAGACAGGCTAGAAGAAGGCAGTATTCTGCAGGATAGCCAACATAGCTTCATTATAGGCATGTCATTCCAGACCAACCTTATTTCCTTCTATGATGAGGCATGTCAGCCAGCAATGCAGTAGTCCTTGACTTTAGAAAAGCTGACTTTCATAAGATTAGGAGACTTGTTCTTAAGGCTCTGAGAGACCATCATTTCACACGGAGGGGAGTTCATGATGAGTGGTTGCTCCTTAAGGAAATGATCCTAGAAGCACAAGGGGAGTCCATCCCACCTATAGGAAAGGTGGTAAAAGGGCTCAACAACCCCCTTGGCTCAACAGGGGACTCATGGACCTCCTACATCTAAAAAGAGAGGTGTATAATGGATGGAAGACACGAAACACTGCTAAGGAGGAGTATACTGCACTGGTCTGCACCTGCAGTGAGTTAACTAGAAAAGCCAAGGCTGCAACTGAACTCCATCTGGCTACACAAATCAAGGACAATAAAAAGCCTTTCTTCAGATATGTGGGAAATTGAAAGAAAAACAAGGGCAACATTGGACCTCTGCTAAACCAGCTGGGGCAGCTGACTACAGACACCCATGAAAAAGCAAATCTGCTTAAGGATTACTTTGTATCAGTTTTTCACCAGCTCAGAGGGACCACTCTGCTGAACATGATGTGGAATGACTAGGGTGAAGATAAATATATATTTATCCACTGTTGGCATGGATCTTTTGAGGAAGCATCTTGAGAGGCTGGACCCCCATAAATCAGCTGGCCCAGATAGGTTGCACCCAAGAATGCTAAAGGAACTGTCAGACTTCATAGCGCAGTCACTGGTGAGAATATTTGAGAGCTTGTGGTGCTTGGGTGAAGTACCTGAAGATTGGAAGTGGGCCAATGTGGTGCCCATCTTCAAAAAAGAGAGGAAGGAAGACCTGGGAAACTACAGGCCAGTCAGTTTGACTTGAATTCCTGGGAAGATTTTGGAAAAAATTAGCAAAGAAACCATTCTTGACAGGCCAATAGAAGGCAACATTCTGAGGGATAGCCAGCATGGGTTTGTTGTGGGTAGGCCTTGCTTGATCAACCTAATTTCTTTCTATGACCAGGTGATGTATCACCTGGAGAAAAGGGAAGAGGAAGATGTCATATATTTGAACTTTAAAAAAGCCTTTGATCTGGTGTGCCATGATGTCCTCATGGAAAAAATTGAGCAACTTCAGCCTCTACTACTCCACAGTTTGATGGCTGGGTAACTGACTCTGAGGTCAGACCCAGAGAGTGGTAGTTGACAGAACGGAATCAACATAACACTCAGTGACTAGTGGCATCCCCCAAGGCTTTGTTCTTGAACGTGTACTCTTTAATGTCTTCATAAAGGATATGGACACTGGTGTGAAAAGTGGACTGGCCAAGTTCACTGATGACACGAAACTTTGAGGAAGAGTGTCCACATTTGAGGATAGGCTGATGATCCAGGTTGACTTCAATAGGCTTGCAAGGCTGGGTGGATGAAAACCTGATGGCATTCAATACAGAGAAATGCAAGGTGCTCCACCTTGGGAATAAAAACCCGCATCACACTAATAGGCTCGGCAATGCTGCACTCATTAGCACTATAACTGAAAGAGACTTGGAGGTCATGATTGACCACAAGATGAATATGAGCTATCAATGCCATACCGCAGTTGGCAAAGCAAACAAAACTCTGGCCTGCATCTATCGATGCATATTAAGCAAGACCCAGGATGCCATATTCCCATTGTACTTGGCCTTGGTGAGGCCACAGCTGGAGTACTGCATCCAATTATGGGCTTCACAATTTAGGAAGGATGTGGAGAAGCTTGAAAGAGTCCAGAGGAGAGCCACATGCATGATCAGAGGGCAAGAGAACAGGTCTTACGAAGAGAGCCTGTGAGCTATGGGACTCTTCAGCCTGGAGAAGTGCAGGCTCAGGGGTGACTTAGTGGCAGCCTATAAGTACATAAGGGGTGTGCATCAGGATCTGGGGGAATACCTGTTTACCAGAGCACCCCAGGGGATGACAAGGTCCAATGGTCACAAACTCCTGCAAAACTGTTTTAGGCTGGACATAAGGAAAACTTCTTTACTGTCTGAGCCCCCAAGGCCTGGAACAGACTCCCCCAGAAGTGGTGCAAGCGCCCAGTCTGGACACTTTCAAGAAACATTTGGACATTTATCTTGCTGGGATCCTTTGACCCTAGCTGACTTCCTGCCCCTTGGAGGGGGTGGGGGGGACCTATAATCTTATGAGGTCCTTTCCAGCCCTAATGTCTATGAGAGGTTACTCACCACCTGGATAGGGGAAATGAGGTTGATGTCATATATCTGGACTTCAAAAAGGCCTTTGGCCTGGCGTCCCATGAAGTCTTCATGAAAAAATCGGGAAAATGCAATCTCAACTACTTTATGGTCCTATGACTATGTAACTGGCTCCATGGTAGAACCCAGAGAGTACTGATTGATGGAAATGAGTCATCATGGCAGGGGCGACCAGTAGCATCTCTTAGGGTTCAGTACTTGGACCAGTGCTTTTCAACATGTTCATCAATGATTTGGATTCAGGTATTAAAAGTGAACTGGCAAACCTCACTGATGACACCAAACTATGGGGGAGTTTGGTCACGCTTGAAGACAGGCTGGCAACACAGGCTGAACTAGACAGGCTTGCAAGGTGAGCCAGACCTCAACCAGACACCATTGAATACAGAGAAATGTAATGTGCTGCTTCTGGGGAGAAATAATTCACAACACAGGCTCGGCAGACCTATGCTAACTAGCATCTGAATGAGACCTGGTTGTCGTGACAGACAACAAAATGAATGTGAAGCACCAATGCAATGCTGTAGCTGGCATACCTAATCAAACACTGGCATGCATCTATGGAGGCATCTCGAGCAAGGCTAAGGATGTCATCCTCCCTCTCTGCTCGGCCTTAGTGAGACCACAGCTGGAGTTCTGCATCCAGTTCTGCACTTCAGGAAGGATATGGAGAAGCTTGAGAGAGTCCAGAGGAGGTCCATGCACATGATTAGAGGCCTAGAGACCAGTTCATATAAGGAGAGGTTGAAAGACTTGGAACTGTTCAGCCTGTAGAAGAGACGACTCAAAGGGGACTTGGTGGCAGCCTATAAGTATATCAAGGGCGTGCATCAGGGCCTGGGGAAGCATTTGTTAACTAAGACCCCCCAAGGAAGACAAAAAATAGTGGGCACAAGCTGATTGAGGATCACTTCAGGCTAGACATAAGGAAAAAACTTTTTTACGAGTTGAGTGTTAAGGAACAGCCCCCACCCGCCCCCCAGGTGTGGTACAGTCATCCACCCTGTAGGAAATGGACAGGTGAGTGATCTAAAACCTACTGTCTGTCTAAGAGAGCTTCAGGGTGGGAGCAGGGGGAGGGGTGGAAGGTAGTTGCTGGGCCAATGTGGAGGAGGCTGAAGGGTGGGAGGCATCACCACAATGGGGGCTGTGGACTCCATCTTGGGACCCCCAGCTCCCAAGGCCCCACCCCTGGGGCCCAGTCTCCCCTTTTGGGGACCCTGGACTCACAAGCCTTGGATACATTTGGGGAAGATTTGGGAGGAGGCTCCCACAAGGTGGAGGTAAAGATTAGGCTCCAGGTCCTGGGTCCCAATTTTGTTTCCATCAGTGCTTTCACCCAACTCCTGCATGCCCTACTCCCTGCTCTTGGCTACACCTAAAAAGATGTCAAGGATGCTGAGGTCCAGCTTCAGGTACACTTTGGCTTCCATATCCTCTGATGATGTGGGGACCAGCACCAATGGGTGTTGACAACACCCTTCAGGGTGACAGAGAAGTAGCCTTTGCAGTTGATGAATGCTTGGGTGGCCTGGGCCAGGCAGAGGATGGGAATGTGGGTGTCATCCATGGTCCCCATGCTGTTGGGGAAGCCCATGAGGCAGAAGCTGGTGACCACCTCCTGTGGGTTGACAAGTCAGATGAAGTGGTTTGCCAGGATACCTTCCTGGATGGACACCTTAGCTTTGGTCTTGCCCACACTGAACTGGTTAATGACATAGCAGTAATTGCTGGGGGTAACCAGTAGGGCTGTGAAAAACAGCACTGTTTCATTTCCACTTCCATTTTGCACTTTGACAGGACAGCAGTCCATTTCAAGTTTCATTTCATTTCAAAACACTGTTCCATTTTGTTTCATTGAAATTGTTTCTCTGTTTTGATGCTGTTTTGACGTTTCACTCATAGGCTATAATGGGGAAGCATGAAACTGCCTATAACTTTGTCATTTTTTGGCATATTTAGATTAAAACAGCAGGTGTGGTAGCTCATTCTGAGGGCATGAAATATGTCATGTTTCAAGGATATAGATGCAGAGGTTTCTGGGAATCTTTACCTCAAATTCTTGAAAGCAAAACTGATGTCACATGTATATGTTAAGGCAGAGAGGGATGAAAACTGCCACCTTGGTAGCACCTGCTGAGGCCATGAAGCCTGACAGGTGTCAAGGAGATAGGTGCAGGGGTTTCTGAGAAACTGCATGTCTAACTGCTGACAAGCAAATCTTGTGACATGTGACTTTGTGTGTGTGTTAAGGCACGCCCTCACTGGTGCTGGGGCCTCTATATGACACGGTAGTGTGCCCCAGTTAGGTCTCCTCCTCCCCTACAGCCTTGGTCCAGTCCACCACTTTAAATAACAATAGGTAATAACTCAGTGAGAGCAGCAGCACAGTAGCACCAGCAGCATCTCAGGAAGCCAAATTGTGACAGAGCCTTTCTGCAGGAGCTTCTTCTCCAGTAGCTGCCAGAGAACTCTCCCTGCCATCCCCAGCCCTGAGGCTTAGATGTGCCCAGAGCCCTGTCTCCTTCCTGTCAGCTGACTGGGGACAGGTGCTAGGGATGTTGGCCTAAGGACATGGCACTGGCAGACAAGGTTCTTTGGGTCAATCTGATCTGGTATCTTTTAGTAGACCAACTAAATAGTTACAGAAATATATCTTAGCAAGGTTTTGGGTTGAAAAACTCTTTGTCAGGCCAAGGAAACACTAGAATTTGGTGTGTGTGCTGTTCCTGGATGGAAGGAATAGTAAAGAAGCCAGAGGCTGGCATGCAATGCAGGCAAGAAAGCCAGTCAGTGAAAATAGAAATGGAGGCATTAGGGGGTGAGGGACAGGCTGGGGGTGGGGGGAAGGGGGATGTAGCAATGTAGGTAAAAGTGGAGAAGTACCTCATGAACTCAGTACAGACATTGGAATTATGACACACTAAAATCTGCCGGTCATCTGACTCCCTAGATACCTCTCCACTTCTACCTGTGCTCCTACAGTTCCCCTTCCCCACCCACCCCAGCCTGTTCCTCACCCCCTGATGCCTCAATTTCCGCTTTCACTGACTGGCTTCCTTCCCTGCACTGCATGCCAGGCCAGCCTCTGGGTTCTTTACTATTCTTTCCATCTAGGAACAGCACACACACACATACCAGCTGCAGGTGCTTCCTCAGCCTGACAAAGGGTTTTTCAGCCTGAAAGCTAGCATCCCAGGGAGATAAGCCGAGCTCACCTGGAGCCTCACAACTTCACTGAAATGAGCAAGCCTCAGGTCTGCCAAAGATGTGACAAGTCTGGGCTTTCCCCAGCCAGGACTGTGTGTGTGCATGTGGTGGCTGGAGGTTATGGCACCTCCTACCTGCCATTCTCCAGGAAGATCTGTGGTCCTGCCATTTCCTGGGGCTGCCATGCTGCCAGGAGTCCCAATGGGCCTCCTGGCCCTGGCAGAGTGCACTTGTAGTGGTCATGCCCAGGACCTTGGTTCTCCTTTTTTCCCATAGCCCCAGCCCACACCTCCATGTTTGCCCTGGCATGGGAGCTCAGCAGTGACATGTTCTTCCCCTGCTTCCTGATGATGCAGTGAGTACCCCCTCCAGCTCAGACAGCGGGGCATTAAATGGTTTTTAAAAAATGAAAACAGGAAAAAGGTGTGGATGGAGTGAGAAGGGTGGCATTCAGAGATTCAGAGATTCATAGAAGTAGGGTCAGAAGAGATCTTGTAGATCATCAAGTCCAACCCCTGCCCTGGGCAGGAGAAAAAACTGGGCTCAAATTACTCCAGCCAGGTACACGTCAAGCCTCCTCGTAAAGACCCCCATAGTAGGAGCCATCACCACTTCCCTTGGAAGTTGGTTCCAAATCCTAGCCACCCTGTCTGTGAAGTATTGCCTTCAAATGTCTAGTCTAAACCTACTCTCTAACAACTTGTGGGCATTATTCCTTGTTACCCCGGGGGATGCTAGGGGGAAAAAGATCTCTCCCAAACCCTGATGGTCCCCCCTAGTGAGTTTATAGATGGCCACCAGGTCCACCCTCAGCCTTCTCTTGTGAAAGCTGAACAGATTTAGGTCCCATAGCCTCTCTTCATACAGTCTGCCCTGCTGTCCCCAGATCATGTGGGTGGCCCTCCTCTGGACCCTCTCAATGCTGTCCACATCCCTCCTGAAGTAGGGCACACAGAATTGAACACAATACTCCAGCTGCAGCCTCACCAGTGCTGCATAGAGAGGGAGGATCACT
>NW_017729024.1:84178149-84178981 GCF_001723915.1 Gavialis gangeticus
CTCTGGACCCCACCATGGAAGCCATGCCCTTGGCCCACATCGGCAGCACCTGTGGTGGAGGAGGAGACTGGCTGGTGGATTATGTGCTAGCATGGGACAGTGGATCCTCCTCTTCCATGTCCCCCTGCCTCTGCTGTTCTGTCTCCCTGACTGTCTTCACCAGCACCTCTGTCCACTGATTCAGGCTTTGGCTGCTGCATATACTGCCCTTTGCCCTTGGGCCACATGTGGTGGCCAGCACATGGACTGTACTGGACCACAAAGGATCAAGCCATTTCCTGATGCCCTTCTTCATCTGTCTCACTGATGCCTGCAGGTCTGATGACAAAAGCTTGCCCCAGCTAGAAACACTGATCCCCTGGAAGCTCTCCATTTGGCTCTCAAGTTCCCTTACTATGGGGATCATTTGGCTAAGGAGGGCATTGTCAATGCTGAGGGTTTTGGTGGCCTTGAGGAAGGGTTTCAGGACCACCAGGATCTGAGAGGTGGTATCCCATTCAGCTCTCTTAAGGGGGCTGCTGATCTCAGTCTCCCTGAGCAAAGCCATCTCATGGATGGCCTTCCATTGCTACACCAGCCTCTTGAGCATCAGCTATGTGGAGTTCCACCTAGTCCCCACATCCTGCATGATTTTGTGCTTCGGGATGTTCAGCTCTGGTTAGTTGTCCTGTAGCATCTTTCCCCCCTTGATGCTCTGGTGGAAGTAACCTGCCACCTTCTTACATTTTGAAATGAGCTTGATGGTGGTGCTAGCACTGTCACCAGCAGCCCTGTCCCCCTCCAAAGCGTCCCTGACTATGAGGTGTAATTATGTGTCATAAAGCAGATGACA
>NW_017729024.1:84189082-84189297 GCF_001723915.1 Gavialis gangeticus
ATCACGGACCACCTTGACCATATTGGCCCCATTGTCAGTGACCATGAACCCATGGGTGAGCTTGCCCTACCCAATGAGCAACCCTTGCACCAAGTGTTTCATGGCCCCCATGATCTCTGTTGTCTTGTGGGACTCATCCATCACCTCAGCTGGAAGGGGAGCCCACCAATGGCCTGACTGGTTGCACCAGTGCCCTATGAGAGAGAGATATACAT
>NW_017729024.1:84194297-84200424 GCF_001723915.1 Gavialis gangeticus
GGAACACTGGTTGGTGGACAGGACAGGTGTTCCCGGGCAAGAATGGCCAGATCCAGCCACATCTGACTGTGGCTGGCCCAGTAGGCCAAGGGGTCGCACAGCAATGGCTCCACATCCTCAGTGAGATAGGCAGCCACCAATGCCTGAGCACTACCTGCCTGATAGTGTGGCCTGGTGCCTCTGGACCCCACCATGGAAGCCATGCCCTTGGCCCACATCGGCAGCACCTGTGGTGGAGGAGGAGACTGGCTGGTGGATTATGTGCTAGCATGGGACAGTGGATCCTCCTCTTCCATGTCCCCCTGCCTCTGCTGTTCTGTCTCCCTGACTGTCTTCACCAGCACCTCTGTCCACTGATTCAGGCTTTGGCTGCTGCATATACTGCCCTTTGCCCTTGGGCCACATGTGGTGGCCAGCACATGGACTGTACTGGACCACAAAGGATCAAGCCATTTCCTGATGCCCTTCTTCATCTGTCTCACTGATGCCTGCAGGTCTGATGACAAAAGCTTGCCCCAGCTAGAAACACTGATCCCCTGGAAGCTCTCCATTTGGCTCTCAAGTTCCCTTACTATGGGGATCATTTGGCTAAGGAGGGCATTGTCAATGCTGAGGGTTTTGGTGGCCTTGAGGAAGGGTTTCAGGACCACCAGGATCTGAGAGGTGGTATCCCATTCAGCTCTCTTAAGGGGGCTGCTGATCTCAGTCTCCCTGAGCAAAGCCATCTCATGGATGGCCTTCCATTGCTACACCAGCCTCTTGAGCATCAGCTATGTGGAGTTCCACCTAGTCCCCACATCCTGCATGATTTTGTGCTTCGGGATGTTCAGCTCTGGTTAGTTGTCCTGTAGCATCTTTCCCCCCTTGATGCTCTGGTGGAAGTAACCTGCCACCTTCTTACATTTTGAAATGAGCTTGATGGTGGTGCTAGCACTGTCACCAGCAGCCCTGTCCCCCTCCAAAGCGTCCCTGACTATGAGGTGTAATTATGTGTCATAAAGCAGATGACAACAAAATTGGCATCACGGACCACCTTGACCATATTGGCCCCATTGTCAGTGACCATGAACCCATGGGTGAGCTTGCCCTACCCAATGAGCAACCCTTGCACCAAGTGTTTCATGGCCCCCATGATCTCTGTTGTCTTGTGGGACTCATCCATCACCTCAGCTGGAAGGGGAGCCCACCAATGGCCTGACTGGTTGCACCAGTGCCCTATGAGAGAGAGATATACATGATCTCCACCCCAGCTGCTCCAGATATCTGAGGTGAAGTGTAAGGCCACCTCCGGACCTGCCTTGTGCAGCTTTTCCCTCAAGTACTTTCTGCATGCCTCATACAGGGATTGCACCACTGTCCTGCTGAAGGTGTTGCTTGTGGGCACTTGATAGGATGGGGCCGCAAGTGCCATGAGCTGCCAGAACCCTGGCCACTTAACTAAGGAGAAGTGCTGGCCATCCAGAGCAAGCATCTCCCCAATGCTTGCTGTGGATGATCTTGCTTGCCCTTGCAATGCATCCCCCTTTCTGTCTGCCTTTCCCCCACTGTTCCAGGGTGTCCTCCCTCTGCTTTGGGAGAAAGGGGGCTTTGGAGCAAGAGGGGGACTTCCTTTTGGGCACAATCCCACTGGTGTCAGAATGAGGAGGAGCAAGAACAAGGCGGCGGGGGGAAGGGTGTGCCTGCAGAGATGCATCAGCATCCCCGTGGTGATCATGTGTTTTGTTCCCTTTCTCTGGCTTGTTTTGTTTTGGTAGTGCAGGCTGATAGCATATGTGGGATCATCTGCCATCTCAAAATGATCCCAAACCACACTACCTGCTTACTTGTGGGGTGCAGGCGCATGTGTGGATGCTACAATTTCCCCCTCAGCAGGCAGAGGGACAGCAACAGGAGGAGCAGACTCAGCTGACCCGCTTGCCTCTGCAACCTCTACCTCAGCCTCCTCTGAAGTGCCTTCTGGGGAAGAAGACCTGGCTGTATGGGAAACTTGAGGGGTGTGGAGCACAAACTCAGATGATTCCCCCTCCTTCTCCAGAATTTCCCTTGCTAGGGCACAGATTCAGATCCAGCTCTTCCTCTGGCACTGGAAGGCTCAGCATGGGAAGTGAAACAGGGGTGGAGGAGACTGTCATGCTGGTGCTGCTGCTTGTTATTAAGGTGGTAGTGAGGGGAGGGGTCTATGGCTGGTGCTCTTGGAGGGGATGCAGACTCAGGCACAGGCAGTGGCACTGGCACTGGCACTTCTCCCCCCTCCTTGATTCCTGTAGCACTAGTGGAAGCCTCATGCCTGGTTGTTGTAGCTAAGAGGCTGCACCTCAGGTTGGGGTGGGGGGGACTTACAGCTTTCCCTCTACCCGCTCTTGCACCCCTCCCTCAAGGCTTGCCAGCTGCCTTTCCAGCATGTTTCATGGTGTGTTTCATAGTATGTTGTCTTTGCCTTGCTGAGCTGGAAAATCTTGCTTCTTCTGATGTAATGTTCTCACTTATCTGATTTATGCAATATGTGTAGATATTAAGATAATTGTACGTATGTGTATTTATGTAATATATGTATGTTTGTTTGTATGTATTTATGTAATAAATAAAATAAAAATATATAAATGTATGTATGTGTTTTCCTATATAAATTTTATAGTATAATATGCAATATAATTATGCTGTGCTTCTCTGCACAGAGAATGGAATGCACACTGTGAGAGAGAGAACAGATTTGAAAAGAATCAAAATAGACTAAATAAAAAGAGGATTTTGGGGAAGGAATACATTTAAAGGAATCAATCAATGAATATAATAATAAAATAAAAGGGTATACAAAGAAAGCAAAAGGTGTTGCTGAATCCCACTTGCTAGGCTAGCAAGTAGGAAATCAATGGATGTAGCCTTTGTTGTCTAACGCAGCTGGGCTTCTGCAAGATAGCCCAGTAACTGACCCCAAGGCTGAAAGTAGCCCAGTTTAAACAATGCTGCTTTTTATGCTGTTTTTCCATCCCCCCCCAGAGCACTGGGATTAAAAGGGACCTCAGGGAAGGTTCACAGTCACTGGCCAGCTACACAGTCAATAGGAGAGCAGTCCTTCCCCCCTCCTCCCACTCCCTCTCATAACTTTCTGTTTCCCTGAAGGCAAAGCTAACTTCAGCTTCAACACTTGAAATGTTTCAAAATGTTTTGACTACCCTCATTTTGTTTCAAGGCTGTTTCAAAGCCCTTCATTTCATTTCAATTTCACTGTTTTGAGTTTGAAATTAGTCAAAACAGTGGCAAAGCAAAACAGCTGGTGAAATTTTGCACAACCCTAGTAGTTAGCTTCATGACTGTGGTGGTCACCCACTTCTCTGGAGTGAGGAGTGCCTGCATGCTGATATCCTGATGTACAGTGTTGGGGGGTCAGCTGGGCAGTGATGTCCAAGAGGGTGGCCCACCACTTGCAGAAGGTCTGTACCCACTGCTCATCATCCAGCACCAACTTGTGGGAGTGGATTGTCATGAGCCCAGTTGAAATGGCCCTGGGATGGCAGGCTGACCCCCTGGGTCTCTTGCTGGCCAGGGCTGCTGCAACCTGGCTCGGTGTGCTACAGTCTGGTTGCACATATAAGTCATGCACCTGGGAGCTTCCCAGGAGCAATAAACTGCAGAAAAATAAGCTCTGCAGTTTGTTGCTGCATATTAATGGCACATGTATACATATCCACCAATACCTTGCCAGTAGGGCTGTGTGAAGCTTTGGGTGGTGATCTGATTTGAAGAAGATTCAGCTCGATTCAGTGACTGAATCTCTGAATCTGAATTGAATCAGGGAACCAATTAAAAGGCTCAAATTGATTTGAAGCTCTCTGAATCTTTGGAAAAGGTTCAGAGAGCTTAGATGATTCGGATAGTCCCTGGTGGCTGCAGCAGGGAGCTTCAACTGGACTTGGAACCATACAGGGGAAGCCATAGGGGGTTGGGGGGCTTAAATGCCTCTACACTAATGCTCATAGTATGGGGAACAAGCAGGAGGAACTTGCTGTCCTGCTAGCTAACAAAAACCTGGACATAGTAGGGCTCACTGAAACCTGGTTGGATTCAACCCATGATTGGGTGGTAAACATTAGGGGCTACAGACTGTACAGGTAGGATAGAATGGGGGGGAAAGATGGGGTGTGGTGCTTTACATCAAAGAGCAATACACGTCCTCAACAAACAAGATGGGGTCAGAGGAGGGGCAGACTGAAGTGCTCTGGGTAAGAATACAAGGGGGTCATGGGGAAAGGGACTTAACGGTGGGTGTCTACTACAGACCACCCAACCAGGGGGAAGAGCTGGACCGGGAATTCTCAGGTCAGCTCATGGAGGCAGTTAAGTCAAGGGATGTGGTCATCATGGGTGACCTAAACTACCCAGACATATGCTGGAAGGAGCAGTCAGCCAGGTCTGATCAATCATGTAGGTTCCTAGCTGAGATACAGGATCTCCACCTAACACAGGAGGTGCACAGTCCCACCAGGGGAAATGCCTTGCTGGATCTGGTCCTGTCCACAGGCAATGACCTGGTGAGGGGACTGTGGGTTCTCAACCACCTGGGTGATAGCGTTCATTGCTTACTGGAATTCACTATCCAGTGCAGGGTGTCAAAGGCCTGCAGCAAGGCAGTAGCTCTTGACTTCAGAAGGGCCAATTTCAATGAGTTAAGGAGATTAGTAGGAGAGACACTGAGACCCCGGAGGGTGGGGAAGTTGGAAGTCCAAGATGAGTGGGTGTTCCTTAAGGAGATGATCCTCCGAGCCCAAAGGGTGACAGTCCCAAAGTGAATCAAAGGGGGCAAGAGTGCTCAAAATCCCCCATGGCTCACCAAATGCATTCAGGAATGTCTGAAAGCTAAAAAGGAGGTGTACAACTGGTGGAAGGGAGGGGCTATCACCAAGGAGGATTATACTTCCATTGCTCGAGACTGTAGGGAGGCTGTTAGGAAGGCTAAGGCAAAGACAGGACTAAGACTAACGACCAGGATCAAAGATAACAAGAAGTCCTTTTTTGAATATATAGGGAGTAAAAAGAAGGCACCAGGTAATGTGGGGTCCCTGCAAGACATGCTTGGCAATCTGGTGGTTGCACCAGATGAAAAAGCTGACCTCTTTAACGAATTCTTTGCCTTCATTTTTCTGAACAGGGACCCAGACATCTCCCCCACCAGGATTCTGGACAGACTCAGGGGAGGCACTGCCAGGCCTAGGGTCAGGGAGGACCTACTTAGGGAACTTCTGGTGGGGCTGGAAATGTTTAAATCAGCAGGTCCAGATGATCTCCACCCCAGGATTCTGAGGGAATTGGAAGGGGTCAGTGCAGGGCCCCTGTCACAGCTTTATGAGCTCTTGTGGTTCTCTGGCCAGGTGCCAGAGGACTGGAAAAAGCCCAATGTGTTCCCCATTTTCAAAAAAGGGAGGAAGGAGGACCCAGGTAGCTATAGGGGAAGCTAAGTCCTGGGGAAGCTCTTTGAGAAAACTATCCAGGACCACATCGGCGAATGACCAGCAGGGGAGATTATGCTCAGGGACAACCAACATGAGTTCATTAGGGGCAGGTTCTTTCAGACCAACCTAATTGCCTTTTACAATCAGGTCACAAAATCCTTGGATGCAGGTGTCGTGGTGGATGTAGTCTTTCTAGACTTTAGGAAGACCTTTGACACTGTCTCTCACCCCATTCTCATTTAAAAATTAGGTGACTGTGGTGTTGGTGCCTACACAGTCAGATGCGTCACAAATTGCCTGGAGGACCACACCCAGAAAATGATGGTGGACAGGTCATTTTTGACCTAGAGGGATGTGGGCAGTGGGGTTCCCCAGGGTTTGGTCCTTGGGCCCATATTGTTCAACATCTTTACCAGTGACTTGGATGACGGGGTGAAAAGCACCTTGTTCAAATTCATGGATGACACTAAGGTGTGGTGAGAGGTGGGCATGCTAGAAGGGAGGGACAGGCTACAACTAGATCTGGACAGGTTACAGGGGTGGGTGGAGGAGAACAGGATGAGATTCAATAGTGACAAGTGCAGGGTACTGTACCTAGGGAGAAAGAACCAGCAGCATACCTATAGGCTGGGAAACTCCCTTCTCATCAGCACAGAGGCAGAAAGGGATCTTGGAGTCAT
>NW_017729024.1:84201297-84202438 GCF_001723915.1 Gavialis gangeticus
AGAAGGCTGAGAGGGGATCTGGTGTCCATCTATAAACTTACCAGTGGGGACCAGCAGGGAATGGGAGAGGCCCTGTTCCCCCAAGCACTACCCAGAGTAACTAGGAATAACGGCCACACATTGATTGAGAGTAGGTTCAGATTAGATTTAGGCTAGATATCAGGAGGCACTACTTTACAGTCAGGGCGGCTAGGATCTAGAACCAACTTCCAAGGGAAGGCCTTGGGGGTCTTCAAAAGGAGGCTAGATAATCACCTTACTGGGGTCATTTGATCCCAACATTCTTTCCTGGCCATGGCAGGGGGTCAGACTTGATGATCCGCTCAGGTCCCTTCTGACCCTTTCAACTATGAAAGTATATGCACCAGAGTTTATTGTGTCACATTAATATCACATGTAGACATGCCCTGGGGGTTCAAGACAGGGAAGTTGTGGTTGAAGCTGAAGATACTTCAAGTGTGTCACCAAAACTAAACTTCAGTTTTTCAATAAGGGTACTGATGTTGAACATGAAGACAAAGACAGTATAAGTAATGGGAAAAATACAAACTGAAATGGCCATATATGAGGTGGAAGTAAAACTCAAAGAAAAGCATACCAATGAGAGGGACAAAGTAATCTCTACCTCTACCTACTAGTCATAAGACAAGTGAGGTTTGATATTACTTTACAAAAAGTTTTGGTGTTACCAAATCTTTATTCTTCATCAAAAAAATGTATGAGTGGAAAAAAAAAATTACTAGCTCTGTTTCCCCCCCCAAAAAAGGGGGGGGGGGGCAGTGGGGCCTTTTTATGTACATTAATAATGTGATATTATTGATGATGTTATCACTATCTCTTTTGATATTTTTTAATGTTCAGAAACCAAAAAATATAAATCTAGGCACTAAAAAGTCTATAGTCTGCATTTATATGTGTGTGTGTGTGTGTGTATATACACATACATGCATACATATACATATACAGACACATATGTGTGCGTGTGTATATGTATGTGTGTATATATATATGTATGTATGTGTATATATGTGTGTGTATGTATGTATATACACACACATACATATATATAAATCTAGACTACAGACTATATATGTGTGTGTGTATTTTACATACACATACATCTATACACATATCTATACAC
>NW_017729024.1:84207438-84208086 GCF_001723915.1 Gavialis gangeticus
CACCCCAGGATTCTGAGGGAATTGGAAGGGGTCAGTGCAGGGCCCCTGTCACAGCTTTATGAGCTCTTGTGGTTCTCTGGCCAGGTGCCAGAGGACTGGAAAAAGCCCAATGTGTTCCCCATTTTCAAAAAAGGGAGGAAGGAGGACCCAGGTAGCTATAGGGGAAGCTAAGTCCTGGGGAAGCTCTTTGAGAAAACTATCCAGGACCACATCGGCGAATGACCAGCAGGGGAGATTATGCTCAGGGACAACCAACATGAGTTCATTAGGGGCAGGTTCTTTCAGACCAACCTAATTGCCTTTTACAATCAGGTCACAAAATCCTTGGATGCAGGTGTCGTGGTGGATGTAGTCTTTCTAGACTTTAGGAAGACCTTTGACACTGTCTCTCACCCCATTCTCATTTAAAAATTAGGTGACTGTGGTGTTGGTGCCTACACAGTCAGATGCGTCACAAATTGCCTGGAGGACCACACCCAGAAAATGATGGTGGACAGGTCATTTTTGACCTAGAGGGATGTGGGCAGTGGGGTTCCCCAGGGTTTGGTCCTTGGGCCCATATTGTTCAACATCTTTACCAGTGACTTGGATGACGGGGTGAAAAGCACCTTGTTCAAATTCATGGATGACACTAAGGTGTGGTGAGAG
>NW_017729024.1:84213086-84215475 GCF_001723915.1 Gavialis gangeticus
GGGGGGGGGGGCAGTGGGGCCTTTTTATGTACATTAATAATGTGATATTATTGATGATGTTATCACTATCTCTTTTGATATTTTTTAATGTTCAGAAACCAAAAAATATAAATCTAGGCACTAAAAAGTCTATAGTCTGCATTTATATGTGTGTGTGTGTGTGTGTGTGTGTATATACACATACATGCATACATATACATATACAGACACATATGTGTGCGTGTGTATATGTATGTGTGTATATATATATGTATGTATGTGTATATATGTGTGTGTATGTATGTATATACACACACATACATATATATAAATCTAGACTACAGACTATATATGTGTGTGTGTATTTTACATACACATACATCTATACACATATCTATACACATACATACATATACACACACAAACACATATATAGATAATATAAATATATACACGCACATTGAGAGTGTGTGTGTGTGTACTGTATATAATGTATACACGCACACTCAATATCATGTGTATAACACAGTTAAAATAAGTGATTTTTTTTTCCATTTGGAGCATTTTTTGAAAAGCATATTTCAAATACTCTTACTGCTATTCTTCCCTTAAATTGCCTCATTATTACCATTTATCTTCCACTCTTTGTTCACCCAAAACTCTCACTGAGTTTTGGGTGCAGAAGGAATGAACAATCAAGTTGTATGTGAAAACTCACTGATTTGAGACAAAAGTTGTGGTACAATCTGAATTTGACCTTCAGCATGAATGGCTCCACTCTGACATCTCTCTTTTCTGTAATACAGGAAGTAATTTTTGGCATAGATTTTTAAAAAAATCATTAACCTTAAAAATGATTCTGGAGTAAAGAAAAATATCCATCTGCGTTGCCAGTGTGATGAGATGCAAATTTCAGTTAATTTCTTCTTTCAAATTTCCACCTATTAACTAGTTCAAATATTTGCTCAGTTAGTATACCCAGTTTGACTTCTTTGCCTTTGTATTTATGTTTATGATCTGTTATATTTCATTTTGCTTCATCTGTAAATTTCTGTTTACACAGATCCAAATGCAGCAGTTTAACTCACTTGCTCAATTAGCTGGTAGAATTAAAGCTCCAGAAATCCTTAAGCAATTTATTAAAATAAGCTTTACTCATGTGTTTTATCTAAACTGACTCTGCAAGCCAGCAGCACAACAGCTGCCAGCACAGTCAATATTATCAAGATACTGTTTTTCATCCCCTTCTATTCAAGGCAGCTAGTCCAGTGTAAATGAAACTCTCCAAAATGGCATGTCATCACAAACTCAATCAACTTTAGAAATGGATCATTTTAAGGGGATCATTAAGCATTCAAGATTATGAGTTTGATTAAGATAAAATACAGTTGGAAATCAGCTCTGGGGATTAAGGAGAAAATTTATTTTTGTCTGCATTTGATCTTAGAGAGAGAAAAAATATATATTGCTAAAAGCACAAGTAAAATCTATCTCACCATCTACTTAAAAAAAACTGTAGTTTTCTCCTAAGCAACCCCTTATGAATATCAATTCATAATATTTCTACAACTGCAGCCTTTTTTACTTGTATAATGCCTAATACAATAGGGACCTGACCCTTATTAAGAGCCTCGGGATGTTCTTTTAATATTAGATAACAATAGATAGTTCCACATTTCTCTTAGTGTGATTTAGTTAATAATTCCTGTATTTGTGTGTTATATGACTATGGCTAAGTTCAGACATTTGTGGGGGTTGGGGAGACATTAGATTGGGTTAAAAATGGCCACCCACCCTAAACTAGTTTGCCCTGGTGCAGACCTTACACTTAGACCTAGTCTCAGTGATTGGAAATTAATCTAAACCCATAACTGTACAGAAGTTCTGCACATGCAGACTGGTCTAAAAATGGCTGAACTCAATCTAAGATAGACCTGGGTTGATGTAAACTGAAAGTTAATTGATTTAGGTTACAGTGGTGCATGGAACTTAGTGGTGGGCTAAAACCCATAAAAAGTTAACAATCACACCTCATAGAAAGAGTCTGAAAAACAGTTTCTGAATACCATATTTAAATCTGTAAACATGTGCCATAATTTTTCAAAGCAATGTGCCGACTTTCATTTACTTCAGTGGACTTGCTGGTTCTTCAGGACCTTTGAAAATAGGACTATTTATTGTGTTTTCTTAATATACAATTAGGTTACTATTTCAGTTTCCTATTTTTAAAACATTTAGCTCAAAGTGGTGGTTGTATAAGGGAAAAACAAAAATATAAGCCAGATGGTCATTATCTATTCCTTTGCTCTAGTATTCTCCAGTTGTTACTATCCAAAAGAGGAGTATCTAAAACACTTACTTCTATGGGGCTTTTTTCCCATTCTGTAGCAAAACCACCAGTTTTTCTTTT
>NW_017729024.1:84220475-84231993 GCF_001723915.1 Gavialis gangeticus
TCTGTGTAATAAAACTGTTATTTGGACCCCTAAGTTGGGTTTTGCTTTACTATGGTTTGGCCCTGCTCCAATCTCTTCTCTTCACCCCTCTAACTTCTGGCTCATTTCTTCCTCTCCTGCTTCTGGCTCACTGCCACCTCCAACACCTGTCCTGAGCTCCTCTCTGCCTCCAAACCCCCTGTTTCTTTGCCACTGTCTTATCCCCACTGCCTTTTGCTTTTCCCCTCAGCAACCAGGTTTCTGCCTCAGTTCCTTTCCTGGCTGTCTCCTCCTTGCCACCACTTATCTGCCCCCCACAATATATCTCTTGTCTGCCTCAGTTTCCAGCCCCAGTCTATCTTAAGTAAACCCAAGCCTCAGTTCTTCAGCCAGCTTCTCTGTAGTCCACCAGTTCTAATCCCTACTCTGGCAACTTTCACTCCCTACACTTTAACTCTCTCTCTCTCTCACCTGATCCTTCCCCCAGGTACCCCAAGCACACACATACACACTGTACCATCCAAGTTAGGAACTTATCTGTGTGTATGTGTAGGTGGGGTGTGTGTATATATATATGGCATTGTGTGCATGATATACGAATTAGTGATCTGTGTCTAACTTTTGGGATGTATAGTGTATGTACTTGAATTAGTGATATGTATGCATGTGCCTAGGCTGGTTTGGATGTGCATGTGCCTGAGCTGGTAGTGTGTGTGTGTATGCACATAATTGATTTGTGTGTTTGTATATGTGCAATTTTGTCACACCCTCCTGTCTAACAGTGCAATATTGAGATCCTGAGAGTTGGCCTGACCCCACAGGGCAACAATTCCACAGTGCCAAATGCATCAGTTTAGTGCAACTTACTATGTACTAAAACTCATAGGCTAAGTACAGATATTCAGGAAGGGAGGGTCTATGGGGAGGTTAGATCATGTTAAAAATGGTTAGATCATGTTAAAAATGGCCACCTAATCTAAGGTAAGTTGGGATGGGTGTACTAGCAGGGGAGGGTTGGAGGGATGGGAAGACAAGAGGCAAGCAGGCTGGGAAGGCTGGGGGGCAAACAGGCTCTATGGGGGCAGGCTGCATCTGCAGGGGGATGGGAGGCAGTTGCAATAGCCCAGGGATTCTGGGGGGGCAGATGGCATCTATGGGATCAACTGGGCAGCAGGTGGAATCTGTGGGGAGTTGCTGGGGGTCCAGGACGGTTTGGTAGGGGCCTGCAGAGGAGCTTGGGGGGACTATTTTTAGCACCTACCCCCCATCCCTCCCACCACTTCCCCACCACTGATACTTACCTGCTCAGCTCCTGGCAGCAGAAAACATTGGCTGGTTGACAAGGGTGGGTTGAGAGGCCAAGAAGCTAAAAATAGCCCATTGCCAAGGGG
Source organism: Gavialis gangeticus (assembly GCF_001723915.1). Taxonomy (NCBI): domain Eukaryota; kingdom Metazoa; phylum Chordata; order Crocodylia; family Gavialidae; genus Gavialis; species Gavialis gangeticus. Next base: position 84,221,846 of record NW_017729024.1, read on the forward strand.
GCAGGTAGGAGAAGCGCAGCTCTGGGGCTGGGGCCAGCAGCTGGGCTCTCCCAGCCCTGGAGCTGCACAGGTAACTGTATGGAATTTCCATGCACCAGTCTCACCTGAATCAATTAAGTTTCAGTGTACATTGATCCAGGTCTCTAGTTCAGCCATTTTTAGATTCTGGAAGTTACGGTGGATCTCAAGCTCAACATGAGTTAGCAATATGATGCCGTTGCAAGAAAATCATATGCAATCTGCACACAGAATGTGGGGAATGAATATACTGCTCTTTTTGTCGCTAGCTAGAGCTCACTTGTAGTATTATGTTTAGTAGTGTACACTACATTTTAATAAGTTAGAGAACCTGGTGATGATGTAGAGGTGAGTGCCAATGATGATAAAGGGGTTGGGTTCAAGAAATAAGAAAAGGTTGAGGCAACAAGATATTTTTAGTTTGAAGAAGAGGGGTGCGATAGCAGTTGTCCAAATATTTGAAAGGCTGCCATGAAGAAGAAGAAAAAATATTCTTTTTTACCACAGAGGGCAGGACAGTAGCAACAGCTTTGAACTACATCAAAGCAGATTTAAATGAAACTTCAGGGGAAAAACGCTCCCTAACTATAAGAAAAGTAGGACAAAGGAATAAACTGCCTAGGGAAATTGTGGAATCTTCTTCACTGGAAGTTTTCAAGAAGAGACTGGATAATCATTTGTCTGGGGTAGTTTTGGGACATCACATCCAGCATTTGTGCTGAGAGTTGAACTAGATGGCTGTTTGAGGTTCCCTTCAGCCATATGGGTATATTATTCCAAATGTAAATTAAATCCTCTAATTATCAGGGGTGTTTTATATTTATGAATAGGAACAATAATTGATCTTGAGACCGTAAAAGAAAGTGAGTGTCCATATAAAAATCTATTTATTGAGATATGGCATACACCATAGAAAGACAGCCTATGCTGTAGTTCAAATTATCTGCGTTCCCCTAGTTATTTTAAAGTGTCTTGAAAATCAGGCACAATATTTATGTCTCTTAAATACACAGTTAATTCCTCCCCCTACCCATCCTGCCAAAAAGAGGAGGAACGTGAGACGAAGGTCTAGGCTTTGTTGGATGATTCATGCATCTTGAATGCAAAAGGAATTACATTTATTTTCCTTCCATAACATTAAGATGTAATGGAGTCAACCACAGAGTTTCACTTACAACATCAGCAATCCTAATGTGGCAGTACTTTTCTAAGTATTGGTAACATTTTTTCCCATTTCATTACCATCTTTAGTCAACTGTGCTGGAGTCTTTTTCCCTTATTCAAAGAATCTCTTTCCTGACTCAAATTTAGTTCATTCTTGTATCTTATGAACTGGATAGTATTTGTAAAAATGAAAAGCCAAAGAGCATATTTGTAACTGAAAAGTATTTAGTGGAGAAAAATCATTCCAAGTAAAACTAATATTTGAGGAACAAACTGCCCAAGCAGTAATAATTAAATGATACTGTAAGTTTGAGAATTCATATGTGCCAAGAAGCAATTGTCTCTTAAAGGACAGTTGAAAAAGATCTAACCTTATAACCCAGCCTCAGCTAATTACAGTAAGTCATTCCTTCAAAGTACTGATGCATGCTTTGAAACTCTGTGCTGCTTTAACACAAGGGCATCAAGGAGAAAAAAGGGCAATGGCATACACCAGCAAGTGTTTGAAAACCTTTTAATGAGGTAGTCTGCATAAAAATGAGTTTCCTTCTTTGAAACAGTAACATTTACAGTTTAGATTGATTCTTAGTCCCTTGTAATGCATTCCCTTAGGATGTATGATTAAAAATGCTAAACTGAGTGTCATATGAAACAGAAGGGTTGCTGAAGTCAAAAGGATGAACTCTGTACTGCTGCAGCAAGAGAAGAGCTTTTCAAAGTTAGTTACAAAGTGTATTGAAATGACAGTGGCTTGTTTACCATCCTCCAACCTTATTAATTAATTACAATGAAAATACAAAGTTGGGAAGTTAATATACTATAAATTTGACCTTTTTAATATTCTGTATTTTGACTGACCATCTAATCCACCTTTTCCTAACAAGCTGTTGACACCATAGACAAAAACTGAATGGCTGGTGAAACAAATTATGGATCTTTTAAAAGGTTATCCGAATACAGCTTACCGGGAGCTTCTAAAGTGACCCTATGGCACATTTGTTACTGCACCATCATTTAGTACTTCCTTTTGGAAGTATTAAATAATGGCACAAAAACAGCCTGTACTGCGCAATGCTGGCAGCACACGGTTATTTTTAGCCACTACATTGCCATAAGAATGCAGTATAGTGAAGGAACATGTTGCGACAGCGATGTAGCAACTCTTATAAATGTGCCCACTGTTATCTTCCAGGGGACTACTTAGAATCTGAATACATGTGTCCTTTAGATATTGTCTTCAGGATCTACAGGATCCCTTGATCTTTCTGAGTTTGTGCAATTGAATATGCACATAAAAACCCTAATCTTCCATCAAATAACTTTTTATGGTCCTTCTCTTTGGTATAAGACTGAAAACTTATTAAACCTGAACTGCTCAAAATTACACCTTAGAGCAATCATACACGTTAACCAGTTGTTTTATGTGGTGCAGTATAACCTCATAAATCCAGCATGCTCAGGACTGAGTACCTGCCAGAATTGTGAAAATTCCAGATTTTTGAAACTGGAGTGGCGGTCGGTCCCGGAGTTGGGGGAGGTGTTGGAGGTAGTGGCAGCCAGCCCCAGAGCAGCAGCTGCATGTGGAGAGGCAACACAGGGTATGGTGGGTGGTGGCAGCAGCTGCCACATGCAAGCTTCCCCCTCTGCTGCTCTGGGACTGGCCGCCGAACTCCCTGATGGAGTGTAGTCTTTTAAAAGTGCTGGATTTTCAAAAATTCCAGATTTTTTATATCCGGATTTATGAGTTTATACTGTAGTAGTAGTAGTTTACTTACAGGTTTGGCTAAAATAATATGGTAGAATAAACAATAAAGTATTATATAATAATACTTCATTAAGAAGTAGTATTAGTGTGAATGGAAATAAAACAGTCTCAAGCGATATTACTTATTAATTATCTTGATGTTGAAAATGGTCCTGCTGTTTGTGTTGACACTACTGGGGAAAAAAACATTTTAATGACATACATGAATTTATTAGTAAATGTAATTAAAGACATATATTAATGTCTTTACTGATGTTAAAGAGGGAGAGGGAATTTCTTTATCCTACTAAATTACTGATTATGTTTCTGTTCATATTGGTTTGATTTAAATGATGATGGTAGAGGTAGAAACAATTAAAAGATATTCCAAATTATTACCATTTTTCAGGTTTCCTTGAATATTCTGTACAGGAATACAATTTTTAAATTCAAAATAAATCAATGCACTTTCTATGATAGATTGAAGTCTGTAAATGTTTAAACCACTTTAAAGAGAAGCCTCATTCTCACAGACATGGTATTTTGTAATTATTTTAAAATAGCATGTCCCCATTAATCCAGCAATTCTGCTTAACTTTCAATTTTAAAATAGGTGACTATTTTAATCCTTGCCCAAGAGGGTCTCTGACCTTTTATGTGGTATGCCATTATCAATAGACAGAGTGGTTTTCTGTACTCCCTGAAAATAGCATCTTAATAAATGTTTCTTGCTGAGACTGTTATGGCTGAAATAGTAAGCATAACCTGCTCAAAAATTATTGAGATCCTATGAGACTATAAGTGAGACAACAGCAGATGGAAGATAAATATGTGCCATTGGCTACAATTGAAAGTGTCAAAAATAAACTGTAGAGTTGAACAAATAGAGGCAGACAACATGATGTGTCATCTCAAAGGAGAATAGAAGCTGAAGCAGAAATTTATTTTCATAGCTATTTTCCTGTAAGAGCAAAATTCACCTTTATGCAGATGATGTGCTGCGTCTGTGACATAGGGCTTTTGCTGGCTTTTGCACCAGAGTGAATTTCACCCATTAGCATAAGCTTCTGTCTTTTTAAGGGTTGGCTTCAACCACAAAGAAATCTCATCCAAATACTAAATCACCATAATGGTGATGTTGTATGTAATGAAGAAAGAGTAGATCTGTGTGGGGTTTGCATAACAATAGCCTCTGGTCATTATTATCTTGCCAGCTTTCCAAGGCTCCCTCTACACATGAAGGTAAAGTCACAATGGGATCGAATGTGTGATTCACATAATTGCGCTTCCGCCATGCCGCACTTGCATGGCAGGAGGTATGATTGTGGGATCATGCATTAGATTCCACCACACCTTATTGCTGGTGCAGGGGGATCCCAATCCTGGGTTCCCCCTGCACTAGCAACAAGCAAGCTCTTGTGGCTGGGAAACCCTTCCGCTAAGGGGATCCCAGCTATGGGGACACCCCACACATTACCTATGACTAGAAGATTGCTGCAGCTGGGACCCAGAGTCCACAGTTACTGGGGCTGAGAGTCCCCAGCGGTTGCGAGACTCACAGCCCTGGCTGCTCATGGTGCACCCTTGTGGCTGATGGAGCTCCCAGCCACAGGATAGACCTTGCTATTTTTGCAACCACCTATAAAGTTAGTACACATTTTTTAAGTCTACCTTTATAACTAGTTGCAGCTTTTTATTGTGTAATAAGTATTTTTTATGTATAGCTGGTCCCAAGATAACTGTACAATTAACCAGTTAATTGTGCGATACCTGTAATATGTAAAGGGGGCCCAAATGTCTAGATCTTAGTTTTGCATGCTGCAAGAGAAGATGGGATCCTTATGGGGAGAAGCGTAGTGCTAGAGGTGCAGTCTTCTCATACTGCTCTTGGGGTGCATCTCTCTCAGAAGGACTCAATCCAGTTAACATGTTTCCTTGGACCTCTGCCACTTGCTTTTGGAAGAAAAGTAGTATCTCATAGTTGACAGTACTAAATGCTGAAGGTAGGTCCAAGGACAAGAATGGAGATCTAACTTCCTGACCATTGATAGAAAGAGATCACCCAAAGCCATGAATGTAGTTTCAATTCTATGTCCTGGTCTGAATAGAGATCATGCTGATCTGAGGTATTAGCTGAGCATATAGTTGACCTTTTGTTAGCTTTTCTTTGAAGTTCTTCAAGAATGGGATATTTGAAATTAGATTCTTCTTCTTCTCATGTCCTTGTCATAAATTAGATGTTTTTCCAGAATCATGCACAAGTGATGACTCTTTCCATTGCTGCAGCAAGGTCCTCCTTTGTACAGGTCTCACCAAGGAGTTGGCGAACAAGCAGGTGCTCCATTGTCTGCACCTCACTGCGATCACATAAATTTATGTCATTAGCGTAGCCTCATTGATCATGTTTGTTTTTGATCTTCTAGTTTGCATGTGCAAATTATTCAGGCCTCACCATGTTGGCTGGTCCTCCAGAAAGGTCCTCATGGGATTCCAGGTACATTTTAGAGCGCCTGATTGTGTGTAATCTTTCTTTCCATAAACTCAGTCATGCCCTGCCAGTCATTGTGTTCAATGTCACAACACTGGTCATAAATCTCTTGCATTTTAAGCCATTTAGTTACTTCTGGGTGACCACAGAGTGGATGCCTGGGGCCTTCATGTGAAATGAGATGACAGTGAGCTGGAGTGGATCTATCTATGGCAGATTTCTTCATTGTTCATTGGACAGGTGCATGTTTAAGGAAGGGGAATGGAACAATACTTGTCCAAATGGGGCAACATTTATGGCAGTACTGGATAGCATCATTTATTCCTTATTCTCTTTTTTTCCCCCTCTAGAAAAGGCACAAATTGGACTCCCAGTTCTTTGGTAAATATTCCTTTGTGATATCTGATATTTGCTAAGGCATGAATATAAGAAATTCCAGGAATGCAGGCAGGTTATATATTGACTTGAATGAGGGAGGAGATCCATGTTGAACATATGCAATTATTGAAGTGAAGTTTGAGTAAACACCTCCTGATTGTACCTTATTATAGCTTTTCTTACATTAGTGAGAGAGTTGGGTAATGAGGAACAGATGACAGTCATACGATAGAAAACTGTAACAATAGCTCTAAGATCAGTGAAAGTAGTAGTCAACTGAAGAAAATTGACAACTATGTTGTCATTGTTATCGTTATTTTAAAATATTTATCATCAGTAATACTTGGAGGCCAACCATATATAAATCCCATTATTTTGATCTCTTCACAAACGTAGAAAACAGCAGTCCCTGTCCCACAGGACTTTCAAGACAAGACTAAACAGGTGGATGAAACAAATGGTTTAGGGTGGGGAAGATAGGTAACTAAATAGTTAAGTTATGTGCAATTCTTTTAATCAGGAGAAATAATCACAACTCTACTTCTATATATTACAGACCACAGTTGACTGTATGCATTATGGATCAAGTCAGTTTTCAGGAGAAATCTAAAGAAAGATAAGACAATGACATTATGGATTTTAATTGAGAGCTGGTTATTGTTTGTTCTGTGTGGTCACATATATGAAAATACTATGCAATACGTACGGGGTGTAGGCTGTAGCCGTGTTGGTCTAAGGACATAGGCAGACAAGGTTCTTTGGGTAAATCTGAGATATTTTATTATCTATTCTTTTATTTTTATTATTCTTTTCTTATGTATTCTTTAGCTAAATCTGATATCTTTTATTAGACCAATTCAAATAGTTGGAAAAATATTTTCCAACTATTTGAGTTGGCCTAATAAAAGATATCAGATTTACCCAAAGAACCTTGTCTGCCTATGTAATATGTACTAGATACAATATAAATATCATATGCCTATGCATAGACAGGTAGAAGTAGAGTTTTGATTATTTACCCTGATTGAAAGAACTGTACTTAACTTAATTATACATAGGATATATTTAACATTTTTTTGAGTGAATATTGATTATATGTAATAAAGAGAAAGTGACCTCCTCATCTTCTATTTTGTTCCATAGTTTTGTCACATAGCAGAGTATATGGTTTCATTATAGAAAATATGTCCTCTCCACACATCTATTGCTGATGTTTTCAGTTGTCAAGCGAAGGGCAGAAGAATAAAAAAGAGCAAAAATTTGGAAAGTGAGAATGCTATTTAAAAAAGCAAATGTCTGGTGTGGCTTGAAGGAGTAAGAATAAGAATTAGATTGGAATAAGGAAGGTAATGAAGAAAGACATACCCTATATATTATGGACAATATATTTAATGTTTAATCAATATACATTCATTTGTTGTTGTTTTTTTCTTTTTTAATGCTAGTGATTTGATTTGTATTGAGATGAAAGTTTGGATCAAATAATGTAATTAAGCCATGATTTGGTTAGTTAGTTTTTCTGTAAGAATATTGGTACTTAATGGTATCTGATTATCCTGTATTTAAGGATCTGAATATTATGGGACAAAATCCACCCTGATTTATAACTTATGCAAAACAATTAAAGTCATGGCATCATGTAAGACAAAAGTCAGTCCAGACTCTAAGCCCCTTTGCCCTGTGCTGAAGTATGTTTTCCTCTTCATGAAGGTGAGAAACAGTTCCAACTGCTAGCCGGACAGGAATTCATTTGATATATAGAGCCACTATGACTTTTAGAAAATAGAAGCATTTATCTAAGTAAACATCCAAAGATTGTTGGAAAGGGATAGTGATACAAAGCTTTTAAGAAAGGTACGTCTCCTTCAATCTCAGAGGTAAATCAGAGTCAAAATAAATTCAATCAGACCCCAAGGAGCCTAGCTCACTATTTTGGTAGACACTGGCTGCATCTACACAAGATGCTGACTACACAGTTGTTATTGTGCAGTCATTTACTACTTGCATACCCAAGTACTAAATGACTGCACAGTAACTGGCATTACTGCACAGTATTGTCCTCACACAGCTTCCTGGTGATGCTGATTGAGCAGTTAGCAACAAGCTACTGTGCAGTAAGCATCTCATGTAGACACAGCCACTAGCAGGGGAAAAAAATCCTTACCCAACCTTGTTGTAGATAAGGATTCAAAAGTAAAAGCCTTTTATAACAGTCTATCTAATAGTATATAACTATTGCACAGAGTTGTCCTTCAGCTTCATGAATGTTTGGAAAGTGCTGTGTGTGTGTAAAGCACTAATACAAAGTTCAGTGCTCTGTGGGGAGTAACCTTAAGAGGAAGCTGGAAACCGAAAGTTTTATTTTAATTCACTGTTCAGCAAGGGTTTCTCTCCCTCCCAAGAATGACTAAATATGCTAAAAATCAATTTAAGAATGTACATTCTATTCCCCCACCGCACAAAGAAATAATGATGGCTCCTTTATGTCACTTTGGATCATTTGTAATGAAGCACGTGCCACTTTTGCAATATACCTACTTCTTGGTGCTTCTTGCTCCTGCATATATCACAGCACATCACCACTCTGCCACCACCAAGAAGGGAAAACCAAAGAAAAAGGATGAAATAAGTGAAACCCTTCTCCAGTGAAGTTTGTTTTCTTACTTGCATCCTCCCTTCAGAACAGGCTGAGCTGTGAGGTCTGACCTGAATGAGAGAAAGAAGACAACAAATAATTACAGTTTTGAGAAGGGCTATGAAGGCAAGAAAAGCTGCAACAGGGAGGGGGTGAAGCATATGCATAATAGAGAGTAGATAAAACAATCTCCTCCAACAGAAGGTTTTGCTGAGAAACATGGCTGCAAGCCAAAACTAAGTAGCTCAGGTCTTCATATAGAGGTCCCACACTAGAAGGTAAAATGAGCACTATTTTCACAGGGACAGTGAGAAAATAAAAGATTAAACAAATAAATAAATAAAAAACCCCAAACAACTGCCCACTCCCCCCATCTAAAAAAAAGAAAAGAAACAAGCTGCCTTAATGTAACTTAAGTAGTGGGAAAAAGAACAACAGTTATTACAAGAGCAAGGAAAGTAACATTTCATCTGGTCTTTCCCAATCTTATGTTTTTCTGATAAATCAGCCTGGCTAAATTGCATGGGCCCTTTCAGCAACTTATACAGCAATTCACGAAGAACTGTCCACGCTTTCTTGACGTACAGTTTGGAGAATGAGGCAGTTGATACAGTGGCAACACCTGGCTTACTTGTAAATTAGAAGCTTGTTTAGAAAACAGAAGATAATATTCGTATTGTTCAGTAAGCAGCTTGATAAATCCCAATACAAGGGGACTCTGAACTTCCAGTTCTCAATGCAGTTGAGTTAAAAAAAGGAACACAAAATAGCAACCCTGAAAATCCTGGAATATTTTGCAGGCAGGTAACAAAGACCTTTACAATGGCTAGATGTAAACTAAATTTCTGACACAAACTTTTGTCCACCTAATATTTAGATTGGCCCAGCTCACTAGAAATCCCACAGACAATGGTAACCACTAGTGTAACGATGGGTGGGCAAGTGGGACATGAACCCTAGGTGCTGCCTAAGGGGGCATGGCAGAAAAGAACAGGGGGGATGGAGGGGAAGCACTTCCCTCTGTACCTTGCACCTTCCTTGCAGTGGCTCAGGCAGCAGGGAGGACAGAGAAGTGGTATGCAGTGAAGGAACAGAAGAAGGAGGTTTACATCTGCTAGGGGAGATGCAAACCTCAGCTCCATTTCTTGCCACCAAAATCCAGTGGGTTTTTTTGCTACTCAACATTTCAACAGAAAAGGAGTAGGTGACATCTTCCTCAGAAGCAGCAAAACTCTAGCTGCTGCTTCTGCTGCTCCTGTGTGGCTGCTGTGCCCTCCTTGCTGCCAGAGCTGGACCCATAGCAGGAAAGGTGGAGGGCAGGGGAGGAGTGCAGTACTGACCAGAGGACAGATCTACATGTGTGCTGGACTGCACAGTTATTACTGCACAGTCATTTAGTACTTGCTTGAGTCTTAAATGACTGTACAGTAACTGATGTTACTGTGCAGTGCCAATGCCACACAGGTTGCTTCCATTGCTACTGCATACTAGCAAAGAGCTACTACACAGTAGCTTGTTGCTACTGTGCAGTAGCATCATCATTATGGTTCATGCCTGCCAACATTACATCACGGGAGCAATGAGCTATGGTGACATAGCTTGTCCCTACAGTAATGTAGTGTCTCGTGTAGATATGCCCACTGTGTAAGACTGAGCAGTTACACCTCTGATAGTATTTAAAATGAGGAGAAACTAGTTCTCTCTCCGGAGACGCAGTGTGA
>NW_017729024.1:84236993-84237599 GCF_001723915.1 Gavialis gangeticus
TCTGATAGTATTTAAAATGAGGAGAAACTAGTTCTCTCTCCAGAGACGCAGTGTGAAATACCAGCCTCAGTCAAGTCAATGGCAAGCCTCCCCACCACCCTCACAGCATGAAACTTGGCTAAAGTTGTAACAAGAACTCTAATTTGACCACTGACAGGTCCAGTGTCTTATGTTGAACCCAATGTTGGTAAATAAAAGCAGCTCCCTGCTCACTCTACTACTCACTTTTTTGCTATCAAAGAAAAAAATTGTTACTGTTGCAACCATGTATCTCTTCTGTACTGTTCTGGTCTGCAAAACAACATTAAGGGGCTTGTTCTCCTAAAATCTGCAGATAGTTTAAGGCTTGATAGTTACAAAAGACATCCATATGGAGACCTCCTTACTTTTACCTAGACTTTGCACTTGGAAATTTTCCCCAAGGAAATACCTGGTGGAGAACAACTAACACTATCATCTCCTCTCCCAGCACATGGAGCCACAATCTTGACAAGCCTCTGTCAAAGCTGTATTGTCCCTGTATGTACCTCATGTCTACCACTTAGCCTGAGATGAAATCCTGTAAGAAATTCTTTTTATCGTGGTCCCCTAAAACCCTTCATTTTG
>NW_017729024.1:84242599-84254692 GCF_001723915.1 Gavialis gangeticus
TGTAAGAAATTCTTTTTATCGTGGTCCCCTAAAACCCTTCATTTTGAATCATAGATAAATTATACTGCACTCTCAGCAGAGAATGCAAGTGAATAGTAGTTTTTGGTCACAGCTAGCATGCAATTGTCACTCCTTTGGATAAGGAAAAACATGAGCATTGCAATCTTATCAGGCACCAGAGGACTAGATGTGAAATATACATTTATCGTAATTTGAGTTTTTAACAGGAAAATAAAGGTTCATCTCCTATATTCAAGGCTGCTTATCACTATTGCTAGCCACATTGCCTCTCTCCATAGCTTTGCATAGAATTAAAGGGTGTAATATGCAAAAATACATCCCCAGAACAATTGGAGCCTTCATTTAAATCTATTGAAAAGCTAAATCTGAATGATACACAAGCCAAAATCACTGATGTGCAGGTTTCTTGCTTTGTTTTCCTGAACTGCAAATCCAGAGCACAGCATACAAACAAAAGCAGACACATTTTACATCCTTGAATGTTGCAAAGACAACATGTACAGAGTGCTCATAAGTGATCCTTTGGGGGGAAATTGGAAAAGAGAAGGATGGAGGAAATATCAGCTACTCAAGGTAGAGAAGAATCAGTCTGGCAAAGCTATTATGAACATTTACCAGCCTAGGGTTAAAATCTATTCACTAATCCTTTACTGTAATGGTAATGATGATGGAATATCCAATGATGTTTTACTCATCCATCAAAAATGTTATTTACCATAGGAGGGAGTGTGGGTAGAATTCTCCAAGACTAATTTAGCTAATAGTCCACAAGAGCAAGATTTTCAACTAGTATGCAAATTCAGACTTCCGAAGTAATAGTAAGTCACTCAAATAGGTAGCCAAGTTTTTCAATAAAGCTCTGAAGCAAAAAGGTCCCAGTGAAATGACTGGGATCTGTTGAGTGTTCAGCACTTTGGAAAAGGCCAAAAGCCATCATATGTAACCATTATTCCTTTTTTAATGTTAGCTAAGATGCAGACTCTATTTAAGCAGTTTTTTACTTTGTCACACAAACTATCTATCTATATTTATTTTAATTCCTAACTGTGCCTCTCATGTTGATACCGTTGCTTTCTAAACCACAATGCAAAGACAGTATGAAGAAAATGAAAAACTGTGTCTGGCCATTATCGTCTTGCATGCTACTCTCCATGACTTCCAAGTGAAAGTAAAATAATGTTATAATATTTTAGTAATAACTTAACAGGTAAGATGGAAAAGTAATTGAGCATCTTATTTGGTTATCCAAAAAACAAGTGAATTTCTAGAAATGAGAAAAAAAGATATTGAGATTTCTTTTCAGTCATTTCATTCAGTTCATAGTGTGCTTATATTTGCTTTTGTTATATGCCAAACTTTCTCTCTCTCAGAAACATTGTCTCTTCATTTCATTGAAACTTTTTGTGTGCCCACCATTAGCTTTTATTATGTATCGAATTCTGTAACTGTATATATTGGTTGTCAGAAGGTAATTTTTCTTACCAGGTGTCCTCAATACCCTGCTTCAACTGTTAGAGCTGATGTAGATTCTTGCTCCTGCTACCTTCATTACATTCCATAGCATTGCCTCAGAAAAGGTGATTTTGATGGTTATACATTTTTATCTTATCAGGAAGGTTTTGTATGTCATTCAGATTCCTGGTAACCTTACTTCTGACTAGATTTCAAATGTTTGATTTATAAAACCCCTTTATGCTGTTCTTTTTATGTAATTTAGGGAGATGAAAATGTTGGGTACTGGAGATGGAGTATAGGGTTCTCTGCAGGAAAGTGTTTTTTTTCCATGGTATAGGTTACCATTATTCCCCCTTTTTCCTATGGGGATTTCTCTGCATTAAAAAATGCTGAGCCAGTAAACATTAATATGTTATAGAAGATTCACCCCTTCAATATCTAATGATTCTACCTGTGTAGTTTGTTGGATTGTTTAGGCAGGAGCCAAATTGCTTGGAGTCTGGGACAGATTATGGAGTAATAATATAGGAACACTCATCTCTTTATAAACTCTCCAGTTCCTAGTGGTAGTACAAGACCAAAAAATCATCTCAAATAGTTTGGGATATCATTGATTATGGACAACCTACATTCTTAAAGTTGATACATGCTGAAGTGTCTTGCAGATTTAAGGTGTTGTTAGCTATTTTTTATAATCACCTGCTGTTTTTGTAAAGAAACGTATTGGCCTGCTTCTAGGATTAGAGCACAGCTCTTTTCTGCTAATGATAGCAGAAAATGATACAAAGTTCTTTTTTCTTCCCTTTGTTTAGGTATTTAACTTGCCAAAAGCATGTGTGAATTAATACATCTCTTTGCCTCAATGAACAGCTGAAAAGTATTGATTTATACTATGATTCACTTTTTCTGCTTTTATATTGTTCAATATGTCTGTAAACCTTATGGATGGCTAAATTACATGATTTATTTGCTATTCCACTTAAACCATTAATTAATTTGTTTCAGTGATGGTTAATACCTGACTTTTATACAAGTGAATATTATGAGGACACAGAACGTAAATGATCAGATTCTCATCTCAAGGAGCAGCTTCCAAGGAGCTGTGTGTATATCTAGAGCAGAACCCTTAATAATCAGTGATTCTACTTCAGATTTACATCCATGTAAGATGAGAATCTGACCCATAGCCTGATAATATTATGCTGTAGCAGTCTTTCATTTTGGTTCACTGCCTGTAAAGTTTTGAGAGCAGCTGTATGTACCAATTATTAATTCCCATTTCCCTCACCCTCTACGTAAACCAAATAAACAACCCAAACCCCTATGAAGATATAAAATTAATAGTGTGTAATTATAGCTTAAATGATAAAACCAAGCTAGTTGTTGCCCATGGAAGGGTAATAATAAGCAGAATATTGTTGTTAATCATTTTAATGTTTATAAAAGAAATGTTTTAACCAAAACACTAGGGCTAAAAAAATGAAATGTCATTCACCCTCACAAAGGCTGCGCTAAGTACAAGTTAGCCATACATGGTTCATCAAATCCATCAGAGGAAAAGAGGAAGGGGCAGAAATATCAGAGAAGAGAAGCCACACTTCTGATTATCTATATCTATATCTATACATCTATATAGATATAGATATATATATATATCTTAATTGGAGCTATATGAAGCCTTCAGATTTCAGTTCACATAGTCTTGCTCCTTTTGAGCTTCATCTGAAGTTTTTAACTACTTTGAATGTTGACTAATGCTGGCAGAATTGAAAATGAAATCAAATCCCCACAACAAAAGGAAGTTAAAGAATATCTGTGGTCAAAATCAGTCCCAACACACTGAACTTTTAGAGTTTGTCAAACCTGAGAACAAGACTTTAAAAGGGAGGACTTCTGTCCAGTGAAGGGCTTTCTGAAATAAATACAGCTGGGATACTAAAATCCAAGAACTAGAATTACTGTAGAAATGAAACAGTAGTCTAAACCTCACTGAAGAAGACGGTTGCCTGCATTTTATTTAATTGTGCAGAATATAGGAACTGAAGGCTCCCTTGATGCCCTAAAGAGTTGTTTTCCTTTTTTTTTAATCTTTTTTTTTTGCATGAGCCAACAGGGACCAATCCTTTTGCAGATTGTGAAAAGATATGTATAATTTGTTTACATTTCATTTGGAATGTTTTATACCTCTTTGTAAGACAGCAGAGATCAGTCAGAGGGCTGTTAGCTATACTGTTGAGTTAGCCTACCAGATTTGCATCTTCCAGGAAACCTCCAAGATGACCAAGACTTCTTTTCTTGTCTAAATGGTGTTTTTAAAGAGACCTAGTTTATGACAAGTAGTGGAGCACATGGGTATGATCTCAAGCTTAGCATGGGATGAAGAACAGGAAGCCTGAAGGTGTGGATAAATGAAAACATAGCTCCAGTGTAGCATGGATCCTTGACACAGGAACAACTTCAGACTGCCCATCTTGCAGATGATATGCAAGTCAGTGACCTAACACAGGGGTGTTTAACTTCCAGCCTGCAGCATTGTGTCATCTGGCCTACAGAGCTTCCCACAGTTCCAGAAATTCAGTGGTGGGGTGTGGACAGACAGCCTCCATGCCACCCATCTAGTCTGTGGGTCCAAAAGGTTGAACACCACTGCTCTAGGAGAAAGAGAATCACAACAACTGGTATATCAACTCCTGACAGGGGTAAAGCCAGCAGTGAAACTGTAAATCTAATAGATAAGACCATAGGGCCAGGATCTGCATTTCTGCTGTTGGGAATGACACTTATCATGAGGGGTCAGGAAAAGTGGGCATTTCTAACCACTTTTCAATGAGTAATAAGAGCCCCTGGAGCATTAAGCTTTGTGCTGGTCCCTACTAGACTGGTCCAGCCCAGGCTGACTATTGAGGGCTTGATCTTCTGGTTATATGAAGTTACTCTCATTTCTTAGCTATGAGTAAAGAGATGCATTGCTATTGGTTTTGTAAAGAAGAGTAGCCCTGGGCTGCCCAATTAGAGGTTGTTCTTGAGAACTGAAGTAATCTTATTGACTGGGACTGTAACCTGATGAGCAGACAAAAATCAGGTGGAAGAGTTGGTCATGGTAATACAGTTTATAAAAATACTCCCATTTGGAGGGTGCATTTAGTTATTAATTATGATAGTGCCTAAGGAAACTAATGGAAAACGTGTAACTAATGGAAAGCTTTATGGCTACTGAGGTTCCCCTAGAGATAGGAAGCATCAAGTATTGAGGGCTAAGAAAGTGAATCTGCTAACATAATGCTTAGTTAGGGGGTCTACACTCTACCAGGTGGATATATATGCAACCTTACCTTTTGCCTACCTGTAGTACCTACACCAACTATGCTGAGGGTGGCAATAGGTCAGGATTTCCCAGGAAGCAACTGAAGCAGGAAAGTTGTCCCTTGGCCATTCCCCAGGAATGATTCTAGCTTAATTCAGAAGCCAGAGAGGGTGAACACCAGATAAGAATTCAGACCTACACTATGCTCAGGTCACTGCTTTTCATGTGAACAACAGAAACATGTTGACTAAAAATGTTATTTTATGGTATGCAGGTATCCTCAGTGTAGAAGCTGAGAGCTAAGCATGTAAATAGGAGCTTTCTCAACTAATGATTCTGATAAGAGCTAATTAACCTTTTACAAGATGGTGAGATGGGTTGAGCTCATAGGCAGATTGCCTTCTAGGGTGGCAAAGAGATACGCAATTATAGCATATGAATCTTCTGAAATCCTGGAAGAGGAAAGGTAGGGAGATTGATACACCTTTACAGACTTATATCTGAGATAGGGCTCCAAACACTTCAGCAAGGCCCCAAAATGGAACAAATGGGTGCTGAACGCTTGAGCATAGAAGAATCAAATAAACAAACCTTTTGAATCCTTTCCTAACTGCAATTTTCTCATTTCTTGGGTGTACCACCATTTGATGTACCACTATTTTAAAATGACTCTAGGACAATGAATTAAAGAAGCCTGCCTCATCACCTCCCCTGAAAATGTGGAAGGTTTTGGAAGTGTTAGAGTGATGTTGTGGTTGTGATAACATTCTTCATCAGGTTTTGGAGGAAATTAGTGTGTTACATTTAGGAATCTTTAAGTTGGGTGCTTGTACATGTGATGGGTGTTTAGTTCCATTTAGTTCTCCCTAAATTGAAATTGTGGGTTTTTAAAAAACCCACCATTTCCACCGTTTCCATTTAGGGAGAATTAAACTGAACTATAAACCCCTATTGCGTGTACACAAGGGTTAGGGCGCCTGATCCTTAGAGTTTACCTGCGTCTCCCCAGGCAGGGGAAGGAGGGGCTGAGCTGGTGGTGGGCCGAGCAGTCCTTGAGCTACGGGGACCACGGTGCTTCCCTCCATGGTGGCAGTGCCCCCCAGGTGGCACCTGCCTCCTGGCACCTGGCCTGGGTGGTCCTGGGGTACAGGGGCCTGGTGCTTCCCTCCATGGCTGCAGTGCCCCCTGGGCATCTCCCAGGTGGGTTGCTAGTGGGTGAGAGCTGCCTGGGGAGCACTGCAGTGATGGAGGGAAGCACTGGGCCCCCCATAGCTGTGGAGGGAAGCACTGGGCCCCCGTGCAGCTCAGGCAGGCAGGCAGGCAGGCTCTGGGGAAAAAAAGGAAAGAAAAGATCAGGCTCCTCACTGCATTATTTTTCATTTGAGCCTGTCTGTACAGGCTGCTGCCAGGTCACACAGTCCCTGAGCTGTGTGGGTTTTGGTGCTTCCCTCCATGGCTGCAGCTCCCCCCTGAACCACCTGAGCTACTTGCCAGTGGGCAGGTGCCACCTGGGGGTAAGTGCCACTGTGGAAGGAAGCACTGGGTTCCCCTACAGCTCAGGGACCTCTCGGCCCACTGGCAGCTCACCACCCCCCACCCTATGCCACAGGAGAGGCAGGTAAGCTCCCACACCCTTTCACCATCCCCACTGCCTTCTGGCCACCTGGGACTGCCCGAGAACAGCTGGTTTGCCACTGGGGAAGAGAGGCAAGGTGGCAGGAGGGCAGCTGGGTGTGTTGGCGGCAGAAGAAGATGGTGGGGATGGTGCAGGCAGTGCTGGAAGCCCACCAAGCCGAGCTTCCCCGAGCATGTTGGTTTCCAGTGCCCGTGCACCACTGCACTTTGTTACATAGCAAACTAAAACACCTTGAAGGGGTTTTAACTCGCTATGTAACAAAGGCATTTAAAGTGGAACACGCCGCTGAGCGTGTAAATGGCAACGTCATTAAAGCGGTGCAAAAAGGTAGTTAACCTGCTTTAAAGGCCAATTTTGTTGTGTGTACAAAGGCCCTCATGGTCTTAGTGCTGTTATCCTTGTTTCCAAGCCTGTTTTTTGCATAGCTTTCCAGAATGCAAAGATGATCTCCAAGTTCAGTGCCTATTCTATGCCACAAGTAGGCAAAGTATTAAAGTACTTCAGTCTACCAAATATATTGGCATTTCATGCCTTCTGAAAGGTTATTGGCAAATCCCATTATGACCAGCATTCTAGAAAATATTCTAATTGCTCTTTGGGCTCTTCTGGCTTTTCATTATGCCTTTTGGTTTGGATGAAGTAGCTGAAAGATTAATGGTTTGAATATCCATTCCATGGAAATACTGAACCACCATGTATTTGGATGTCATATATCACAGTGAATGGGTTACGTACTGACAGAAGCTGACCTTATGATCATTTCAATAAAATGTCAGTCGGTAAATCAATAGATCACTTAGTTTAAATATGCTGTGTGAAATGGTTGGTTTAGAACCCACTTAGCCAAGTACAAACTTGGTGATCTGTTTCCTCATATGAATGTTTCTTTGGTCTGGCTGGATAGGTTTGTACATGGTTCTGCTATGGTCCCTCTGATAGATCCAGGAAAGAGCAGTGGCCTGAAAACAATCCAGTAGAATGAGGTTGTGCAAGGCCTTTTTTTTCACCTTAAAAGACAGTTTACACTGAGAAATGCTTATCAACCCAGAATAAACAACCCTGCCCCCTCTCCCCCTCCACAGATAAATGTTTGGATTTAGGCACAATGATTATCCTTTTGTAAGAAGAGAGCAATGTGAAACATTTCCCCCACTCAAGTCTCAGCACAGAAACATTTACTGGCTACACCTAGCACCATTAGTGGGGGGTACAGTGGAGGACTTCACATACCAGTGCTACAGTGCAGAGACATTAGGCTCCCCCCCACTCCCACCATCTGAATGGGATTTGAACAGAGTTGCTTTCTGGTCTCCATATTTCTACAGAAGTTGTGTGTGAATAAAAGAATAACCTGCTGTAGTTAAACTTATATGAACAAACCACTATATTTAATATTCCATCTACATTCCCAGCCCTGTTGCTCCAAATCCTATCAGTATCAATGTAGGTATATCTGTTTGCTTTTTAAAATTATTTTATTTTAAATCATAGGCACACAGGACAATTTTTAGTGACTGGATTGAGAACACAGGTACCTAAGCAGTAACAAAAAGCCTATTTCTTGTTCTGCACTCAATTTGCTCAATTTCTTCTCTTAGCTTTTAGTAAAAACTCCTTAACATCCATCTGGCTCAAATATTGGGGAGTCTTCTTTAATTCACTGTATGCATTACTCTACTTGCCACATGCATTGGTGGTGAGAATGTATGTGTTCATGTGCCATTCCCTAATATATATTGGTTAGTGACATTGTTGAGCAGCCTACTTCGCTTCTTCTCTTACTGCTTTTTTCATTAAATTTCCTTAGTGAACTGTCTGTCTTGGGTTTCATTCCAGAGCATGAATATAGCCAACACACAATGACAAATAAGAAAATGGCAGGCAAGGCTACTTTTTATTTTCCTGTAATTTGGCACATTTCTGCTCAATGAAGTCTGACAACATTTTACTTAGTTAAAAATTACTCTTATAGTGGGAACAAGGGAACGTTACTCTGTTAGTTGAACTTGTTTCTCATTATTGTTTAAAACTGAGTAAGCTTATGTTTTGAAACCATGATATTTGAGCAGGTTCAAAATTAAGCCAGACAATTTTGCTCATACTTAATAATAAAGCAGATAATGACCCTGCTGCTTGGTTGCCAAGAGGTATTAAAATATAGAATCAATTGAAAGAGCTGCTGACATAGATACTTAAGAGGCTTTGATTTGTGAGGGTTTTTCATATACTTCTTGTGCAATGCAGTGGTGTTAGGTTGATACAGAGACTCAAATCTGAGAGTTTAATGAGGTGTATATAGAGCTGATTTGCCCTTGGTTGGCCTTTTCTTTTCTTTTCTTTTCTTTTCTTTTCTTTTCTTTTCTTTTCTTTTCTTTTCTTTTCGATTTTAACTAAACAACTAGTGGACATAGGAAAACATAACAGTTAGTTACAACAAACCTTATTAGAACTATTATTTTTTGTGTGCACTTTCATTTTCAAAGTATATTAGTTTTGATTTTTTTTTTCCTTACGCAGCTCCAGAGAATGCAAAATGTATTTCCATGCTGCATTAAGTGTTAGTGTATTACATATTGTTGTGGAGTTTTCTGGCAAATACACACTTCTTTTAAATAGTATTGCTGTGAAGGTTTGTAAGCAGTGTGAAGGAATGTAAAATGGATTGTTAAAAAAGGAAGGTAATTTGTAATTATATATGTGTAGAATTACTAATTCATTTTTTAATTCCTTTTTTGGCCCAGTCCCAGTTTTCTATAAATATCCCATAAACTGTAAGAAAAACTTCATGAAGAAAAAATGCTTCGCATATAATTCCATGGTGGAAAGGATATAGGCATTGAGAACAGATGGTCCTTCAACTGAAAAAGACCAAGGCAAATGAAAAAAAACAACCCATAAATTTCTTTTCCAGACTTAGAGAAAACAGCCCAGTCATCAGAACTTAGAATAGACAAAATCCCACAATTCCCTTCACTTAGGGTCAAATCATACCTTTTTCAGGCTAACTTGCTTTAGCTTCAGAGTGATAGAGAGGTCTTTGTCTTTGGTTAATCCAAAATAAATTTAATAAGTTTCAGGCTAACAGCTCCAATTCTGAGACCTCTGCACATTAATCTTTTTAGTACAGACTCCAAGAATAGAAACCTGGCTATTCTAACTTGGCCATCTGGCACTTCATGGATAATAGACTGTGTCCCAGGTATATATATTTTTCATAATACATGTTTTTTAGGTATAAAACAGAGACACTTGATTACTGACTGTAAAACATTCATTTCTATCCAAATGTAGAGACATGTTGAGAGAGGTAGCCTGAAGTGCTAGTGTGTTAGTCTTAAGTCAGGCAGGTGAGATAGATATGTACCTTACAGACTATCTAAAAAAGATATATAGAGAGTTCAAGCTTTTGTGAACTCAAGTTCGCTTCAGATGCACAAGAGCAGTGGTGCTCAAACTTTTTTCCCAGTAGACTAGATGGGCAGTGTCTGGTCTGACTATATTGGTTCCTATCCAAGCCCCAGGACCAGCATGGTGTTCACCATCTGGCCATGCAGAAGGGAACTGTGAGGCAGCCTGGCTTGAGAGCAGCCCTGCAGGGGTGGGGAAGAGAGCTTCACCTGGCCCTGCACAGTGTGGGGGGGAAGGCACATGACTCAGCCTCCAAAGAGGCTCTGGAGCAGTAAGAGATGCGTGGGTGAAAGCCCACTGTGCCCCTGTTCCCCCAAAGCCCCCCAGAAACCCCCCAGCAGCCGCGGAGCCCCCTGCCAACCCCCAGCACAGCCGGAGGTAAGCTGGGTTTTGCCTTGCCCAGGCCCCTACTTTGCCCAGCTCCTCAGGGAGCCACACGAACAGGCTGCGCAAAGAGGTGCGCTTGTCTGCTGGCACATGAGTTAGCGTGGAGTTCATGCAGGACGGTGCACGGGAGGATCTGAGGCCCTGTCTGTGAGCCCCCCAGAGTAGACAGTCCCAGCTGTAGCCAGTCTACCAGTGGCATGCCATGGATGGGCATGCGCTGCACCCCAACGGTCCCCTTGAGCTCTGTGGCCCCCCTCCCAGCACCTCAGAGACTGCTGCCCAAGCAGAGCCCATGGTTCCAGGCTCCACACAGATGGAGCCCATGGCTCTTGGCTGCGGGGGCTGCCTGTCCCTTTTTCAGGCTCTGGGGGCCGGGAGCATGGTCACCTCCCCTTGTGGGGTCTTCTCCCTTTTGGGGTCTCTGGAGTGCCAGCTGGAGGAGCTCTAGGCCACAGTCCAGAGACTGTGTGCCATCAGGGACTGTGAGCAGGAGATAGACTCCTACTGTCTGGCCCTTCTGCCCCAGGAGGCAGAGGGTAGATCATGGCCTCTCTCCAGGACAAAGGAGGATTCTGGGACCTCCCACTCTGTCCAGTCAGAGGCATGGACCAAGGTGGTCAAGGGCCCTAAGGCCCGCCACACCAAGGCACCTGCCCAGCCGGAGCTTAGCAACAGGTATGCACCTATTGCTGCCCCAGCAGAGCCTGCTGAGTAGCCAGCCCCCACAGGCAACACAGGCTCGACTGCAGCTACCACCCCCGCTCTCCCCAGGACAAAACACAAGGTGTTTGTTGTGGGAGACTCCATCCTGAGGAGGACTGAGGGGGTAATCTGCCACCCTGACCCCTTAGCTGGGAAGTCTGCTGCTTCTCGGGGGCCCACATCCAGGATATTGTGGAGAGGATCCCTAAACTCCTCCAGCCCACAGAAAACTATCCCATGCTCCTTATTCATGTGGGCACCAATGACATGGCTCAGAACGCTCTCAGCTGGGTCATGAGGTGCTACAGGGATTTGGGAACGGGGCTAAAGGGTCTGGGGGCACAGGTGGTGTTCTCTTTGATCTTCCCAGTCTCAGGCTATGGGCTGAGGATGGAGAGGAGGATCCACGTAGTCAACCAAAGACTGTGGCGCTGGTGTTATGAGAAAGGCTTTGGCTTCCATGACCACAGCCCGCTCTTTGGTGAGAGGCAGCAAGCGGCTGGGAAGAGATGGCCTCCACCTCTCTCCCCTGGAGAGGAGGCTCTTCTCAGCCAGACTGGCTGACCTGCTTTAAACTTAGCCCGCCGATGCATGGTGGGGGGGGAATACTGCCACAGCTGGCCTGCTGAGCAACCCTTGCAAAGCCAGCAGGCCAAGGCAAGCTCATCCTCCTGCTTAATGCAACTAAGTATGGTGTCATAGGGATAACGGAGATCTGGTGGGACTCCACCCATGACTGGACCAGGGGTATAGATAGCTATACCCCATACAGGAGGGATCGTGTAGATAAAAGGGTGTAGCGCTCTATGTTAAGGAAAGCTACATGTCACTGCAAGCTGATATTGGTGACCAGGGTGGATGACTGGAGACCATCTGGGTTAAAATCTGTGGAGAACACGGCACATGGGACATAACATGTGGGAGTCGACTACAGACCTCCCACCCAAAGTCAAGATCTTGACCAGGAGTTCACCTGGGAACTGGCTGAGGCCACATACTCCAGGACCATGGTTGTCATGGGTAACTTCAATTACCCAGATTTCTCATGGGAGCATGACTAAGCAAAATCCAAGTGGTCGCAAAGCTTCCTCTTGTGTGTGGATGACCTCTACCTGACTCAAGAAATCTATGGGCCAATGAGAGGTAAAGTGCTGCTTGACCTGGTACTGGATACTGGGGA
>NW_017729024.1:84254757-84255617 GCF_001723915.1 Gavialis gangeticus
CGAGCTGGTCACTTTCACCATCTGCCGTAAAGCTGGCAAGTCAGTCAGCAACATGGAAGTCCTTGACTTCAGGTAATCTGACTTTGATAAGCTCAGGAGGCTTGTCAGTGATGTCTTAAGGGACCACGACCCCAGGGAGAGGGAAGTTCAAGAAGAGCGGTTGCTCCTCAAGGGAGCAATCCTCAATGCACAAGCTAATTCAATTCCATCTCGGAGGAAAGGCAGCAAGAGGGCACAGCAGCCCCCCTGGCTCTCCAGGGATCTAGCAGAACTCCTGAGGCTAAAAAGAAAGGCCTACAAAGGATGGAGGATGGGATTCACCTCCAAGGAGGATTATTCTGCACTGGTCCGGTCCTGCAGGGAGCAAACCAGGAAAGCCAAGGCTGCAACTGAACTCCAACTAGCTTCGAGCATCAAGGACAATAAAAAGTCCTTTTTCAGATATGTGGGGAGCCGGAGGAAAAGCAAGGGCAACACTGGACCCCTGCTGAACCAGATGGGGCAACTGACAACTGACGCCCAGGAAAAAGCCAACCTATTAAATGGGTACTTTGCATCGGTCTTTCATCAGTCCCATGGGACGCCCATGCCCGCTACGGGACAGGGAGGTCTGGGTGAGGGAGATCCCCTGCCCTCCATTAATGCTGACCTTGTGAAGGAACACCTTGAGAAGCTGGATACCTTCAAGTCAGCCGGCCCTGATAATCTACACCCCAGGGTTCTCAAGGACCTGGCTAGCATCATAACCCAGCCTCTGGCACAGCCTGAAGACTGGAAGAAGGTCAATGTGGCGCCTGTCTTCAAGAAAGGGAGGAAAGTGGATCTGGCTAACTATAGGCCCATCAGCCTGACTTCTATCC
>NW_017729024.1:84255672-84256030 GCF_001723915.1 Gavialis gangeticus
GGGATAGCCAGCACAGGTTTGTTGCGGGTAGGTCTTGCTTGACCAATCTCATTTCCTTCTACTACCAGGTGACCTATCACCTGGACAAGGGAGAAGAGATTGATGTCATATATCTTGACTTCAAAAAAGCCTTTGCTTTGGTATCCCAAGATCACCTCTTGGCAAAACTGGCCAATAGTGACCTTGGGTCCACCACAATCCGCTGGTTGGGAAATTGGTTCCGTGGTTGGACCCAGAGGGTAGTAATTGATGGAAGTTGCTCATCATGGTATCCTGTGACCAGTGGGGTCCCCCAAGGCTCTGTCCTTGGACCCATATTGTTCAACATCTTCATTAATGATGTGGACATTGGAGTCAG
>NW_017729024.1:84256408-84257220 GCF_001723915.1 Gavialis gangeticus
CAAGACCGTTTCAGGCTGGACATAAGGAAGAATTTCTTTCCTGTCCGAGCCCCCAAGGTCTGGAACAGCCTGCCATCGGAGATGGTTCAAGCACCTACATTGAACACCTTCAAGAGCAAACTGGATGCTTATCTTGCTGGGGTCTTATGACCCCAGCTGACTTCCTGCCTTTTGGGCGGGGGACTGGACTCGATGATCTTCCAAGGTCCCTTCCAGCCCTAATGTCTATGAAATCTATGAAAAGGGGGCATGGCCTGGAGGGAAGGGACATGACCTGGCCTCATGGGTGGGGGGAGGGTCATGATCTAGACCCTGAGGAAAAGAGGGTGTGACCTGGTTCTGGAAGGGGGAAAAGGGCATTGCCCATCCCTACCTGGACCCCTTGGGGGAAAATGAAGTGTGGCCTGGCCTCATGGGGTGGTGGTGGGGAGTGAGCATGGCCTGGCCAAACCTAGCTCTGCATGGAGAAAGGGGGTGTGGCCTGGCTCAACCAGGCCCTGTGGGGAAAAAGGGTGTGGCTTACCTTTGCTCAGGGAAATAAGCATGGCCTGGCTGCAACCCATCCCCGAATGGGAAAAGGAGGCATGGCTCAGCCTTGTCAAGTCAAGGGGCATAGTCTAGTAAGGGGCATAGTCTGGTCCTTCAGGGGGAAGGGGGTGCAGCTTGGCTCCAACCAGGTACGTGGGGCTTGGGGGTTTTGAATTTGGCACGGAAGAGGGTGGCCATATTAATGGTCTCTGCTTCCCTGCTAGAGGCCAGAGGTTGAGCACCCTTGCTCTAGTGAAATTTCAGCAGAGCTTTAATTACTTCAA
>NW_017729024.1:84262220-84269074 GCF_001723915.1 Gavialis gangeticus
CAAGTCAAGGGGCATAGTCTAGTAAGGGGCATAGTCTGGTCCTTCAGGGGGAAGGGGGTGCAGCTTAGCTCCAACCAGGTACGTGGGGCTTGGGGGTTTTGAATTTGGCACGGAAGAGGGTGGCCATATTAATGGTCTCTGCTTCCCTGCTAGAGGCCAGAGGTTGAGCACCCTTGCTCTAGTGAAATTTCAGCAGAGCTTTAATTACTTCAATCCCTCCATCAAACTAATTCTGGAATGCTTCACCAAACAGATTCATTTCCTAGCAACTACAGCAATGGTTTACAATGGCCATGTTGCCACCACATTGTATTAGAAACCAACTGACTGCCACAGCTACCTTCACACTAACAGATTTTATCCTTAGTACATGACTAGATCTATAGCCAAGGTCTATGATACCATAGCTGTTCTGATCCGACTGCCAAGGATGTACACCTTACGGATCTCAAGCAAAGATTCCTACAATTAAAATGCAATCTCAGAATACTCAGATCAACAAAGCCAGGCACAGATCTTACTCCAAACCACTACAGTGCATAACTACAAAAACTCTACATGTACATTTTGTACTTTTTGAGCACTAGTGCTTTTTCACAGAATTGTTTGTAGTGTGTGTGTGTGTACACACACACACTACACACACATACATGCATGTGTGTGTGTACACACACACATATACACACACATACATGCATGCAATCATTACCTATCTATACACAGGTATTGGTGACTGAAAGGTGCTTGTACAGTCACACACTATCACAAGTTTGAATGAAGAGAGGGAGGTTAGTTTTGGAAAGCATTAAACCATACGATTACATCTACCCATGTATATACATGCCCAGTGATTGCATCTACATAACAAGCTGACTGTGTAGTGGCCTTATACTACTACACAGTAGTGCCACATATTTATACAAGTAGTAAATAAATGCACAGTAATGCCTGAACGGTAGCATCTCATGTAGATGCAGCCAGTCTGTATCTACTTAGTCTGGGCCATTTGCAGAATAAAGATCCAAAATCTTCACTGCTAAATGCATACAATTTTGCCAAGGAATAGCTGCTTTCCTAGAGTAGCTTACAAAGAGATAGACCCGAACCAAAAACACTGGATCTGATCAATTCACAGCTGTGTAAGTTTTGATGAATACTTTAAAGTATTTAAAGTCCCCTTGAGTGATAGTTTGGGTATTTATTTAAAGTATACTTGAACAGAACTTGGGACTAGAGCTGGTTGAATTGTTCATGAGAATTATTTGCTCAATTAATTTTAGCATTTTTTGTTGCCATTCTTTGCAAATTTGTCATTTCTATTATTTTAACATTTCCACTAATAGCACAACATGCCATTTACCTTTATTGCTGTATTTCATCTTGTCTGTTTTAGGTCTTGCCTAGGTATCAAGGGAGGAAAACTTCTAAGCTTTTCTAAGTCAGTCTGAATTTATTTATTCAAAAAAGAAGGGGATGTTCCAATCTTTTCTTAACTATTTAGGTCATCCTTAAACTTATTAACATCTTTCAGATAAAGGATTATAGCAATATGTCTCCCAGTTCTTTTCAAGAAAATCTGCCTCATTTTTGAGTAGCTACAACTTTCTCTGCTTCAATGAAAAGAGACAGCTCTGACCTCCATTCTGCAATGGATGAAGGTATTCGTGGCATTTTGCTTAGAGACAATCTACACTCTTGTCACAAAAGTCAAACTAAGATTTATAAGATAATGCTGAACAGACCTAGGCATCGAATCTTCACTAATGGAAAGTAGCACTAAGAAACCAAGCTACCTGTCTTTTTCAATGGGGGCAAATGGAGGAACTCTTTAAAATGGGAAAGTAGAAAAAATGATCAATGTGATATGCAAATATTTTGACGACTTCTGTACACCTGGAACATGAAAATAAGAACAGACTCCATTTTCCCCCTGAATGTGTCTGAGTATGTCAAGAGGCTTCTACCATTTCTTTTATAAGCTTAGAATTCTTACATTTATTCATGTGCCATTTTGATGGCTATATTTCAAATCTTTATAGGACAGAGTAGGTGTAAAAATGCACAATAAACGCCTTTAAAACTATGCCTTAAGCAGATCACTGAATTCAGTTTTGGTGTGTATTTCTTTACTGTCAGCATTTATAACATACTCAAATTACTTTAAATCCTCTTAGGATGCACAAGCATATAAAGAACATTTTCTGGATTTTCTACCCAAAACATTAATAGAAGTTGTGTAGCTAAGCAGTATCATGCTGTAGATGGAGGATTCTTCTTTATACTGTTTGTGTATTATTTTTCTTTACACTATCTCATAGAATGTGTAAATATTGTGATTTACCTTACTGCAGGGTATCTCTGTGAATGTTGTGATAATAAGTCCCTCATAAACTACTGTGACTCAACTCTACAGGGAACTGGTGTTGTCCAAATGCTGCCTTAGTTCACATGGAATTTATTGTAGGATCTGAGCCTTAGAGATCCTGGTAATATTAATACAAATAATTTTAAACTAGTCCTTGTGTCACCTTTACTATTGTAAAAATGGCCTCGGCTACATTCCCTGCAATATTAAATTAAACTATACAATTGGAGTGACTTAAGAAAGGATTTCTGGATTTCTAGAAACTGTGATCTGAGAAGACTGCCATGGAACAGTGGTAAATCTTCAGGAAGAAGTGTCAGCTGCTGTTTGCAGGCTGCCTCCCGAAAGTCTCAGCACTTAGACCACAGCCTAGCATTTGATAATATTTGGCAGCTCCCAGTGCCTTTGCAGAGTTGTAGTCAAATTAGTGAAGTTCTGAACAAAGACAATGGTCTCTCTATATATCCTCAAAAGCAGGATTTGAGACTTGGTGGGTATGCCTAAATGTGCATTAATGTACTGTGGTTACTACACACTAAGTTTAGTACCTGTAATGACAGGTACTAACTAAATGCACAGTAACTGGTACTACTGCTCACTAGCTCCAGCACACACCTTTTAAGCAACACTAATGCACAGTAAACTATTTCTATTGCTCATTAATGCAATAGCACAGCTTTTCAGCGTGATGTACTAATGTGCAGTAGAATTAGTCCACGGAGCATTTCGCATCTTGTGTAGACACGCCCAGTGAGTATGCTCATTATACACATTTAATGCTTAGTCTTTCTCAGTCCCCCCCAAGATAAACTTTATTACTGTGCTTTTTTTTTAGCATATTTTTTGCAAATTCTGGAAGCTTTATTTGTACAATTAATCAGCTCCCATAGAAGTTGTTTAAATTATTTTCTGTTGAAAGTTTGTGTATATAGTGTCATGATGATGTCTACCCATTACCATCATTTCTGTCTGTTTCTGTTTTATCTACTTATCATTTTACTGCTGTTGTGGCCATCATATTTCCATGTTTACAAGTCCTGCAAAGAACATGTAAGGATCTCTGTACACAGAGTAATATATGAATTAATAACATAATAATGATACATGCACTGTCTTGCATGCACAATTATTTGCTTCCCCAAAAGAGAGATTTTTTTAGTATTCTTGTGACTTTGATTGTTAATAGTGTAATGCATATGTGTAGAAAATTCTGGGATGTTTTTGGTGAGGCAAATGACAGAATGGGCAAAAATTCAGTAGCCAATTAAGTGTGTTTAAGGGTTCACAGAAAATGAGTCTCCTATGGAAGCTATAGTTAGTAACAGATCCATAGTCTTCCTGTGACAGTCTAGGGCCTAGATGGTGTCACAGGAAGTCTATGGATCTGTTACTGACTATAGCTTCCATATGGGGACTCATTTTCTGTGAGCTAGGGCAATCATTCTCAAGCTGCTGAAACTCAAGGCACCCCTCAGAAACAGTCAGCTCTTAATTTTCACTCATTTTTTGACTACACAAAAACAACCAAGCAGTTCTATTGTTGCAAAAACTACAACACATCAGAATATTTTTAACATTATGAACTCCTATTGGAAAGCTCTGGGTTTATCTTGTGATAACAGTGCTAACATTGTGAGGCACCCCCCAACACCTTTGCAAGGATCTCGAAGCACCCCAGGGTGCCACAGCACTCTGGCTGAGAATCACTGCTCTGAGGTTTAATTTGGGGAGTAAACAGTCTCTGAGTGCTACAGCAATCTCAGCACAGCAGTTCCAGACACTACAGGAACATTGTGAGTGTGTATTCCTAAATAAGCAAATCCAAAGCTCTGAGCTGTGAGAGAATGCTCCTTCTTTGGGGCTAGGTATAGACATTCAAAAAGGTTGAGGCAGAGTTGATCTAAGTTACAGCGTTTTCTGTAAGTGCCATAGTTTAGATCAGTCATGAACAGAGACTCATTCACACTTCGGCTTAGATCAGATTCTTCCATTTTTAAACCAGTCTGAGTGCACCAAACTTCTTTTCAGGTGTGCGTATAGACCGGTATTGTTCGTCGAACATCTGTTCTGTCACAGGTATAGACCAATTTCTGATCACTTATACTGGCAAAAGTATAATGTACAGACATGGCCTAAGACTATATTATTTAATTTAACAAAGAAATCTGAGGATAACCATCCTTCAAAGATATACAATGGAGAAGACCCTACAAGAGTATAGCAGCTTGCACCAGACAAACATCTGTCTTAACAATGGAAACTTATTTTTATGAAGGCTTTAAAGCCACCATCATCATCAATCAGATGAAGGCATGCAAACAAATTAGAATTATCAAATCATTCATTTGCAGCATTTTCTATAGAAGCAGTGTGGCCTGCTTTTCAACATTTTAGCTTGGGTCTACAGTTTTGTAATGTTGTGTGTCAGACCAAAGGAGGGGGGAATGAGGACAGAGTCAGGAGGGAGAGCAAATCAATATGAAGCTAGTAAGGTAGCAGATTTTTATTTTGAATTTGTAAATCAATGGTAGCCTGCTTCATCAGCATCTTTTTTTCCCCTCCTTAAGTAGTTTCCAATTATAGAACCAGCTCTTTCAGTTTATGTTAAAGTAGTACTTGTAAAATACCTTGAATTTATTTCCCTGTTTATAGCTAGTATAGTGATGACAACACTATGCTAATGGAGGCAGTTCTAACCCTTTTTTTTAAATCAAAATTTGCTTAAAAAGTCCTTGGCAATTAATTTATTAAAATTGGCTATATCCAAGACTACTTTAAAAAAATACTACGTGTTCAAGTGATCAAAACATTAAGGCTAGGTACAGACATTCAAAAAGCCTAAGATGGAATTGATCAAAGTTACACAGTTTTCTATAACAGCATAGTTTAGATTAGTAGTGAACTG
Source organism: Gavialis gangeticus (assembly GCF_001723915.1). Taxonomy (NCBI): domain Eukaryota; kingdom Metazoa; phylum Chordata; order Crocodylia; family Gavialidae; genus Gavialis; species Gavialis gangeticus. The sequence continues at coordinate 84,267,491 of NW_017729024.1, forward strand.
AACACACATTTGCCCTTGGGTGGGGCGTGAGGGCAAATTTTTAAACCAGGTTCTGCCATTATTAAACCAGTCTGTGTGCTGAACTTCTGCTCTGTTACAACTATAGACCAGTTTCTGATCACTCATATCAGTAAAAGTCTGTACCTGGTCTAAAAGGGGGGGAGGGGAAAGCGATGAGGAAGAGATTTGCATTTAATTCCTGATTTAACGGCGGACTTCCCGCATGACTTTAGCTAGTCTCTGTGCTTTTCTTCTGCAAAAAGGACATAATACTGTTACTCTTGCCTATCAAGATCATAAGGTCATTGAAGAAATTCACTGTCTTCCTTTAGATCTTTTTTTTTTTTAACCATCCACATTGAAACTTCAAGCTTGGCAGGCAGGTATTGGTTGTCCTAATGTAGGAATACAATTTTTTATTCAAGGTAATGTGACTTTGTAACAAAGTATGACTATTTGAAAATATGGTGCTTAGTATACACTGTATCTTTTTTCCTTTTGCACGGTTCAAGCAAACCTTGAGCTATTGTTTAAGCTAAGTATGCTGCCAAAAAGCATGTCTGTTCAATCTGCTCCTGCTCCATACAGGTTAAAATCAGAAATGAGCCATCCTAGCAGCACTTCCCACCACCACTGTGGTTGAGTGCTTATGAGTGAGCAGCAATGGCATATGCTCATGGCAACAGTATTACTTTATTTTTGGGTTTGATGAGCATAGAATAGTAATGGATGAGGCATACTCCTGGAAGTATACTCTTGAGGACTGTGATATCAGTAAGGATCTATACCAAGTACAGTCATGCATACCATGTGTGCTTGTCTATACAGTTGTTCACTTGGTAGCCCAAAACCAAGACACTTTACAACACAGGATACAATTCTGTGCTTTTCTAGTTTTTGTGCAACAAAATTACAGCAGCTCTGAACTCAGTTCTTATTATTTAATGTACTTTTCCTACAACCAAAATGCTCCATATTTTTCAACATTTCTCTTATGTGTTTCTAAAATTTTCAAGTTAACGGTATAAAAAAGTAAAATAAAATTGCAGGTACATTTAGTAAATTGTGGGGTGAATAATCTATAGGATATATAATGATATTATAAGAGGTAATAATTTATTTCTATTGTTAGGAATTCTAATCTATACATTATACATTTTGATAATTATGGGTTTCAATTGAGAGAGTAGCAATTGCTTACTTGATAATAGGTGGTTGTATGGCCTACAAATGGCTGATTTGGGATCTAATTTTTAAAGCTGGACAAGTTCAGTTGTGCTTTGTTACCTGCTTGGAAGATCATGTGGACACATTTGAGAAGCAAACCTTGAAAGGCTGAGTTCAGGACCAGTACAGAAGGTAGTAGACTTTCCTAAACTTTCCATGAGTCATTTTATGTTGTTAGTTGAGGTGGATATATTCTTTGAATATTCCTAGCCCTGGAGTCTCCTCTTCGCATCATGCATAGGTAGAAGGAGAATTTTTTTTTGTGCGGGGCTGAGTGTGTGCACCTACCACCCAGGCAGGAAAGTGTGCAGGGGAAGGGGCAGGGGGAGGGGAAAGGGTTGTGGGGGAGGGATTGGG
>NW_017729024.1:84269199-84273912 GCF_001723915.1 Gavialis gangeticus
GTGGGGGAGGGATTGGGGCTGGGGTTGGGGCTGGGGCTGGGACTGGGACTTGGCAGGGATCAGGAGGGAGCTGAGCTGAGCCAGGCCCAGGATTCAGATCGGGACCAGGGCCCACTGGATCCATGTGGCTTCCCTTTGCTCCACACCCAGGGTTATTGCCCAGTGGCAATGAATCCACCACCCCCTAGCCCTGCACCAGCCCGGGCTGTCTCCCTGCACCAGTGCTGGTCCTGCGCTGCCTAGAGGGGCTTAAAGCTAGGGGTCAGAGTGGGGCCAACCTTGGCTGTGCTGCTGGGCTGGAGGGGATGGCGCTCCCAGGACCTCTGTGTCCACCCCGCCCCAAGTTGTTGTTTTTGTCCAGGAGGCACAGAGAGGAGGTGGCAGCTCCTGCCACTGCATGCGTCCCAGGAGTGCATAGGGGGGGCATGCCCCCAGATCTGCACAGAGCAGGGCAGGGTGCTGCTGCAGGTTGGGGCAGAGGCTGAACTTGTCTCTTCCCAGCCTGTGCTCTTCCCAGCCCAGCCCCCTTCCCCTGCCAGGAACAGCTCTGGCCCAAGCCCACAGTGGCAGCATAACAGGTCAAAACAACTATAGCAGAACACAGGGCAATGCAAATAGGACACCCTGCTTTGGAGGTCCAAGTGGAAGCTGAAAGCACTTCCTTTTGCACAGGAAGTGCTTAGCAGGGTGAATCAGATGTAAACAATTTAAAGAGATTTAGCTGTAGTCTGTAAACCAATTATCCTTCTTCTCCCCCAACACCTTTGTTTCTATTTCCCTAAAGAGTGAGCATGCATTCAAAAAGCCCTTTCTGTCCATGTTATTTTTATTTCTACCTATTGTTTTTGCAAGTATCCCATTAAAAAGATTGGAGATAAAACATACTTTTCCAGGTGTGGGCTTTCTGGGTTTTTTTTCTTTTGGGATAATGACAGCTTTTTTGGATATGGTCAGTTTCATTATTTTCCATGTAAAATGAGCTAGGCAGTTATTTTACCTCAGTAGCAGGGGAGAAAAAAGATGCTAAAAAAATCCCACAGTTGCAACCCCCCAAATAGACAGGTGGACTCAGATGTAATATGTGAAACTGTTTCAAACTGGTATACAAAAAAATGAATTAGGTTTCATGTTGACAAAACACATCAAAAAGTGGTCCCACAGCATGGTACTTAAATCACCACATATTGCTAACAAGAACAGCGGTTGGCTTTTTTCTCCTCCAAGACTCTTCAATACATCTTTAATTTTATCTCATGTTTCAGTAATTAACTCAGTGTGATGCCTTCACAAATTAAAAACTTTTAGAGCTATTCTTGTAACAAGAAAAAGTGTGGTTAATATAAACATAAAATAAGGACAAATGTATGCCAAATTGCTACTAATTATTTCTTTTAAGAAACACAGGCACATACTCTGCATACAATAGCAGGAGGGAAGAGATGAAACACAAACATATATATTATACATATTTATAATCAATAAAAAAATGTGGCCATATGAAAGACAAAAGGCTAATAAATGTATTTCATATACACTTGTGACATGAAAAAATGTTAAAGCAAGGGGTCTTTTAGCAAACAATTCCATTAATAATATGTTCAGGAAGAATACAACTTATTTTTTTTAAATAAATCATATATTTTTTCTAATATATATTCCATATTAGATTCCATTTATTTCTAAGTGAATTTACTGTCCTGAAAGCATCCATACTTGGAGCTTGGTGATATAACATATTCTGGTTTTTTTTCCTTTATAGAAGCTTTGGAAGACTTTTATTTTTGAAAAAAAATGTATAATTGAAAAGTGTACAGAAGCAGAAATATATGAAAAGGAGGAGTTGAAATGGAAACCACAACCACAGGTTGCCACATATTTGTTCCTTTACATGATCTTCTGTCCTGCTGGTGGGGAAGAAAAGATAATTTTATACCTATGCCATCTTCAGTATTTGGGCTCTGTATTGCAGGTGCCACCAAACATTACAGATTTGACTTAATTGTTAATCTAGTTTTGCTTTTTTTATCTGTAATATCAACTGGATTTGGTCCATCCATTCTTTTTACATAGTATATAGATAGTTACCAACTGGCAGATGGTAACGACTTGTGCATCATGTTAATTCCTTTATAAGGCTGGTTATTGAGATGAAGCAAAGCCTACAAGAAAGCCAGAACTAAGTCTCATGAAACTGATGTTCTTTTTTTGGCTCTTCTGCTGACTCAGTGTTCCTTGGGAAAGCACATTTGCTCATTATTTGCTTCAGATGTCCAATCTGTATAGAAAGAGAATTACAATGCTTACATACCTCTCAGATTTTTTAAGGCTTTAATAATGCTGTAATTAATGTTTTTAAACACTCTGCTATCCTGGATGGAAAGTGTTTAAATGTTTAAAATATTACTCAAACTGTTTTGAAATCTGTTGTCCTTATAAAAGAAGTAGGGAGTTAGAGATCTTGGCCAGATACAGACATTATACTTTTACCAGTATAAGTGATAAGAAACTGGTCTATACCCCATAACAGAACAGAAGTTTGACACATAAAAACAGTCTATACCCATAACAGAACAGAAATTAGGCACAAAGAGACTGGTTCAAAAATGGCGGAATCCAGTCTGAGATTTGCCCCACTCCCACCAAAGGGGGAATTTGTGTTCTATTCACTACCAGTCTAAACTATGCCACTTAGAGAAAACTGCGTAACTTAGATCACTTCTACTTTGGGCTTTTTGAATGTCTGTACCTAGCCCTAGTTCCTGACTCCTTGGAAGTGTCTTATTATCTAGAACTTGTCAAAAATGTGTCTTCCTGCCCTTTGCATATCTTTCCAGTGAAAATTCAGATACTTTTACATTTTAGTCAAAATCTGAAAAATTTCCAATTCAAAAACACTACCACAATGCCCCTTCATGGTTGTAATCTTATACTTTATAGTTAAGTGTTGCCTTGTGTTATCTGTGAAGAAATACATTTGCAATTTAACTATTTTTGATAATTGTTTTATCTAATTCCTGTGTTGAAAAGATAAACAAGCTACAAGCAGGAACTTTTAAGTGTATATCAATACTGCACAATTCAGAGGAGTCTCTGCTAGCTCAGAAGCTGGCTTGGGATAGGAAGCTGCATTAGCAGAGCACTGTACCCAGGTTAACAGAGCCCAAGCTATGTAAGATTGGCAAAGATATCCAAATGGAGGTTTATTGCTTCTTGTACCCATGATAACTTGGGTATCTCAGCCCAACACTGCATTGTGCCATGTACAGATGCCCCCAGTATGCCCAATTTGAAAGCAGTTTGTAATGTGTCAATACTCTAACAGGGAATAGAGTTTTCTTTGATTGATTACTCAGCCCAGCCTTCACAGCTCCTCAAAGGTTTGATGTTGCTTTAGGCATATGCTTGAAAAGCTCTCTATTTTACTTCCATCATAGCTTCCATTAAAGCCAACAACTCCAAAGAGGGAATCCAGAAAGCAAAGAAATACTGTGGCTTGGTTCCTGGAATAGCCTTTCATATAGTCCTGGTCTCACCAATGCAGCCCACCCAGCCAATAACTCAGTTGCAAAATAAGTTACAAAATAGCATGAGATGAAAATGAGGAAAATTAAATAAAGTCAATAAATTCTTAAAGAACAGTTTCATCCAATAATAACTGTATTGGTATTACATGCCATCCTTACTCAGCAGTGTTTAATTACCTTAAATGTTCATATGCGCCCATTAAAAAATACCTGGTTTTCAGTTTAATGAAACCTTAATCCTGATTACCTGGGTTATTAATATATGGGTTTGGAATTATTACATCTCTTGTCTTATATTATTTAAGCTTAAATTGCTAATATGTAATTCTGAAACAAGCGTATTTATTAACATGCTTTTTATTTCAGCAAAGTGTATATGATAATTTCTATAAATGAATCATAATTGTTAGGGAAAAGGACACACATTATATGAATATACATATACTTCCTTTTCTACAGAGGAAACAAGGAAGTCATTGAATCATTGTGTTTAGATGAAATATACTAGGTGGGCCTGATTATAAATTAATGTCAGATCCTCTGCCTTCAGAGTCATTGATAAAGTCAGGAAGAAATGTTATTAACATCCATATTATGAGATAGCAAAGGATTAATAAAGTTGGGAGTCAAATGGAGGAAAAAAAATGTGCTCAGACCAATGTAGTTGGGGTTTGGTAGTAGAGGAATGGCTTTCCACCAGACAATGAGGCAGATAATACTTGTTCTTATGAAGCTACCTCCTAAAACCAGCTTACGGGATTGGTAGCTCTCCATCCTCCCTTGTTCTGTGTTTCTCTGCTTCTCTGCACAAAGGCAAACCTTGACTTTGGCCATGTCTACATGAGATGCGGACTCTGCAGTCATTACTGTGTAGTCATTTAGTACTTACATACCCAAGTACTAAATGACTGAGCAGTAATTTGTGTTACTGTGCAATAGTGTCCCCTCATGGCTTTCTGGTGAACCTGACTGGGCTCATTACTACTGTGCAGTAGCGTCATGTCAGAGTTTGTGCCCCATGACACTACTTTACAGTAGTAACGAGCTACTGCACAGTAAGCTTCTTGTGTAAACATGGCCTTTGAGAAGCAGTGGGTTCAGTGAATTCATCAAATTAAAAGTCTTTGTCATGAGTTCATTTTCACTATCTTGCCATCTTGATTTGTGAGAGATATATTAATACGTCAAA
>NW_017729024.1:84278912-84284005 GCF_001723915.1 Gavialis gangeticus
CATTACTACTGTGCAGTAGCGTCATGTCAGAGTTTGTGCCCCATGACACTACTTTACAGTAGTAACGAGCTACTGCACAGTAAGCTTCTTGTGTAAACATGGCCTTTGAGAAGCAGTGGGTTCAGTGAATTCATCAAATTAAAAGTCTTTGTCATGAGTTCATTTTCACTATCTTGCCATCTTGATTTGTGAGAGATATATTAATACGTCAGATTAGTTTATAGTAGCCTGACTGTGCTATGTAACACAAGCGTAATGGGTAAACAGCTGAGAACTGAATCCCTGGTGATATGTTCAGTGTTACTGTACCTATCAGCACAAATCTCTTGTTTATAATTCAGACATACTAAATCATTGCTTTAACATTTTATTAAGGCGTTTCATTTTTTATGAATTTATTTTTCTACTTTAAAAACATTTCACTAACTTCTTGAAGTTTGTTGCCAGTTAATGAAATAACTCAGGCAGCAAACATGATTTGACTTCTTCTTTTCTTTTTTTTTTGAGAGGGAGAGAGAAAATCATCAGACTGGGTATGTACCAGGAAAGTGAGTAATTTGTAAATTTGTGTGATCTATGAATAACTCAACCATCTAAATAAAACTCAGATTAATGTTTTATGCAGATTTCTAATAGTCTCAGTGGAAGAAGATTGACTTAATACTTAGGTTCCAAATCCAATCAGGGTTTTTCTCAATTACTATAAAGATATGTGTTTGGAGAACACAGCAGAATGAACACATTTGATTTTTAAAATGCAAAGATAGGGAATTGAAAAAAATTAATTATGAACATGGTGCAGTGGGAAGAAATATTATATTCCAGTGAAAATGTCTAAAACATCCTAAAAGATACTGTAATTAAGGCTCAGGAGACTAGGGTTCCATTGAAGAAGGGAAAAACAGAAAGAATAAGAAGCTTCCAATATCACTTTCCAGTTAATTGTGAGCGTAAAAGCAAATTTGCACTGGCAGGAGAGAAGAGGTACTTATCTAAAGTATATACTAAAGGCCTTGCAGGTAAAAGATAAAGGAAACAAAAATACAGGCTTATCAAAGAACTCTAGGAAATATAAGCAATCTTAGGTAATGTGAGTTTTGGTATATGCCAGATGTGAACATACACCAGAGTCTACACCCACTCAGATTAGAATCTAACATATTTATATCATTTGGATCTGCATTGCTTTTGGAAAAAAAACATGTTTGTGTAAACTGGAGATTAAATACCAATAGGCCTGTGAGACTAAGCCTAGAAGGCTTAATATCGATTACTAGAAATAAGCTAGGAATGGTCTGTTTTTCTCAAATGCAAGTAAAACTCAGTACAAGTCACTTCACTATATTGTGATCTTGCTTCCAAGGGATACTTCCTGGTCTGTTGGTCAGCCTTTAAGAGACAGCTGGTTGGTATGCTGCCCATCCTATAATTTTCAGTAAGATGCTAGACCTAGACTCCTCATTCCCCAAATCTTCCAATAGTACAGACTTGAACAATTTACTTGCCTCTGGGGCTGAAAGGTGCCCTAGAACGTACCTCATTGTTTGAAAAATCTTGAATTCCTGGCTTCAAATTTTGATTCAAAAAATTCACATAGTTGTGCTCTGGAAGATGAGGTGTGAGCTTCCTTTGCAGACATTTACCAAAAGGAGAAGATAGATCTAGACTTCTTTTAGAACAGTGAGGGACAACATTTGTGCCAGGTGTGCCACAAATTAGCCCTGCATCCTCCCTGAATGCCACTTCAATCCCCTTCTGCTTAACCTGTTCCTCTGCTTTCTGCTTCTTGCCCTGTACTCCTTGCCTTATCTGCTGCTCTGTTTCCTGATTTCTACTCTATCTGCCACTGTGCTTCCTGTACCCTCCCTGGTCTGCCACAGGCAACACACACAGACTACAGGTGCCACTTATTGCACACATGCCAGAGGTTGGCCACTCCTTTTTAAAGAAGATATCTGTTTCAGCCAAAGAGAAAAGATAGTAAGGAGAGAGGGAGGAAAGGAGATTAAGGAACAATTTAAAAAAAGAGAGAGAGAAAGACTGAAGGTCCGTGCTAACCAGCTTTTACTGGCATTGGAAATAGCATATCTGGGATATTTTACTATTTGTAATAGATGGTCCCTCTTAGTGCTCATGTGTATGTAATACTTCCTCAGGCTTCAGTGACACAGCAGAGGAAAAATCTTTCCTCATAACAGAAAGATCAGTTATGTTGCTTTTAATACTTTGCATCCCTTGAATATTTCCTCTGACTCCATCTGGTACCATTATTCCTTGTTTAGGAAATACCAGCTCTTCAGTAATGCTTAGCGCTTTCACAAGTGGCATGCACCTATCCTAGCTATACTTGCTGTTTTGAATATGCTGTCTGGTACTCTGCATGTGCTGTTCTTATTTCCCATATGGGCTGAGATGCTTGTTCATTATCATTAGACTCATAGGTTTGGAAGGGATCTCAAGGGTTATCTAGTCCAACCCACATTATATTTATGGATTCTGGTGTGAGCAGATACAATATGTATTATCTATTCATTGGTTCCAAACACTGATGACAATCATCTTGGCAAATAAATTGAAGACCACAGGACACAAGAGAATGCAATTATTCTGCTCTCTCCCTTTTGTCCCCCCCGCCCCCACTTGAGAGCTTCACATTCAATAGACCTGTATTTAAATATGTGTTTACATTCCATTATTGCAAATATAAAGCATCTGCTTGACTTGAACTTTCAAAAATATTCCTGTAAACTTGATACACTGAGAAACAGATAACCTCATCTTATGAATAACATTAATTAAAATATAAAAGATGATTGTTAATACTGTTCAATGTTTTAGAAAAATATATTGTAAAAGTATATTTGGTGATAGGCAAGCAAGAATAATTCATGTTCATCCCTGCCTTGAACACAGTATTTCAAGTTTAACACTTCTCATATGTTACAACTTGTATCTCATACACACAGGGCTTAGATGATTACCAAAAAAGACAGATGATTCTTTTTAATAGTTATATTCCAAAATGTAATATATGCTACCATGCTTGATGGATTACAACAGCGGGCAGTCCATTTCTAATATCTTTTAAAATAGATTGAAACTGCTTTTAAAGTATGCTTAATGTACACTTGTGACATGAGTGAAAGATGCTTTTATAATGTCACCTGGGTTCATCAGAGAGGTATAACAGACAGTAAGATTACAATAACAGAAAGCTCTTGTGAGTGAGAATTTTCTTGCTGTGTTTCTTTGCTGTAGTGTTTGTGATCTCTGGAATCACAAATCATGGTGAGTGTCAGGGTGATAATCAGGATTAACTGTATCACATTGATTTTACTGCTGTTTAGAGTAGCATCTGCTTCAGTTATGAGCAAAGCTTTAAATCACTGTAAATGTGAAGAGTGATGATAAAAAAATGTTTGTCTCTGGAATCCCAATCCTCTGTCGCACTGCAGGCAGCTGACCATAATCTGCTTTACACCTCCCTTTGTTTAATGGGCAAGAAATCACTATTTATTTTTAGCAAAAGAGGGAACATAATCAGATATTTTACATGAAAATGACTTAAAATGCAATAAATAAATAAAAGGTGATGTCTTAACTGTAGTTGGACACTTGATACTCTTCTGGCTGGTCATGCTACCATCTTAAATTTTCAGTAAGATTCCAGCCAGTGGTAACTTGCACTTGTATATCATGGTGACGTTAATCTCCTGAATAGGGGATGGGGAAATAGTAGTTGTTCTTTTTATTGTGCAATCGGTGACAGGAATCACTTTAATTCCCTGTGGACCTGGCACTGTTCCACAGAACAGCTCTTGTACCTGCATTGATGAGCTGCATGTATCTGTATTTTGTTTCTCCATATAGCTGTCTTTGCATTATGTATATGCATTCTGTAGTGACTATACTAATTTTTGATTACTTTAGAGAGTTTTGTACAGTATGATACATGCTCACTCACTGCCATATGTTTTGATACTTTGCTGTTGATGGAGATTTTTTTATCTTCCTTTCTTTTTTGCCTGATTTGTAAATTTTATAGATTTGGTAAGCATGCTCTCTTCTTTTGATGAGAAGGAGAGGAATGATTGCTGCCAGGATGGCATATGTAGTTTCCAATACTCTTGTGTTTATACAAGTTTATGTACTTGCATAGCTACTTAATAATCACTCTTTTGCATCACAACTCTTGATCTTTGGAGCTGTTGTTACCATTGAATCCAAGTTTAGTGGAGTAACCTGGGTGCCCAGAGTCACCTGAAATAACAAGAGTGGTCCTCTACATGCTGTTATTTATTCACATAATTTTCCTTTGCTCCACAGTACCTGTATTGTAATATATGTTGACCTTGCATATTCCTTTCATAAATAAGTTGTACCAATTCTCTATGAAAATAGATTCAATAACCCCCCCCCCCCACTACATGGCTTATATTTTCAAAAGTAAACTGAAATGAAGGGGTTAGTCTCAATGTGGTGTTTTTCTGTGGATTTGTTTGTATTTTTTATTTGTATATTTTCATTCCCATTTTCCTTTCCCTATTTTAACATTTTTCCCCATAGAAAGTGGGGAGGGGTGTATCACATATTTTAACTTCTTTTTCTTGTTAAAAGAGAAACATCTGGGCGAAAAATCAACAGAAATGTTCACTTTGATCAAGATGACATTTTTGTCAAAAGGTGATAAACACTAACCAAAGTCCTAATATTTTGTGGTCAATTTGTGGAGTTTCATGTATTTCGAGATTCAGAGTTTGTTTCATTTCTCATCCAAGAATGTGATGTTTTTAAGATTTTTTTACAAGATTTTTATTAAGTTTGAAAGGTGCCCTTTGGAATGCCAAGTCACACTCCTTGTGGAGGTGAGCAGAACCTGGGAATGGTTTCAGTTTTGCGAGATTCCTTTTTTTAGAGTTCAGTTTTGCAAAAGTAATATTAAGGTCTGTTTGTATTCAAGTTTCAAAATTCATAGTTGGAGGAAAGTGTTCAGATAATTGTTCAGGCTTTTGCCGGTTTCTATTAGGATGAGATTTTAGAGTTGTTGGTAGTGTTTAGTAGGGAAGTTGGGACATTCCACTGATAATTTTAAA
>NW_017729024.1:84289005-84312752 GCF_001723915.1 Gavialis gangeticus
GGAGGAAAGTGTTCAGATAATTGTTCAGGCTTTTGCCGGTTTCTATTAGGATGAGATTTTAGAGTTGTTGGTAGTGTTTAGTAGGGAAGTTGGGACATTCCACTGACAATTTTAAAAACTGGGTTCTTAGAGTTAAGTACTAAAATATGAATGTGGAAAAACTAACACTTAGATACATAAGAGCTTGTCTATATTGATTCCATGCCACTCTTGTAATTGCCATAAACATAGCTCTGCCAACCTTCTCCTATTTCTCATGCACCAAAACCAGGACTGAAGAGGTGAGGACATTTGAGATATGTTCTTGCTACAGTTATCAAGTATATCAAAGACAAAGCTATCAAGTGATGCCAAAGGCAGCAGAAAGTTCAACAAGAATGAAGAAAAAAATCCTTCTTTTCAGAAAGAAGCCGCAGCTGACTTTTATGGGACCCTTACAATAGGGTTAAGAGTGTAAGTCAGTCAATTGGAGAGGAAATGAAAAGATCAGCACCAAGAGACTGGAGGCAGATACCAACCCCAAGAATCTTGAGGCAAAAGAGTAGAAGGGAGAGAAATGTAGGTGCTAGTGAGGGAAGTAATTAGAACCCAGTGTGGATATCTTTACAATAGATGAAGCAGTATCACTGAGTACAGAGAGAAAGACAGCGGAAAGTGTTCGAGATTAATGATAAGAAGAAAGGAGGGAGGGAGGGAGGATGGGAGGTTAGGAGAGATGAGTAGATGAGGTCAATTTAAATTTAATCTGAAATGGGTCAGTGAATTAGACTTTATTTACACATGCTTGTTTTGATCATCCTTAAAGCAACGTATAATTCATTATGACAAAGTGAGTGAATTAAAAACTGTATTTTTGTTTCTTCTGAAAAAATCTTTCAAGTATGAAATAGAAAACCAAAGGTTACTGTGCTGCAATAACTATTGTGAATAGTATCTGTCTGGATAATTAAAGTTGCATTGAAATAAGTGCTTCTAGTAAAACGGGGAATACATTTAAAATAATTTTTTGAAATTCAGTTGAAAGAAGGGGACCACATTATATAGCACATTGTTAAATGTTCTCCAAAGGTGTTACTGTCCATGTTTTCAAAGCGTCATTTGGTAGTGTTTGTGCTTTTGACTGAGGAGGGATGAACATAATGCCAGAAGGAGACTACTGGTATTGTCTATGGGCTCCCAAAGAATTTTCAAAGAGCAGTCTAGACCTTTTTCTCTAGGAACTGATTAGCACTTCCTTTCATGAAAAAAATGACCATTTGAAGTCATAAAGCCCCAGATGTTAGCCCCTTCTAGTACAGCTAAGAAGCCAGACTAATGGCCTAAGTTGTTAATTATGAAATAGAGTATGCTACCAAATTGCTTAAACAGATATGAATGAAAAGTGTTACTGCTTAAACTGTCCCCATTCAGGTAACAGAGGTTTATGTCATTGGTTTGACTGGAAACAAAATGTGGTCCTTAGACTTAAAGAAGATATATTGAGTCTGTTTCTAATGAGGAAAACTAAGGAAATCTCTTGAGCTAGTGCAAAAACTGGAAATGTAATTGTAATAACAAAGAAGAGTAATAAAACATTTTTTCTTGAATATGTCTTGATTAATTATTTTGCTCAGATTGTGGTTGGCTGCTGTGTAGGTGTAAGAAAAGGGTAAGGAAAGGTACAAGGATGTCTATCACTGATGCCCCTGAGCAATAGCAAGAATGAGTGGAGGGTAGAATCTGATGGGAGACCCTCATTCGTCTTCCTTGGTAATGATTCATAGGTGTTAGCTATCAAAAAGAGGGCAGGAAACAAGATGGTAAAGACAAGGGAATGGGCCCATCTTAATTCTATATCTTTTAGCTGTAAAATGTTTGGTATAATTTGAGTGAAGCATTTAGAGAAATGCAAAGCATTCTTTTGAAGTGTCTTGTTCGGTTGAGAGTATTCTTTTAACATATTGCCTCATTCTCAGTAGCTAACTGCACTCAAATCATTTAGTAACGGACTCATCAGTTGCTCAAATTCATAATACAGACAAAGAGAAAGAGGTGCAAAAGTCATCTCCATTTTTAAAACAGGGGTACTTTGGGCTGGACTTCAAAAAGGTAGAAAATGTCCACATGCTCAGCATGTGCTTTTTCCCTTCCCATCTGCTAGGTAGCCTATAAATGGAGGGCAGAGGACTGCAGCAAGTAAAACTTATGTTTGAATTAAGCACCACATTTCCACCTGTGAAGAAGAACCTGGAAAATATGCCTACTGAATTGCTATTTAGTAAAAATAATTGAGTTTGGATATTATTGCATGTTTTGCCATAGTACAAATGTCTATTTTTATATCTTATTTTCATAATCTCCTATTATTTTCTTCGAAGCAAAATCACTGGTTTGACTGATCTCTGTTCTTGGTGAATATTAATATTTGCCCTAGCATTTTACCTTTGGATATTTAGCATTTGTCTGCTAAAACCCTCTGCTGTCCCAAGACACATACACATATTAAGACCAGTTATTATTCTCTGTAATAGGGTTTTCACAACAAAACTGTGCTCTTCAGATTTTCCATGTTGCTTTATTTTTAAAGGTTAAGCTGAAGAGTGAGCAACCCCTCCCCACTTCTGCCTTGCATCAAAGCAAACACATACACAAATAAGGGGTGTGGGTAGCAAGCAGTGCTCACCATTTGTCAGTACCATCAAGGTATCAACAAAATAAAGGGAGGTAGTTATTCAGTCTCAGGAGAGAGAGAAAAAGGAGGAAATAGCTTAAGTCCAAGGATGGAAAAATATAGGTAAGATATTAGGACAAACATTTTTGGCCATGATCTGAAGCTAACAAAGCATTTGAATTCAAAGGGGTTTTTCACCTGCTTTAAACTAAGTATGTGCTTAGGTGTTCTGCTGAACTGGGTCTATAAGGCAATGGGAAACACTACAAAGTCAACTAATTGAGACACAATTGAGATTTTCAGGAATAGATTGAGGGAGATGCTGCAGTTGAGGGGGAGAGAGAAAGGAAGAGGTTACAGGTCATAGTAGTGTGAACGGAAGTATCACTGTTTGGAAAATGGAAATTTTGTGCTGGAGGAAGTATTGACATTCTCATTTTTGATTTTATTTAATCCCCCTCCCCCCCAGCCCCCAATTTACATGAAAAATCAGGTTATTTTGTGAAAATTTCAAACTGGAAACAACATAATGACATTGTGTAAGGAGGTTGGTGAACCTGTGGTCTTGCAGTTTGGTTTTGTTCCCTTAAGAGTTCCTCAGGCAATGCTTAAAATAAGAAACTCAGTCCTTGCACCAAACAAACTAGCAAACAGAAACCTTTGGTCTTTCTCCAGGCAGCAAGGAGGCCCTTTGGCTCTGGCCTAGGGCAGTAGGGTGGCTTCTTCCTAGTATCAAACTGATCTGGGTTCCAGTTCACCTCTGCCTCCAAATTGTCCATTCTCACAGCTTGCTGCTATTTGCTAGGCTGCCCTGTTACACATTATCAACTCCAAACATTTCAAGGATCTTGAAGTGAAACAGTTTGACCTCAAAGGTCTGGCCCAGCAAATCCAGCAGTGATCATTTTGCATTCAATTTTCTAAGTGTCAGCCAGGGGAAAAGGGGAGAATGGACGACAATAGGAGAGGAATTGTTAGCGTAGGTCATGCCCAAATATAAACCAACATTTACAAGTGTATGATGGTTCAATACATTTTGTAGTATTGAATTTCATCTCCTTTCTGTTACTTCCATCCTCACAAGTGTCCAGTTCTTCCTGTCTGATATTCCAGTTGTCCTCCCTGTGGATAATGCCCTTTAGTTTTGTGTTATTAGCAAAAAAATTTGAGCATATACTTTCTGAAGGAGCTGCTTACTCCAGGCAAAATGGATTCCGCTGACTTATCCTTTTGCCATTCTCATTCCCATCCCTTCACTTTCCAAGATTGCACAAATAGTTCATCCCCTCAGGAAGATCATACTTTGAGCTAGTCTTTCTGCCACCTTCAATAGCTTTGTGAAAGGTTACTGCTTCTGAATAGATTCAAACTAGCACAGCTGTCATCTGGAAGGTGTTTGAGGACCAATGCTAAATTGCTTGTAGAGAGATTAGCATCAGGGGAAGAAAAACAAAACAAAACCATGTTTGTTTCTAGGGTATATGTTTTATATTTTTCTTTGTCCCGGTGGGCTGTGGTAATGCGGGACACTTACTTGCAGCCCGGGATGAAAGTTGTGCAGAGCAGAAAGAGGAACCTGCGCAGCTTGTTAGCCACCTCTTTGTACAGCTGCGGCCGGTTGGTGACATCAGCGTCAGACACTGGCAGGCAGAGTTAAAAATGGTGGTCACCGATCTGGAGGGGAAGGATAGCCCAGAGAACAGGTTGCAGCCCGTGCCAGCAGCAGAATGGGCTCCTCAGGCAAGCCTCCGAGGATCCAGCAATCCGGAGGGGTTGGTGGCCGAAGAAGGAGGAGCTGCAACCAAGATTTCAGCCAATCTCCAGAGGAGCAACGGGCCAACCAAGCAAGAGAAGGCAGGAGCAACCCCAGGAGCGCTGCGGGGTCCTAAAGTGAGTGTTGGGATGGTGGGCATGGAGGACGCCAAGGAAAGGGGAGAAGAGCCGAGGATAACCCGGCAGGAGGTAATCGGGGCGGGATCACCGCTGGGACATTTGGACATTGACGGAGGGGTCTGAGGTGGTCAGGAATCAGCAGTTAGAAGGGAATGCCTTCCCCATCCATGAGGGTCCAGGGACGGGGAGTTTGTGGTGAGTTGGTGATAGGAGTAGTAAGGACTCCAGAGTCCCTGAGTTAGGGGAACAGAGACCAGGGGCATGCCCCATGGAGGGGCTTGTGGGGAGACTTCGATAGAGGCAACGGCGAAGGTCCCTCACAGGATAGGGTTAGGGCATATGGCACTACCAGGGTTAGTAGTGTCCCTCGTTATTGGCCCTGAGACATAGAGAGGCGGCAGAGGCCTGCGGGGAAAACCACAGACAATGATAAGGCAGTGCATCGAAGGTGGCATGAGGCCGGGGTGTAGGGCTGGCGGAGGCCCGTGAGCAACTGTCTGGCCTAACCTGGGTCACCAAGGGACCCATGAACTAGCCCCACGCACTGAGGAACATCAAGTCGTGGCAAACAAGAATGGGGTTGGAGGCGCGGGAGGAAGAACTACCCCAGCGACGAATAGGCCTGGAAGGGGCAGAGACAACTGCAAGGAGATCAGAGCCGCCCCAGGGCGGCTGGGGGAAGCCCGGCGGTCTCATTCTTGTTTGGGAATTTTGTTTTCTTGTTTGGGATGTTTGGGGAAGAGGTAGTGGGGTGTGGTGATGATGGGCTAAAGTGCTTCCTTTTCTTGTTTTCATCTTCCATGAAAGAGGAAGGAAAGGACAGGTTTTGTGAAGTGAAATCTGGGAATTTGCATTGCCTTATAACAGTGCACAGCAATCCCTTATACTGACGATGCTAGTCAAAGACTGACCTAGCCATGGGAAATCATATTTATAACTCAATCACTCTGAAAAGTGGGACGTAGGTCCCCTCTACACATTGCATGTATCACACAATTAACTGGTTAATTGTGCAATTAATTTAGACCAGTTACACATGCATAGTAACTATCACGCAATAATAAGATCCATCCAGCTATAAAGTTAGAACTAGAAAATGTGTAATAACTTTATAGCTGATTTCTATCCCGCTTTAATTTCCATGTGTATCAGGGTCTATGCCCATGTGGCAGAGAGTCCTGTCAGCTAATGGGGTTGCCAGTTACAAGGGTGCACCATGTGCTCCTGGGGCAAAAAGTCCTACAGCTGCCAAAACTCTCTGCCTTAGCAGTGACCCACAGTGGGATTCTCTACCACATCAGATGTGGGATTGCTACATGCCACTTTAGGGGGATCCTAGGATTGCCATCCCAGACTCCCCCATACCGGCAATAAGGCGTGCTAGAATCTGATGCTGGATCCCACAATCACGCCTCCTGCCATGCACGTGTGGCATGGCAAGAGGTATGATTTTGTGGATTGTGCATCAGATCCTATCATGCCTTTATCTGAACATCTAGAGGGTTCCTTCATTTCAGATATCTTCACTGGAAAAATTCAGTAAGTTGTTTATGTTTCTCCAGGAATAAAACTAATACTTCTTGATAAAATATGCAACTGCAACCAAATGATTCAGATGAAGATGCTGATAGTGAAACTGAAACTTAAAAAGAGTGAACCTAGCCTGGACAAGATTCTGACATTCTTGGATCTGGAATATCTTGTAAGCAAGCCCACTCCTGTTAATGGAGTTATGCAAACATCAAAAAATATTTTGACATAGGCTCTCAGGTTTGATATGTTAATATGTAAGTGAAATCATTGTTGCATTTCATCTTGTCTTCTGTCCCTAGCTTACTGTTTCATTTTGGAACTGTCAGGTCAGAGATGTCTTTGGGCTGAACATCCCATTTAATTATCCTTAGCCTTCACTTAACTGGAGAGGAATGCTCCCTCCCCATTGGAATGACCTCATCCCCTCTTTCATTCTACAGAGCTAAGTTAATTTTGTTCTTGTGTCTAATTCCATATTAGTCTTTCCTTTTCTTGCCTTTTCTCATAGCACTGATTTAGAATATGATTTCTGACATGCAGCATCATAGTGATGCACAATATTAATATGCCTTATCAATTGTACTTATGATTTATGCGTCTTCTGAAATAAAAACCTATTTTAAAAAATGGGACTGACTCTTTTATATTAACCTTGTGTCTATTTTCTAATTGGTTCATCCCCTCAGTACCCTGCTCTGTGCCCTTACAATTAGTTTTTGGTATTTTAATATAAAAAGAACACGGCAGCAATGAGCCTATGAAAGAATCTTTTAGCGTCACAATTAGTAAAAATGTAGCGATAGAGATATTTATCATTTTAAAAACTAAATTACATTCTTGTCTGGGCTAAGGTTACACAATGGTAATGTGTTAGCTTGTCACCTCTGGAAATAAACCTGCTTTCTAATCTGTCTTATTGTAAATCATATGTAGAATGAATTAGGTCTCTAATCAGTCCCTGGCTGGTTCATAGTTGCCCATATTAGAAAGCTACAACACAGTTTTCTATTGCTGTTCAAGGGATGCTCCAGAATTGAATTAGATAAGGTTGTTCTCAAGTTAAGATTAAGGGTAGAAGTAGACATTGCCAAAGCAAAGCAGATCAGCTGTGGCATGAATTCACTGGTTCCCATGCCACACTGTGCCTTCTTGCCAGGATCCATACTGACATGTACTTCACACAGAACACATCTAAATAAGATGCTACGGTGATGTAGCATCAGCAGGCACTAACCACAATGCTGCGCAGTAGCAATGAATTACTGTGTAAGAGCTCACTGCTACCCATGCACCACTGGGACTGTGCAGTGCTAACTGCTCAGTCAGGACCACATGTAGATGTGCCCACAGAGGCACAGGTTACTGTGGGTCCTGGCATTGGGCAGTGTGGAGTGGCTTGGCAGCTGAGTAATTTCTACTGCCTCATGCCTCTACAAATGAACCTGTTTGACCTGTACCTCCTTGTGAAGCATGGATCAGCATGGGTCCTGTTGCAGGGGTAGGGCATGGGAACCAGGGAATCCCAGGAGCCCTGAGCCTCCATGCTGGGACCTGCACTGAACAATGATTCATGAGGACACATGGGTCAGCCTGGGTGCCCATGCGGAGGCATGGGGCACCAGGGATCACCTAGCTTCTGCTTCCCTCCCCACCACTGACCCATGCTGGAATGCCTGCAAGCTTTCCACACCTATGGAGGGAAAGCCAAGTAGGTATTCTAGGGGCTCAAGGAGCCCAGTCCTACACAAGATAAAGCCTAGTGAGCCCCCTTGAGCATCTTCTCATTGGCAGGAGAGTGCAGGTAGCTCTGGACTATCCACATTCTCCCACCACAGAGCAAATAGAAGTCACATGCAGTAAAGTGGCACAATTTTATTAATACCTGTTGTCACACCACTAATGTGGCAAGATGAAAGTCAGGGACTATAAACTGCTGCAAGACCATTTCAGGCTGGACATAAGGAAGAATTTCTTTACTGTCCGAGCCCCCAAGGTCTGGAACAGCCTGCCATCGGAGGTGGTTCAAGCACCTACACTGAACACCTTCAAAAGCAAATTGGATGCTTATTTTGCTGGGATCCTATGACCCCAGCTGACTTCCTGCCCTTCAGGCGAGGGGCTGGACTCAATCTTTCAAGGTCCCTTCCAGCCCTAATGATTGTGAAGTCTATGAACATGTTTTTGCTTGTCTTTGTGTAAAAAAAAATTATACCAGCACAAATGTGGTATCAGACAATGTCCTTTCCTTCCCTAATCTGCATTGAACAGTGGATCAAATATATTTTGCTGTTAAAGCAGTGAAAGTCCAGATGCCACCTAAAGGAAAGGCTTGTTTGTGTTTGTCCTGATGTGAGGAGGTAATATGACCCAGTAGAATTAGTCTGGACTCTCACCTCTATATATAAATCTCCTTTATTTTGTCTTTCTTCAGTTGCATTTGTATTATTATATATAAACTATTAAAACTGCAGCACAAATAAGCTGACTCTGCTCCCCTCCATAATGCGATTGGCTGTAAATGTGAAAGATGGAGTGATTTTGAAATTTGGTTCCATTTGTCATCACAATAAAAATGAGGCCTTTTCAAATTTTCCACTCATGGACACACAAAGGAAATGGCAGGGAGGGAACAAGATTGCGGGAGTCTTTAATTTAATCATCTCTTAAAGATCAGGTTTCTTTCTTCCTAAATTGGATTTCTTTTTTCATTTTATTTTAATAACAGTTTTAGTTTTCACTCTGTTTCACACTTTCCTGGAGTTTAATGATTGCACTATTTTTACAATTTTGCACTGTTAAGGATGTTCCCCTTGCACTTAGGCTTCCAAAATGCCTACTTCATCATTTTGTTTTTCACTTTGAAGATAAGTTAGGGTGTAATTTATTAAACTATTATCTTTGGATAACTTGTTTTTGCTCTATAGTAGCTGGTGTTAATTAGGCATACTATCATGATCCTTGTATATTTTTTTTCTTAGCAGGTAAGTAGATGGCAAATTAAAATTTATGTTTCCTTTTTGTTTTGAAACATTTGCAGGATCCACATTTATACTAGCTGTAGAAGAGACCCCTTATTAATAGAGCAGGTCAAAATCTCTCTATTAAATAGGGCTTTTAGGGGAAAGTTATTTTTTAGGATTGATCCTAAATGCATGCCAGATTATATTATACATATATATTTATAGCTTTCCAACAATGGTAAAATCTCAAAAAAACTCTATATATTTATTTTCTGCATTTTCATGAAAATTTTGGAATGATGTTTCAATTGCAATTGTTGGAGGAGGCAATGGAAGGGTAAAAAGAGAAAGAATAAAAATGAAAACAAATAAAATATTTCAATTTGGGTCAACATTTTGCTTAAATTGTCATTTTGATGGAAAAGCTGAAAAGGTTTCATTTTAGGCTAGCCTCTACTTTTTTTTCATGTTCTCTTGGTCAATATACAAATAATTGGGTACTAGCATGCTTCTATTCTTTAGCATGTGTCTATATTATACTGATAGTCATTCTTTGCATGTTTAAAGACTGCAGGTTCTGGTTTTTATAAAGTGGCCTCTTTTTTTTTTTTTTAATGTACACGAATCCAAAATGATTCCCCCCCTGACATTCAACATGGGGGGGATGGGAACCCCTTGTCTTGGGTTTGAGTACATGGCCAGTGGAGGAGGCAGGAGCAGATGGCTGCTGTGCCTCTGCCTCCAGCCGTAACCTGGGCTTTGGGTCAGAATCAGAGTCCAGCTGTTGTCCCCCTCCCCTGCTCTGTTGCTGACTCTTCTGCCCTTCACTCTGATCTGCACTGCCTCTTCCCCCTGCTGTATCTGTCCTCCTACCTGCCCTGAGAGGGTTTAAGCTGCTGGTTTTCCCTTCTACCTCTATGTCAAAGAGCAATACACATTCTCAATGGTCAGGATGGGGTCAAAGGAGGGTAAAACTGAGGCACTCTTGGTAAGAATACAAGGGGGTCATGGGGAAAAGGACTTGAAAGTGAGCGTCTACTACAGACTGCCTCACGGGGGGGATGAGCTGGACCTGGACCTGGAATTCTCAGGTCAGCTCACAGAGGCAGTTAAGTCAAGGGATGTGGTTGTCATGGGTGACCTAAACTACCCAGACATATGCTGGGAGGAGCAGTCAGCCAGGTCTGACTGCTCACAAAAGTTCCTAGCCGGGATACAGGACCACCGTCTAACCCAGGAGGTGCATAGTTCCGCCAGGGGAAAAGCCTTGCTGGTCTTGGTCCTTGCCACAGGCTATGACCTGGTGAGGGGTCTGCAGGTACTTGACCAGTTGGGTAATAGTGATCATTGCCTGCTGGAATTTACTATCTAGCACAAGGTGGTGAAAGCAAACAGTAAGGCAAAAGTCCTTGACATCAGGAGAGCTGACTTCAATTAACTAAGATTAGTAGGAGAGGCATCGGGGTCATGGAGCTTCAGTGAGATGGGAGTCCAAGATGGGTGGTTGTTACTCAAGGAGACAATCCTCTGAGCTCAAAGGGAGTCAGTCCCAATGCACACCAAGGCAGGCAGGAGTGCTAAAAAAACCACCATGACTTGGCAAAGGCATCCAGGAATGCTTGAGGGCAAAAAAGGTGGTGTACAAACAGTGGAAGCAAGGGGCTATCACCAAAGAGGATTACACCTCCATTGCTTGTGACTGCAGCGAGGCTGTTAGGAAGGCCAAGACAGAGATGGAGCTAGGGCTAGTGACCAGAATTAGGGATAACAAAAAGTCCTTTTTCAAATACATAGGGAATAAGAAGAAGGCAGTGGGTAATGTGGGGCCCCTACAGGACAGGCTTGGCAATCTGGTGAGTGTGGAAGGCCAGTAACATGGTCAAGGGGCAGTGGGTCAGGCCCTACAAAGAGAAGCTAAAGGTTCTGAATCTATCCAGCCTCCACAAGAGAAGGCTGAGAGGGGATCTGGTGGCCGTTTACAAACTCACCAGGGGGGCCAGTGGAAATTGAGTGAGACTCTGTTCTCTCAGGCATCACCAGGGGTTACTAGGAATAACAGCTACAAATTGTTAGAAAGAAGGTCCATGCTAGACATCAGGAGGCATTACTTCACAGTTAGGGCTGCCAGGCTCTGGAAAGGACTTCTAAGGGAGGTGGTGCTCTCTCCTATCTGGGGATCTTCAAGAGGAGGCTGAATAGATATTTGGCTGGGGTGTTATGGCCCCAGCACTCATTCCTGCCCAGGGCAGGTGGTCGGACCTGATGATCTGTTTAGGTCCCTTCCAACCCTAAGCACTATGATACTATGATAACTGCCCCCTTGCCACTGCTTACCTCCCTGCCATTGTTTTTCCTGTTGCAGCTGTGGGGTGGGAGTGAATTTAAGATAACCCTCCAATAATTACATTCTATGCATGGAAAATTATAACAACAATATAGATTTTTCATGCATAGAATGTAATTACTGGGAGGCCATCTTGAATTCAAAGTTGTCTTGGATTCAAGTAAATATGGTACTATCATGTAACTCTGAGTTCAGTGGCTAAATTGGTGGTGGGGGAAGTCTTGAATCAAAACAGAAATCTTTTAAAGGTGTTTTTCTTAGGAAACTAAAATACCACTCTCTCCCACAACCCAAATATTTTACAGAAACAAGAAACTTTCTTTTGATCCCAAACAGAAGCCCCTGCTTTGTTTTGGGGGTCATTCACTCTTTAAAAAAATCTTTTTAAAACTTAATTTTATGTCCATTTTTAAATAGAGACATTTCAAAATGAGATACTGAAAAAATGTAAATATTAAAACACACTGATTTGACATTTCTAAAATAAAATACTTCATTATTAAAGTGTTAAAATAAAATGTTTGGTAATATGTCTCCCCGTTTTTTTCCAGTGGAAACATTTCACTGAAGTTAACTGGAATCTTGCAAATAGTACCAGACTTCTGAAATTTCATTTAATGAATTTACTATTTGCCATTAAACAAATAAAAATTACCCAGTTCTAATCTGTAGTGTGAAGTCACTGTAGTTAAGAGATTTATGTCAGTGATTAAATTTCCCACTTCCATAGTTGAAAGGCGCATGGAACTCATATAGTTTAGGCTGCTGTTGTTGAGCAGAATTTGGTCCATTTGTGCTCTTTGCTAATGCATCTTTATTATTATTTTTTTAGTAATGCTGAATGTTTGCTTTGCTTTTTTTACATGGCCTTTACTAATTGTCTAGAGCTAAAAAAGAAAAAAGTTTGACTCAAAGCTTTGCGTCTAAGCAACACACTTAAAGTTTGATGGGATTCAAAACCCAAAATCAAAATTTGTGTTTCAGAGATTATTTAAATTAATATATCATACAGTTTACTAGCATATGCAGGGCACACTTGTTTTAGCTCTCTCATAATAACTTGATCTACCCAAACATTAAAAACAATAGAATAATTTAATAGCGTCTCTTGGGCCCTCTTGGTCTCTATTGGCTGACTCTAGTTGCCGTGATTCTGCTTTTATAGGACAAAGTGCTTACAAAGTTAGCAGCATTATAAAACTCAATAAGGCAAAACTATATGAAAGGTCTGAGCAACACATAAAAACTCACCTTTTGGGAGTATGTTGATGACTAAAAAATTACCTTCGGCTTCCATTATGTTCAGGTTTCAATTGACACCAAGTCACTCCTTTTCTTGTTAACAGAGGGAAGGGTTTGAGCAACTAGGCCAATGCTTTCTATGTTTAAAATAACTCACATATGTTTATGGAAAGAATTTTTGTTATTTTATATTAAACAGTACAATCAGGTTGTTCAATTACTCCATTACTGTCTAAATCAATTTTATTTCTTGAATGAGAGATTGGAAGTCTTTTTATAAATGTTATTATTATTTTGTTTCTTTTGTCTTTGAGATCCTTTGGCATATTTTGTAAGTTCCTCAGGACCAGACCTATGTTTTGTTACGATTTTTGTATAATTCTTCCAGCAAAGGGGTCACATCATAATATAGAGATTGACTTACAATGATACATAAATAATAATTTTTACACTTTCCTCTTGTCTGTGTAGTTTGATTGGCATCTGCTCCTTAATAATAAGAATCCAGAAAATATGTCTATGTTTTATCATAACAAACAACATGTTATTCCATAGTGATGACATTTAACACTGTACAAAAAGCCTCCTGATGAATATCTGGTTCATTTGCATTACTAAACAAAACAGAAAGGATTCACCTCTGACTTCAGTCCTATGTGATCTGCCTAGGCAGTTTTTAGAATGGATTGTAAAATAAGAAGTTCAGATCTGAGGAAGCATGAATGATTTTTCACTCTACAAAAGGACTGCTCTCTTCAAGTCATGAATGAGGTTGTAAAAGGAATATTATGAGAGTGTGTGCAGTGTAGCTGTCTGTAGTTCATCTGGCCAATATGCCAACAGAATTTTTAAGCACTATAAGTTCCTTCACTTTATAATCAATGTACTTTGTATTAGACAACATGTGTTTCATATTCAGCACATCAAGAGCTTAGATAGGGGGATTCTAAAATATTTACCTGTCAGGGAAGTTTGGTTTGATGAATTAATTAATTAGAGGTGTTTGCCAAATACATCACAGAAGGAATCCTGGAAGAAACATGATTAGAACCAGTGGGTAATTTAAAAGTACAAATGCAGAAAAGAGAAGATTACTTTGAAATCAACCCAGAAAAAATGTTTTGAGGCCTAGTTTGTTTCCTGTATATATATTCACATAACATATTTTCTTCACCAACCCAACACCTTTTTTTCCTTCAGTACAGGCCATCATTTTTTCCTGACTTAAATTTTTGTAATTCTCTCTCTCTGCTGCCTCTGCAGATGAATACATTTCAAAAGGCATTCAGAAATACACATGGAAAATTTGTAGCTGCTTCTGTTTTCATATACAAATGTAGGTATTTAAAGTGGGAAATTGTGTATGTATAGAAATCACAGAAAACAGCGTCTTAGAAATACCTTTGATACTGTAGATGCAGATGAGTCACTTGTACATACATTGCGATAGCTTGATTCTGTAAATACTTCACACAGAAAGGTAATCATAATTATTCAGTGTGGCATAGTTTGGAACTGAGAATCACAGCCCCATAGTTTAAACTTGGACTGAGTTTTGTGCTTAAAATCAAATTTAAAATTGATAGTAACATGTGTATTTATTGTGTGTATTTGTATATACTATATCTTTCCAAAATTATAGCACATGCTATTTGAATATGGAATATTTTTAAAGAATTTACAAATAAATCTGTTAATTTCTCTCCAAGTAAAAAATAATTTCAAATAAGCCCTTTAAAAAATCTGGTTTCAGACTCTGCTTTCTAAAATGACCTTGGGATTCAATATATGTAATTTACTTTCCTTATAGTTAAAATTCACTAAAATGTGAGGGATAGGCATGGTAGGGCACCTTTGGTGCATGCCACTTTAAAAGGCTTAAGCAGGCTGTGGAGCAGCCAGCAGGTGCAGGGCAGCTTAATGAGGCAATCACATGACCACAGGAGGGCTCCTGGATTGCAGGATGAGGCCAGGCAGCCTCAATATAAACCCAGGCCCTAAGCCTGAGCTGGCAGTTGCTGCAGGGAGCCAGAGAGACAACGTTGCCCATCTGGAGCTGCTGCTCCCAGAACACCTGGAGGTTAAGGGTAGGAACTATGAGGATGGAGGAGGTTTCCAGTCCTGAGAAATGACCAAAAACTACAACTTGTCAGGTATTGCAGTCCCTTGTAGACCTGTAGGGCGCCACCTGCCACTCGACTAGGCTGTTATTTGTTCTAATTGATGATCTACATGCCCCCGTTTCACCTGCCAAGTCTTGATGTTAACGGAGTTTGTTCATGTACCTGCACGTGTAGTCCAATTAGTAGTCTCACTGACATCCCACGGGGTCCCGCGTTCCTGAGGGCTCCACCACCCCTACACCCTCACCCGTTCCACCGGGATCTGGCCAGCCAGATGGTCCGGCCACATGTCCTCTGTTCCACTCAAACAACCAACAAAAGACCAAAAAGAAAACAAGAAAACAGAGAAGGCTTTCCTGGCCTGTGTCATTGTGGCTGCAAACAGCAGGAGCAATCTAAACCAAAATTGATCTTTGGTGGCTCTCTCTGAGAGCCTCTTGTGGAGATCGCCACAATTTATTTTAGCACCTTGAGTCCATCTTATTGGCGTGTGCCACTTTTACATGCATTACGGTACCATGAAAGTCAATAGTCCCCTTCTATTAGGGTTATTACAGTACTATTCTCCCTGCCAGGCTCCTCCAGCTCCTGGCATGTAAAGAAACAGTTCTGCTCCCTGCAGGGCCAGTAGACTTGGCTCTAAACCCCCGCTGGGGTTGTTACTCTCTGCGAGAGTCTCCTACCAGCACTCCACATCGCTTTCAGAGTTCCCTGCAGTGTGTGCCGACTCACTCCTCCTCCTCCTCTTTCCGGTTCTGTGCTCCTCCAGCTTTCCTGTCCCAGGTTCTTCTTTATACCAGCGCGGGAGTTCTCTGCCCCTCCCTTCCCGACACACCTGGGTAAGGGAGATTTCTGCCGGGCTCCTTGGGGCTGCGGACCTGGAGCCACTGAGCCTTTGATTAGCCTGGGAGCTTTGAAGCCTGGTGGCTCCTTCTCTCTCTCACACACCTTATTGGAGTTGGATGGTGTGGTGGGGTTTCCTGTGGCAGGGTGGTCTCCAGGAAATGCCACAACAGTGCCTCCCTAGTGGAAGGTGAGTATGGGTTGCCATATAGCCTCATCTCCCATGACCTGGTGGGTTACCCCATAGAGGGGACAAGCAAGGTGTGCAGGCATGTCATCAGGCCTGAGGCCCAAGGGGTATAAGGCCTAGTAGCCCCAGTGAGGGGGTGGTGCAGTGGCCCCAGTGAGGGGGCATGTGAGTAGGAGGCTGCATAGAGTAGGTTCTGCATGGGTATGCCTGAAGGACTGTGCACAGACTAGCTTTAGAGAGAGAGTGAGCAGTGTTTGGAGGGGCCCAAGAAGGTAGACCTGTATTAGCAGAAGAGGGCTAGCTGCTCAGGAACTTAGCCAGGAAACACTTGACTGGTCAATGCTGAGGCCAGGATCAGAACTGTCAAAGGGCCAGAGTGCCCACTGAAAGGGGTGGCCAGAGCCAGGAGCCTAGAGTTCTGACTGGCCTAGTAGTGAGACCAGGGCCTGTGTGGCCAAAGGTCCTAGAGCGGGCCACTGCTGAGAGGGCAAGGGCTTTAGGGAGTTTGCAGCCCCTTGTGACAGTGGAGGTTAGGCCACCTGCTTAGGAGGGATCCAGGACAGTGTCTGACATATCAGACTGGAATGTAATAGGGCCTAGTGTGGGGCCAATGCCATATAGCGATGCCATCTGTGAGGCATGGGACATGGTATAAAGGGAGGTCCACAGCCATGTATTACATCTTTGGTATTGGGTCTGTCCTGTCTCCTCTTAAAGACTTCCAAGGTTGGGGACTGCACCACCTCCTTGGGAAGTCTATTCCAGATTCTGGTCACCTTTACCATAAAGAAGTTATTTCTTGCATCCAACCTGGAACTATTCTCTAACAGCTTATGGCCGTTGTTTTTCTCTCAGCTCCCAATATATTCACCCTTTACATACTTATAGACAGCATCCAATTACCCCCTCAGTCTTCTCTCTTCCCGAGACTGAACAGTCCCAGATCCCTTAGTCTTTCCTCATAAGGTGTGTCCTCCAGGTTCTTGATCATTCTTGTGGCCTTTCTTTAGATGCTTTCAAGATTCTCCACATCTTTTTTAAAGTGCGGTGCCCAGAGCTGGACACAGTACTCCAGCTGAGGTCTCACCAATGATGAGTAGAAAGGAAGTATCACTTCCTTAGCCCTACTCGTGATGTAGCGGCTAATGCACCCAGTATGCCGTTATTTCTGCTGACTACAGCATCACACTGGTGGCTCAAGTTCATTCTGTGATCAACCATAACTCCTAGGTCCCTTTCAGCCATCATGCTGTCCAGGATATCACCACCTAACCTATATTCATGTCGCTAATTACTTCTCCCCAGATAAAGCACTCTACTTTCTTCATCCAATACAGACCCATCCACTAACACTTTCTGGGTCAACCCCTTAGCCAGTTCCCAACCCATCTGACCATTGACTCTGCCAGCCCACAATCCCTCAGTTTTTTTATAAGAGCATCATGGGAGACCATATTGAAAGCCTTTTTAAGATCCAAGTATATGACATCTACCATGTCTCCCACACCCAAGCGGTTTGTTACTTGATCATAGAAGCAGATGAGGTTGGCCAGACATGATATGGCCACAATGAAACCATGTTGGCTATCCTTCAGCATCATGCCTTCTGCCAGTTTCTCTCACAGTTTGAGAAATGACCACCCTTCCTGAACTCCCTTCCCCCTTCCCATAGGGTCTCTCCTACTATCTTCCTAAGCTCATTCAAGTCAGCCTTCCTGAAGTCAAGCACCTCTGCCTTACTAGCAGACTTTCTTGCCCTACAACAGGTAGTGAATGCTATCATCTCATGATCACTATGTCCCAGCTGACCCTCAATCTGTAGATCCGTATATCTACCACCAGGTCGTCCCCTTTGGCTAGAACCAAATCCAACAAAACCTTGCCCATTCACCTCCTGTACTAAATAAAGTTCTTCCATGCAGGTCAAAAACCTATGTGACTGGTCAGATGTGGCTGAGTGCTCTTCCCATGTCAGGGTAATTAAGGCCACCCATGACAATCATGTCCCTTGAACGTGTAGCTTTCATCAGTTCTCTGGAAAATTCCAGATCCAGCTCCTCCTGGTGTGGTGGTCTGTACTAGATGCCTACCATCAAAGTCCCCTTCTCCTCGCCCCCCCCACCCCTGTATCTTGATCCACAGGGTCTTGAGTCACCCTTCTCTTGATCCAATTTGGGTCTCCAAGGAGGCATACCACTCCTTTACATAGAGAGCTACACCCTGTTCTGTACCTTATCCTTTTTGTGCAGCCTGTAGCCCTCTATGCATACAGCCCAGTCATGCATGGCATACCACCAGGTCTCTGTTATTCTGATGAGATTGTGTTCCCTATTTGCTAGCAGGAGTGCTAGTTCCTCCTGTTTATTCCCTATAGTTCTAGCATTTGTGCATAGAGATACAAGTCCCCCATTGGTAACCCCCTGTTCCCTGCCACCCCAAATTCATTCCAGCCTCTCAAGACCTCCCTGACTGCCCTCTCTATGTCCTTCCTGTTTGGCTGTCTTCCAGCTTGCATTTCTGTCTGCATACCCATTCCCTGACGCACCTAGTTTTAAAGCCCTCTCCAGCAAGTCAGCCAACATGGAAGAAAACAATTTCTTCCCTCTGTAATGGAAGAGTTATTAGGCATCAGAAAATGAGCAAACTTCATATAGAGATGAAACTTTTCAGAATAGGAAAGTTCTCAACATTATGAATATTCTCATTCAACTTTAATCATGATACCTTTAAAAATTAGGCCACTTTAAGGCACCTAAATGAGGACAAACAAGATGGAATTTACACAAACATTTTTTTGTTAATCTTGCTTTGAGTGCTTAATGATGTAACATTAACTTTCTTTTAAAACGCATGTTAAAGTTAGTTACAAATTTAGCACAATATGAATCTGGAGAATATATCTTTCTAGTTCTGTTGATGAATAAGACTGGATTCCACCCTAGAATACATATTTGACATTTCCTTTTGATTCTTCTTTAAACGTCTGATTCTGTGAAATTATATCTTCCACTATGTCTGTTCTACCAATCAATACCTATCTAGTATAAAAGAGCTTTACATGTTGAAGAATGGGAAGCAGAATAAAAAGCTTAAAACACTCTTGTAAATGAGAAATCCATGAAATATACAAAACCCTATACAGACACCTATAATAAATAACATTAAATAACAAAGTGCACTGCTATGTTACAATTACAGACATTAACTGAAATATTTTTAGATGCATTTCATTACAAAAGCAAATATACAAGAAATAAGTCTTCAAATAACCTTATTTGATAATTACAAAAATACCATGTGCCCCGGCTACAAGTGTCAAGCATGCCAGCTGATTGTTTTCTATAATTGGGATGGGTTTATATTCCAATTTCACTTATAAATAATTTTAAATAGATAACAGATGGCTAATAAATATTTCAGTAGACTGATAAAAAACAAACAAACAAACAAAAATACAATAGGCCACTCAGTTTGTAAGCACCAAATATCACTGTATTCTTGGGTGAAGAGACTGCTTCCTTATTGTAGAGTGTCCTTGGATTCAAGTCACCTCAGAGTAAACAAGCTGGGTATGTTGCCATGACAGTAGGCTTCCAAATATCAGCTCCTCATGCACACAGGATAATCAGTTACATGCCCTATTTTACACCACAGAATTCTGGATGAATCCACATCTAAGATCTCCCTGAATCAGTGAATTTTCACACTGTTCCAATTTCAGGTAACTGACTATAGGGAATTTCTAGCCTCTTCCCATTCTTTCCCAGCATCCCAGTTTCCTCTTAATATGAGTTTTGCTCATTTTCTGATGCCTCAAAGCTCTTCCATTGCAGGGTTAACCACTTGAAAAAACTTATTTTTCTCTTCATGTTTTTCTGGGGCTAGCACTTTAAAGTTAATAGTCACCAGCTACAGCTATAATTCAGCTGTTTTTGCACCTGACAAGTGTTTCCTTTATTTTTCCATCTTCCATCTTGTAAGTACTTGTTTGGTTTTCACCTTCTTATGCCAGAGGAGATTGCACTTTCCTACGCACAATATTGGATATTTGTCAGTTTGAAAAGCCTCTTGCAGACACTAAAATGTTAAAGGAATGTATTATTTTAATAATTAACGCTGCATAAAATGGAAAGGGCAAAAATGAAGTATACAACGCATTCAACAAGATTACTTCATTTTATCTGTCAGCTGTGTGGATTAAAATGTTGAAATCACATATGGTAGACAAAGCAAATCATGAAAAGCTAAATGTGTGAACTATTGTCACCGCGGTCCTAGACTGACTTTACTGATGCCATGACGGTCAGGCAACTCAATAGCCAGAGCTTTACAGGAGACATGGTAGGAATATTTTCAAAACATTCCTCTTTAGCTTGTTCAGTTTTTCATGTCTTTAATGGGAGTCTCAAAGTAAATCACTTTAGGGAGTTTGGAAGTGCACTCCTTGCCCGTGCCACCAGTTTTAAGAGAAACTAGTGTAGAAGACATGCTATGTATAGTCAAATATTCTGTGGGCAATGACATTGATTTAAAAAGTATTGGCAACAGTATATTCTGCTGTATAATGGACTGAAAGGCCAGATTTGTAGATTGTTAGCAAAAGCCAACTTCCAGCTTTGTGATCTCATCTATCAGGATCCTGTACATTCTGCTAGGGTGAGAGGAAAGCATTTTAATGTTGTGAAATGAGCCAAATAATTTCGAGGCTCTTTGTACCATACAAAACATTAGATGTAAAATGTGTAATGGCCTCCAAATTTATGCTGTAGAGATGCCTAAGAATTATGTACAATGTGAATGATTTACAGCATCATTCAGTAATTTTCAGTGTTATTGAAACAATTTTAAAAATATACAAAGGAAGCAAGACTGTCATATGCTTTACATAACAGCAGTAACTCCCTAGGGGGGCCGAGCTCTCCCCTAGCACCCCATACTGTGTCCAGTCGGTCTACGATGATCCCTCAATCTCACCCGCCATGTCTTTGATGTCAATTATGTAATTAGGGAGGCTGCCTCTTAGGTTCTCCTGGACACGATTATCCTCCTGTACGTTAGCCTGGCTCTGCTAATGGCTGTTCCTGGGCACCCCAGCCTTATGGGCTATATGTGGCTCCAACCACCCCTTTACCATGCCTCAAGCCTCGCAGTTGTACCAGATGTTGTTTGGTCAGTCTCTCTCTCTGCGCCCTTGCTGGCACTCGGGCTCTCTGCGGCCGTCATCTCACCACTGTGCCCTCTGGCCCTCATCAACTGCTGCCCCCTTTGCCTTGGGGCTTCTCATCACCCCCTTTTGCCTTGGAGGCACTTGTCACACTGCCCCCTGCTCTGGGGTTACCACAGCCTTGGGGCTTAGGTGGTCATAGCCATGCCTGGCCCTTACTCTCCTCCTTGGGGTCTTGACCCCCTGCTGGGCTCAGGCAGCCTCAGCCTTCCCTGGCCTCCGATTCTCTGCTCCCCTTTGCCTCAGGGCTGGGGTCAGTGCACCCATGGATTCTACATCCTCTCTGGCACTGGGGTCCCCAAGCTACCATGGAGCCCCTATGAGGCCTCCTCCAACCCCTAATAGCTTCACCCAGTTCTCCAGTGTAAGCCACAAACACAAAGCATAAGCCCCTGGGCTATAACATTAAATTCTAGCTACTTAGCGGTAACATCCTTCGAGCCACCCGATGGGTACTCCATCTCTTCTGCAGTATCAGCCTGCTTGTGCAGTCCAGCTTCTCCTCTTTACTCACCTTGGCAGCATTCTCTCCCTTGACAGCCAGCAACCCACACACCCTGGCCTCAGGCTTGTGATTTATATACAGGCACCAGGCCCTGCCCCTTCTGGTCAGCTGACCAGGCAGGTGTAAGTCCTTACCCTTATTAACCAGTTGGACCAGCAACCTGCACCTGGATCCTTTTCTCTGCTCTCAAAATAGCAGGCACCTTAGTGCCCTGCTACACATTATACCACTGGAAAGCTTTAAAGGGTTCTGCAGAAGGATGTTCCTTTTGGACCAAAAAGCTGACTGATGAAGTATCTGGCATAAAGTCATAACTAAGTAGAACAGGGTCAAGAAAGTTTAGCTTGTAGGAGTTGTCAAATGTGATCCAGAGCCCATAACCTGCAAAGAAACAGAGCAGGGTACTAGGAGTTCTACATACCATATATTTATGCAGCTCTTGAAACGTACAGGAGCAGGAGGTATTTTAGAGGACTGAGTGATTGTGCCTGGTAGGGCTCTCTCTCAAAATTGCACAGTTTAGGAGCTCTGAAAAAAATGTAAAGCAGGTTGCTGTGAACAAATCATTAGCACTACAAAATAGAGCCTGTCCATGGGTGGTTTAAACGCTGTGAACACAGGTCCTGTAGTCTTGACAGTGTTTAGTTTTTTTTTGATTTCCCTTTAGAAAAAGAAGATCAGGTGAAGGGGCAGCTTGATTGCTAGCAATGTGGAAGGCGGTAGTAGGAACCTACTAGAATCTGTATTGTAAAAGAAAGGCACAGAAATGTAGAGAGAGGAAGAAAAAAATGTAGGAGATTGTGATGCACCAGAAAATGTTAGGGGAAAAGTTAATTTTTATGGTGCTATTGAATGTACATACTTTATTGGCAAGAAGATTAGTTATGTGATTCTGATAATCCTAGATAATCCATGTTATTTTCTTCTTTACTCACTCTTAAATTTTCTTATACTAATATACTTTCCAGTAGCCTTAGCCCTCTGTTTTTCATAAAATCAAACAAATCTTTAGAAAGCTGGTGATAGTGTAGCCTCAAGTGATGCATCCTATTTAAAAGCATTCTTATCAGAGGTTGTAAGTTCCATGTAATTGTGTGCCAAAACAATACAATGTTTAACTCTATCATCTTTTATTAATACTGGTAAATACTTGTGGTATTTACAGCAAGCTAATCAAAATGTTGGTAATAACCTCACTTGTGCCTAATTATTCGCCATGTATTTTACAACAAAATTGGATTACTTGCTTAAGGACTACCCACAGAACTGCCTTGTGTGTGTGTATGATAATAAATATAATAACAAAAAACACAGCTGCTTCTTTTGCTCTTTCCAGTTTCTTCAGCCTGCTGCTGTTTGAATTATTTTTTTTTATTTGAGGCAGAACTGCTACCTCAGTTGGTGCTACCAGGCCTGCTGTTGATTTATGAACTTGAAAAAAAGAAGGAAGGACTCTCAGAATAAAATGGATAGAGTCTGTCAGGACCCCCTAAAGAGTCAACATGAGCACAAAATATGTTAGCTCATAATACCAAGTTTAAAAAAAGTTTATCCACTTCTTCATCCTAACTCACTTTTATAAGTAGCGTTGCGAGTAAAGAGAACTGCAATAAAAAAGTTATTTTGCCTTTCGCATGGTTATACCCATCAGAAATGTAACTAAGCTTAGACTACGTATTCATTGGAGTTATTTACTAAAATTAACAGTGGTTGCACTCCAAAACAAAACAGCATATCAACATTTACAGCAACTATGCCTTGTTTGTCAGAGACCATTGGAGCATGCAAGCTCTTATGGGAAATAATTCCAAATAAAGATCTAACTACTAGGAAGACTGCTCAGAGGATGAACACACAAGTTATATTTGCCAAGTGTCTTGGTTTATAATGTTCTTTATGGAAGTGGTAGCAGCAAATTGAAAAAAATAAGCAATGAGAAATAGTTGCTGACCACATGTTAAACACAAAACAATGAAGATAGCTTTGCAACTGGGCAGCAAGTCCTCTGAATTCTCAAACTGGGCACAGCACAATAATAAAAGGGGATTGCTTCAAACATGGGAAAGGAAACGATCAGGTCACAAAGGCCATGGATGCAGGTGTCGTGGTGGATGTAGTCTTTCTGGACTTAAGCAAGGCCTTTGACACCGTCTCTCACCCCATCCTAGTTAAAAAACTAGGCAACTGTGGCATAGATGCCTACACAGTCAGATGGATTGCAGATTGGCTGAAGGGTCGCA
>NW_017729024.1:84313334-84319411 GCF_001723915.1 Gavialis gangeticus
TTGTTCTCCCACCCTGGCGGGGGGTCGGGCTAGAAGATCTACTAGGTCCCTTCCGACCCTAAATCTATGAAACTATGAAACTATGAAACTATGAAAAGTGCATCCTTTCCTCTTAATTTTTTGTTGTGTTCTCCAAAGGGCCACCAAACATTTCTTTCTATCTTTAATGCTTCTATAAAGGCATGTCTAAATATTTATGCTATCTATAAATATTTTATCTGTACCAATACTTGATGGAAGGAGAAATACTAATAAAATACATCCACTAGGGAAATACATCTAATAGCAGATTGAAAGCTTGTGTGACAGCAGCCACAGTAATCTCTATTGTAGAAAAGTATCTTATGCATCACATCTGGACAATCTGTAGCAAACTCCTCAACTGACAAAGTAATTTGCAGTTACCTGTCAATGACCACCAACCAATACATCTGGCTAAAGAGAGAATACTGATATTTATGTCCCGAATAAGGATAGCTTAACAGATAATTTGGTTCTATGACATTGAGTGTTTTATTTATTTATTTTGCTGCATACACTTTTGCCCTATTCAATTAAGCCAAAGGATTCCTTTTTATCATCTTTCCTGTTGTATGGACGTCTGTTTATGGAGAGGATTCTGGGATTGCACTACTAACAACATAGGAAAGATACACACAGTCAGAGATAACCCAAGCAGGGTGAGGGGCTGGGGGTAAATCAGCCTATGTGGGGCCCCACCCCTGGATGCAAGGAAGCTGGTGGTGGATTCAGTGGTGTGGGGGGGAGGTGGTGAGCAGCCAGATGTGAAGCTGACAGCAGCGTGGAATTGCTGCGCCAATCTACCTGGCTCTTTGAGGACCCCCCAAAGCATGGGACCTGGGGCAGTCACCCTGATTCATCAACCCGCCCCACCAGGGCTGACCCTGCACACAGGTATATGTCTATTGTCCTGTACATATATTAGTATTCTCCTGGAAGCATCACTGCTCTCCTAGTAGAAACCATGGGTGTACAGATATTCAAGATTTTTCTCCCAGAGCAAAAAAGACCAGCCCAGGAGAAAAATAATTCAAGAAAGACCAAGTGCTCTCTTTCTCCACCCATGCTCCCCAACTCTGTACACTGCTACCATCTGTCTCCAGACAGACTGAGTGCGGAGGCTAGTGAACATACTGAGACATTTGCACAGGGGTTCCCTGGCTGTGCAGTGTCAGCACTGTGTGGTCCCTGCCCTTCAGGGTTTCAGCATTTGAATATCTCTTCAGCTGTCTCTGGATAAGTAAGCATTTCTACCAGAAAAAAAAAACGCAGCAAAATTCTCCTAATGATTTAAACATGTGTACACTGCCTCTGTTTCCCTAAAACTAGTTGCTGAAGCCTCTTCACTTTTGCAATGCTAAGCAGCAATTGGGGTAGCTATTTACAATCACCATCTCAATTTTTTCATTTTTCTTTGTGGAAAAAGAAAGAAGAAAATAATAGAATAAAGGAAGACTGGCTTTCAGATGTGTTGTGCAGCAGTAATTCTCTTTTCATTGGGAAAAACTCAGCCAAGTGATAGCTTCGCTTCTCCCCTACTGCAGAAAACAGTATTTATAAGTCCTGTTTGGTGTGGTCCTTGTGGAAAGGCAGTTACAATGAAGATGGTGTATGCATGAAGTTGGTCAATAATTAAGTTGCACTCCATGTTCAAAGATAGCTTATTTTGCCTAGCAACTCTGAATTCAATAATCTAAAAGTTGCAGCATTTGAGAAATGATAATAAATTCAAGTTACATAGCAAATTCATTTTGCTTTTGTAATCATAACAGTTTCAGAAACAAATGATTAGTGGACTTTTATATAAAGCCTTAATTTCAAGAACTGAGTTTGAATCACGAATGTAGTCATATTGTATGCAGAATCTGTGTTGAGTGGTATAAGGGACTGGGGTATAGGTTGTCTTGCCTAATGGTTAGGCCACTAAAGGAAAGAAGGGCCTCGGCCTGGGTCAAAGGGCAGGAGCCATATACCAAATCCAGAGGGAGAACTAGAAATAGAGTCTAAAACACAATTCAGGGTCAGATGCCACATATCAATCTGGGGGGCAATTCACAGGGTGAAGTCCCAAAACAAAGCCAAATCAGGGCCAGGAGCCAGAATCACAGGGAAATTCAAAGCCAAAGTCTAGAAATAAACCCAGAGCTAGAGTCAGAAACCAGGAGGCTTGCCACAGCACTACTGTTGACTAGCCTGTAAACTGAGGCCCCCAGCTGGTGCTAAATGGATAAGTGGTGCTCCCAGCATCCAATCAAGATGCTTCCTGCTCCTAAATTTAGGCATGGTTCATTAGCTGTGGCTTGCTGCAGGTGTGGCATCTGTGGTACTTGGTTTAGGCTGGTCTGCCTGCTTAGAGTCCCTGACAGCTGATTTGGTTGAAATATTTCAAGCTTTTTGCATATGAAAAAGTGATCATGTAACTCCATGTGAAACAACAATCTATTGAATAACTACAACTGTCATAGTACATAGAGCTAAATATCAGGTGGTCTGAGTTATATTACCTTAGACCTTGACATTCTGGAACTTATAAGTTAAGCAGGGCCCATGCTTGCCTACTTGGCTGACAGAACTCTAAGGAAAAAAACAAAGTACACTATTGCATAGTCAGGTGGATTGAACCCTTTCCTAAGTCAAAATTTAGCTTGTAAGCTCATAGGAGTAATGGACTTTCTTTATTTCTTTGTTAGCTACAATGCTAAACATGTTGTTAGTGCCTAACAGGGAGATACTAAACTACTCCTCCAGGGTGCATTCACATGTGTGCTTTACTGGTGAGCTGATTAATTAGCTCTGCAATAAAGCATCAGTGTCTACACATGGAACTGTATTAGGGTGCAGTAAATTAATTAACTCCACTGTAGAATAGTACTGTCTGGGACAAGTACTATTTTACAGCAGAACAGTGTACACTGTAATGCATATGTAGAGGCTGCTAGAGCATACTAATTAGCATGCTCCAGCAGACTCGCAGCAGATTAATTGAGTCTTCTCTGATGCGTGCTAATTGACATACATTGGAGCAGAGGTTCATCATGTGTATAGGTTCCCCTCGTGCCCCAGCCATGCCCTGTGTAGCACATTGAGCCAGAGTGGAACAGCTCTGGAGTTGCAGGCTGGCCCCTGCCACATGCTATGTGCTAATTGCATGTGTAGATGCACCCCCAGGGCACAGCCACACATGCAGGCACTTGCACTTGCAGCAGCTTAAATAGGAAGAGCACAAATTTGTGCCAGAGATTTTTGCCTCAGCACATGTGCCTGATCATGCACTTTGGTGGCAGGCAAATTGTGCCACTTGGGGCAAACTGACCCTGCCCAGCTCCTCTTCGATCTTCAGCCATGGCAAGCTAGGGGCTGGTGCCAGCACCAGTGCTGGTCCCAGCAGTATAAAAAACTGCCCAGGCGAGCAGCTCAGGGCAACTTGCTTTCAGGAGCTTCTGAGGCCCAGCCAGTTGGTATCCTTGTGCCAACTGCACTGCTGAAGCAGTCCTGACCTAGACTGGCCCCAGCACAGTCTACCCATTGCAGCAGTCTGTCAGTGGGGGTTGCTGCCTGGCTGTGACCTGCTGCCACCTGCAACAGTATCTGCTGCCTTGGACTTGTGGCCCCATGGCTGTGTGCCTGCTAGACCCAGACGGGGACCACACATCTGCCTGGGCTGTGGTATGGGCACTGCAGCAGAGCCTTCTGCACCTCTATGCCAGCTGCCAGTGGACTGTTGCTGCACAGTTCGCCTTTATGCAGCTTCTGTCACGCCCTCTGGTGCCCCTGCTCTGCCATCTGGGCAGCTATCACCCAGAAGATGTGCTCATTGTGGTGGCCTACTTTGAACTGTTGAAGTGTGTCTTCCTGGCCCTAAATGGCTAGGAGATCAGGCACTTCATCTGTCCTGCAGCCAAGTCCCTGGTGCTGGCCTGGGTGGGCTCCTCTGCCCAGGTCCTGCCACTTGCCTCATCAGCCTGGATCCTGGTATTCCTTGTTTAAAAATTGCAAAATTTATGATAAAACCCCCAAATTTTTTCATTAAAAAACCTTAAATCCACATTCTTCCACAATTAAAATGAAACACCACTATACATTGAGAGAGATCGGTTGGCCAATGTTTTGTTGATCTATTTACAATTTTAAAGCAGTTTGGAAGCCTACCAGTGCCACTGTCATCATAGTAAAATGAATTCTAAATATCTATACACATTGGACTTTGCTTTTGGTTTTTTTATAGGAAAATCAGAGCTGTCCCTTCACTCACCAGGATGTGGGGCACTGAGCAGCACTGGGATGCCCGTGCCCTGCCCCTGCCCATGCCCTTGCCCTTGCCCCTCATTCCTAACCCACAGCCCAGCCAGTGTCCCACACTCCTGACCTGTGGGCCTCCCAGCAGCAGCTCTGTCCCAGCACCAAGACATGAATCCAGCTGCAGCTGTCCCACCCACTGCTTTGTGGCTCCGAGCAGTGTCAGCCCTTACTGCTATGTACCCTGCGCCTGTGCCCAGGTCCCAGCAAACCCTATGCCATTCTTGGGAATCCTTCAACTGGGCTGAGTGCCCTTCCCCAGCCAGATCATTGCGCTTGGGAGGGGAACTCAGCTGGGCTGCTTCAAAACTCAAAATGTTTTTAAACTTTCAAAATGTTTCAACTTTGTTTCATTTTGAAGCTGTTTCGAAGCTCCTCATTTCATTTTGATTTCACTGTTTTGAGCTCGAAATGAGTTAAAACAGTGTCAAAATGAAACAGCCAGC
This sequence comes from Gavialis gangeticus, assembly GCF_001723915.1. NCBI lineage: Eukaryota > Metazoa > Chordata > Crocodylia > Gavialidae > Gavialis > Gavialis gangeticus. The sequence goes on from NW_017729024.1 coordinate 84,318,098, forward strand.
GAAATTTCGCACCGCTCTAATAATCAGTAATGGACACTACATAATTAATAATTGATCTTTTATTTCTTTATTTTATTCACATCTATTTATGTAGCACTATTTTAGTTCACAGTGGCTGTATCTACACAAGATGCTGACTAAGCAGTTGTTACTGTGCAGTCATTTAGTGCTTGTATATTCAAGTACTTGCATATGCTTGTATACACGTGTACACACAAGTACTAAATGACTGCCAGCTAACCAGAGTTATTATATGCTAAGTAATTTTTAGGTGACTGACTGTGCAGTAGCTCATTACTGTACAGTAGTGTTGCATCACATTTCCTGCCACATGACTCTACTGCACAGTAGTAACGAGCTACTGTACAGTCAGTGTCTTGTGTAGAGATGGCCAGTTTATATTAAAATGTGGGCAATCAGAAATCACCTCCTTTTTCTCTCAACAAGGAAGACTCAGCAAATTAATATCATTAGGCAAAGGGACAAAGGAGAAGAAAGGGCCAGCTATAAGATACCTCTAATCTATTTTCAAAGAGGAATTAAAAAATAAAATAAAAAGGGATCTAAGAATCCACTCCTGTTTCATCAAAGTAAAATACATTTTCACCTAAAGGCAGGGTTAATTAACAGAAGGATTAGCAGTCATTATGTGTAGCTAATTAGAAATGAGTCAGAAGGTTGCATAATTTGGACAGCTGCAAGTTTTAAGTGCTAGTTGGCTTGAAAGAAATGCTAATATTTATCTCCTATTCTACATTTGCTTAAATTGGCAGATAAATCTAAAATGAAAGGATAAAGTCTCTCAATGGTGCATGGGAATTATAAGCCCTTTTCCCCTTTACTTTTGCACAAGGCCACACATACTAACTCCCATTCTCAGTAATCTCAAACATTTGGAAGAGACTGTCTACTTCCAAATTTTCCTAAAGAAAGGAGATATATGTAATACTTTTCTATGGAGATTTGGTGTGTGAGTGAAACAGTTGCTCCTTTTGTGAAGTTTGATAGAGGCTGGGCCATTGGATTTGGGGCTGGTATGATTCATTGAGGCTTAATGGTGAAGAAAAAAAATGTGATCCCTTTTCTCTTCCAAGAAAAGAGTGTAAATGGAACAAAAAATGATTATTTTCTGTTTTTCTGGGACTCTTATTTGTTGGGGTGGGGGGGGAGGGACAGGGGTCATAGCACTCAAGGTCACTTAGGTAGCTTCTGTCTGTTGAGGTTTCAACATGGTTCCTTAGGGATTCTTTTTTGTCTCTTTTCTACTCCGTATATTTTTTGTCTCTTTTCTACTCAGTATATTTTCAAAATTCT
>NW_017729024.1:84324411-84338700 GCF_001723915.1 Gavialis gangeticus
GCATGTGTGCATGTGTGTGGGGGGGGAGGGACAGGGGTCATAGCACTCAAGGTCACTTAGGTAGCTTCTGTCTGTTGAGGTTTCAACATGGTTCCTTAGGGATTCTTTTTTGTCTCTTTTCTACTCCGTATATTTTTTGTCTCTTTTCTACTCAGTATATTTTCAAAATTCTTGGAGAAGAAGCAGGCTTATTGAACTTGTGTTATTCTTTATGATTTCACTATTTCTTTCTCTCTGTAGGACTCCCCAGTGAGGGAGGAGGGATGGGGAGTAAAGAAAGAATATTTTAAATATAAATGAAAGGAAAGCTAAAAAAATATTAAAATAATTACTTTAGGGATCTGTTTTATACTATAATAAGAATTATGACTTCTTAGGGATTTAAATGCAATTTTTCTCAATGGAATACTTTGATGTGAAGTCTCTTAATAAGGGCAAATTTCTGCATTTGGATTAACAGTGTAGATCTTTTCTCTGTAGAGATCAAATTGAATCAGAACAACAGAAATACAGAGCTGCTGCCTTTCAATACCCAATTCTGAGAGTTACCTTAGCTTTTCTGGTATTCAGTTTTCAGGAATTTATTAGTAGAACTTGTAAATCTTTTTTTTAAATTTAATGTGTACTTTTTGGAATATGGTCAGATTTTTCAAATCCAAAGCTATGTACAGTGTAGCATCTTTTATGATAATTTTACGAGTCCCTCAATTAAGAAAAAAAGAAAAAATATTGAAATTATTTGTGATGTTGACATTTTTCTGAAGAGAAGCCTCATTTTGTGTTAGTTAAGGATTAGAAGTTGAAAATAAAGTTTCTAAATTTTCAAAATAAAACTCTTCAATTGAGCCAACTCAATACTACATTTTCTCACTACAGCACAACCTGGAATATAAGTGCTTTGTTTCTGAAAGGCAGAATAAAGTGGGGGTGGGAGCGGGGAACCTTTAGCGTTCTGGCTGTATAGAGCATGGACAGAGCCTGATTTTAGCAGTCTCACTCTTCCCTTTCACATATAACTAAAACTGAAATAGGAGGAGAGAAACGAGGAACAGCTAGCGGACAGCAAAATTACCCTAAGAAAGATTAGCTTGTCTGGTAGAACATCAAGACTATTACACAGGAGAGATGATCATTAACATCTCTGGAATGAAAACAGTAAGCCTTTAAATCAGTTGTAGTTACTTGGTTTTTTGACAGTGTTATATTGCTAATTAATGTCATGTTTTTTGATCTAGCATCAAAAATTGCTTGGATCCTTCTTAACAATATTACTGCCAAGCCCATTACCCCACTTTCTGTACTTCTGCATTTGGGTTTTTCTTTCCTAAGGTATAGCATCTTACAAGTGTTTTGTTACATGTAATTTTGTTCTCTATAGCTCAGTTCCCCAAGTTCTCAATATCTATTTGAATTTTAATGATATCTTTCAAAGTTTTTGCAACCCTCCTAGTTTTGTGTAGTTTGCAAATATGATCAGTATGATTTCTAAACCTACAACCAAATCATTAAGAAAAATATTTATTGGTACCAAACCCATAGAAAAATCCAGTGGACCAGCATTTGAGACCTGTTGCCAGTTTACCATTGGTCAATTTTAGAGTTATTTTTTGCTTGTGATTATTTAACCAGGCATGTGTCCACATCATGATAATTCTATTTAGCTGAAATTCCTTCAGCTTACTTATGTAAATGGCATGTGGAAATGAGTCAGAAGACTTATTAAAATGTAGATATAATATATCCACTGCACTCCCCTTATTCATTGGTCTGGTTACCTCAATAAAAAAAGGAAAACAAGTTTATATGATTTAATTTATTCTTAAGAAATCTATGGTATCTGGTAATGAACATCCTCTCGCCCTTCACATATTTACAAATTGATTGCTTTTTAATTTTCTCTAGTAATTTCCCAGGTTTTAGTTAGGCTGATGAGTTGTTATTCATATGGTCTTTCTTTTCCTCCTTTCTAAAGATGGATACTCTGGTTATGTCTACATGTTCATTAATGTGCAATAATTATGGCATATTAAGTTAGTACCTGTAATAACAGGTACTAACTTAATGTGCCATAATTGGTAGTACTGCACATTAGCAAAAAGGAATGCTTTTTGGTGACATTAATGTTTATTAGACTAAGTCTACTGTGCATTAGCATGGTTTTTGCCAGCCACCCTAATCCACAGTAGAATTAGTCTTCTGCACATGAAGCGTCTTATGTAGATGTGCTCTGTTTGCCTATCTTAAGTCTTCTGAAACTTGACATCCATCATTCAAGAGTTTGCAAATATGATCTCCAGGGGCTCTGTAATCAGCCAATTCCTTCATCACTTTAGGATGAATTCCATCAGGTCTGTTCAGGTTTGTCAGAAGCACCCTAACAGGGCTGTGCAAAACAGCACCGTTTTGTTTCGACTTCTGTTTTACCATTTTGAAGGGATGGTATTTCATTTTGATGTTTCATTTTGTTTCGAAGCACTGTTCCATTTTGTGACATTGAAACTGTTTTGATACGTTTCGACATTTCACCCATAGACTATAATGGGGAATCATAAAACTGCCTATAACTTTGTCATTATTTGCCTTATTCAAATGAAAACAGCAGGGATGATAGCTCCTGATGAGGCCACAAAGCCTATCAACAGTCAAAGAGATGGGTCCAAGGATTCTGGGAAACTGAACCTCAAAGTCTTGAAAGCAAAACTCATATCACTTGTAAGTGTGAAGGCAGAGGGGGGTGAAAACAGCAGGCTTTGTAGCCCCTATCAAGGCCATGAAGCCTGCCAAGTTTTAAAGAGATAGCCTCAGGGGTTTCTGGGAAACTTCACTTCAACGTGCTTACAAGCAAAACTTGTGTTGTGTGTGTGTTAAGGTGCAGCAGGGTAAAACAGCAGGCAAAATAGCCCCCCTGGCATGATAGCTTGGCAGGCATGGAGCCTGCCAAGTTTCTAGGAGATAGGTGCTGGGGTTTCCGGGAAACTGCACCTCAAGCTGAGCTGCTGACAAGCAAAATTCATGACGTGTGTGCGTGTGTGTGTGTGTGTGTGTGTGTGTGTGTGTGTGTGTGTGTGTGTTAAGGCACAGCAGGGTGAAAACATCAGTCATGGTAGTCCCTTCTGAGGCCATGAAGCCTGCCAGGTTTCAAGGAGATAGGTACAGGGGTTTCTGGGAAACTGAGCCTCAAGCTGCTGAGAAGCAAACTCATGACGTGTGATTTTGTGTCTGTATTAAGGTGATCTCTTACAGGCACTGGGGCCTCTATAAGACATGGTAGCATGCCTCAGTTAGGTCTCCTCCTCCCCTACAACCTCAGTCTGGTCTACCACTTTAAATAACAACAGGTAAGTAAGCAGCACAGTAGCACTAGCATTTCAGGCAGCCACAGTCACAGAGCCTTTGTTTCCTTTCCTGCAGGAGATTCTTCTCCAACAGCTGTGAGAGAAGTCTCTCTGCCTGCCCCAGCCCTGGGGCTTAGATGTACCCAGGGCCCTGTGCCCTTCCAGTCAGCTGACTCAGGACAAGTGCTAGGGGTGTAGGTTGTAGCCACGTTAGTCTAAGGACATGGCACTGGCAGACAAGGTTCTTTGGGTCAATCTGGTATCTTTTAGTAGATCAACCAATTAGTTGGAGAAGTATATATCTTAGCAATCTTTTGGGTTGAAAAACCCTTCATCAGGATGATGAAGCACCTGCAGTTGGTGTGTGTGCGTGCTTTTCCTGGATGGAAGGAATAGTAAAGAAGCCAGAGGCTGGCATACAATGCGGGCAAGAAAGCCAGTCAGTGAAAATGGAAATGGATGCATCGTGGGGTGAGGGACAGACTGGGGGGTGAGGGGTGGAAGGGGGTTGTAGCAATACAGGTAAAAGTACAGAGGTACTTGGGGAGTCAGATGTTTGGCAGGTTATAGTGTGTCAGAAGTCCAATGTCTGTCTTGAGTCCATGAGTTTCTGTACCTAGGAGGTTGATAAAGTTCAGTTCGTAGACTCATCTGTGAAAAGTCATTCGTGAAGTTCCTCCCTCAAGTACTACCCTGTGAGGGAGAGGTAGGCATGATTTCCACCCCAGCTGCTCCAGATGTGAAGTGTTCACAGGTGAAATGTAAGACCACCTGCACACCTGCCTTGCGCAGCTCCTCCCACAAGTACTCCCTGCATGCCTCAGACAGGGAGGACACCAGCATCCTGCTGAAGGTGGTGAATGTGAGCACTTGGTAGCATGGGGCCACAAGTGCCATGAGTCACCTGAACCCTGGCTGCTCCACTAAGGAGAAGGGCTGGCCATCCACAGCATCTCCCCAATCGTCTGTATAATCTCGCTTACCTTTGCAATGCTACCCCCTTTCTGCCTGCCTTTTCCCTACTGCTTCAGGGTTGTCTGCCTCTGCTTTGGGGAGATGGGGGCTCCAGAGTGAGAGGAGGACTTCTTTTTGGGCATTCTCCCACTGGTGCCAGGCTGAGGAGGAGGAAGGGGAAGGGGAAGGGGGTTGTGCCTGCGGAGATGCCTCAATCCCCGTGGCGCTCATGTGTTTGGTTCCCTTGCCCTGGCTGGTTTTGGCTCAGCAGTGCAGGCAGATAGTATATGTGGGATCATCTGCCAGCTCAAAATGATCCCAGTCCGGACTACCTGCTCACTTCTGGGATGCGGGTGCCTTTTCCCCCTCCTCACCAGGCAGAGGCACAGCAACAGGAGGAGCAGACTCAGCTGAGCTGCTTGCCTCCACACCCTCTACCTCGCCTCTTCTGAAGTGCCTTCTGGGGAAGGAGACCTGGGTCTATGGGAAACTTGAGGGGTGTGGAGCACGCACTCAGATGATTTCCCCTCCTTCCCCAGAATTTCCTTTGCTAGGGCACTTAGATCCAGTTCCAGCTCTTCCTCTAGCTGTGGAAGGCTCAGCATGGGAAGTGAAATGGGGGTGGAGTAGACTGGCATGCTGGTGCTGCTTGTTGTCATGGTGGTGGTAGTCAAGGGTTATGGCTGGTGCTCATGGAGGGGATGCAGACTCAGGCACAGGCAGTGGCATTGGCACTGCTCCCCTCTCATTGCTGCCTGTAGAACTAGTGGAAGCCACATGCCTGCTTGTTGCAGCAAAGAGGCTGCATCTCAATTTGGACGGGAGAGGTGGGGGGAACTTACAGCTCTCCCTCTACCCCATCTTCTGCCCCTCCCCGAAGTCTTGCCAGCTGCCTTTCCAGCATGCTTCATGGTGTGTTTCATAGTGTTGTTGCCTTGGTGTGCTGGAATATCTGTGTGTTTTTCTTTAATGTAATCTGAGTTATGTAATATATGTAGATAAGATAATTGTATGTATGTGTATTTATGTCATGTATGTATGTATTTATGTAAAAAATAAAATATATAAATGTATGTAGTATGTGTTCCTGAATAAATTCTATATTATGATATGCAATATATGTTGTGCTTCCCTGCACAATGAATGGAATGCACACTATGAGAGAAAGCACAGATTTCTTTTCTGGGGGAAAATAGTCAAAATAGACTAACAGAAACAAAAAGAGGATTTTGGGGGAGGAATAAATTGAAAGGAATGAATGAATATAATAATAAAATAAAGGGGTATAGAATGCAAAAGGTATTGATGGATCCCACTTTCTAGGAACAAGCTAGCAAGTAGGAAATGATAGCCTTTGTTGTCTGACACTGCTGAACAGCTGGAAGATATAATTCAGTAACTGACCCCCAAGGCAGAAAGCAGCTCAGTTCAAACAATGCTGCTTCTTATGCTGTTTTTCCATCCCTCCCCCAGAGCACTGGGATTGGAAGGGACCTCAGGGAAGGATCACAGTCACTGGGCAGCTACACAGTCAATATCAGAGCAGTCCTTCTCCCCTCTTCCCCCTCCCTCACTTTACTTTCTGTTTCCCTGAAAGTATGCTTAGCTTTGAAACTCAAAACATTTCAAAACTTTCAGAACATTTCAACTGCCCTTGTTTCATTTCAAGGCTGTTTTGAAGTCTTTCATTTTATTTTGATTTCACTGTTTCTAGCTTGAAATGAGTCAAAACAGCATTGAAATGAAACAGCAGTGAAATTTTGCACAGCCCTACTCCCTAACACTTTCTTTACTTATGATGTAAATCCCTTCCTCTTGTATGTATATTAATGAAGTTCATCTTGTAGTCTCACTTGCACAATGAAGCCTCTGTTTTCCTAGCTTTTGCTTTTCAACTGTCATATTTGTGGTTATTTTTCTATCTTGTTTATCTTGTTGTTCATTTTTGCTTTTCTTATTTTTATCCCTACCCATTTGTGTGATTCCTTAGTATGCTAACTTAGTAACATATCCTACCTTACATTCCTTGCCTTTTATTTTCTCCCTGATTGGCACCTGTACTTGCTTACTTCCCTGTTTGTTTGTAGTTTTTGATGTTTTTTTACTACCCTCACAATTCTTACCACCTACTGCTTCTCTCTACAAAGCACTTGTAAGAAATGTTAAACATAACTTCTTCAAGCACTAAGAAAATAGGAAACTTCATAATAATTACCATATTAATTTAATTCTAAAACAGGATTTCCCTGCTTCATTGAACATGGAAAGGAAGCCCCTCATCTTAGAATCAAGTACAAGGGCATTGAGCGGGGGCAGAAGTTTGCTGTGGCTTGGATTCTAGCCCTTTCTTGGGGTCAGGGTCATTTCTGCAGCTGCTGTCTGTCCCTGTCTTCCATTGCCTCTGCACCCCATCATCAACCCCTTTCAGACTCTTTTCTCCCCCACCACGCAGCCTCTGCTTCCCTGCCTGCCCCTCTCCCCCACAACCTTGCTCCATGTTGTCAGGCTCTATGCATGCTGCAGCCTGGGACATAGAGCACAGCCTCAGACTGGCCTTGTAGCAGTGGTGTGCAGCCTGCATGGCTGCTGTTGGGGATGGGATAGGGCTGCTCATTGCCTCAAGCTAGAAACAGGGGCAGAGCCTGTTAGCACAGAGCACAGGTTTGCAAGAAGGAAGGAACAGAGACTGTGGAGAAAGGGGACAGCAGAGGCTGCAGGGAAGTAGGGAGAATAGGCTGCGGAGGAGTGTGGAAGAGGCTGGGAGGGAAGGAGGAAACAGAGGTTGTGAGGAGGCATGCATGGAGCATAGGTGGCAAGGGGATCACACAAGCAGGGGACAAGCTGCTTGACCTCCCCACACCACCCACCTCTCCACTACCTGCCTCCACCATGTAGCAGTGGGAGGGGTGAATTAAAGACAACCCTCCAATAAGTAGACTCTATATTTCAAAAATTATCTTTGATTCAAGAAAATGTGGTAAGTTGATTTAAGAAACCTTAGTTCACTCCTATTGTGCATAAACTTTATGATTTGGTCTTAAAAAACAGTATGTGATATTGTAATTAACCTTTCCAAAAGACCTCTACCTCATTTATTGTAGACAGCAGATAATGCTCAGGGAATTCAGGACAATTTTGTAATAAAGAAAACTGTTGCCTGTAGGACCCCTGCCTCATTTCCTGCTGTGTGTGCCTGGCCTTGAACTTCTGGTCACGTGTGGCCTTGGCCCGGATGGCCAATGATGTTTGCCCTACTGTCTCCTGCAGGCTGTCAAGTAGATGTTTGCTCCCAGAGTGGTCTTCCTAAATCTCACCTGCCACAACTTTGAATGTTTTATCAGTGGGGGGTCTGACCACTTGGGTCCCTCAGCTGTGTATGGTCCATCCAGCAGTTGTCTACAGGGCTCCACCTCCCCTACACCCCGTCCTCACACCATGCCTCAGAGGATCACTGTGTTTTTCTGGCTGTACTCCCGACACCGTTGTGCCCCCGATTACATTGGTCTGGATAGCTCTCTCTCATCTGGAGTATTAGGTCCCAAAGGGTGACCCACTTGAAGAATCCCGGATTGCCCATGGTATTTAACCTGGGTTGCAAAGCCAACTCCCCTTCCTCCAGGACATGAAGCTGGACCTGGGTCCCAAGTGAAGATAGGGCTCAAAAGAGCTCTACTACCCTTATCCCGCCTGTGTCACCTGATCCTACTCCTCAACCCCTCCAAAAAGGGGAAACAGAAAGACCAACCAAAAAAACCCCACAATTGTTTCAAAGGACTTGCGTGGTCCCCTCCTGGGCCCTTCCGCAAGGGTACTGGTACCTGGCTTTCTAAGGGTCTGTCACAGGGCTAAAACCTACATGTGGCTGGGGTAATCCATGGTCTCTCACCCAGGTTGTGTCCCCCTTTACCCAACCTTCTATGGTTTACAGCTCCACTCCTTGTTTCTCCCATCAGTAGTGTCCCCCTTCGGGCACCTCGCAGCACCTCCGAGGATGCCTGCTTACTTCTCACACCCAGAATCGGCACCTTGTTTCTCATAACCTCACTTCGCCACCCTTCGTGCTGTCCCCATCTGGCATCTTCCAGAGGGAACATCTCTTCTGCCTCCCTGGTGCCCTCAACAATCCCACCTGTTATGGTGTAGAGAGCCACGTCTGGCTCTCCGGTCCTTTCGTTGCTGGTGCCAGCGTCAAGGTCCCCTTCAGGCTCCGCGTTCCCCCTGCTGCTGTCGCCAGTGTCAGGAGCAGCTTCTAGCTCCTTGCTCCCTCTGCCACTGTTGCTCGAGTAAGGAGCCACTTCTGGCTCATTAATCCCTCTGCTGCTGCTGCCGGCGTAAGGAGCTGCTTCTGGCTCCCTACTTCTTCTGCCGCTGCTGCTGGTGTAAGGGGTCACTTCTACATGCTTTTTTTCCTGAAGGGAATCCTGGGAGGCACCCAGTGTTGGTGCCTTCACCAGCTCTTGTCTCCCTTCCCCTCTGGCTTCACTGGTGGTTCATTTTATTTCTGCCAGCCGGTGATTGCCGATGATGTCTCAGCTGTATAAAAGCACGGTTCATGATCCATGCAGGTTTCTTTTCTTGTTTCCACTGCATCATGGGTCCTGCTGCAGGTAAGTACTTTCCTTGTTTATTTTCTGTTTTCATTTTCTTTTCCCCTGGGGGTTCTCATCCCTGGGAGTTCCCATTTGTAATTTGGGGTTCTTTCTCCCACTCTTCCCCGGGATACCTGTAAATGTTAGAATAAGGCGAGAAGAAAAAAGGATGGTGTTTTTTGTTAGCCAAGCAATATAAAATGCTAAATACTCTGAAAAGTTAAGCTCTAAGGGCACCTATACACATGCCAGATGTCTGCTCCAATGTGTGCTAGTTAGCATGCATCAGAGCAGGCTCAATTAATTGAGTCTGCTCAATTAATTGAGTCTGCTGGAGTGTGCTAATTAGTTAAATGTGTGCTAATTAGCATGCTCCATCACCCTTTGCATTATGTGTATTCAGTGTCCCCATGCTTCAAAATGGTGAGCTTTAGTTAAAGCACTTCTGCCATCATTTTGAAGCATGGGAGACAATTCATGTGATACGGCAGGCTCTTTAATTAGAGTGGCTCTTAGAGTCTCTCTAATTAAAGCACCCCCGCTTCACTCCAGAGGGCACTTAGGCACATGTAAAGACACCCTGAGTATCTAAAGTTGGACAACAAGAAGTAGTGTGTATTTTGAGAGGTGTGGCCATCATCTCTCTGTCTCATTTCTACAGAAATAAATTTGGGAAAATAATACTACCTTTCTTCACTACAGAACTGTGATGATAAACACATTAGTATTTTAAAGGTAGACAAGGTTCTTTGGGTGAATCTGATATCTTTTATTAGACCAACTGAAATAGTTGGAAAAAAATGTTAAGCAAGCTTTCGGGTTCAAAAACCCTTCATCATGCTAAGGAATTTTCTGCAGTGGATGTGTGCTCTTCCTGGATGAAAAGTAAAGAAGCTGGAGGCTGGGCTGGTATGCATACAAAACAGGCAGTCAGTGAAGATGTATGTGAGGGAGTGAAGAGGTGCACGGGCTCCGAGGCTTCCCAGCCCGGCGCAATCGCGCTAAGTTCCCTCCCTCAAGCCTGGCACGTGGGGCACCATCTCACCTTTTGCAGGTGCAGGGAAGGAGGCGTGGCTTGGATGGCGGGGTCCAACATAAGTGAGACACCAACGCCCGGAGACAGGGAGGAGGAACCGGAAGTGAGCCAGGAGGCAGCCGTGAACCAAGGGGGCACCTACAGGCAGAGGGGTAGCGCCCGGAGACGCTGCTGAACCTGGTGGGGTAAGGGTAAGCCCCAGCAGGGCTGAGGAGCCAGGTCTATGGGCTCCAACCAAGCCCCGGATGTTTGAACGCGGCAGGGCATGGCTGGACCCGACAGAAGCCGGGAGCCGTATATATGGTAGTAGAGGGGCATTGAATTTGAGAGAAGAGACTGGCCGCTCCGGTGGAGGACTAAGAGGCTTTTGGGAGCCCTGGAGAGGAAAGAAGAGCCCAGAGGGAGGGCTGTAGAAAAGAGTGCCGAGAGACACAGCCGTTAAGGTAATAACGAGGGGCTTGAAAGGGGCAAAGCAGCCCCTTGCTCTAGAGAATCCCTGGCGGTGACGTTTGTGTCGACTGGACATTTTTTTGTGGACATTGAGAGACATACTGATGGGGCACTTACCCTGATCAGCTACCTGGACGGTGGTATGGGCGAGGGTGTAGGGGTGGCAGAGACCTCATCAACGCGGGACCCTGAGAGTCCAGTAGTCTCACTTTTGGACTGATGCGTTCAGATTAATATCACTGAACCAGAATATCATCAAAGTCATGGCAGGCAGACTGGACACGTACAGACCATAGGTGATTGACTCGAAGTGCCAGGAAGCCCGTTCGGACACGGGAGGAGGTGGGCACTGCGAAGATCGCGCCCCACTCCTGCACAATGTAGATTGAGGAGTCAATGGGTGAGAGACAGGCTGGGTTGCGGGGAGAGAAGGGGGATGAATAGTGGAGAGGTACCTGGGGAGTCAGATGTCAGGCAGGTTATAATGTGTCATAAATCCAATGTCTATATTTAGTCCATGATTTTTCCTTTCCAGGAGGTTGATTAAGTGGAGTCCATAGGTTCATCTCTGGGAAGTGTTTTGTAAGTTTCCTTTGAGGGTTAGAACTGAGAGATTGGAGAGAGAGTGGTTTTCTTGTAAGAAATGTGCCCCCACGGGTAATTGGGTATTAGTATTTTAAAAATACTCAGGTCCCATGATGAATGCATCATAGAAGTTCTCACGAAGAAGTGCATATTTTTGTATTGTGTGGGTTTTGGATAAATTTCACTGACAAAGGTTTGTAACTACATGTTGAATAAATGGGGTGAAACAAAAAACATGTAAATCACTACTCACCTACTGAATAAGCAGGCTTCCTCTTGGGAAAAGCAGTATGTGATAATGTAATTAACAGCTGCATCATAATACATGCAGGGTTAAATTAAGATTGCACACACCAGTATACCTCTTTAACTTCCTGACTTAAAAGTGCTTGATTTTGTAACCTTAATAATGTTCTTTTAATAAAGTTTGTGAAGTGTTATGTAATATATATCTCTTGTTGAATCCCTTCTTTTAACTTTTCCATGCTGCTTACTGATGTTTTCTTAGCTTTCTGGAGCAGAGATGATATCTCTCTTTCTATACATGAACAGTAAGCATACATTGTGGGTAGTAGTACACCGGTAATTATTAATAATATTTCTCAGCTTTTTGTTACTGTCAAATCTTTAAAGTGCAGAGTGAGTGTCTTTCATGACAATAATATGCAATTAGGCAAATAATACATAAATTTGCTTCACTGAGCTTCAAACACCTTCTGATTACAAATGAAATGCCAGATGATTTGAAACTGCTATTAACTTAAGCTCTTTGATGGAAAATTTGAACAGTGGCTTTATATTCTTTCATGCATCAAATATGGAAGAGAACTAAGAAAACCACATTTCTAGTTTTCTGTTTTGACTTGTCTAGGAATATTTAATTGTTTATCTAAAGATTACATCATACATTCAGCATTAACTCACTTCCACCATATTTCATCAACATCTGTACCTCATACGGAGGCTTCTTAATATTTAAGACTTTTTTTTTAACCAGCCTATATTCCTTAGGATCATCAATATTATTAACATATGCTTTAAGAGCTGTTAAATTTTTGGAACCTTATATATGTTAGGCTTTCCAGACCATGGTACCAGACAATTCATGCCTCCACCTCCGCTGCCCCGCACATTTTCCTGCTGTATCACATGTTCCTCTGCTGTACTGTGTGCCCCGGTGGTCCCCTCCTATTGCACTTTGTGCCAAGGAATCCCTTCCTGGGCCCTCCTCTTCACACTTAGCTCCTCAGCCACTATTTTGCTGAAGTGGTTCACTTAGGTGCTCCAAGGCCACAGGCTTCTCCAGCACTGCCGACTGTGCCACACTGCACCAACCCACCCACTGGGCCAGCCAGAGGGAGAGGAAGCTGGTTGGGAATCCTGGGACCTTAATTTAACTCCTCATGAGTTACCTGCAGTCTGTGGGCTGCCAGTTAGCCCTGCCAGAGACCATTATTCAGCCTAAGATATAGATATTACTTTCTAAGAAGGAAGCATTAACAAAGTGCATATGAAGCTTTGTTATACTGACCATAGTTTCTTAAGGTGACTGAAATATAAATGAAGCAGGCAGCACATACTGTACAAGAGGCAAAGATGATATTGCCATCTAGCACTTTCTGTCTATAGAGCCCAATTTCAGATTTAGGAATACAGTTTAGAGCCTTTAATTCTGTGTGTTTGGCTTTCCACTTTGAAATTAACCATGAAAAAGTATATTTTGGGGTCTTCAGTACCAAAATCTCATTCTACAGATTTTCAGATATATCAACAATGATCATGTTTTGATGCTACTTGCAAGCCAGGTAATCCAGAGCAGGCAAGTCAGGAAGCAAGACTGAACTAGTCACATGTCAAGAGGTGGCAGTCAGGAAATAAAGATCTGCATAAGAGCCTAGCAGAGGTACAGAGGAGTTTTCTAGGGAGGTGTCTGTGCTGTTGAGTAGTCTTCTGAGCATTGAAAGGGCTGCTGTTGTACATGTAAACAGCTATACCTCTGCAGATAGCTGTGCCAGCTGAAAGTAGTTAGGCAGTAGGCCCATTCACATAGTTTGGGCCAGTGGTGGTGGTGTGTATGTGTGTGTGTGGGTGGGGGTGTTGTCTAGTTAGTCTGTCTCCTACCTTGATTCCGAATAGTACCTTTCCCTTTATGACATCTTCCAGGGCCCAAGGATCAGGATTCCGGACGTTACAATCAGGGGGAGTGCATGGAGGGAAGCAGGCTTCTGAGGCTTAGGGAAAGCAGAAAAGGCTGGTCTTTCCACCTGAGGAGGATGCCTCTGTGATTCAAAGAACATAGCTGAATGAATATCCTTGATTTCCTTATGGTCAGCCTACCTCTGACCCATGCAGGTACGCTTCAGCTGCTCAAGCATACGTGTGGGGCTCAGAGGTAGGCTGGCCATAAGGAAACACAGGACCTCCATTACACTGGCTCCTCTTCCCCTGCTCTTCCAAGTTAGCAGAACTGCTGCAGCAGAGGCAGCAGGTGGGGCAGCATGGTATGCTAGGTAGGTGGGTGGGCAGGTAGTGCTGCCTGTCTGTTTTCCTGGCTGGCATCCCATGCCAATCCCTGAGGCCCCACCTCCCCACTGGACTGTTCCCTGTGCCCCTGCATTTCAAGGACACATTTTAATTCTCACCAGCTGACCAGGGCCAGGACCCAAAATCTGAGACTGCCCCAGCGAAACTGAGACATAGGGTCACACTACTCAGAGGGCACAGCTGGGCAGATATATTTGGCTACAGGGATACCTGCATGGCTCTGGGGAGACTACTGAAAATGTCAAGGGTACAACCAGGATATGGATAGTAGATACTAGAGAGCTGCGAAGCAGAGTCAGGAAGCAAGGGTCTGAAGCAGAGTCACAAGTTAGAGATCAGGTGCTAGAAGCCAAACTCTAGATTGGAGTGAAAAGTCAGAGGTCCAGAGCAGAGACAGGAGCAAGCAGCTGGCAGTCAGGAAACAGGTTTCAGGACTTGAGGATGGCTAGGTAGGGAGGCATCTATACTGTTGAATAGCTACTGAAAGGGCTGCTGCTTATATGCAGGCATCCAGGCCCATTCAGTTAGTTAGTAGGGCTGTGCAAAATGACTGTGTTTCATTTCAGTTTTGGATTTGGAGGACAGTGATTTGTTTTGGTGTTTTGGATCACTGTTCTTTTTCAATTCAGTTGAATTTGTTTAATAGTTTTGATGCTGTTTTGGTGATTCAGTCATAGGCTATAATGGGGAATCACTAAAATGCCTATAACTGTCATGTATTGCCTGATTCAGGTGACAATTACAGGGGTGGTAGTCCCTTCTCAGGGCATGATGTTTGCCAGGTTTCAAAAGAGAT
>NW_017729024.1:84339545-84340483 GCF_001723915.1 Gavialis gangeticus
ATGGCTCTGTTGTGGGGTGTAGTGATTGTGGGGGTGGTAGAGATGTGTTGGTGTGTGCTCTTCTTGGGTGGAATGAATGGGCTGCAGGCAAGAAAGCCAGTCAGTGAAAATCTAAATTGAGGTGTAAGGGAGTGAGAGAAAGGCTGCGGGGGGGAGGGGAGAAAGGGGATGTAGCAGCCAGGTAAAAGTGGAGAGGTGCCTGGGGAGTCAGATGTCAGGAAGGTTATAGCATGTCATAAATTCAATGTCTATATTGAGTCTATGAGTTTTTGTATCCAAAAGGTTAATGAAGTTAAGTTCATAGACTCATCTGTGAAAAGCGGTTTGGAAATTGAAACAAGCATCAAACTTTACTAACCTCATCATCAGAAGAAAATTTCCTACAGCCCAAAACACACTGAATGGATCCAGACCATGCCATGACAAGAAATGCAAAACCTGCCAACATATCTCCAGTACTCCCACAATTACTACACCCCAAAACAGAATTATCACCACTCTAGGATCTTACAGCTGCACCTCCAGAAATGTTATATATCTCATCCAGTGCATCAAATGCCCTGATGGAAAATACATAGGAGACACCAAGCAACAACTGCATACCAGAAAGAATGCACACCGGAAATTTCTTACAGACAAGAATACCCAGCTAGCTGTGAGGGCACATTTCTCAGTTTCTCACAAGAAAGACACTCTGTCTGCAGTCTCTCAGGCCTGATCTTCAAAGGGAATTTACAGACCACTTTTCACAGATGGGTCTATGAACTTCACTTCATCAACATCCTAGATACAGAAACTCATGGACCTAATATAGACATTGGATTTATGACACTATAACCTGCCTAATATCTGACTCCCCAAATACCTCTCCACTTTTACCTGCTATATCCCCCTTCCCTATCCAGCCTATTCCTCACCTCCTCATCCCCTGATACCTC
>NW_017729024.1:84345483-84346501 GCF_001723915.1 Gavialis gangeticus
GTTTTTGTGAAACTGCACCTCAAACTATTCAAAGCAAAACTTATGACATGTGACTTTGTTGTATGTTAAGGCACAGCAGGATGGTAGCCTGTAACAAGGGGCCTTCCCAGTGCTGATTACACCTCTGCTTGCCCACCTGTTTCTGGGCCAATTGCCTGCCCCTCTTTCCCTGCCATGCCTTGATGGAAACATCTGATTCAGATGTTTCCCAGATGGGAGGCTGCCCATTTAGGTGTCTTGGGGTGACGTCCATTGCACGGCTCTGTACCTTCCCTACACTGCAGCCCATGCCTTATCCATTGTATCCTTCACTCCCTCTAGCTGTGGTCCCCTCTCTGGGACCTTTGGCTCCCCCTTAGACCCTGGCCTTGCCTTCAGGACAGTTGGAATCCTGAGGCATTTGCTCTGAGAATTCCTTGTGGTGGGCCTCTAGTCCTTTGATCCCTCTTTGGGTTTTAGCCCCAACTTGGACCAGTCAAGAGAACCTCTGGTATCGTTTATTAGAGCAACTGAATAGTTGGAGAAATATGTCTTAGCAAGCTTTTGGGTTGAAAAACCCTTGTCAGCTGAGGAAGCATCTGCTGTTGGTGTGTGCTCTTCTTGGGTGGAATGAATGGGCTGCAGGCAAGAAAGCCAGTCAGTGAAAATCTAAATTGAGGTGTAAGGGAGTGAGAGAAAGGCTGCGGGGGGGAGGGGAGAAAGGGGATGTAGCAGCCAGGTAAAAGTGGAGAGGTGCCTGGGGAGTCAGATGTCAGGAAGGTTATAGCATGTCATAAATTCAATGTCTATATTGAGTCTATGAGTTTTTGTATCCAAAAGGTTAATGAAGTTAAGTTCATAGACTCATCTGTGAAAAGCGGTTTGGAAATTGAAACAAGCATCAAACTTTACTAACCTCATCATCAGAAGAAAATTTCCTACAGCCCAAAACACACTGAATGGATCCAGACCATGCCATGACAAGAAATGCAAAACCTGCCAACATATCTCCAGTACTCCCACAATTACTACACCCCAA
>NW_017729024.1:84352531-84353137 GCF_001723915.1 Gavialis gangeticus
CCTGCCCCTCTTTCCCTGCCATGCCTTGATGGAAACATCTGATTCAGATGTTTCCCAGATGGGAGGCTGCCCATTTAGGTGTCTTGGGGTGACGTCCATTGCACGGCTCTGTACCTTCCCTACACTGCAGCCCATGCCTTATCCATTGTATCCTTCACTCCCTCTAGCTGTGGTCCCCTCTCTGGGACCTTTGGCTCCCCCTTAGACCCTGGCCTTGCCTTCAGGACAGTTGGAATCCTGAGGCATTTGCTCTGAGAATTCCTTGTGGTGGGCCTCTAGTCCTTTGATCCCTCTTTGGGTTTTAGCCCCAACTTGGACCAGTCAAGAGAACCTCTGGTATCGTTTATTAGAGCAACTGAATAGTTGGAGAAATATGTCTTAGCAAGCTTTTGGGTTGAAAAACCCTTGTCAGCTGAGGAAGCATCTGCTGTTGGTGTGTGCTCTTCTTGGGTGGAATGAATGGGCTGCAGGCAAGAAAGCCAGTCAGTGAAAATCTAAATTGAGGTGTAAGGGAGTGAGAGAAAGGCTGCGGGGGGGAGGGGAGAAAGGGGATGTAGCAGCCAGGTAAAAGTGGAGAGGTGCCTGGGGAGTCAGATGTCAGGAAGG
>NW_017729024.1:84358137-84373046 GCF_001723915.1 Gavialis gangeticus
ATGGCTCTGTTGTGGGGTGTAGTGATTGTGGGGGTGGTAGAGATGTGTTGGTGTGTGCTCTTCTTGGGTGGAATGAATGGGCTGCAGGCAAGAAAGCCAGTCAGTGAAAATCTAAATTGAGGTGTAAGGGAGTGAGAGAAAGGCTGCGGGGGGGAGGGGAGAAAGGGGATGTAGCAGCCAGGTAAAAGTGGAGAGGTGCCTGGGGAGTCAGATGTCAGGAAGGTTATAGCATGTCATAAATTCAATGTCTATATTGAGTCTATGAGTTTTTGTATCCAAAAGGTTAATGAAGTTAAGTTCATAGACTCATCTGTGAAAAGCGGTTTGGAAATTGAAACAAGCATCAAACTTTACTAACCTCATCATCAGAAGAAAATTTCCTACAGCCCAAAACACACTGAATGGATCCAGACCATGCCATGACAAGAAATGCAAAACCTGCCAACATATCTCCAGTACTCCCACAATTACTACACCCCAAAACAGAATTATCACCACTCTAGGATCTTACAGCTGCACCTCCAGAAATGTTATATATCTCATCCAGTGCATCAAATGCCCTGATGGAAAATACATAGGAGACACCAAGCAACAACTGCATACCAGAAAGAATGCACACCGGAAATTTCTTACAGACAAGAATACCCAGCTAGCTGTGAGGGCACATTTCTCAGTTTCTCACAAGAAAGACACTCTGTCTGCAGTCTCTCAGGCCTGATCTTCAAAGGGAATTTACAGACCACTTTTCACAGATGGGTCTATGAACTTCACTTCATCAACATCCTAGATACAGAAACTCATGGACCTAATATAGACATTGGATTTATGACACTATAACCTGCCTAATATCTGACTCCCCAAATACCTCTCCACTTTTACCTGCTATATCCCCCTTCCCTATCCAGCCTATTCCTCACCTCCTCATCCCCTGATACCTCAATTTACATTTTTACTGACTGGCTTTCTTGCCTGCATTGCATGCCAGCCTCTGGCTTCTTCACTATCCATTCCATCCAGGAAGAGCAGGGGGCCTTCGCAGTGCAGGTGAATTCTTGGCCCAGCTTTGGGCCTGTTTCTGGGATGCCTGCCTGCCCCTTTTTCCTGCCATGCCTTGATGGAAAACTGATTCAGATGTTACCCAGGCGGGAGGCTGCCCATTTAGGCCCCTGATATCTAGGGGTGACATCCATTCTGCGGTTCTATACCTCCCCTAACACT
The DNA here is from genome assembly GCF_001723915.1 of Gavialis gangeticus. Classification (NCBI taxonomy): domain Eukaryota; kingdom Metazoa; phylum Chordata; order Crocodylia; family Gavialidae; genus Gavialis; species Gavialis gangeticus. The sequence continues at coordinate 84,359,356 of NW_017729024.1, forward strand.
GTGGCCCATGCCTTGCAGATGGCATCCCAAGCAGCTAAGCTCACGTGGAGCCTCACAACTCCACTAAACCATCAATCCTCAGGCCTCTTAAAGATCTTACAGGTGTGGACTTTCCCTAGCCAAGACTGTGTGCACATGTGTGTAGTAGCTGGAGGTTATAAGGCACCTCTTACCCACCTTTCACCAGGGAAGTTTGCATTCCTGGCATTTCTTGGGGGCTTCCATGCCACTGGCAGTCCTACCAGGCCTCCCAACCATGGCAGGGTGCAGGGTGCTGTTTTAGATCATGTCTAGGACCTGGTGTATATGCCTTCTCCATAGCTCCAGCCCATACCTCCAAATACATCCTGGCACAGGAGCTCAGCAGGAATATCTTCTTCCTTTCCTGTTTGGTGATGCAGTGAGTGGCACCTCCAGCTCTGACAGCATGGCATTAAACGGTTTTAAAAAGAATTAAAAGGTAATAGGTGTGGATGGAGTGAGGAGGGTGACATTCATTCTGTCTGCACCTGGAGCTTGGGGAACCCCAGCAGCAGGAGGTTTACCTTGAGGAACACCAGCTGCTCCACCAAACCAGGATCCAAAGAGGTGTGGTGGGGTGTCACAACATCCCCATCAATGCTGAACACCCACTCACTTGGAACACTGGTCGGTGGACAGGACAGATGTACCTGGGTGAGCGTGGCCAGATCCTGCTACATCTGGCTGCGGCTGGCTCAGTAGGCCAAAGGGTCACACAGCAGTGGCTCCATGTCCTCAGCAAGATAGGTAGCCATCTCAGGTTCAGCACTACCTGCCTGATGGTGGGGTGTGGTGCCTCTGGACCCCACCATGGAAGCCATGTCCTTGGCCCACATTGGCAGCACCTGTGGTAGAGGAGACTGGGTGGTGGATGGAGTGCTGGTGCATGAAAGTGGATCCCCCTCTTCCATGTCCCTCTGCCTCTGCCCGTCTACCTCCTTGGCCCTGTTCACCAGCATCTCTGTCCAGTGATCCAGGGTTTTGCTGGTGCACATGTTCCCCTTCACACTTGGACTGCACATGTCCATACTGGACTTTAAAGGATCCAGTAATTTCTTGATGCCCTCCTTCATCTGTCTCACTGGTGCCTGCACCTCTGGTGACAGTGTCTTGCCCCAGCCAGGAACACTGATCCCCTGGAACTTGTCCATTTGGTTCTGAAGCTCCCTCATTATGCCTGCCACCTTCCTGCATTTTTAAATGAGCTGGCTAGTTGTGACAGCACCCTCACTGGCAGCCCTGTCCCCCTCCATGTTGTCCCTAACTATAAGGTGGAGCTTGTGTGCTGCATAATGGATGCCAACAAAGTTGGCATCATGAACCACCTTGACCATATCAGCCCCATTGTCAGTGACCATGAACCCGCAGGTGAGCTTGCTCCGCTCAACACCTACCCCTGCACCATGCGATTCATGGCCACCATGATCTCCTTTGCTGTGTGGGACTCACCCATCACCTCCTCTTGAAGGAGATCCCACCAACATCCTGATTAATCACACCAGTGCCCTGTGAGGGACAGGTAGGTATAATCTTGGCTGCTTCAGATGTCCAAGGTGAAGTCTAAGGCCACCTGCAGATGTGCTTTGTGCAGCTCCTCCCTCAAGTGCTTCCCGCATGCCTTATACAGGCAGGGCACCACTGTCTGGCTGAAGGTGGTGCATGTGGGCACTTGGTATGATGGGGCTATGAGCACCATGAGCAGCCTGAACCCTGGCTGCTCAACTAAGGAGAAGGTCTGGCCATCCAGACCAAGCATCTCCCCAGCACTCTGGGTGACTTTGCTTGCCTTGGGAACGCACTCCCACTTTGCCCCCACCTTTCCCCCACTGTTCCAGAGTGACCTGCCCCTGCTTTGGGAGGATGGGGGCTGTGGAGTGAGGGGGGACTTCCTTTTGGGCACACTCCCACTAGTGCCAGGCTCAGGAGGAGCAAGGGCAAGGTGGTGGTGCCTCCTGATATGCATCAGCATCCCCATGGTGCTGAAGTGTTTCTCATCCTTGCCTCAGCTGGTCTTGGATCAGTAGTGCAGGCAGATAGCATTCTTGGGATTGTGTGCCACCTCATAATGATCCCACACTAAACTACCCCCTTGTTTCTGGGGTGCGGGTATGTATCCTGCCTTATCTCCCCTCCTCAGCAGGCAGCGACACAACAGCAGGGGGAGCTGACTAAGCTGAGCCAGTTGCCTTCATACCATCAACCTTCTCCAAAGTGTCTTCTCAGGAATGAGACCTGGCTCTTTAGGGAGCTTTGAGAGGTGTGGAGCACAAACTCAGATTCCCCCTCCTTCCCCAGAATTTTGCTGGCTATGAGACTGAGCTCCTTTGGTTCCAGAACCAGCTCCTTCTCTGGCCTGGGAGGCTCAACATGGGAACTGAAATTGGGGTGGAGGAGACTGTCATGCTGGTGTTTGTCGTGCTGGTGGTTATTGCTGGTGTTAATGGAGGTGGAGCAGGTGCAGACACTGGTCCCACCTCCTTGCTGCCACTAGCAGCAGAAGCCTCATGGCTGTAAGGGAAGAGGCTGCATCTAAGTTTGGGGGCCAGGGGGTAGGGACTTGCAGCTCTCCCCCTAGCCCCTCTAGCATATCTCACTCCCCTGCCAGAAGACCTGGCACCTGCCTTTCCAGCACACTTCATATTGTTTGCTGTGCTGGAAAGTGTGTGTGGGTGTGTGGGTGTGTAATATATCTTGTATGTGTTTAATATGTGTGTAATATATCTGCTTACTTATATCTTCTATGTGTTTGCTATATCTTCTTCTATCTGCTTACTAAATCTTCTATCTATAATTTATTAGAAAGGTGTATCCAATCCTTTCCAAAAAGAGAGACTAGCAAGAAACTGACTAGGAAGCCAGTCACTGCAGCCAGCCAGTACCTTTCACATGCTGTTGCTTCAAGACAGATGGCTCACAAAAGGAAGAGAAAGGCTTCTTACAGAGCTTTATATGTTGTTTCTCTGTCCCTCCCCTAGAGCACTGGGATTGGAAGGGACCTCAGGGAGAGATCACAGACACTGGCCAGCTACAGATGTCAGTATCAGAGCAGTCCTTCCCCTGCCTCTTCCCCCTCCCTCTTCTGAGTTTCTATTTTCCTGCAAGTCCACCTTCAAAACCTTCCCAAACATCCAAAACATTTTGGATGGTTTAGTTTAATTTTAGAGATGTTTTGGAGCCTTCCATTTTGTTTCAGATTCACTGTTTTGGGTGCTGAAAAAGGTCAAAACACCTCTGAAATGACATGGCTGCTGAAATTTCGCATGGCCATAGTAGTCAGGGTCAGCTGATGGCTACTCACCTTGTTTGCTACCCTGCCACAAATGTGGAATTGTTTGTCCTAAAGAAAACATCTTAGCCTGAAATTTTGGTTGGGAATAACATGAAAATACTGGATATTCTACTTATATTTTGAGTTTAATATACACAAACTTACAATTAGTTCAATAAAAATATGGTTGATCTTTTGACAGAGAAACAACACGAAGTATACGGTATATAATAGAGGCCTCTCTTGAGGTAAAATGGATGTTAGCATACACAGTAATTATCAGTAAGAATCTCAATAAAGAAGTGGCTAGAAAAATATATTACACTGTCCAGGGAGATAAAAAACATATTGGTTCAATGATACCCCTTCTTGATCTTCTCTTATTTAAAAAGAGTAGTTCTCTTATTTAGAAAGAATAGTTCTCAGATGTTATTTACAGCTATTCAAGGTGTATAATTGCTAAGTGTTGTGGTCCTTCTTCCATGATAGGATTTTTAAAACCATTTTAGATAATATATGTTTACTGTTTGTGACTGATTATATTGTATATTACTAAATATGCATATCCACAAAATATGTATCTGAGCAATTCAGAATCAAGGTGCAATTTCTAGGGATCAAAATTATTTGGAAGACATATATATTTTAAGGCTCATTCTGTATTATTTAATTTGAATGGGTTACTTTTTATATCACAATATGAGACATTAACTTTTCATATTCATAGTGGTGGCAATAAAACTGTCATTAAGAATACAAAGGGAGAAAAAGTAGTAAAGTAGTATTAAAAAAGGAGTACCACAGTGGTTGCTCAAGGGACATGTGGTTTATTTTATAGTTATACAATTCCAGTTGCCCTAGGATTGAATCACAAGACACATTTCTAGAAAAGCAGAAAATCACAGTGTATTGGATTCTGCTTCCTCCATATTTGGACTCGACTGATTAAACCTGATTCTTCTACTTCTTTACTGCTTTTCCTGTCACTATGAATAAATTTCTATATACCGTTTGATTTTGCTGGAGTAATGAAAAATGGATTCATTAGGATTCTAGCAGGATTTCTGTGGTCTAGGACCTACTGCATCTGGTTCTCAAAAGTTTCACACTAAATCTTCTAATTCCACACCTCCTTAAGATTGCACGGATAATGGTTTGAAAGTATGAAGGGTTAATTTTATGAAGGTCTAGTCCAGGACTGTTCAGCTGCTGACTTGCAAGGGGTTACATTCTGTGCCCTCCCCCCTCCTCTGCTAAGCTCCTGCCTGTTTTCACCCCCATAGCTCCAGCTGCAAAAGTAGCCAGAGTCTCCTGCCTCCCCATTCCTCCCTTGGCATCCACATCCTGCTTCCTCCCTAGGGGATGGGAAACTGAGAATAAGGTTGGAACCATGTGGGTGGGCAGTGTAGTGGTGGGGGGAGGTGCCCATGTAGGCATATGGTGCAGCTCAGGGGTATCCACCTGGCACATAGCACAGGGGACCCATAGATCCACCTGGTGCAGTCCCCCACTGATGCAGCCCCCAGCTTCTGCAAAGTTGGACAGCCCTGACCCCTATATTATTTCCTTTCTTGTGCAAATATGCTTATAGTTTACCTGCCTTGGTTGAATTACTTTTAGGAACAAATTAAATCATTGGTGATATAGAATATAGTGACTTGAACAGTCACAACATAATTATTGACAAACAAATCTTAAAGAGCTAATGTAAATTTCTGCATTCTAGGAGATCATGATAGTTAGCCAGGGTACTAGAACTTGCATGACCACATAGGTATTAAGAAAAAACATGCAGTGATTAGAAGGAGAATAAACAGAATCTGTGTTTTTATCGTAAGAAATGTTGTTACATCCCAACCAAGAGATTGACTGAGAAATTGATGTCAGCATACTGTTACTTAAGACCTATTTCAGACTCTAGTTGCTAGAGTTAAATTCTCCTTCTAAATCCTTAGTTCAAAACCTGACAAGGATGATGGTCACTGTAAAAAAGAATGCAGCCCCAAGTCAATTCCTGAATTCAAAAAGGTGAAGAAAACAGGAGATCTTCAGTTTTGGGCTGACTTACAACTATGTACATGTGTGTGGCTTTCAGCCATTTTTGTGTTCTTTGTTCATGGGCATTTCAAAGCTATTCTTATAGCCTTACAGAATCCCATGGAGCAGTTGAGAATCCCTGACATGAAGGGCATAGTAAAGGTTCCTTTAAAGGGCACTGTCTAGGATCAATGTTTGTATAAGAGCCTCTATCACTGCAACTGTGACCCTTTAAGTTTTCTTTCCAGAGAGAAGATCCTCTTGTAATTGACTGGCTTTAGGCCAACTCTGTACTCATGTCTTCTATACAAGACAAAGGGGCAAGATATTTTTCAGGCTGCTGTAGTAGGATATATCCATTCATGAGGAAAGGTAGCTTCTTCTCTCACATTATTTTCCCTGGGAAACAATACACTAAAGTTTTCTCCATTGGTAGGATAAAAATAATATATATGAAAAGGAGAGATTTGGCATAAAGGAAGAGTCATATTTCCAGACTCTGTTTGTGAGACTCTTGAAGGTAGGAAAGGTTTAATATTTATTTACTTTCAAATCTTGACTGTTTTGGCACAGGAAGCACCCCAAAGTCTGCCCAGTAGTATGTACACTCATCTCTACAGTGTTGGATACCACACAGTGGGCACATCTACACATACCATTAATGCTATGAAAGTGTACTGCATAGTAAAAGCACTTCTACATATTTTCCCTGTTGGAAGCAAATCTGCTCCCAATAGAAGCAGCCCAGCACAGAGCTTCTTCTACCCTACTCTGGTCCCTGCAGCAGCCAAGGAGAGCTGCGGCAGCTATCTTCTTGCCCTGTACACATGGGTCAGGAACTGTGACTTCTGGAGCAGCTCCCAGCTTCTGGGATGGGTAGGGATTTCCCTAAGGAGCCCAGGGCTGGCTGGGAACTGTGCCTTTTGAGGCAGCTCCCAGCCAGCTTTGGGCAGCTCAGAGAAATCCCTACCCAGCTCACAGATGGCTGGGAGATGCTCCAGAAGGGTAAGCTCCTGGCCAGCCCTGGGCTGCATGGGGAAGCAAGGAGCTCTTGTGTTCTGGCATTGCTCAGCTCCTAGGTCCTATGGGGAGCCAAGAGCTGAGCAGTGCCAGGAAGGGTGTGTGTGTGTTGGGGGGGGAGGTAGAAAGCTACCCCATCCAGGCACTGCTCAGCTGCCAGCTTCTGGTGGCATCCAGGAGGTGAGTAGCACCAGTATTGGTCCCTGTCCCCTGTGGGCCCCTAATGTTGGAGATAACCAGAAGCAATTTTGCTCCTGGTCAGCGTCTACACATGCACTACTATGCAGTATCTACTGCATAGTTAGTTTACTACCTGTATTTAAATTAGTACAGTATACTAATTCACTGCACAGTAAATGGTGTGCACATGTAGATGCTGATGCTTTACTGTGCAGTAGATTATTCTACTGCTCAGTAAAACATCTTGTGTAGACACACCCAGTGTTGACTGCAAGCCACCCGGAAAGGGGTTAATATTTTTTCTATTTGTTTTCCCTTGCACAAATGTAACAAATTTACAACAAACATGTTGAACAAATCGGACTAGATGATCTGCTTAGGTCCTTTCTGACCCTAGAAACTATGAAATATTCCTGACAAGAACATTACACAAGCATATGTACTATATTTTATCAAAATGGATCATTTCCAAAAATGATTTATTTACTGTGGCTCAGAGGTTTCATCAAAGGTGACTATAAATAAATATATATTTTAGTTAGAAGGCCAAGCATCTTCTGATACTAATAGTATCTAGGTAAAGCAGTTGATACCAGATTTTTGTCTGCCACATCCACAAAAACTGGCTTTAAGTTGGGGAAGCTCTGTAACTTCAAATTATTTCTGTGAATTCTACTGTCTTTTATTGAGACTTATCCAAACAGGGGGAGGAAATGTACCTATCTTATATTCTTGGCATCCTTGACAATTGCTTAAAAATGCAACTAAAGACTAGAACTAGTAGAAAACTGTATCTATTATAGCAGTGATTAATTAGACCTTAGAGTAAAAGAGAAAAACTTAAAAAACACTCAATTCTCTCTAAGCATTTACCCCTCGAGCAACTTCCCCTCCTTGAAAGCTTTCATAAAAGGTTCTTCTGTATGTGTAATAAAAACATGATAGCAACCTCTATTTCTGCATCCCTGTGGGACTTCTGATTTTTTTGGAAGGAATGCAGAAACAGAGGAATAGAGGGAAGGTAGCAAGCCCAAGAGAATGTATCAAATATTTTCTTGTCACATAGTTCTCATTTTTTGTAAGCAGTTTGCTGAAAAATAATCCTAAAATTTCATTTTGTTAAACAGTTCTATTTGAAAATGATTTTTAAATGTGTCAAATGCTGCCTGCCAGTCAGTCTGGCTGGAATCCAAGCCCATCTCTTCTCTCTCTCTCTTTAGGTTATGGAGCTGCTTAAGAATTGAGTGAATTGTGTGTAGTTTCTCCACAGTTCCCTCAAGAATCAAATTCTAATGATTCCCCCCATTCCCTCCCTATTCTCTATGCAATTGTGGAGCCTTTTAAATGAGATTAGAACTATTCTATGAACTTGCTCCAGGATTTTTTTTGTAAGCATAAATAATGTTTTTGGTTTTTGTTTTATTTTTTTCCCTGAGAGGTACAGGTCTCAGAAGTTTAGAAGGTGTGTTGCAGACAACGTTTTATTCCCATAGAAATAGCAAGTTAGTAAGAAAAATGGCATTGCTACTTAAAATGGTCTTACTGGCTTGATTGCAAGAAAAGGTAATCCTGTCAAGTTGGGATTCATGAATAATTCAAAGGGTCCAATTTCATGTTTCATCTAATTATTAAAGACAGAAAATGCCCATATACTATAAACACTTGTTAATAACTTTTCTGTCAAAAAAGGCCAAAGGCATAATGAACTATATTAACAAGGGCATTAGGGCTATGTGAAATTTCACCAGCTGTTTTGTTTTGACACTGTTTCAGCTTGTTTTGAGCTGAAAGCAGCAAAATCAAAATGAAACAAAGGGCTGCGAAACAGCCTCAAAAGAAAACAAGGGCAGTCGAAACATTTCAAAAGTTTTGAAATGTTTCAAGTTTGGATGCTCAAGCTGGGATTGCCTGCAGGGAAACAGAAAGTAAAGAGCGGGAGTGGAGGAGAACGGGGAAGAACTGTTCTCATATTGACCATGTAGCTGGCCAGTGACTGTCATCCTTCCCTGAGTTCCTTTCCAATCCCAGTGCTCTGGGGGGAGGGCTGGAAAAACAGCATAAAAGGCAGCATTGTTTGAACTGGCCTGTTTTCTGCGTTGGGGTCTGACAGTTACTGAGCTACCTTCCAGCAGCTCAGAAGCGTTAGACAATGAAGGCTACTACTAGCATTGATTTGAGTGTTTTCCTACTTGCTAGCCTAGCAAGTGGGATTGCACAATACCTTTTGTTTTCTTATAGACCCTTTTATTTTATTATTATATTCATTGATTTAATCTTTTCATTTTTATAATTATATTGGATATTACATTATAGAATTTATATAGGAAGAGAGATACATTTATACTTTGGAGCAAATACTTACCTTATAGAAAGTATATAGGGAGATACATTTATATTTTATTTCTATACATTTATACCTTGTGGCATATTATATATATTATAGAATGTATATAGGAACACAGATACATTTATATATTTTTATAAAAACAAGACACCATGAAACACACCATGAAGTGTGGTGGAAAGGCAGAGGGCAAGCCTTCAGGAAGATGGGGTACAGGGAGATGTGTAAGTTTCTCCCCCCCAAAATGAGACACAGCCTCTTTCCTACAACTAACAGGGATGAGGCTTCTAGAAGAAGCAAGGAGAGGGGACCAATGCCAGTGCCACTGCCTGTGCCTGAGATTGCATGCACTCCAAGAACACCAGCCATAACCCCCCACCCACCACCATGACAAAAAGCAGCAGTACCAGCACTAGCATGAGAGTCTCCTTCACCACCATTTAACTTCCCATGCTGAACCTTCCACTGTCAGAGGTAGAGCTGGAGCTCAATCTGTATCTGAGTGCCCTAGCAATGGAAATTCTGGGGAAGGAGGGGGAATGAGCTGAGTTTGTGATCCGCACCCCTCAGGTTTCCCTTAGAGCCAGGTCTCCTTCCCCAGAAGGCATTTCAGAGGAGGCTGAGGTAGAGAATGCAGAGGCAAGTGGCTCAGCTGAGTCTGCTCCTCCTGTTGCAGTGGGGAAAAGTGTACAGAAAGGGAGGAGTATTGCAAGGGTGAACGAGATCACCCAGAGCATTGGTGAGATGCTTGCTGTCAATGGCCAGCCCTTCTCCTTGGTTGAGTAGCCAGGGTTCAGGAGGCTCATGGCACTTGTGGCCCCATCCTACCCACATGCCCCACCTTCAGCAGGATGGAGGTGTCCTCCCTGTCTAAGGCATGCAGGGAGTACTTGAGGGAGGACCTGCGCAAGGCAGGTCTGCAGATGGCCTTACACTTCACCTGTAGACACTTCACATTTGGAGCAGCTGGGGTGGAAATCATGACTCTGTCTTGCTCACAGGGCACTGGTGCAACCAGTCAGACTGTTGGTGGGCTCTCCTTCAAGCCGAGGTGATGGATGAGTCCCACATGGCAACAGAGATCACTGGGGCTATGAACTGCTTGGTACAGGGATGGCTTAGTAAGCAGGGTGAGCTCATCTGTGGGTTCATGGTCACCACCAATGGGGCCAATAGGGTCAAATCAGCCCGTGATGCCAACTTTGTTGGCATCCACTGTCTGGTTCACAAGTTGCACCTCATAGTCAGGGGTGCCTTGGAGGGGGACAGGGCTGCCGGTGACAGTGTCAGCACCACCAGCAAGGATTAAGGGGGGCAAGATGCTGTGGAACAAACAAGTGGAGCTGAACATCCTGCAGCAGAAAATTATGCCGGATGTGGAGGCTCAGTGGAACTCCACATACCTGATGCTTGAAAGGCTGGTGGAGCAACAGAAGGCCATCCACGTGATGACCTTGCTTGGGGAGATTGGGATCATCAATCCCCTTAACAGAGCTGAGTGGGATACCATCTCCTATATCTTGGTGTTCCTCAAGCCCTTCCTTGAAGCCCTCGAGACCGTCAGTGCTGGCGATGCCCTCATTAGCCAGGTGATTCCTGTAGTGAGAGAACTTCAGAGCCAAATGGAGAGCTTTCAGGGGATTAGTGTTCTTGGCTCAGGCAAGTCGTCCAACCACTGGTAAAGTGCCTGAAGAAAGGCATCAGGAAATGGCCTGATCCCTTGCAGTTCAGTATGGTCCATGTGCTGGCTGCCGTGTGTCACCCAAGAGTGAAGGACCATGTATGCAGCTGCCAAACTCTGGTCAGTGGATGGAGAGGCTGGTGAAAAGTGTCAGGGAGCCACAACAGTGGAGGCGGGGGATGTAGAAGAGGGGGATTCACTCTCCCATTCTAGCATACCATCCGCCACTAGGTCTGCCCGTCCCCTTGGTTTCAAGACAGTCCCACTTGGGTCCCTGGTGATATAGAGTACTCACTCAGGCGCCGCACGCGTCCGACCCGCCTGCCACGACTTTGATGATCCTCTGGTTCAGTGTATTGTCCAATGCGTGCAGGTCCAAAAATGAGACTGCGTTGCGCAGGGTCTGTCGCTGTTGAGGGCTCCTCCACCCCTACACCCTCGCCCGAGCCTCTGAGTTTCCGCCACTAGCGGGCCACTTCAGTCCTTCAAGTTTCCCCTTTCGCAGGGCACAAACTTCAACCAAAATAGCAAAAGTCGAACACAAACACTGCTCCTGCCCGGAGCTGCGGACTTTGGGCACCTGTGTTGGCTCTTAGCAGGGTCCGCTTCTCTCGCTCAGCGATCCCTTTTTCCTTCTTACCGAAGGGAGCCTCCTGCCCCACCTGGGGCCCTTTCCTTCCAGGACTGCCCAGTTCTGCCTGCCCTGTTCCTAGGGGTTTCCTGCTGCTGCCCCACCGTGCCGGTGCCAGAAGCTTCCGGCCCTACTATCCCTGAGTTTAGCTTCTGGGGTCACCGCCCCGAAACCCGCAGTCTCTTGGGTCCTTACCCCTGCCCCAAAACGTGCGGGTGCGTCGCGTGCCAGCATGCATCCGCCGCTCTGGACTCTCGCCGTCATCCGTCTCTCATCCCAGCTCTTCTGTTTCCGCATGCTTGCTCCTTGGTTCTGGCACCTCCTTTGTACTGCCCACACCCGTCCCACACCTGGAACAGGTAAGTGAGGGCCCCGCCCTCCGGGGCAGCGGGCAGTCTGCTACTGCGGGAGCTCCCGCCCACGACTCTCGGGGCATATCAGCTCATCCACTCCTGCACAGTCTCCTCCTCCACCACAGGTGCTGCCAATATGAGCCAAGGGCATGGCTTCCATGGTGGGTTCCAGAGGCACCAGACCCCACTATCAGGCAGGTAGCATTAAGGCCTTGGTGGCTGCCTATCTCACTGAGGACGTGGAGCAACTGGTCTACTGGGCAAGCCGCAGCCAGATGTGGCTGGATCTGGCCATGGCTGCCTGGGAACACCTGTCCTATCCACCGACCTCTGAGTGAGAGGATGTTCAACATTGGTTGGGATGTAGTGACACCCCACCACACCTGCTTGGACCATGGTTTGGTAGAACAACTGGTGTTCCTCAAGGTGAACCTCCCATTGCTGGGGTTCCTAAGCTCCAGGTACAGATGGAGTGAATGCCACCCTCCTCACTCCATCCACACCTATTTCCTTTTTTCATTTTTTAAAAGCCTTTTAATACCCTGCTCTCAGAGCTTAAGGGAGCACTCACTGTATCACCATCCAGCAGGGGAAGAACATTTCCCTGCTGAGCTTCTGTGCCAGGATGAACTTGGAGGTATGGGCTGGAGCTATGGGCAAAGAGGAGGCCCCAGGTCCTGAGCATGACCACTAAAACTGCACTTTGCCAGGGTCAGAGAGGCCTGGTGGGACTGCCAGCAGCACGGCAGTACTAGGAAATGCCAGGACCAAGGATCCCCCTGGTGGAAGGCGGGTAGCAGGCACCATAACCTCCAGCTACCACATGCATGCACTATTCCTTCCCTCCAGGAATGGCACACATGCCAACTGCAGATGATTCCTCAGCCTGATGAAAGGTTTTTCAACCTGAAAGTAAGCTAAGAAATATTTCTCTAACTGTTCAGTTGGTCTGCTGAAACATAGTGAATTAGACTGACCCAAAGGAAAGGACTTCATCTGCTAGTGCCATTTCCTTAGCTCAACATCCCTAGGACCTAATTGGAAGGATGCAGGGCCCTGGGCACATCTAAGCCCCAGGGCTGGGGCTGGCAGGGAGATTTCTCTGGCAGCGGCTGGAGAAGAAACTCCTGCAGGAGAGGAAAGAAAGGCTCTGTCACAGTTTGGCTGCCTGAGATGCTACTGGTGCTACTATGCTGCTGCTCACTAAGTTATTATTTTACCTGTTGTCATTTAACCGGACTGAAGCTGTAGGGAAGGAAGAGACCTCAATGGGGCACACTATTGTGTCATGTAGAGGCCTCAGTGCCAGTGAGGGTGCACCTTAACACACACACACTGTCACCCATGTCACAAGTTTTGCTTGTCAGCAGCCAGAGGTGAAGTTTCCCAGAAATCCCTGCATCTGTTTCCTTGAAAGCTAGCAGGCTTCATGGCCTCATCAGGGGGCTATTGTGCCTGTTGTTTTCACCCCGTTGTGCCTTACCACACACTCATGACATGAGTTTTACTTTCAAGATTTTGAGGTGCAGTTTCCCAGAAACCCCTCCACCTATCTAATTGAAACTTGGCAGGCTTCATGGCTGCTGAAGGGGCTACCATCTCTGCAAGTTTCATCTGAATCAGGTAAGTTACAGGCATGTTTGTGCTTCCCCATTATAGCTTATGGGTGAAACGTCAAAATAGCATTTCGACAAAACAAAATGGAAGTGGTTTTAGAAATAAAATGAAACTCAAAATGAAACACTGTCCCATCAAAACATCAAAATGGAAGTCAAAACAGAATGGTGCTGTTTTGCACAGCCCTAAATGGCATCTCTTGCAAATTAAAGGAATGATTCTTCCACTCTATTGGGCATTGGTGAAGCCGGGAGTACTGTCAAGTTTTAGGGATCACATTTAAGAAACATGTGGAAATATTGGAAAAAGTTCAGAAGAGAGTGACTAAAAAGGTTAGAAGCTTGGAAACATGACTTAAGGGGAAAGGATGAAGGAAAGGGAATAGGGCTCTAAAGTCTGGAGAACAGAAGATAGAGGAGAGGTTTGATAACAGTTTTCAAATATCTAAAGGGTGATATAAAGTGGATGGAGAGAGGCTTTTATCTGTGTCTGTAGAAGACAGGACTGGAAGCAATGGTCTCAAGCTGCAGCAGAGAAAA
>NW_017729024.1:84378046-84399855 GCF_001723915.1 Gavialis gangeticus
ATTAGCTAGCATACCACATGCCTAAGGTCTATGGGGCTGGGATGCCTCATGTGGGAGATGGGAGGGAGGGAGGTGAGGATTCCTGCTTGAGCCGTGAGCAGCAAGGGGGTGGGGGCAGGGCAGGGAGAAGCCAGGCAGAGAAAATTTAGGCTGGGGATTAGGAAGAACTTTATGACTATGAGGATACTTAAACATTAGAACAGGCTACCTAGAAGAGCTCTGGTATCTCCATCCCTGGAAACTTTCAAAATCAGATTGTAGAGACACTTGGCTAGGGCAATTTATTCAGGAATAATTGAGGGCATCTCTTCCAGGACTACTTTTAATGACCCTATAATCCTATTTTTTGAGTACAGAAAAATAATAGAGCAATTTTTCTCCTGTAAAGAACTCAAAAGGACCACAACAAATCATGCTTTTGACACTGGATTCTTATTTAAAATCTCTGGATTTATCTTGCGAATCATGTATGTGTTCACCTAAAATTACACACCTAAAATTATGCATCATCCTATGTCACCCTTGAAAGGATCTCACAGCACCCAGGGTTCCATGGTGTAATGGGCTTTGCCTCACTTGATAGCCACAACACTACTTAGGGGGCACCCTATGCCTGTTGTACTCTGGTTCCCCCTACAGGGCCTCCTTCTGCCAGTCCCAGACCAGCCACCTTTTGGGGCACCTACTGCTCCAGTCCCTGGAGCCAGCTGGTTTCTCCCTGGCTCCTCCTTCTTCAGTAATGGGATAGGAGGCCCATTACACATGGCACCTTGGTTGACAATCACTGCTGTAGCACGGTGAGTTGATTAGCAATAGTATTATATCTATTTTGGCAAAAGAAAGTCGCAGAGAGATCCAGTTGAATAGACATAGAAGTATGACTTGTATCCATGGGTATAAAGAGGTTGTCTTTTAGTATTACCTCCATGTTGTGCCCTGATCTAAAGACTGCATGGTATCCAGAATTTTGTCATATCATAAGAAGAAGCAGGGAAAGCTGAGATGAAAACTGAAAATGGTTTTTAAAAGATGCCTTGTGTTAATTTTCCAGTTGCTTACATTTTCATATGCTGTAATTTAAATATCAAAATGTAGAGCAGGAAATCTCTTTATGTTAAGAGTAAATACATAAAGGTATTAGTTAACGCTTGGCAGAAATTTTTAATTCTTCTTTTTTAAACAAAAAAGGCTATTTTTAATTATCTAATATTTAAGAGTCTCTGTATTTTGGGCTTGGACAAAATTATAATGTTCAAGTAACATGTAAGAGTCTTTTGGCATGGTATTTCTAGATCAGTTTCACAGACTTAGAAAATTCTAATAGGTCAGGTAACTTTTAATTCAGCATACAATTTTGTGTTCATTTATATATGCTCTTATCCAAAAATAATATAGCATGAACAAAACCATTTGGCAAAGTCTGGTTTATTATCCCATTCCAAGTAAACATTTTCATAGTTGTGTCCCCTCATTTCAAATTTCTTAATTTGAAATTAAGTACGAAAACTTAAAGCCAGCCTCCAATATGTACTGGTTATCTATGTGGATAAATTAAAAAAACTGCTAAAAATAGTGTTGGGGGGAATCTATCTACTTAGTTAATTGGGATAATTGTTTGCGTCCTTCAGTGCACCAGCCTTGCACCAAGAATGACTTTGGTGACTGTAAATGTTGTCCATTCCAGTACTTTATAAGATTTTCTCATAAGATAGTATTTCTTAGTCAGCAGTATTTCTTAGTCGGCAATATCTTTAGAATTGTGCATCTGAAAAAATAATTGCATTGAAGATTTAGAAAAAATATTTTGATATTGAATTAAATGTATGTCTTTGAGTTTTGTTATTCAAACCTTGCAGAGCATTACAAAAAATGACCATCTTATTAAAAAAAAAAAAAGACAAAAGACCTCAATGGTTACTAGACGGTTGCAAGTATTCTCTTTTCTACAGTAGGTTAGAACATTTTCTTTAGTCTTCTATTTGATCTGTTGGGTACTTGATCCTTGTCAAAGATAGTGAAGATTAACATTCCATTTTCTCCACTATGTCTATTGTAGTTTCCCGAAAAGCATTTTTTCACACAGACAGAGAAGCTTTTGTTATATCACCAAGCTTTATTATTCACAAAGTAAGTAGTCACAAAGGAAATGATGGTGTTGGACTCATTCTTTACTGACATCCTGCCATTTTATTTTAGTGATGCCTGGCTGCTGAAATTGTATATACTTGGAAAATAAGGTTTAATACCTTTTTTTGTTTTGCTTTTGTCCATCATTTGTACAGTCATTATTGTCTATTTTTGATCAGTCTTAGTTATGACATTCCCCCAGAAGTAAGTCAGATTAGTGTCTAAAACAGTGGGGGCCAATCTTTTTGGCAGGGGTATAACAAATTAGCCCCATACTCTCCCAGAGTGCCACTCTAACCCCCTTCCCCTGCCTTCTCTGCTTTCTGGTCCCTGCCCTATCTGTTGCCTGTGTTGTCTGCCCTCTCCCCTATCTGCCACAAGACATACACAGGGTTCCTCTGACACAGATTGGCCATCCCTATCCTAAAACAGGCCCTGTTTACTTGCTTAATTTCTCTAGGTGAAATGCACTGTAGAATCACACTGCTTGTGTTGGACATGTATCAAATGGCTTTTACATTTCAGCATTTTTTCATTTAGAAGTTTACTTTCTTCTTAGTTACTTCCCTGTGCAATATAAATGTTTATCTACTAAGAGGTTTGAAACTCCACAATAATACAGTAAATCTGCAACTTCAGTAAGTGTATTGCAAAACTGCAATTATGATATTGCAGTAATAAGCACTAATGATATTGCAGTACTGAATATTGCCTGTTTATGGGCAGTGGCTAAAGGTATGTGTAAATGGGTGTCAGCTGTCCATCCCCTCTTTTCCTCAGGACTCACCTGCCATGACTAAGGAGATGGTAAAAAAGATTAGATGTTAATCCCTGAGGGGAGGAGGTGAGAAGTATGAGACCACTCAGGTGTTAGCTTCACCAACTGTTTTTATTGAAATGTGCCTGTTTTTACTGAAGTGGATACAATGTAGCAGACCATGCTAATTGCCTCATTAATGTGGAAGTGGCTGTATCACTGCTTAGTTGATTGCAGATTCCCTGCTGCTCTGCTCCTGATCCTGGCTGCCTCTTCAGTTGAGAGCCTGTTGGCTCTGGGGATTGTTCTCTGGGGTCCATGTTCTCAGACTCCCTGGGATCTTGCCAGCTGACTGCCAGCTATCACCCTTTGAGTGGGAGTTCCCTGCTGCTTCTCTCCCAATTGCGGCTGCCTCTTCACCACTTCAGTTGACAGGTAGTTGTTTCCTAGGGATTGTTCTCCGGGAGCCACATTCCCAGACTCTCTAGGATCTTGCCAGCTGACTGCTGGCTACCAGCCCCTGGGTAAGTATCCCCCATCTCATTTACTGGGACTAGTAAGCCGGATGAAAGATAACAAGAAGTCCTTTTTTAAATACATAGGGAGTAAAATACATAGGGGTAATGTGGGGCCTGTGCAGGACACACGTGGAAATCTGGTGGTCACATGAGATGATAAAGCTGACTTCTTTACCAAATTCTTTGCCTCCATTGTTCTGATCAAAAACTGGGATATTCCCCCCACTGGGATTCGAAACAGACCCAAGAGAGGCACAGCCCAGGCCCAGGATCAGTGAGGACCTAGTCAGGGAACTTCTGGTGGTACTGGACATGTTTACATCAGCAGCAGGTCCAGATGATCTCCACCCCAGAGTGCTGAGGGAATTGGCAGAAGTCATTACGGGACCCCTGGCACAGCTTTACAAGCACTCATGGTGCTCTGGCCAGGTGCCAGAGGACAGGCAAAGGGCCAATGTGGTCCCCATTTTCAAAAAAGGGAGGAAGGAGGACCCTGAATACTATAGGCCCATTAGTCTTACCTCAGTCCTAGGGAAGCTCTTTGAGAAAATTATCCAGGAGCACAGCTGTGAGGGACCAGAAGGGGAGCTTATGCTTAGAGGCAATCAACATGGGTTCATTAGAGGCAGATCCTGTCAGACCAACCTGGTTGCCTTCTACAATCAGGTCACAAAATCCTTGAATGCTGGTGTCACGGTAGATGTAGTCTTTCTGGACTTTAGGAAGGCTTTCAACACTGTCTCTCACCCCATTCTCATTTGAAAATTAGGTGACTGTGGTGTTGGTGCCTACACAGTCAGATGGGTCACAAATATTTTGGACCTGGAGGGATGTGGGCAGTGGGGTTCCTCAGGGCTCGGTCTTCGGGCCCACACTGTTCAACATCTTCATCAGCGATTTGGATGAGGGGGTGAAAAGCACCTCGTTCAAATTCACAGATGACTCTAAGATGTGGGCAGAAAAGGATCTTGGAGTCATTACTGGTTCCAAGATGAACATGGGCTGCCAATGTGAGGACGCGGTCAGTAAGGCTAACTGCACCTTGTCATGCATCCACAGATGCATCACGAGCAGGTCCAAGGAGGTGATCCTTCGCCTCTTTGTGACATTGGTCAGGCCACAGTTGGAGTACTGTGTCCAGTTCTGGGTGCTGCACTTCAGGAGGGATGTGGACAGCATTGAGAGGGTCCAAAGGAGGGCCACTCACATGATCAGGGGGCAGCAAGGCAGGCCATGCGAGGAGAGGATATGGGACCTGAACCTATTCAGCCTCCACAAGAGAAGGCTGAGAGGGGATCTGGTGGTCATCTATAAACTTACCAAGGGGGACCAGCAGAGAATAGGAGAGACCCTGTTCCCCCGAGCACTACCAGGAGTAACTAGGAATAATGGCCATAAGTTGACTGAGAGTAGGTTCAGGCTAGACATCAGGAAGAACTACTTCACACTCAGGGTGGATAGGATCTGGAACCAACTTCCAAGGGAAGTGGTGCTCACTCCTACCCTGGGGGTCTTCCAAAGAAGGCTAGATAATTACCTAGCCAAGGTCGTTTGACCCCAGCATTCTTTCCTGCCCTTGGCGGGGGGTTGTACTTGACGACCTGCTCAGGTCCCTTCTGACCCTATCAGCTATGAAACTATGAACTCACCGGTCCAACGTCCGCCTCTTATGCTTTGCCTGTGGTATCTTCCATGCTCCATCGTTTCCGCAACAACCACTCTCTTTTCTCTCCAGTGCCCCAAGGGCAACTGCTTTGTCTCTATATCCACCTTTTATGTATGGTGGTGGCCATAATTACCCTCATCCTCTCCCAGTGTGTGAATCCTCACACCGCTGTGTCCCAGTTTTCCTATTCACCCACGCCCTGGGTTTCACCTGAGCCCCTGTTACAGTATGCATCCTTAATTTTATTTGGGAATGTTATTGACTATCATAATTTAAATAATAATTACAGTAAATTTAGGGATGAGAGAAATAGGACATGCATTCATACCAACAGGGAAATATTATTGAGGTTTTGACCCAAAGCTTGTAAGTGTTCTTTCAAAGGATGTCATTCAAACAGATATTTCAGCAGCTGCCACATCATTCCTGCAACTGCTGCTTTTGGGAGCAAAGTTGCCACTGGCAAAGATAGAAAACACCTGTACACATGACAGGTAGAATACTTTGAGTAGCAAAATGGCGACTTATCCACCCCTAGCACCCATTTTTGGGGCATTTCCAGTACTTTTTAATGGAGCTTAACTGATGTGTATTCTGTAATCCAAAATTGTGTGTCATTCCTTATATATATTTCTATTTCTACTTTATGTCCAGTGATGCACTGTTCTCTTTTACTGTGGAAGATGTGGGGTTGCATTGCAGTGATGAATTTTGTAAAAGTAGCAGAGGAACTGGATTTAATGAACTGGCAAAGAGAATGCTATGAATGGAGTTTTCATTTGGCATCTTTGCCTACTGTCAATTAGACACTGTGCATAAAATATCACATAGAAGTAACATAAGTAATTTTTGTTATCCCAATTAACAATGACACACAGACTTTCACAGGAAGCCCCCAAACATCTAATATATCTAATACGAAGTGGATTTTAGAAGTCAAAAGCAAATTTGCTCTCATAATCCTTGGAAAAAAATGCCATCAACAATTATTCTTGAAATCCTGTTCACGTGCAGCCTAGTCTGACAAACCAACTTCTTACAGTTTCAGTTCAAGAAAGGTACACTGCATAATACATCAATAATCTTCTCTTCAGCAGTAGACCACCATCCAAGATAAAAGTCTTGGCATTTGGGAAAGATAAAGAAATGGATCAAAATCCTCAGCAGGATTTTCAGTAACATGAATGATGATTTGACAGATATTACCCATGCATTGGTTGGAGTCAGTTTCTGAATGCAAGGTCCTGGCATGTTTGACCAGTGTGTCCCTTTCCCTTTAATAACACAGAGATGCAATTTCTTTTACACTGCACTTTCTAATTTCCCATTTGGAAGCTTAGGCTATATGAAAAAGGCAGCCTTTGATAAATTGTTCAATCCTGTGTTCTTCTCTCAGATGACCTTTAATCAGTTCTTGACTTTTTCTGTAAATTAGATTCTATGTACCAAAGGGGTATTTTTTCTCTCGTTATTTGATACTTGTATCATGGATTGTATCATCATTTTTGATCCATTATTTGTTTTTTCATTCTCTGTAAAGACCAATGTTAAATTTTTTAATGTATTAATGCCTCAAAATATTCTCCCAGAGATGCAACTTTAAATTGCTAAAAATGACAACAAAAATGAAATTACAATATGAACATAAGTTAGATGCTTGTGATAAAAATTGTTGAAAAAAGCCTTGCCTCTTTTGAAGGGAATTTCAGAATCTGTAAATGACTCTATCCCCAGAAGAGCTAGATCCATGGATGGTGTCAAATAAATCACTTCAAATTTACTCCAGAAGCGGATCTGTGTCTTAATGTTGAATATGGTGAAGCTTGGGGAAACGCAATGAAGTGAGAATGCAGCCTTGTAATACCTTGGTTTCTTTTCTTTTAAGTTTCTGTACATTAGTGAACGTACAAATGTATTTAATGTAGATTGGAAGAGAGACATGAAGGCAATGAACTTTGAGCCAAATGACTGGGAGAGTATCACTGAAGATCAAAGCACTTGGGCTAGGGACAGAAGTTACATATAAATCAGTTTAAGTGATCAAAAACTTGTTTAAACTTGTAACAGAACAGAAGCTCAGTGCACATAAACCAGTTTCAAAATTGCCGAAACTGGTTTAAGATAAACCTGGTTGAATGTAGTATCAGACTTAACTGATTGGGGTCAAACCAGTTTATGAAACTTCTGTCCCAGACCCCTTCCTGATTCAAGTTAAATCACAGATCCCCAGCATGCTTTCCAGCACTGGGCTGGGCTGTGCTCCCTGCTCTAGAAAGCAGGGCTAGTCTTGCTCCTCTGCTCCCTATCTGGACCAGTGAGAGCTGGCTGACAAAACAGGTGAAGGGGCAAGCCTGGCTGGGGATGGAGCACAGTCTGTGGGAGGGACTGAACCCCACCCCCCTGGGCAAATAGTGACTGGGTGTTGGGGCCAGGGAGGTGGGTTAAACCTCCTTCCCCCAATCAAACTTACTGCTGGCTGCAACTGTGGACTACAAATCCCAGACTCACCTGGAAGCAGGACAAGGAAGTGATGAGCAAACCTCCGGAGTCCTGCTGCTGTGGTTGTGGACTGCAAATCCCAGAGACCTTGGGGCTGCAGGAAGAGAAATGAACACACAACTAGAAAGCTATGCTTTAGTGCCCCCTGGCCTCTAACCTGAGCCACTGCAGGCATGTGGCTGCATTTCCTGAATCAAAGGTAAATGTCTGTTCACTTCTGTTTCAATTTAATTTGTGCACCTTAAACTAACCTGCAAAGACTGAACCTATTCAGCCTCTGGCTTTTTAATTGTCTATACTTAGCTCTGGTGTTCCATTCCTCCCCCTTGACTAGTTTCCATCTTTGCCCCTCAATATACCATTCTGTGTGAGAGGGCTTGATCTAAGAGCTTTGTTCACTAGTATTACACCATCCAAGGGTTCCCCTTCATCTGGAGTTAAGTGATTAGCCCTGGCAAGATTAGTTCCTTCTTGGACTGTTCATTTTAGGTGAAGCAAAAATAATCTGGTTCACTGACTTCAGTGGAATTACAGCAGTCCATAACTGGGGTAGTAGAGTGGTGAATCATAGTGGTAGGCTTTTAGCAATTTAAAATAAATCTACCATATAGGCAACTATCCTTGATATGATTATAGACTAGGCAACTGAAGAAGAGAGAATAAAGTCCATAGAAGTATCATCATTGAATAAAGTCCATAGAAGTATCATAACAGTTAGTAGTTCTTGGCTCCTAACTTTGTGCTCATGCCTCAAAACCATATCCCCATTTGAAGTGCGTCCAATAATACCATAAATTCCTCCTGCACTACTGTTTTTAATCCTTTCATAAAACAAGACACTTGGCCTTAGGGCCACTTGAAAAATATTTTCCCCTCTTCCTTTTTTTAAAATCTGTGTTCTTGCATGATAATATATATAAACAACCTCAGCTGTTGGAAAAGGAATGGAATTATAGAGTAGTGATGCTATGTACCGTGGTCCTCCAAATTGTGGTAGAACAGTTGGAGAAGTAGTATACACGTCACAGCCCTGCAAAAGAGATGATGGCTGGGCTTGAGGCTTTAGAGGGTTGTATGAAAGTTACATAGGTTGTTATTACCAAGCGGGAGTCCAAATGACTGGAAGGAAATGCTTGTTTACCCTATTTTTAAAATCAGGGGAAAGCAAAATAGAATGCTGGTTGCATATTCTGACCTGTTACAATCTATAAAATCTTATCTTTAATTTCGTTATCACTATATCCAGAAGATATAGTAAGAGAATATCAGAGTGAATTCCAGGAAAAAAAAGTTTTTCTGGATAAAATAGTCTCAGGTGAGAACATCTTGAGAAAAGGTTATCAAAATACTTACATAGGGTAATATCCTATTCTGTTTCTAAGATGTATGAATGGTACTTACTCAGTTTTTACTTTGTTAAGACATGAGGATGGGGTGAATGTAATGACCTGTAACAACTTGTTGACTATGTTTATTATTTGGGGATTGTAAGAGAGACAGAAGGTATGGTACACTTGAAGAAAGGAAAAAGGGAAAAGCAATGAATGAAGAGCCAGCCAACCCCATGGCTCCAAGCCAAGATCATGATTTTAGACCAGTTTATCTAATAGTTGATAGCCATAGATATGTTGGGCACCTTCAATGCCTAAGAGAATGAAATACTAATAGCATTACTTACTAATATGATCTTACTAATTGGAAGTCTATGAAGAAACAGGTATAGTAAATATATTGAAATTCCAATAACTCCTGGAAGATGAAAGACTGGCCAGCTTAGCATCTCGTGGAAGGCCATATGGTAATCTATAGGGATGTGTGAAGTGGGTCCTATTCGATTCAGATTTGGCCCAAATCAGGGACAGTAATTCAATTCTTTGATTCAGATCACTGTCCTTGATTCGACTCAGCTGAAAATTCGATACTGAAGATTCAAAGAATCAGTGATTCAGACATAGACACGACTTTAAAAGTTTTTTCTACATACCTTGAGGTAACATGATTGCTGAGATGTTGGGGCACATGGAACATTCCACAGGAGTGCGGGGGG
Source organism: Gavialis gangeticus (assembly GCF_001723915.1). Taxonomy (NCBI): domain Eukaryota; kingdom Metazoa; phylum Chordata; order Crocodylia; family Gavialidae; genus Gavialis; species Gavialis gangeticus. The sequence continues at coordinate 84,387,661 of NW_017729024.1, forward strand.
GGGCCTCCACATGCTTGGCAACAAACCAGGAAGTGGACCGGAAGGAGTTCCAGTCCACTTCTACGTCTGCCAGGGAGCGTGCTGCCCTCCCCCATGTCCCTCTGGCTCAGCGATTGGCCACAGGGGGACCCTGGGTGCCCCCCCCAACCCAGGAGACACCAGTCACTGAGCTGAGGGGTGCAAGGGGGCTGTGCACTCCCTGGCAGACCCTGGCAGACCCAGAAGTGGACTGGAAGTGCTTCTGGTCCACTTCCAGGTCTGCTTCCAAGTGCACTGGGGAGCCCCCCATGCTTCTGTGGGATGCTCCATGCACCTCAGTATTGCAGCATTCACAAGCTGCCTGCTACCTAGAGGTATATAGAAAAAACAGTTAAAGCTGTCTCTATGTCCAAATCTCTGAATCCTTCTGAATCTCTCTGAGTCGATTTGGAGCGTTCTTATTCGATTCGGAGAGATTAAAGGGTCCTCTGATTCAATTCGGATTTGGAGATTTGGCCACCAAATCAGGCTGAATCTCCACCGAATCAAATCAGGGACTGAAGCTTCACACAGGTCTGGTAATCTTGTGGTCAGTTAAAAAGCAGATGGAGGGATGATATTGAGAAAAACTTAGGAGTTTTCCATTTGAATTACTAGTGAGAAAATATGCTTTTGATGCAAAGGGTGCATACAGACATTGGCCACACCCAGGCTATGATCATATGGCTTACTTTCATGCCCAAGTAGGGCCTTTTACAAGATTTTCTTTCAAGAATGTTATCCCTCTACTTTCTTTCTCTTTACAGTGCATCAGTGGCTTTATGGGAGTTGATCCTTGTATGGCTTTCAGCAAAAGTGAGAAAAACTGACAAAAGGCATGTTAAATTAACCATAATTGTTCTGAAGACTGTTAGATGCCACTGAGACAGATAAAAACAGCTTGGCTTCAGTTTGCTGTAGGTGGGGCAAGTTATAGCTAGTACACAGGTGTGATCTGTGGGAAAACTGTATGCAGACCCATGCTGAAGATGAATTTTAAGCACGGAATCTGAGAAGAAGAATAAAAAATGTAAAATGTGGATATTTTCTGTGCTTGATTTTTATTTGCAAGGCTTTTTTTTCTTTTAATAAATGGGGCCCAGTCCCTTCAGCTAGTTCTGAATAATGAGTCCCTTAGAAAATACACAGTTCATGTTAAAAAAGTATAAAATCCAAAAAAGACCCCCCCCCAAAAAAAAAAAATTATGCCCAAGAAACCACACAAGCAAAACACACTATCCATCTTAATTTCTCCAGGCAGATAAACACAAAATTGTATGACAGTTGGCTGAAAGTCAGAACATCAGACTTGAAAGATGGGGAAACTGTTCTCAGGAAGGAGTGTGTGGTTTGCTAAGTTTGGAAAAGTTGGTTGGATAGCAATCAGTTTATAAAAAAAATGGAAAATCACTTCTGATCATGCTCAGTGAGCTTTTGTTAAGGTTTTAATATAAGGAGCATTCACTGTTTTTAAGCATTTTCTAACTTAGGATGTTATGAGCAGGTTTCCACATTTTTTATTAAAAGCAAATCCACTGAAAAAAACCTAAAAAAAACTACCTTAACCCTGGAGACAGAAAAAATGTGAATAGAATAGAATCAATAGCATTAAATTTGTGGAGCTGTGGAATTTGGGAAACTTTCCATTTTTGATGTATTTATCCACAATCTGCAAATTCTAAACTATTGTTATTGATTTTTTTTGTTATTTCCTTTTTTTCTGTTGCCAAGTTAAAGCTATCAAGTTCTAAGCAGATGTGCTACTGTTAACACAGCTGTGCAGAAAAACAACATCTATCTGTTTATTTCAGATATTAAGAGCACCCTAGGCACTCATACAAAAATTAAAATGACAAGCACATAAGCAATTATCACAGTAGCTCAAGCTTCCTACAATAACGCAGTTATTTTCCCTCTAATTAAAAAGACCTTAACAAAAATTACCACATGCAAAACTTTGTTAACTAATAGTTAAAGTTTTTAGGGGCAGTTCAGAAAAAAAGCTATGCATACACCATGGCGGGGGGAACTTTTTGAGTAGGCATGCTACAAATTAGTCCTGCATCCTCTGCAACTGCCACTTTGATCCCTTCCTTTGCCCATTTTGCTGCTGTGTTTTCTGCTCCCTACTCTGTTCTCCCTACCAATCTCCTCCTCTGCTTCCTGTTTCTTGCCCTTTGCTCCCTGCCTCATCTTCTGCTCTCTATGCTGCTGTGCTGCCTGCTGCTCCCTGATCTACTACACACAGAGGCTACCCTTACCACTCATGGTACTCATGGCTGTTTGTGGACCACATTGGGGGTTGTTATGGAATCTGCATCCAAAACAAAGTTATACTTTCTTGTCAAGTGCAAATGGTAACATTCCATGATGGCAACAGCTACTACTTAATCACTGGGGAGCATGTATAGATCTGCTAAGAATATATGATTAAATCCTTAAGAAACAAATGATGGGTCCTTACTTATGCTCACTAGGGCTGTACAAAATGGCACAGTTCTGTTTCAACTTGTGTTTCGACAGAACAGCATTTCGTTTTGAATTTCATTTCAATTCAAAACAGCTGTTCCATTTCATTTTGTCAAAACAGTTTTGCTGTTTCAGTGCTGTTTTGACATTTTGCCCATAGGTTATCATGGGGAAGCTCAAAACAGCCTATAACTTTGTAATTTCTTGCCTGATTTGGATGAAACTTCCAGGAATGCCCCAGGAATTCTGATGGCATGAAGCCTGCCAAGCTTCAAGGATATACGTACAGGGGTTTCAGGGAAACTGCACCTCAAAGTCTTGAAAGCAAAACTCATGTCACATGTATGTGTTGAGCCATAGTGGGATCAAAACTGCAAGCATGCTAGCCCCTGCAGAGGCCACAAAACCTGCCAAATTTCAAGGAGATAGGTGCAGGGGTTTGGGGGAAACTGCACCTCAAGCTGTGGACAACCAAAACTTGTGACATGGGTGACACTGTGTATGTTAAGGTGCAGCAGGGTGAAAGCTGCAGGGATGGTAGCCCCTGCTGAGGTCACAAAGGCTGCCAGCTGTCAAGGAGATAGGTGCAGGGGCTCCTGGGTTCTGGGGCCCTGCAGCCCTAGCTGCTGACAGGTAAAACTTGTGACATGGGTGCTTGTGCAACTGACTGTGTCCATCTTAGGGCACAGTGAGGAGAAAACTGCAGGCTTCCTAGGTCCTGCTGTGGCCATGAAGCCTGCCAGCTGTCAAGGATATAGGTGCAGAAGGAGTCTGGGTTCTGGGGCCCTGCACCTCTGGCTGCTGACAGGGAAATGTGGAACACACAGCTCAGTAACTGACACCAAGGCAGAAAGCAGGGCAGTTCAAACAATGCTGCCTTTTATGTAGATTTTCCATCCCTCCCCCAGAGCACTGCGATTGGAAAGGACCTCAGGGAAGGATGACAGTCACTGGCCAGCTACACTGTCAATAATGAGAGCACTTCTTCCCCCTCCCCTCCTTCCCCCCTCTTCCCCATTCCTCTTCTTACTTTAGTTTCTGTTTTCCTGCAGGCAAGCCCAGCTTGACCTTCGAAACTCAAAACGTTTAAAACATTTTGAAATGTTTCGACTTGCTCATTTTGTTTCAAGACTGTTTTGAAGCTATCCATTTCATTTAAATTTTGCTGTGTCAAGCTCAAAATGAGTCGAAACAGCGTCACAACGAAACTGTCAGTGAAATTTCGCACAGCCCTAGTGCTCACCAGTGCAAGCTGGGTCAGTAAGATGGGTGCACAGGCATTTTTCGGCATACCCCAAGAAATTAACCCAGTTCTCATCACTAAACTTATGAATAGCCTTGAGAATACTGAACAGAAAGTTAGGCAACATGAAACCTTGTGGTACAATAACAGAGAGAAATCTTGAATTTCTTAGAAGTGAGAAAGATTGGTGAGAAGTTCTCCAATATCAATCTATTGGATCTTTCAGATAAATCATGAATGCTGAACTAGCACTTGGGAAATATACATTCAGTTCCCAGGAATGTTATAGACATCCTTTATGACATTAAAGTCTTCTTCAGTGAAACTAAAAAAAAAAGGAAAAATCAGCTGGCTCTCCTGGGCTGGTTAATTCAAACTGCGCTGCCCTTGCAGGGTTAAAATTCAAATATTAACAGCAGTAAATGTGTTAAATGGTGACAAAGAATGCATCAGTTAGATGATGGCAATAAAGGAGAAACAAGACAATTTCCGTTAGGACAGCTATTCTTAACTATGAGGCTAGTCTTCCTAGGGAAGCTCTGAACACAAACAGGGATATGGGAAATGTCCATATTGTTGCCTTGCCAAGTCTCAGATCACTGCTGAGAGTGCCTGCTTACCCAAGGCCAGCAATTAGGGCAGAATATACAGGTAAGAAAATTTCTAAATGCACATCATAGTTTGGTTCTATGCTAAGCAAATTCATTTTATTGTGATAGTGAACAGATGAGAGACAAAAGAAAAGAGTTGTGACCTCACCTCACCAGCTGTGACCTGATCTACTCCTTTCTCCCAGAGCTATATGCCACATATGTAGTCAAATGTGGATCTCAGCTCTACCTCCTCATTCATTGGAGGTCTCACTGATGACTTCCCTATTTACTGGAAGACTGTCCTCTTCATATCGAGGAAGTACTGATAACACTGAGTGTAAGCAAGTGGGCAGGGCTTCATTCTTATCAGTGACCTTTCACTAAACAGAAAGACAATAAAGCTTTACCCAAAGAAGGTAAAAAATTAATAAACTTTATATTGCTTGCTTTCATTTTTTCATATTTTCATTTACAACTCATCAAAAATATAGGGCACCTATAAAACAACCAGCTTCTGATTTATTTGTATTAAAAAGTACTCCCTGCGCACACCTCTCCACCCCTGCCATAAGCAACTCCACTAAAGTCAATGGCACTATAGAATAGGAACAGAAATATTGGAATTTGATCAAAAATTGTTATTTTATGTAATGCTATAAATTAAACTGGCTGGTAGTAAGGGTAAAATAGCTGTAGCCAAGGAAGAATGAGTGCAGCTTTCCTTTAGTTCTTTGATAGGTAGATGCAAAAATAAAGCTTAGGAAAAAATCTGTTTCATGAACACGTGAAACATCAAAGACACTTATAGCATGTGGAATGGCAAAAATACTTAAATACTCAAACAACAATTTTAAAATGAAATCAAAAGGAAAGAAGCTAAGAAAAAAGTATGTGTAAATGATGAATGGCTGTGATAGTATGAAATAAGCAACAAGACATACTGCATGTTAATAGGACAAATGTTTGCTGTAATAATACCCTTGCAAGCTTGTTACCGCATACAAACAACAATATATTTGTTCATGTGTTTAAAAGGAAGGTGGTTATTATGCTGTACAAAATCTCTTCAGCTTTATTTATCCTCTTCCTTTCTAATGTGGGTGTCACCACTTAGCCTTACACAGTTTTCCAACTTTATGTGCTACAATCCACATATGTGAGGGTATATTTTGATATATGCTCAGTTATGCTGGAAATAAGGTATGTGAGAATTGCAGCTGTTCACAAACAACAACCATTACTTTCACAATTTACAACCTAAGTTAAAAGTAGGTGTAACATGTGGGTGTCACAGACTCAAGAAGAGAGTGATGAGGATGATTGCAACAGAGATAGAAACACATAAATACATATATCACTTACAGAACAAATCCAAAACTTACTGAAATGAAAGGAAAGACACCCACTGGGTCAGACTCATATATGGTATAAAATAGGTGTGCCTTCAGGAACTGTGCCAGTGGGAGATGGATCATACTTTCAGTCTTTCCATCCCCCATCCCCTGCCACTCTTCATCACATCTGTCTGTTTCTTTCTGAACCTTTGTTTTGCTATGTTGAACAAACTTTACCTGAACTTTACACAAACTTTACATGAATTGGTGGTCTCTGTGAAAAAATGTAGCAATTGCAATGATTGGTGTACTTACGAAAAGCCTCAAGGAATGGGCTAAATGAGCTTAGTAGTTATGGAGAAAGCATCCTGTAATAGTGCTAGAGGTGGTCCCTTCATGGCAGGATGGTGTTTGTGGGCATGTACAATCAGTACCTTTAGATCACAGGCGCCCAGAGGGATTAAATCAGGGGGAAAATGACAAGCCCAATCTAAATTGGAGGGTAGGGCTAATACAATCTAATACACTAGAGGGTAGGGCTAGGATTCAGAGTGACCTAGAGAAATTGGAGGATTGGGCCAAGAGAAATCTCATACGGTTCAACAAGGACATGTGCAAAGCCCTACACTTAGGATGGAAAAAGCCCATGTACTGCTACAGCTTGGGGACTAACTGGCTAAGATGGATATGAGTCAGCAGTGTGCCCTTGTTGCCAAGAAGGCTAAGAGCATACTAGGCTGGATTAGTAGGAGTGTTGCCAACAGATCAAGGGAAGTGATTATTCCACTCATTTCTACACTGGGGAGGTCACATCTGGAGTACTGTGTCCAGTTTTGGTCCCCACCCTATAAAAAGGATGTGGACAGGTTGGAGAGAGTCCAGTAGAAAACAACGAAAATGGTTCAGAGGTTAGGGCACGTGACTCCTGAGGAGAGGCTAAGGGAACTGGATTAATTTAGTCCGCAGAAGAAAAGACTGAGGTGGGATATGATAGCAGCCTTTAAGTACCTGAAAGGTTAGACGGTTCTCAGTGGTGGCAGATCACAGAACAAGGAGCGATGGTCTCAAATTGCACTAAGGGAGGCTTAAGTTGGATATTAGGAAAAACATTCCTACTAGGAGGCTGGTGAAGGACTGGAGCAGGTTACCCAGAGAGATGGTGGAATCTCCATCCTTGGAGATTTTTAAGGCCTGGCTGGACAAAGCCTTGGCTGGGATGGTCTAGTTGGGGATGGTCATGCTTTGAGCAGGACGTTCGACTAGATGACCTCCTGAGGTCCCTTCCAACCCTCATTTTCTATGATTCTATGCCTGAAATGAAATGTTTCCATTTTGTCCACTAGTAAAAAGGAATTGTTCCACAAATCACTTTTGTCTGTGTCTATTAGTAGAAGGTTGCTTTAATTCTTTGAATCTAATTAATGATGCTTAGTGTTTGCTGAATGTTATGATTTGTGGTTCTACTTGAAATCAGGCTAAATTGGTCAACATGAATGTGCAGTAGCAGGCCTACAGCTAGCTAATTTGCCATGCCTTTTACCACCAGGCCAGCATGTAGTTTCACTCATTATTTCTGGCAGTTTGTACTTCTGAATTATCATTTTTCTTTGAAATGTATTATACTAGCTTCCAAAAAGGAATCACACAATTTTTCCTATTCAAAACAATATGTGAAATATCCCAGGGCTAGAAGCCCCTGAACACTTGCACTGAATTCACTGCTGAAACCCTCTGCCCTTGAGTTTTTATATTTGGCATGGCCCTTACGGACATTTGAGTGAATGTAGACCAAGTGTAGCAATTGGTTGTATGCACCCTGAAAGTTTGTACTGTCACTGAAAATACAATAACTATACAATAGATAAATGTATGTGTGAGCAATTCTTCTACTGCAAGGACCTTAGAAAGACTACAGCAAGTCACAGTGTTTTTAATTGGATTCCTATTTAAAATCTCTGGGTTTATTTTGTGAATCATGTTTTCACGTCTAACACTGCTAACATTATATGGCAACTGACACCTTGAAAGGATCTCAAGGCATCACAGGGTATCGTGGCACTCTGGTTCAGAATTACTGGTCTAAAAAGCGCTAATTTGATATTTTGTGAGCCATACATAGAAGTCAGTAAGTTTTCCTTGCCATTGTTTGGAGAATGCCTCAGATTTCTTATCATGTTCATTTCTGTAGAAGTAAACAGTAATTCGCTTTCCTAATTTGGCATGACTATTTAACACAGCAAACAATTCAGAATCCTAAATGATTTGAAAAATGACAGTAAAAATGAAAAATGAACCAGGTACCCTGTCCATAGTTTGAATCTTGTGCTTGGTGCCACTCTGCTGCTACTTATGAATCAGACATCACAGGGAAGAAATGGACCATATTTAAAATAGAGTTCTTAAAAGGGAATAATTTTTCCTGCCATTGCTTTCTGCTTGATTTCCCCTTCCTCTTAAAATCAGTTTTTTATATTCTTTCCATCAAGCAAAGAAGTCTGATAAAAATATATTTTGCTATGTCAGGTTCTGAGCTGTCAAACTATAAGACATTATGTGTGTAATATATCTATATCTGTGTTAAAACTTCAATAAAAAGTACATATGGTTGCCATGCCCATCTGTTCAAATATGTCGATGTGTCAATAAAAGGAAGAAGTTGGCTCCCTCTACTCAGAAAGAAATATCCAAAGAAAAAAGGAAAAACACAGATTTTGATGTGCCGATTGAATCTGTGATTTTATTGGCAGGATTGGATATTTATTCAGGCATGTCTATTCTACTTCCTCTTTTTTCATGGAAGTTGGACATAGAAAGGAGCCAGGACTCCTAATAATACAAAAAAAGGTATAATGTTTAAAAGACCAAAAATCTATATATGAGCAGTAGTGAAACTAAAAATTAATTATTGAAAACAGGACAAGAAAGAGGAAACTATTGAAGGCCAGATCCTTAGCTGGCTCTTGGGAAATCTTCATAAACCCACTCATGCTATTGACCTCTACTAATAAAAACAAGCAGAGGATCTGGTCCAGGAATTTTAACAAAAATCTGCAGTAACTTTGAACTAGAACTAGGCTTGTCCTCTTGTGTTACAATATTTCTCAAAGATTTTCTCACAAGCTGACAGGATGGTGATTACCTATCATTTCCTTTAAGTTATCTTAGATGCAAATATGAACACAACAAATCACATGGTTCGAATTAAGCTTGTGATTGTTCTGACCTTCATCCAGTACTGTGCTGCACTTCTATGAAGAGGCTTCATTTTCTTTAATAGCAATTTTCACTGGCAGTGAGGGAGGCTTGTAGGAAATAAAACATTTTTTTAACTTCAGAAAATCATTCTAAAATAAAAATTCAGAGTTTAATGTGTGACCAGCTTCCTCTAGCTCTGCTACATAGCTTCTTTCTCAAAAATTTTGAAAATAATCCCTTGTGGTTATAACTAGCAAAGATTCAAAATAATACTTGAGGGAAATGAGTGCCTAATATATCAGAAACTCAAAGCATAATTACTTTTTAATAGGATTCTTAAGATTAAAGACGAATTTTCATTATACAGGTAGTAACAAAGTATACATATTAAAAAAATCTAACCAAAGGTCTAATTCAAAGCCCACTGGATGTAATGGAAAGACTCCCATTGGATTCATACTTGAGTAATGGCATATTTCAGCAAGTTTTTCTATTAATAAAATGGGGAATATGATAGAATTGATAATTAACTATTTAATTTTACTCACTGTAACACAAAAAGCTTGTTTCTGCAATATCCTAGGTCAACAGTGAGCAGAATATCACAAATGGGTGTCAAACAATGCTCTTGTGTGACTTAGCACCCAATTTTGCAAGCACAAGAATTTGTGATAACTTATCTCAAATAGGCTCTTTCTCAAGAATATACATCTATTTGGGTCTTCAATGACTTGAAGAAGAAAATATTTAATATAGTGTGGTTAGAATACAGAGATGGGATCATAAGAGCTCTCTCCTTATCTTTATGCTTCCATTGACTCACTATGTCCTTTGGCAGGTAACACAACATATTATATGTAAAAGACGGAGGGAGAGTAGAGGGAGTACTTGAATTTTAAGTAAAATAGCCATTTCCCTCCCACTATTTACAAATATTTTTCACAAATAAGAATTACAGTTGATTCCCGGTGATCCATAAAGGCATGTTATTCATTGTTTATAAGTACTCACTATTCCTGAGTATTCAAGAAAAAAGTTAGTAAAACCTGAAAGTTTCACAAATGTCAGCATCAATGACTGACAAAAAATACATATGTCCTTATTTTCTACCTTTCTATTATTCTCTGCTAAGTTTCCTGTTTTAAAATATTATTCAAATAATTTATACAAAAAGACATAACTGTACATAAAAGTAAAACCTAGGTGATTAAAGTGACCAGCACAATGCATGAACAGTTAAACATAATTTATGAAAAATACTTCAACTGATATTTATTCAACAAGTTATTGAGTGAATATTTAGAATATCAGTTGAATTTTAAAATCCTAATCTCTTGACAAATTATTTTCAGATTTAGAAAGGAGCCTAACTTTATAATAAATTTTATGGCCATTGAATACAATGGACAAAAAGCATATTTTAGAAATGTTTGCTAGTTTGAAAATAGTTTACTGGTTCTATCAGTATTTTTTTCTATACAATGGAAAATGTCTTTCTAAATCTATGTTTTAATGGTGACCACTGTATTTACCAATCTTTGTGAAGTGCTTTGATATTTTCAGATGAAAGGTGGCAGTGAAGTGCAAAGTATTACTATTATTTATTTATTTAAAAGTGAGATTAAAGACGTGAAAAATCAGTCCTCTGAAGTCCTGCCAGGAATATCCAACTTGTGCAAAAGAAAGAGCAAAAGATATTTAATAATACATTATGGTAGTAGTCATGTCCATATTGCAATGGGCCAAATTCTGACATCTTTACCAAAACTGAATAGTACTTTATGACATGAGCAGTACTGATGATATAATTGAAATACTCACAGAGTGATGTACTAGGCAGTGTAATTTAAAATAACAGAATATGGCCGAATGTAAGGAAAATTCAAATGAGATTCTAGTGCTTGATAGTTTGTAGGAGACGAATGATTGGCAAGGGATGGGAGCACATATGGAAAGGTTTTGACTTAGTATGATGCCAGAAAGAGTATGACCTCTCTAAACATGCTATCCTCTCCTAGTGTCTATAGTGATTCTGCGTATACATCTAAAGGAAAGTATACCTCTGTGGAGAAGGGAGAGAGATATCTTAATGCCAGTTCTTGGTAAACGTTTCTTTCATTGCTTTATTAAATTTCAAGAACAGAATATGAAAAGAAGGAAGAGGGAACTGAATGATAGAAAGATTATCAACCCATTTAAATCACAAATTTAACATTTAATGTTTTGACTCATCCAAGTTTTATTTTCTTCATAATATCATTTACCAATACACAGCTTGACTTTAATCTCTCTGTGGCCTTTCATGTCTAAACTAATTTGAGCCAGTGTTTACAGATGTTTTTTGGAGCTCCCCACCCCCAACTCCATCCAAGGCATTCTCCAGTTTCTCTTCAGCATGTTAGACAACTTGTTTTGCCATTTCTCTTACGATTTTTTTTAGATAAAGCTGAGAACAACCTCTGTATTCACAGGCAGAGGGAGAAAAAATTATTGGGTGGGGGTAGAGCACATGTGCACATGCCTCTCCCCCAGCAGGTAAGTCTGTGGGGGAAGGGGTGGGGGGTGAGGGGGAAGGGCTGTGGCGGTGGGCATATTGAGGCCCCAGTGGTGAGGGAGGGAATTGGGCACAAGCAGGGGTGAGTGGGCCCCGGCCAGGCCAGGTGGTAGGACAAGCGGAGACCCAGGGCACATGGCCCCCTGATCTGTGCTGTCTCTGCATGCTGGGCTTTGAGCACTGCAGCCCTGAGACCCACGTGATGCCATGTGCATCCTGCCACCAGGTGGGCAGGGGACATGGGGGCAGCAAAGCAGGCAGCAAAGCACAGTGTGCAGTGGCAGCTGCTCACAGATCGGGGTCAGCAAGTGCCCCCCCGGGCCTCCGCTTGTCCCACTCACCCCAGCCCTTGCTCCTGCCTGTGCTCCATTACCTCCCTCACCTCTGGGGCCTCGATCTGCCCCTGCCCATGGCTGTGAGGGAGGGAGTGGGCCTGGGACTTGGGCTGGGGTAGAGGCAGGCTCTGCACAGTGGTTATGAGTGGGAAGGTAAGCCCCATTAGCCCTGGCCTTCTGCCAGCTATGACAGCATTCCCATTATCTATACCACACAAGTTCGTACTTGTCCTTTAACATATGTCTCGATCTGCACATTGAGGTTATGTCTAATTCTTACAGATTTTTTTTTTTGGAAATGTAACTCACTTTTGTGCTTTCCTATTCATCCCCATAGTTGTAAAACTTACCTAACCTCTTGTCATTTCTCATCCGGGTAACTGTAGCATCTTTTCTATGCATCCCTTCCCTGGCTCCCCCTTCTCTGTTGTATCCAACACAGGTTCTTCTTTAT
>NW_017729024.1:84404855-84412881 GCF_001723915.1 Gavialis gangeticus
AGGTTATGTCTAATTCTTACAGATTTTTTTTTTTGGAAATGTAACTCACTTTTGTGCTTTCCTATTCATCCCCATAGTTGTAAAACTTACCTAACCTCTTGTCATTTCTCATCCGGGTAACTGTAGCATCTTTTCTATGCATCCCTTCCCTGGCTCCCCCTTCTCTGTTGTATCCAACACAGGTTCTTCTTTTCACTTTCAAAATCTTGATGGCCAACCTGCCCCTCCACCTATCATCTCTCATTCAGTGTAGAAAGAGTAATTCCTAATTCTAAATGGGCTGTAGTACCATCTTACATTCCCTGTTTGTCACATTTTCAAACACTCTTTGCTTTTTCTCGTTCTGTCCCTGATGAATGCTCAAGAAGCTCCTTCTTAACATCTTCCAAGCTAGTTCCTTAGTAAGCTTCAGATCTCTTGTTAAAACTCTCCTTTGCTAGTAAAATGGCCAAAACATTGGCAACAGATAGGTTCCTCAGATCACATTGACCAATATTATTCCATCCTACTCTTCTGTCTCTGTATCTGTTAGTTTTCTAATGTCACAGTTATAATACAAATTCTTTGAGGCAAGAACTATCTTTTTATTTTATATTTGTCCAGCACTTTTTGCAAATGGGGCCTATGTCCAAGGCCATGATTGGAGCTCCTGGGATGTACAATACAAATAATAAACAATAATTAAATTAGACTTGTTTAATTGGTTATGGTCCAGCTGTTGGGAATTCCCCTTGAAAGTTCGAAGTTGATGGACTCTAATAGTCAAGTGGACTTCCATTCATAAGAACCAAATGTAAGGTTTGTTTTTTCAAAGGCCTTGGCTAATTGTACCCAGTGGGATTCATATATTTCTCATTATATGAATTTCTCATTATATTCCATTCCTCAACTTATTTAATTACAAAATTGGTTGGCAGAATACAAAAATCACCATAGTGGAACAGATCTGTTGTACTTGTAGTCCAATCTCCTGTTCCTAAAAATGACCACTATCAGATTACTTACTGAAGAGTACATAAATGTAATGGGCAACTTTGAAACTGCTCAAAAAGACAATTTCATTATAACCCCTGTCAGTTAAAGGTTGACTTGTGTGAGATGTTTCATATATTTTATCTATTCATTGCTTTATAGATGCTCATCGTTGTTTGCTTAGTCTCAAAATTTAGTTTTTTTGTCATACAGAAAGTGGTCACAGGTAAACTATAATTTAAAATGTGTGTGGTGGGGGTTGTTATACAGTAGAAAAGGAAATCAATAGAAAAAAATGAACAAAACCAGACAATACTTCCTACTGTGTGCTGAAGTTGTGATAAGCATAGAAATCTCGACAGGATTTTCATATGAAACACATTCAATCAAACCCTTCATAAATGTGTCAAAAAACAGGATAAAAACAATTGCTGGTTTACGTTCCAAAGATGTTCTTGCAATCTCATACTCTATAACTTATTTTCCTTTACTAAGTGATTTTTTTCTGGACTATCTTTGACTTATTTTAACATGTTTGACTAGAAATATGGGCATGCTTGTATGGTTACACTTTAATTTTTAACTTTGGATTTTAACTGGAAAAATGGTTATTTCACTGACTTAAGTGTATTTCCCTCTAGAATATTTATGGGTAGTCTAGTACATTTCACGCCATTAAATTAATTAAGTGCAATGTAATAGGCAACTTCTCAGCATACTCTAATTGCTTTCTTTGTAAAGGAGAAGGAAATGGACTGCACCTCATGTTTTCCATATAATGTTTAGTTTTCCAAATTAGTCAATTACTGAGCAATTTAATCACAGTTTGTTGATTGTATGATTCAAAATATTACTCTCAATAATTTAAAACCTATGATCAAAACACTATATATTAATGTACTGAATAATGAATTCAGAAGCCCTGAGTTGTACAAAACATGTCAGACCACATTTTCAAAAGGGGAATTTCCTTCATGTGTTCTATTTGAAACTTCTAAATTTGCATTAGCAGTTAAGTTGCATGTAAAAATCTGTGTGTTTGTGTCTTGACTGAGCATATAAGTCAGGTCATTAAATAAATATGCATTTGCACCTGCCTTTCATTTTTTTGGTTTTTTGGGGGTGGGGAGGGCTGCCATCAATAGAGAGCCATATGTTACAAATGAAGATGTTCCTTGTAAAGAGCAAGGTTGGGCCTTATCCCTCTTGAAAATGTTTCTCCTTGTTTGCAACAGTTTTACAAAAAGATGGCAATGATAACGACATCTAAATGCCATCAATTATGTTTGTTGAATGATATTTGGATATAGCAATAAAATCAACACTTAAAACCAGATTGTAGTATCCCTTGCATGGTCACTGAAGGAGCCAAAGGGATTTGGGCAGCTTAATCCCATGTGGGAAAGTTTTCAGAGGGAGCATGGCAGCACAGGGTGGGGAGCAGCCTCCACAAACTGAGTATATATAATAGATCATAGTGGAAAAGGAATGAACAGAATCAAGATTTTATCACTTTTACCATCTTATTATTTTATTTTATTTTGCCATCTTGTACTAGCAAACACATCTATGCTGACTTGATAAAAGAGGGACTTGCTGCATGGTTCTTCTTTTCTGGAACAAGTGGAAATGCAGAAGACAGACTGTGATTCTGAGGCTGCTGTCAGATGTGCAGGTGAAGGCATTATGGGATCTGATGCATGATCCACACAATCATGCTTCCTGCGATGCTACATGTGCGTAGCAGGAGGTGTGATTATGACATCACACATCTCATCCTATTACACCTCATTGTCAGTGCAGGGGGAGCCTGTGATCACAATACTGCGCTGCCCTTGTACCAGCCAGTAACAAGCTGTTGCGGCCTGGAGCCCCCCCAGCTAATCTGGGCTCCCAGCTGTGGGGATGTACCATGTGCCTCCAAGGCTTGGAGTCCAAAGCTGACAGTAGCAGAACTTGTGGATCTGCCTCTCCAGTGCCTAGTGCCCCTCAGGGTCTGACCTGCCTGCAAAACTTTCTGACACCACTCATTTCAAATGTTATCTTTATATAGTTCTCCTCTGCCTCCCCTGCCCATCCCCACTAGGTGTAATAACATCAGAATACAATCTTTCAATTTTGATTACCACTGGGAAAATCCAAGAAACAGAGATTTATAAAAACTAAAGATATTTAGTTGTATATATTTAATGGATCTTTTGGGGGGCCTGATCATTTCTTTGACATCAGTAGCTAAGCCCCTTTGAGTAATATGAGAATGAAGCTATCTTTCTCATTTAGTCTTCTTATAATGATAATTTTAAATATTTGTTGCTGCTGCTTTGAAGTCCCACATGGAAAGATACATGTGTTCAAAAAATAATGTATCTATTGCTCGCTGTGAATTTTATATTTTGTTACTTTATTTTATGGTTACCAATTCTGAAACAAAGTTATTGCTGTTCCTTGAATATTTTTTAAGTATCCTACTAATGCAATGGATGTGACAATTTTGAAATAAATTTGCATTTCTTTAAAAGCTGATACTTGAACATGCATTGAAAAAAGAAAGAACAAACAGACATTTTAACATTAAATTCTTGGCAAACCCCAAGGGCCAGGAGTAACTGAAGACAAAAAATCTGTGTCCTGGGATCTTCAGATATCTCATTATTACTTAAGCAGGCAGCCTGTTAATAACTGTCAATTTAAATCTCTGTATTTTATTATTTTAACAAAGACTATGCAAAGAAGACCTCAAATCAGTCAGTCTTTGGGACACATTCTGGCCTTCCCTTTCTCACTTCGGAGACTAGATAAAGAAAATATTATAAGCAACCTTCCTGGAAAGGTACAGTTTGTTCATGATTGTATTATACATATATATAGCTGCCTGCTATAACACTGTGTTCTTTCCTTTCAGAAGACCAATTAATCTATACGTAAGAGATGAGACTTGAAAATAACAACAATTAATAAATGCATTGCACTTCTTTAGTGCCTGCCATCAATGGATTTCAAAACATTTTCTAACTAAAGATGTTCCCATTAAGAGACTGTAGCATATTATGTTTACTTAAGAGACATAAATTTATGCTCCAAAATATTTCATAGTGATATATATTTTTTAAAAGCTAGAAAACAATTGTTTTACAGTATGAAGAGGAGCCATTTATAAAAGGAGCCTAGTTATGGAAGACTGAGAGAGACTCAGGAAGTGTAAATTAAGGGACTTATGTTACCCTGGAACTGCAATTTACGATGATTTTATGCAGTTTTGCAAAACTGATTTTTTTAATAAGCAAATTGAATTTGGAATATTATTCTCAGCTCCCTGGCTGAATGCCTTCCCACTGTATGCCCTATGCAGATGCCCCAGGCTGTGAGCTACCTCAGCACTGCAGGCTGTACCATACAGAAGCTAGAGGAGGGAAGGGGAGTCTGGAGCCAGTAAGGTAAGTGGAAGCCAGGTGGGAGCCTGGGTAGTGGTGGATTAAGTTTTATTGGGCTCTGGAGTGGGAAGGGCAGGCCTCTGTGCCCCGCAGGCAGGGGCAAAGTTAGGGTGGGCTTTGGGATGCTATTACCACCTCAAAATTCTCCTTATCCCCACCATAGCCACCTCTCCCATGCAGCTGAGCTCTCAAAGGTGCAGCACTCCTGGCAGGGGCGAAACCAGCCTCTTTCTGCTGGGGGGACTGGGCTTGGAGTGGGTGGGAGCAGGAAAGGCTCAGCTGCATGGGGCAGACAGGTGGCAGCTTTGGGAGATCTGGCTATGAGGGGCTATAAGGTGAATTTTGGGGTGGCTATAGCCCCCA
The DNA here is from genome assembly GCF_001723915.1 of Gavialis gangeticus. Lineage (NCBI taxonomy): Eukaryota > Metazoa > Chordata > Crocodylia > Gavialidae > Gavialis > Gavialis gangeticus. The sequence continues at coordinate 84,409,622 of NW_017729024.1, forward strand.
CCCAGCCCATGGCTCAGCTGGGCCCAGTCCCCACACTCAGAAGAGGCTTGCATGGTCCCTGCCTGTGGGGGAGACTGGGTGGACTGGCTGGGCTGGGGGTTGGGTGACACATGCCTGCTTCTGCTCTGTGCTCACTGCTCCCCCTCCCACACCTCTCCATCCTACTGCCTTTGCCTCAGGGGCTGTGCATCACCTGCCTGCCCTGCAGTGGGATGCACAACTCACCACCCCACTGTTTCTGGGTGAGCAGGGGCACGCAGCCAGCATAGGGTCCCCAGGCAAAGGCGGCAAGGTGGAGAGCCCAGAGCCCACAGCAAGCAGCCTGCATCTGCCCTGCATACAAATATGGAGAAGCACATGCCCCCATGCCTCACTTCAGGGGTGCATGCAGCAGTGGAAAGCTGCTCTCCCCTGTATCCCCTAGATGATCATGCGTGGCTCCATCTCACTCCTCAGCCCAGGCCCAGGTCACATGCACAGCCCTGGCTGGGCAGCACCCCAGCCTGAGCCTCTGCCCCACTCCCTTCCTCACTGTGGGGGCCTCAATCTATACCCTCATGCCGCTTCATCCCACACACTTACCTGCAGGGAGCTGCTCTCCATGCTGCCTGGCTGTGTTCTGGGCCACGTGCAAGCATGTGGCTATGCACAGGCATGCAACTCCCCCTGCATGTCACTCCTGGCAGGCTCAAGTAGCCCTTTATAGCATGGAATGTTATTTGCCTGCAAGGGGAAATCTGCTATTTTCCACAGGAAGCCAGGCACCCAGGGGCCCAGGCCCTGCTGGCCTGTGCATTAATCTGCTTATGAGCCTGAGGGCTGCAAATTAACTCCTCATGGGCAGTATGTGGCCCCCAGGCCACCAGCTAGACATCTCTGTTGTAATTTATGGTGTGATCAACACATTAATTATACTATAAAATATGTCTGCTAGGGGCCTAGCACTCATTACACTATAGCACATTGTATCTGAATATCTCAAAGTGCTGTATAATGCCTAGATAAATATTTTTGCTGTGGAATTTAGGGCCTGTTCATGCACAGTGTTGCCTGCCTTTGACTCCTAGTAAACTCAATAGAAACAGGGTAGTCAGGACATTGCAGGATCAAAAACTGTGAAATACCATGAAACAATTGAGTAAAACAGTTAAGGCCCCACTCTCTGTGACTTATGTTTCATATACAGTGTAACCTAAAACTGAATTTAAAATAATTAAATGTTATTTTTCTCTTTAAAAAAAAGAAGTTTTTCTCGGACATTTAATTGATTTTTTTTCTTTTATTATTTTTTCCCTTTGTGATAGAAAGTACTTCAAAACTTTTTCATGAAAGGTGCTATAAATAATACAGCTGTTGAATAGTTGCCATAAATAGATAAATGCAAAACTTCTACAAAGGTCAGATGATTTCAGCAATCTAGTGTAATCTTCACATTGCAATCTTGAAGTTCACCTTAAATTTTTGCATAAGGCCACTGTCTTCAGGACAACTACATTCATATAATTTTCCCTGTAGATGTCAGGAAAGGTGTTCTGTTGATCAATTCTATATTTTTTCTTGACTTTAAATATTACTTTACCTAAAAAGCTTCCCTCAAGAAAGACCTTGAAAAAACTAGTGAGTCCTATACTTGAGGTTGAATATTTGTAGTCACCATCAAAGGGAGATGAAGTGGTTTTCATTTTTTAATTACATATCTGGAACTGACATTTTGGAATTTTGGAGAGTCAGTTAGGCATATGGATTTGACAAACAGGTGAACAAATTTTGCCGAAAACATGAAAGTTGGCTCCTTAAATATTTGGACTACAGAGACCCAAAGAACAGAAGTTTAGGAACGGTGCTATAGTGACACAAATGACCAGTGAACAAATTTAATTCCTCCAGTGGCACTATCTAACTCAATTTATTAATCATATTGTGCAGATATGCTGGACTTTTATAGCCCTGGTGCTAGAGTACCTAGATCAGGGGTGCTCAGCCCCATGGCACAGCACCATGTAATTGGGCCCATGTGACTCCTCAAGGACCCTGCAAAGAGCCCTGAGGCTGTGGCCCTCAAGCTGCATTAGTCATGCAGAGGGCACAAGGCCTAATCCTGGCACAATACATGGCCTCTGGAGCCTGATTCCAGCTGGGCAGGGGTGACACAGAGCCTCAGAGCCTAATCCCATCCATGTGAGTGATGTGAGGAGCCTTACCTTGCATCCACCCAGGTGGGATCAGGCTCTGGGGCCATGTATTGCTCGTGCACCGCCAGGATCAGTTTCTGACTGAATGGAAGTGGTGCAGGGCCCCAACCTGGCACGGGAGATAGTACAGGGCCCAATCCAGCCTGCAGATCAGTCCCATGGCATTCATTTGGCCTGTAGGGCCAAAAATGTGAGCTACAGTGACCTAGACAATGAGGATATAATTAAACTGATATTAGCTTTTGTGGTATTGACCCTGAGGTCATGCTTAGCCAGACTGACCCAGGAGAGCTGTCCTTGCCTGCCTTCATTACATCATGCAGCCTTCACCAAATGTGTCTGACTTATTTTCTCAAGCATGGAATTAGGGTATATCTCAGATTACTTTGTGCTATATAAAGCAGAGCCATTTTAGAAAACAGACTGCAGACTCCTTGTCTCTCCTACCAGGCTTATTTCTACTTACAGGCAATAGGTGGATTTATAGGAAGAGAATGCAGAAGTACACCAAAGGGCTGGAAGACAGGAACAGAGAATTGTGAGAATGCTACTGCCAGGCTGAGGCCTTCAGTACACAGATATGTTCTAAAAGCACTGCAGAAAGATGCAGGCTAGGAGGCAAGTAGGAGTTGGGTTGACCCCACACTGTATGTTCAGCAGGCTTGACTGGTGCTCGAGCAAAGGTGGGTAATTATTTTGGCTGGAGGGCCACTAAATGAGTTTTGGTGATCTGTCAAGGGCTGAAAGGGTATCCCCTCCCCTTGACAGGTGCCCTGCCCCCTGGTTGCCATCTTGGGACTGGAAGTCCAGCCCCTAACTCCTAATTTTTGTCACCTGAAGTCCTTTCCCTTGCCCTAGAAATACTCCTTTGAGGAAGGTGGGGAGGGGGTTGCCTTTTTGGAACAAAACTGTACTATAACATACTTTAATTTTATTAAAAAAATAAATATTTTGTCCTGATTTATGTGTGTTTGCCTAGTGTATAGAGAGACAATTGCATAAAACTCAAAATAGTCTTACTTTTGCATATTGTGTGTGTCAGGGGGCAAGGGGGGTTGTGTGTGTCTG
>NW_017729024.1:84412891-84433696 GCF_001723915.1 Gavialis gangeticus
GGAGTGTGTGGTTGGGAGTAGGGAGGTGTGTTGGGGTGTGAGTATGGTGGGTGGGATGTCGGGGGGTTGTGAGGGGCGGGTGTGGGTATATGTGTGGATATAAGTTGTGTGGGAGGGTTTGAGGGTGTATGTTGGTATGTTGGGTGTGGGATGTGTGGGATTGTGTGTGGGGGCTGTGGGAGGGTGTGGGTCTTTATGGGGGTATGGTTGGGGTGGGATGTATGGGAGGGTATGGGTGTGTGCCTGTGGGTGTGTGTGTAGGCATGGTGAGGGGTGGGATGTAGGAATGTATGTGGGAGTTGTGGGAATGTATGGGGATGTGAGGGGGTATAGTGGGGTATGTGGGGGTGTGGGAATGTGTGTGGAGGCTGTGGGAGGGTGTGGGCATATGTGGGAGGTCTATGGATGTGTGTGTGGGGGGGTGTTTGGGGTTCTCCTTGCAGACTCTGGAGCTGCATGTAATGGCAGTGTATGTGCTCATCCCCTCCCAGTCCCATAATGCACAGCTCCTGTGCTTTGATCCAAGTACCTGGCTGCATGTTGGGGTAGTGAGTGGGACAAGCCTGCCCAACACTATAGTACTCTCATTCAAGTCTCCAGCCACATGTGGTAGCAGTGAGTAGGGTCAGCCTGGCCCAGCCCCATAGTGCACATTTTTGTGCTCCTGTCTAATTCCCTAGCAGTACATGGCAGCAGGTATAGGGCCAAACAACCCATCCCATAGCATACAGCTCCCATGCTCCTGCAGCATGTGAGGCCAGTCCAGCCAGGCCCCATAGCATGTGGCTCCCTGTGCTTCTGGCCTTCTTTCCCCCAACAGGGATTACTAGCGCCCGCTACTTTGGGGGTGGGTCAGGGCCAGGTTGGGGTAACAGTTGGGGTAACCGGTAATGGTTGGCTGCTTAGCAACCAGAGATGCAACTCCTGCATGGAGGTAATAGCTTTCAGAGGGGCAGCTGAGGGCTAGGGCCCATGATAGTTCTTTCAGTTTATGGAAGGGCCCCAGAGACCAGATGGAATTGCCTGGCCAGATGAATCCAGTCTGTGGACCTTATGTTGTCCACCCCTGTACTAGGCCATTTAGCTTAAGGCTTTACAGAATAGATCAGAGGACAGCAAACTTTTGCAAGCTGTGAGCTGACACAAATGGGCTCCAGTCCAATGTGGGCTACGTCGTGGGTGACTGGAGCCACCTGAGTCATGGGGTGGATGTGCCCCCTCCCCCCCAGCCAGTCAGCAACTGGAGGGAGTTCCCCTGCAGCCAATCTTGCTGATGGGGGGGGAGGGTCCCAGTGGGGCTTCATCTGGTGACTCACCCCCACCAGAGTTGCATGACTAGGAGTGCACCTGGACCACCACTGCTTCTCCCAGCCTCTTGATACCCAGCTGTAGTGTAAGCACAGGAATCAGACACAGGCAAAGTCCTGCAGCTCCATAGGCCAGATCCAGTGGGCTCTATGTGCTGTACTTTGCCAACTCCTGGGATAGATAGCATGTATGGACTTCAAGAATGACATTTGGTTTAGTCTGTCAGTGTAGGTGTTGTACAAGTAGTGCTGACTTTTTAAAATAGATGTGTTCTTCTGATTTGGTTTCTTTGTAGCCATTAAAATATTTTATCAAAATCAAGTAAGCTGATCCTTATTCACCAGTTAGAATGAATTACTAGAATAAGGCTAGATGAGAGGCTGTCACTAAATGAAATTTATCTATTAGAATTAGTCTGGAACTGACTTATTTTTCTAAAAACTGTATCTAATAAAATTATTTAAAAATTTCTATTACTTTCCAGAAAAATTCTAAAAAACCATTTTTAGAAATGAAAAATCTTAACGGTTGTGTACTGAAAGCAAAGGGGCTTCTTTTGTAATGAAGCTAGATCAGGGCGATAGGCTCAGCTGATCCCAATTGGAGGATCAAAACCATTCTTCCCCTGAGACTGCAGGAAAACTGGTATCACCTACCAAGAGCCCAGATCAGTCCCCAGGGTTCAGCTGTTCCTTATGAGACAATCAGGACAACTATTCACCTGAGGCTACAAACAACAGGCTTCACTTGCTTCAGTGTTTAAAAACTAGAACATATGTTAAGTAATCTGTCTAGACAAAGATGGAAGTACTTGATCCTGACGTCTGTGTGCTCCCTTTCTCTTTTGGATCTCTAGTTTTGGATCTTGTCTCTTGATTCCAGTCTTGACTCCTGACTTATCCTGACTCTGGATTTGGCTTCTGATTATAGCTCTGACCATGATGCTTGGCTCCCTGGGATCCTAGCTCCTGAACTTTGCCTGCTCCCAATCATCCATGCACTGGTCCCTAACAATTCTTTTAGCAATACAATGGATTTATTTAGGAAAACTGATTATTTTAAATGAGTTTTTGTTTATCAAAGTCATTTTTCATAAAAAAAGAATGTACTCAGATAGAAACTTCTGCCACTTCTACTACTTATTTTTCCTCTTTTGTTTTCTATTTTGTTAGGTAGACCTTGGGATTCTTTAGAGGGAAGGAAAGCATTGTGGAGAGGAGCCATTGCCAAAGTTGCAGGTATTCACCAGTTAAAGTCCCCAAACATGAATGCTTGTAACAGAAATGCCTGCATGGTCATTCAGTCAGGGATTAGAAACAGTACTATTGAATATTTTATGATAAATACAGATAAACAAAAAACCACCAAGACAGTATTGAACAGCTGAAACCCTCCCTTTTTTCAATCACCCATATTATTTAAATAAGATTAGAAAGTATTTTTTAATAATTTTGAAATATTTTGGAAGAATTTATTTCTGTAAAATGATAATACTGGTCTGTTATTAATTGTCCATTGTTTGCTCAGTCCAAAGTCCATCTTAAGACATTTTATTAACAAATATGATATTGTACCATTTGATAATGATGGGATTTATAGTTCCTGTGGCAGAGCACCTCTGGTGTCTGCCACTTTAAGAGCCTGAAGAGGCAACCAGCAGGTGCAGTCCAGCTCTGAGTGGCCATTTTAAGATTCAGGACAGCGGAGCTAGGGGCAGCACTCTGCTGCCTAGCACCAAGGAAACAACATCTCCCAGTGGGGCTGCTATTCTGGTCACACCAGGAGGTAAGGGCAAGAGCTGATGGGGATGTTTAGGGGGCTCTTGGTCCTGGGCATGATCTAAAACTGCACCCTGGCAGGGATGGGTGGCCTGGTGGGGCTGTTTGTTGCAGAACAGCCACCCAGAAATGCCAGGCCAGTTACCACCCCAGTGAAAGGAGAGTAGGGGCACCTAAACCTCAGCCCTCACCTTTGGGTGGGTCATTTAATATCAGAGGTAGTTGTGGAGCCAGGCATGGCTGCGGCCACCTGAGCCCATGTGGGGGGCAAGACCCCAAGGAGCGAGAGTGGGGCCAGGCACAGCTGTGGTCACCTGAGCCTGCGTGGGGTGCAAGATCCTGAGGAGTCAGAGCGGTGGGTCAGACACAGTGGTGAGTGCCACCTGAGCCTGTGGGGTGTGTGTTGGCCCCAGAATAGTGGGAACAGTGTATGGGCCTCATTGGAAGTGGAGGTGTAGAGTGGGGTGCAGTGGGGCACCTGACAGCCTGCACCTGTGACAGTTGGGAGACCTGGAGAGCCTAGCCCAGATGCTAGGAGCCCTGACCGTGCATGTGTGTTGGGCAAAGAGCCCAGTGAGAGTAAGGGGCTCAGAGCCCAAGGAGAGGGGTGAGTTATGAGGCCCTGTGAGGAAAGGGCAACAAGTGGGCCCCAGAGAGCAAGGGGGTTTAAGGGTAGGCCCTGCTAGCATGGGGTCCAGGTTAGGTCCAGGTAAGCCTTTGGGCACCTGAGGCCACAAGTGGGACAGAGGCTGACTGGGTGAGGCAGCTGAGGAACTGCCACAGAAAAACAAGGTGGGTGAGTCAAGAGCTCTAATTTAGAGAAGCTGAGTGAGCGACCCAGTGAGGGACTAGAAGTGTAGTCAATTCAGTGTTCTACTAACCACCCAATGCTTGCCTGGATGAGGGTCATGGGAGAGGCCCAAGAGGCCATGAGCTTGCTGACTGGAGAGTGCAGGGGAACAAGCCCCAAGACCCTACGAGCAACGGCAGGGTGAGTGTAGCCCCAGAAAAGGAAGGGTGGTATAAGAGTGGCCCCACAAAGGGGTGCTATGAGAGAGACTGTGTGAGAGGCAGCGGAGTAGGAGAGGCCTCAGTGAGAGCGAGGCTGTATGAGTGTGATCCACAACTGGGTAGAAAGTAAGAGGCCTAACACTGAAATGAGTTGAGCCCAGCCTCAGGCCAGAGCAGAGCTCAGCTGTTAGGAACATCTTCAAGGCTTGGGATGCAGTATAGGGGTGGTTGGAACTGCATACATAGGCCCAGGAGAACAGGGAGTTCAATGGGCAGCCTCCTGCCTAATTAACACCTCAATTATGTTTCATCAAGGCATGGCAGGTGAGATGGATGGGCAGTGTGCGCCAAGGCAGGTGAGGAAACTAGCACTGTGGCTAGTCAGGGATTTTCTCACTTTGTCACAGTTCCTCTTACTGTAGAGTAAAGGGATGCAGATTGTTTACTTGTCTTGTGGGGACTTGGTTTTTTTATAAGTTTTTTTCATAAGGTTTTGTTTAAATATTTAACTTTGTGATCCTCAACACACTGTTGATTGAGTTGCATGTGCTCACTTAGATGAAGATCTCCATGCCACTCTTGATTGCTTCAGTGAAGTATATGAAATGCTTGGACTCACTGTCAAATTCACAAAAATCAATATCCTTTACCAATCCATCCCAAACCAACTGACACATCACAATTAGAGGACAGACCTTGGAGAATGTTGAGCATTTTCCCTACCTGGGTACCCACCTTTCTCAAAAAGTAAATAGTTGATGATATTCAAGACCAGATAAAATCTGCCAGCGCTGCCTCTGTAATCATATCTTTGATGATCATAACCCAAAACAAACTTCTCGTCTATCAGGCTGTTGTCATTGCTACTCTGTTGTATGGGTGTGTAACTTGGATGACATAGTGGAAACACCTGAAAGCTTTAGAACATTACCATCAATTACGTTTTCAGAAAATCCTCAATATCAATTAAAAGGACAGAAGAACAAATGCCACCAGCACTGAAGCCATATTTAAACAGTGACAACACCGATGGAAAGGACAGGTCACCACTGTAGATGTGGGCAAAAGAAGAGATTCAAGAACTTCTTGCAGGCCAATATGAGGAAAGGACATTATTAACATCTATACCTGGGAGACTTGAACACTGAATTGTTGACTATTTCAAGCAAACTTGCCACACTATGGAGGCTGATAGATGACAGACAAAGGGAAAGAGCTGTGACTTGACATCACCAGTATCTACTCCTTCCTGGAACTATCTGCCACATCTGCAGCCAAACATGCAGATCTTGGATATGCCTCCTCAGCTATCTATAGACTTACCAATGACTTCCCTATTTACTGGAAGACTGTTATCCTCAGACTGAGGGACTGCTGAGGATGTTCAAAGAGTTGTTCCTTCTCACCATTTATAGTTGGCATTAATGAATATTTAGGTTGAGTACATAAGCACACACAAGCTAAGATTTTAATGTAACATTATCTGAGATTGATAGAACAAATTGTATTTTATGATGTACATTGAATCATTATATGTGTATGTGGGCTTGCATTTAATGAAGAAAATATCAACAAGAATACCACATATGAGAACATGGGACACATTAATGTTATCACCGGTACCAGTTTTAGAAGGCTCATGTGCTCAGCCTCTCAATTTTTTTTTTTTTTACTGTATAAATGTCATATTTGGCTTTTAAGTCCTTGTTGAGCAGAACACTTAAACACAAACTGAAAACTCTAAATCAACGTGACTATTTGTGTGACTTGGTGTTTTGATAATCTGATTTTTTTTTTCTTTTAAAGAAAAGAGATCCCTTAAAAAGAAAAAGAAAGAGAGAGAAAGAGAAAAGAAAGTAAACAATAGTATTAAGTAACCAAAAAGATTTTAACCCAAAGCTAAAATCAAACTTTAGTGCTTAAAAGAGACTCCTGATATAAAAGCTCAGAGTGAAAAGTGCTCATGGTGGCAGCCATAAGGGATGAGAAAACTTTACCTCTAAAACTCTAAATATTAAGAGAGATCTCAAAGTCAGTTTATCAGTATGAGTCTGATCTAGCATTGAGATCAACAGATTATCAGTCAGTTTATGGGGCAATAGATAAATCCCTATATCATGTGCTCCCTATAGCTGGATCCAGATGTGCAGGCACATGCAGTTTATGGCATCACAGACCTCTGTGAGATAACAGTGTGTTGAGGATCAGTAAGTTAAATGTTTAAACAAAACCTTGTGAAAAAACTTATGAAAAAAACAAGCCCCCACAAGACCACAAACCATGTGCTTAGCATATTAATATGTGCCTTATGCTGCAAATTTGCAGTGCAGGGGCAAACTTTGCTACTGGGAAATCCTGGTAGCAAAAAAAAATGCTGTGAAAAAAAGCAGCGTGGGACATGCCACAGGAGCAGGCACAATCAGACACGGAGGCTTATCCCTCTCCTCTAGTTACCCCCCAGCTCCTCCAGCATGGTGGGAGCTGGGAGGAGTGGGGAATAATAGTTTTGCCTGAGCAGGACAATTTTCCCTACACCAAACTCCATGAGCAGGGAGGCACACAGTAGCAAAAAGTAGCAGCCCAAATTTCTGCTGCTACTTTTTCTGCTGCTAGAGGCCCATACCCCTACATGTGGAGACATACCCTATAAGTTTATAGTGCACCAATCTGAAATTCTTTGCATAAAGTAATTATGATGCTTCTCAGTATAAAAAGAATAGTGAAAACTCAGTTTACAGAGCCTATGGTTATCTTCAAAGAGAAATATTCTTCTGTGCTGACTGCAACTTCAGTTATGAAAGCCTATTATGGCAAGATATCCTTCTGTAATTAGATATTTTTCAAAGAGCATTCCTTCATTTATAATGAGAAGTAGAATCTTTTTAGGAGAGAGATCTATTTAGATGAAACATTCCTTTGATTTTCTCCTTAGCTCATATGATCTTACATTGTCTTCCTGTATCATGCAAAAAATAGTTGGGTCTTTATCACAAAGAAACAGCTATTTCCAGGGACACCTCAAAATGACGACTAATTCCTTAATGAATACTTGTCCTCCATGCCATCCACCCATGATACTAGTGGACCAGCTCTTCACTCAGGATATTAGTGCACAGGTTGTTCTCAATAAGTAGGAGAGCTTGAGGGACTTTTTCAGTTCAGTTTCAGTTCCAGAATTCCTTGACCATTTATTTTTGAGTAATCAGTAGTTGTGTCATGGGGACTGGAATGTGACCAAGAAGGTCATCTGCAGCAAAGATACCTTTTTTCTGTACTTCTAATGGAACAGATTCATTTAGTCTCCCTCTAATTCACTGAGCTTACTTGAGGAGGAAGATATTATTCAGTACTCAGAGATAGTCTGGCATGGTTGGACCCTAGAGTAGTGACAATAACACAGTTAAAGTTAGATATGTTAAAGAAACCATAATAAAACTTTCTACCTTCTGGGTAAATCTGATCTCTTCTAAGAGTAACAAGCAGGATCCTGAACGCTTCATTAGAAATTAAGGGGAAGAGGGTGTCAGTTCTTCTAACAGTGAATCAACCTCTTTGTCAACATTTTATACAGATAAAAAATATTTCTTCCATAATCATAGCTGCACTGTGTTTTTAATCTAATGTATTTAGGAATTTTTAAAAAAATCTTTCACACTTGCAATATTGCATTTTATTCTTGACCCATCTGACACTGCCTTTATGATCTCATTTTCTGCACAGTTAATTCTGAGGTCATGTTAATTACCTAACTAAGTTGAAATAAAGTCCTGTAGATGATCTTTTGTTCCATAAGAAACTGCAGGAATGATGTGGTCAGCTTTAACGAAGTTGGAAATGATATCTTGACAGGCCCTCCTACTTGTCAAAGTTTTCTGTCATCTTAAAGATCATTAATTATTATGGGCAATGCTATTTTCCCATAGTAATGAGGAGTGATTGTGAATTGAGGGTAATAAGTGTTATGAAAAGACAAAGGTGCCATTACTAAGAAGAAACACAGATTAAATGAAAAAGTGTTTTTTCTACTTTATAAAGCTTCCCAAATTAAAACTATACTTGAATCCCTGAGTGTCTCATAACATTCTAGTAAAATATTTTGATAACACAATTTATACCTGAAATATGAAAAGAAATATATCTTAGCTTGCATATATCTTGCATGGCAATCCATTAATTGTGCAAATGGGAACAAAATTATGATGAGCTTTTGACTGTGTTTAAACTAATGTTCCAGCATGTGTAAAACTGAAATATTTGAAGATTACATTTATACATTATAAATAATTGGCTTAGGAAATTCAGATAGGCTATTCAGAATAGCCTTCGTTTGCTGGAAGTACAGGAGTTATATCGATGACTGTTGTTTAAAAAAAATAATTTACTAAAAATCAGATACCAATACATTTGTAGACCAGTGTGACCCTTACATATGTAAGGTCATCAGCTGAAGTCATGCTGCTTACTGATGTTACCCACAGCACATGGCTTCTGTCATGTCCATAACTCACAGGTACTCAGAAGGGAGTAGTGAAATGAGGAGTAAGGAGCATATGCATAAGAATCATGAAATACTAGCAACTGTGACCATCAGCAATGCAAGTTACTACATCACAAAAAAAAACCCTATTCAAGTACATGCCCTATCAAAGTGTCAATGTCTTTGTACAGTCAGCTTATTATAAACAGGAAGCAATAAAGATAGAGATAATGAGAAAGAATCTAACTCCCCACAAGCATCCATTTCTGCACAGCATCACCCAAATCACAGATTCCAATTTACTCTGAAATTGCTTCTGAAGTATTGCTCTTGCTGCTGGACAGAGAAGCCAGGGCCCAATATCTTCTAGAGGCACACTCTGACTGCAGGCAGACACGACATTTGAAACATTTCGAATTCCAACGTTTGAAATTCCTTTGAAACATTTAAAAAGGCTAGTATACAAACATACAGGTGGGATGAAATACTCAACTCCAAAGCTTGACAAAAATGACCCTGGAGGAGCAGATGCTATTTTGAGTAATTTCATTCTACCTTATGTCTGTATCATAGGTTGGTCCTCCAGGCATCCTACAATGCAGAGCTCTTTCCAATCCCCTCATCCTCACCACCTCAGGATGTCCCTCCATCCCAGCCACTTTTGCTGTCCCTCCCTAGGCTCCTAGTATTATGGCCACGGTTGGCTCCCCCATTCTGGACATTGAGGAGAGGAGAGCTCCAGGTGTGGGGAGCGGAGCTGCAGGTCACCATACTCCTCTTTGCAGGGGAACATACAACTGTTAGATGCCACTTTGACTTATGAAACGCTTCATTTGGGAGGTGTGCCCCAGAGTTGTACGTCTGTTCATGGCTAAAACACTGTTTTTTTAACATTTCAAACCCTATTATGTTTGAAAAAGTCTCAAATGTTACATCCATCTACACCCTCTATCTCCTAAATCTGGAGCAACCGTCTCAGTATCTGGCCATACCATTCAGCATCTACTTAAGGCCTGGATGCTGCTGGGTGTCCCACACTTCAAGAGAGGTGCAGACAGATTCCTCTTTCTGTGAGATAGGCAGACTTGCTTGTGAAAGTTGAACTTCAGCACTAGGCTGTTCAAAGGATGTTTTGCATTAATTGAGTGAAAAAACTAACCTCTTGCCCAAAAATGCAGCGCAGAGTCAAACTGCTGAGTACCAAAATATAAAAGGGAAATTAAGCATCTGTTTGTAGAACAGACAAAGCAAAATAGCATTAAGAAAATGGAAATTTCCTCTGCATGGCTGGATAAATGAGTGGTTATGCTCTTTTTATTATAATTTTTCGGGTTTTTTTTATTTTTGAGTCAGGACTTTTCTAGAACAGTTGAGATAGTCTTGGTCTTGAAGCAGATTATAGATAAACATTATCTGCTTTTTATTTCTTTAAAATACTTAGGGATTTTCTCACTCACTTACTTGCCATGTATCTTTAGAACTGTGGACTTTCCAAAAAATGGGAAGTGGCCATTTTAATAACTTGAAGGGAAAAATTAAAAAACAAAGCCCCATGACCCTGTTAATTTTAACAGGGTCCAGGTAAAATTCCAGGGTTTTTTTTTTTAATTTTTGCTAGTTTAAATACGATAAACTTTGTCATATCAAAATGTATTAGAATGCCTCATGTAATGCTCTATTAGAGGCTGAGGAAGAAGAGTTATTACATAACCACCACATTTTGGGCAAGCTGTCTTGAACTGGCATCAGAGCTATAACCTAAACATCAGCCTAATCCTGAATCTCCCTACACCAGCCATTTGGTGTGATTTGAATCTCCCTACACCAGACATTTGGCTGGTATATAAATGTCAGCTGGCATTAATGCAGCTAGTGACCTATTTTGTTTGGGGGCTCAGAGCTAAAACAGCACAATCTTTCCAAATTGTTAACTAAAGTTGTTTAAAAAATCATTAGTTATTGGCTATAGTTCAGTCAACGTGATGATTAATTTGTTGATCTGATATTATCTCACTGTATTTGCATATGCACATGCACATTTTATTTTATGCTTTTGGCTTGGTTGTTCGTTTAATAACATGTATAACTCGGGACTCTGTCCATGTATATAAGGTCAGGGTTCAGACCTGCATGGCATAAGATGATAAAAGATTTTGTGAACCCACACAATGGTCAGTCATAGAAATTGTCTCCATTGTCTTCACAGGACCATAGCACTGAATAACATACATAGGTTAGACAAGGTTCTTTCAGTAAATATGATATCTTTTATTAAACCAACTCAAAGAGTTGGAAAAATTCTTCTTTGCAAGCTTTTGGGTACAAATACAATTCGTCAGGCTGAGGAAATATCTGCAGTTGGTGTGTGCTCTTCCTGGATGGAATGAATAGTAAAGAAGCCAGAGGCTGGTATGCATGCAAAAAGGCAGTCAGTGAAGGTGGAAATTGAGGAGTCAGTGAATGAGAGACAGGTTGCCGCGGGGGTGGGAGGGGGAGGGCAATGATTGTAGCTGGTAGATAGTGGAGAGGTATCTGGAGAGTCAGATATGAGGCAGATTATAATGTGTCATAAATCCAATGTCTGTATTTAGTTCATGATTTTTTGTATCCAGTATGTTGATGAAGTGAAGTTCGTAGGCTCATCTGTGAAAGGTGTTTTGTAAGTTCCCTTTGAGGATTAAAACAGAGATTGCAGAGAGAGTGGTTTTCTTGTGAGAAATGTTATGATGTGCACTGTATACATACATTTTCTGCTGTTATCAAAGGTCCTGATATAGGCCCCATCAGGTCAGTGAGGCCTTTCCATTGACTTTGGTGGGAGTTGGATCTGAGCCTTATGCCATCACTGTAATGCTCTAGCTGTGAGGAGGTCAGTGATACTTCAGTATTTTGCAACAGCAGTAGTTAACTTGTCTCACTTTTTTCTCATTTTCTTCCCCCAACACAAAACCAAACAAAACATCCTTTCCACAAACCAAACTCTTGTCCCTTTACCAACAAAATATCCCAAAATACCATACAAAACTCAAGCCATATGCTGGTGTAGTGTCAAGGATCTGTCAGCAAGGATCCTCACTGTATAATTTTGAAATAACCCCAATTCTTTTGCTGGGGTATCAAATGGGAGTTCAGACTATGCTAAGGTAATAGCATCATCTATGATAAGGCAGGTCTTGTGGAAAGAGATG
Organism: Gavialis gangeticus; assembly: GCF_001723915.1. Taxonomy (NCBI): domain Eukaryota; kingdom Metazoa; phylum Chordata; order Crocodylia; family Gavialidae; genus Gavialis; species Gavialis gangeticus. Next base: position 84,424,654 of record NW_017729024.1, read on the forward strand.
GCATGCAGTGGGTAACAGGAGTCAAAATCAAAGTATTTTACACATTTTTGAATAATAAGTGCCAAACTAATATTATATCAAAGTTCTTGTAGGATTCATTCAAATTTTCCCTCATACTAACACATTGGCATTCCTTGTCCTTGTTATATCTTAATTTTTTTATGAGCAATAACTGTGTCCTTGAGCTACACTGGTCTATTAAACTTTTTTGTTATCCTAATAGTTTTCTATCAGTTTGAAATTCTATGGAGTACTTAAAATGCCTTTTTTGGCCTGTGAAGTGAATTTAGTATTGGCAGAAGGCGCTGCATTTACAGAACCATTACAGCAGAAGTACCAATGACTGTTGCAACCCACTGTTGCTGTTATCTTCTTATATACCTGAATCCTAACCTATAGGTAAAGACAATTATGCTAAAAAGAAGATAATTAAGTCTGACTGCTCCTTCAGCCATTGAGAGGTTTTAATATATAGACTTCTGCTTACAAGGACATGCAATGAGTTTGTGACCTCAGTCTGCATAGCCCACTGAACAACCATCAATACCAAAATCAAGATCTAAATAACTAATTTTTTTTTACAATAATGCTGCCCTGGCTTAAAAAACAGGTTTAAAGCTTCCAACCTTCTCAGTATTAGCCTACCTTTTCATAACATGCAATACCATAAAGTAAACAAAAATTCTATGGGTAGATAATTAGCATTGTATTCCACATAAAGTAAACAAAAATAACTATAGGAGTAGATAATTAGCAGTGTACTCCACATAGTTTTATTTGTGTATATGTTGCATATGCTTATTTTAATTCCCAAATTCTCCACTTTATCAATATAGTAGACAGACATTGTGAAAGCCCTGTAGTTTCTTCTAAGCTAGACTTATTGAATTCAGGAATCTCTGTGGTATGTGCATTACATGCATAATGATAATGCATAACTATGGAAGCAGAGTGGAAAAAGGAAGGGATGTCATTGAGATAAATTCATTTTTTATACCAACTTTAAGACGAAACTTTTCAGCCTTGTCTAATTTATGCAGCCATAAAGAAAAGCTAGATTTGTTTTTTCCCCTCCTCTCTATTTGTTCAAAAATAAATTTGTTTAAATTTGTTTGTAAATCAGAGAGCCTGCTACATTTTTCTTGCATTTAATAGAAATATATGTTAAGGTAAACCACTATAAATGCATAATATGCAACCATATTTGTTTTTGTTTTCAAAATTACAGCTTCACAAAATTCTATTTTTAAGCATGTAGAAAGAAACTGAACCGAAAGAGGAATATAGATGGAAATTTTATTGTGGCTACTATATCTTCTGTCTTAATTACAAATACTGATGTATTCAAAATCAGTCTCAATTGTAGATGTCTCCATTTTAGCTATCTGATTTTCAGAGTCCTTCAAGATGGGCAGAACATTGGGAAACTTTGCATTCCCCTGAGACTGTATGCAAAGAGTTTCTTTCTCCCTAAACTAGATGAGCGTTATGGCTAGTGTAATTTACACTGTTCTGCTATTGGACCCAAGTAATTACAACTACAACTACAAATTAGCATAATACTTTATGATGTTGTGTATAAACCTCACACTGACAGAGTAGGGGTTAATGGAGCTAACAAGCTCAATTAGCTGTCAGGTGCACCTGGAGCTGATCAGGTAATTGAGTTATTCTGAACATCTGCAAAGTAGAATAGTTAAGGAGTTAACAAAGGATTGCAAAAGCTCAGTAGGGGTGAATGATGATTCTACGGAGTCTAGCAGGGGTAGAGGCTGTTGTAAGACCTTTCAAGTTAGCATTCCAGTAAAACAGTAGGAAGCTAGAGGAATCTAGGGAGGAGTAAAGCTTCAGCCTGAGGTGGTAAGTAGTTGTTTTCCTGAGTATTAAGGAGTATTTATATAGTGAAGACTGAATCTGAAAATTGCATAATACACCTGAAAAAAAAAACAGAGGGAAGTGGCTTAGAGTTAGTACAGTTCTGCAGCTGTATCTATCTGGCTTAAGATAGCTGCATTTAACTTCATGCAAACTGAAAAATATGTTATCCTGGACATTCAAAAGGAACCTTCCTATTCCCTTGTCTTTAACCTGGTTGTAAATATTAACAGGTACTTCATAAATATTAGTAACTTTAAAAAGTTGTTAAAAAAATCAAAGAAACTTTTCACACTCTTCTGTTTTGTACAGATTAACAGAACACAATGAGGTTTAGAACTACTCTATAAATATTAATGGATAAAGTACATCCATCTTTAATTTTTTATGAAAAAGTCTAATAGGGGCTCTTGTTTTACTGGCCATTTCCAAGAAAAGCAGGCATTTCTGGCCATCAACTTGAACTCTTTCTCATTTGTGAATGTTTCAAGTATGCCTGGTGTTATGCTTGCTTTATTAAAGAGAACCTACATTTTTATTTATACATTGTCTGAATGATGTTTGAGAGAGAGAGAGCCTCAGTGAAAGCTGAACTTCAGGATAATTGTCTGCTGCTCTTAGGCTTGCTCATGCTGCTCAGTTGCTGAGGATCTTATTTCTGGATTATGTTATAAGTAGTATATACTTTAGTTCTATGCAGTAAGCTGAAAAATAGAAAACATTTAAGGCTGTCCTCTTAACTAGAAAAAATCCTTTTTAACTAATTAGAATTGGACAAATTGTGCATTTATTCTTATTAGGATGCTGGCAGCCTTCCACGTATGCCTCTCTCTTGTGTGCAAACACAATGAAAAAAATAAGGTATTTTCTATTATGTGTACAAATGAAGGTTCTAAGATTCTTCTAAAAACACCTGCTGAATTATTTCTTGAACTCTTTTTGTGCAGTACAACATTATGAAATGCATACTAAAAATAATAATCTAGGATGAAATACAGATAAAGATTTGAGGCCAGTTGCTCATCTGATGGAAATTGCCATAGTCTTACAGAAGTCTACAAAGCTTCTCTGATTTCTGCTGGCTGAGGATATAGCCCAGAGATTTTAGATTTCCCTGACCTTGAGTTATGTGCTGTCAAATATTGCCTCATTTGACACTGAAGAGGACCTCCTTGATTGAGGTCTTCTAAGAGTTGTGTAGTTAAAGAAAAGTTCTCTCAAATGCAAAAAAGAACATCAGTTAAAAGATATGTTTAACTATACACTTTGTAGCTCACCTAAAAAGCTTGTTCTCAAAGGACTCTCTAGTGAAACCAGTTGTGTTAACAGCAGTACTATAAAGGCTATGTTTTCCAAACTTTTTTAGGAAAAGAAATAAATGAGATTGCTTTTCTAAAATGGTAGGTAGAAGAAGTAATGATGAAACCCCATGATGCCTGTTTAAAAAAAGGGAAGTTACAATTATTCTTCGAAAGCCAAATTCTAGAAATCTCTTCAGTCTAACTGACCCACATAATAGAATTTTCTGAGAGGCTTGGGGTTGGGGGATCACTTGAAGGAGAAGAAAAAAGAATTCCTGAGACTTCAGTAACTTTTATGTATCTGTTCTGTAGGCTAGGCACAGAAGTTACACAAATTGGTTCAAGAGATCAGGAACTGGCTTAAGTCTGTAACAGAACAGAAGCTCAGTGCATATAAACCAGTCTCAAAATGTCTGAAACTGGTTTAAGATAAACCTGGTTGAATGTAGTATCAGACTTAACCCAGTTTGCTCAAATCAGTTATGTAATGTCCTTCCCAGACCCCTTCCTGGTTCAAGCTAAATCACAATCACCTAGCATCCTTTCTAGCCCTGGGCTGGGCTGGGCTGGGCTGTCTGCTCCCTAGCTTATCGCTTCTCGGCCTCTTGGAGGCTCAGATTAAGCGTAGTATGTGTGAGATAAGTGTATACCAGAAACATGGTGTTGGGAGAAATATATATGTAATGTAATGTAGCAAAGGTAGAGAAGTACAGATATTGATGTTCAATTTGGAACCCAATTTTAATTCCTCATATTAAGTTGTAGTAGAAAATGGTAACATTCCTCCAAAAAACAATTGTCATTGTAATTCCAACCTATTTCAAACAAAGAACTACTACAAATTTTACCTGAAGGCTTGCTCTTCTGAGGCTTATTTTTTTGATTAAGGTACAATGTACATCTCTAGAACTTAGACTTTTTTAGTATGTAACTCTGAATTCTTTTAGTGAATTGAAGTGTTTACAGTTGTGTAAATCTTGCCTAGGTAAGAGCTACAGTGCTGATGTATAAAGTGATATTTATTTCATAACGTGCTTTAATGTGGCTCAATTTCTCTCTCTTGTAATCGTGTTTTACGGCATTGTATTGGTTTGAGTTCCTTCAGATGAATTTTGCTGTTGGATATTATTCCTAAAAAAGATTTGAGTGAGTTAAAACCTGTGCACAGACACCAAGTCAGTGTTAAAGGTAAGTTTTTAATGCAGCAAGTGCTCTCATAAATGGCTAGGTATGGTGTGGCCATTTATGGCATTATCACAAACTGTTGTCTCTTCCCCTCCTTACATGGCCCTCTAATTTGGGGCCCTTTTGCCCCTTTTTACAAGGAAGAAAAGGGAAGTGGAGAGGCTGTGATCTTTTGTCCCTTGCTGTTGGAGCCCTTTTCTTACAGGGATATAAGATCTCTAGCAGGGAGAGTGAGCAGAAAAAGGAAAGCTAAACCCAGGAAGTGGATACCATGAATAGGCTTGGGTTAGCCAGACTAGATAAGAACCAGGCTAAGAGCAAGTAGGCTGTGAAATGTTGATCTAGGGGCAGGACCATTCAGGGCCCTCAGGAAAGGCTGGTGCTCAGAAAGTACTAAAGGTGCTGAGTAACAAACACAAAGAACATTATAGGGGCTGTTTCAAAGGCTGGCTTTTAAGAAGTCCTACAGGCTGCCTGCAAAGGGACCTAGGGGAAGCTTGGTCCTGAAAGGTGGTAGGCCCTTGTAAATGAAGCTCATTCTCCTTCAGTGACCTGATTGCTGAATTGGGATAAAGATATGGGAGGCAAGTCAAGCAGGGAAGCTGAGACCTGGTTTGAGTAGGGACCATAAGGACTAAACCATGCCTGAAAACAAAGGTATCCGAGAGCAATCGGATGGTTCGCAGAGGCTGCATGTAGCTGACTGGGGAGGGGTGCAGGCAAGAGAAGGCATTTTGGCTATTTGACTATTGTATTATATATAAAGCCCCACCTTATCCTGGATCACCCTCTTTGCTCTATCCTTATAGGACACACATCTGTCATTATTACATTACTTACTCCCTACAGTGCTCCCCCAAATACACTTTAAAAAAATCTGGGGGGCTCCTTTCTTGATAGTCTCTTGCTTATTCCTTTAGATGATGAACCTTCTCAACTGGATCCTGAAACTCCCCTATCTTTTCTTTGCTTGTTCTCAGCAGAGCTAGGATAGCAAATCTTGGGTGTAAGAAAGCCGTGTTGGGTATGGGACAAACATTGCATTTGGAAATCTAGAATGTGGTATCAGAAGTGCTTGTATATTACTGAAATCCCTTATTCATATAACCCTTTGCTAGATCTTCCCAATGAAACAATTATATCCTAAATGAATTTAGCCTTGTGTGTGCATTCAGATGTAACAGTTTAAGAAGATACTCTCTATATATAATTTAATGAAACTGATGGTATAGTCTATCATTTATTCCATTTCCCTCATTCTATAGTACACCATATTCCACGCCCCCACCAAAGATAGCTTTACTGTTCTTTCTTAATAAGCAGTTTATCCAGTGCATGCTATCTCTTTTCGTATTTAACAGTAGCTTTTGCAAGTAATGCAAGCTGGGCAGTTTTCCAGGACAGAGGGAAATGTTGCACTAAGCTACTTGAAGAAAAGGTGGTTTAAAAAAAATAGTAAGCGCAGAATAAAAATGGATCCATCTGACTTTTTTTTTCTGCATAATCATTCAGCTTGTTACTGAAGGTAAATGCCACTTATACCTTCTAAATTCAAAAACAACATCTTGACTGCTTAGGTACACGATTTGAAATGCTGGGAATCCCATGGCTGCATAGTTGTTTTATTTTCTTAGGTGGCATTGCTTACTCATGATATAGCAAGTACTCAACATTTGTTTGCACAAGCCACAGATCTTTTGCTACTTCATTTGGGTCTAAAGGTCTTGATTATGATCTGTTTGATAAATACAACTTCACTTTGCAATCCTGCTATTACTGTGATTTATTGGAGGCATTTCATTTGTTGCAGCTTCTACTTCTATGTGCAGGATAATTTCACTAAAGGAATCTGAGCTAGGTATTTGCTTCACCATCAGCCTGAAATAGCTTTTGTCTGGGAAAAGAACAGGTGTGTGATGGCTCAACCCATGCCATGGTATAGAATTTTTTTTCTTTTAAACCACTGTACTTCCCCCCACTCCTCTATGGTTTCTTATGTGGACAGTAAGATGTTTCTTGGAGTGTGGACAGATGTAAAAATTAAAACATTTTTTAGCATTATTCCTACGGAATAAAGGCACTAGACTTCAGCAAAGCAAATCTGAGCTAAATCAGGAAACTGATGGTCAGGATTCCCTTGGAGACATGCTTAGAAGGGAAGGAGTCCAGGAAAGCTGGCTGTATTTCAGAGATGCCCTTTTAAGGGTACAGGAGCAAACTATCCCAGTATGATGGAAGAATGTGAAATGTAACAGAAGATCAACTTGGCTAGATGGCAATCTCTTCAATGAGGTGAAACTCAAAAGGAAATACTATAAAAAGTAGAAACGCAGGTGTAGTACTAGGGAAAAGTATTGCACAGATATGCAGGGAGAAAATTATGAAGGCCAATGTGAGCTAGTTACAGATGATGAAGATAATACTGAAGTATTTAATGCCTCTTTCTCCAGCAGTTGCACAGGAACAGTTACCAGATGAGTAGAGGTGACAGCAAAGATGGAGAAGGAGTCAAAGAGCCTAGAGTAATGGCAGAAGAAGTTAGGGATTACTTACTAGATGATTTTTATATCAGCAGGCCTGGATGGGGTTAATTCTAGGGTAGTGAACAAATTGGCTGGGGTAATTTCGGAGCCCTTAGCAATCATCTTCTGCGACTTGTGGAGGCTGGGTTAGATTCTGAATGATTTGAAAAAGGGCGAGTATGGTGCCCATCTTTAAGAAAAGGAAGAAGGATGATCCAGGGAACTACATACCAGTCACACTGATCTTAATACCTGGAAAGATCATGGAGCAGGTTCTGAAGCAATCAATTTTGAAGCATCTAGGATAACAGAGATCAGGAACAGCCAGCTTGGATTCATCAGGAGCAAGTCATGTCAGACCAACCTGAGTTCCTTTTATGATGAAGTGACAAGCTCCATGGCTTGAGGGGGGTGGGGGAAAGTGGGCACACAGGACAATAATGGATGTCATACCTTTATTTTAGCAAGGTTTTTAAAATTGTCTCAAGACATTCTCATTAAGAAGCTAAGGAAGTACCTACTAAACGACAGTACTGTAAAGTGGATGCAGAACTTTCTGGATCATTGTGCTCAATAAGTAGTTGTCAATGGGTCAGTATCTAGTGGAGAGAAGCTATCAAGTGAAGTACCCTGGTGGGGGGGGAGGGGTCTGTCCTGAGTCTGGTTCAACATTTTTAATTGGATGATATAGTACGGAGTGCACCCTAGAACACTTGCAGTTGACACCAGGTTAGGTGGAGTTGCAGGGTGGGATCCAGAATGACCTGATTTAAATTGGGGAAATGCTCTTAAATCCACCAGATAAGACTCAACAAGGACAAGTGCAAGGCTTTGCATTTGAGAGAGAATAATTGCATGCACAGATAAAGATTAGGAAACAACTAGTTAGGTTCCAATACTACAGAGAAGGATGTAGGAGTTATAGCAGACCATGAGCTGAAAATAAGCCAACAGTATGCTTGTGTTGCAGAAAAGGCAGAAGGATACTGGGCTGTATTGACAGCAGTGTCACCTGCAAGTCAAGGGAAATGATGCTTCCATTTTTTTGCTGCTCTCTTCTCCAGGTGAGGCCTTGCCAGTGCTGCCCTGTGTCCAGTTTTGGGTCCCACACCTTAAAGATGCAGGCAGACTGGAAGGAATTCTACACAAAGCCATAAAAATATATTGGAGACCTGGGAAGCATGACTTACAAGGATAGACTGAAAGAACAAGCATTGTTTAGTCTAGAGAAGAAAAGACTGAGGGTGTGGAGTATTTGAAAAGTTTAAGTATCTGAAGGGTGATAAGATAGAGATGGACTTTTCCCTGGCTGTAGGGGACTGGAGCAATGGTTTCAAGCTGCAGCAAAGTAAATTTAGATTGGAGATGAGGAGGAACTTTCTGACTTTTATGACAGTGGTCAAGCACTGGAACAGGCTACCTAGGGAAGTTATGGAAATTCCATGCTTGGAAGTGTTCAAGAGGAGGTTGGACAGACAATTGGCTGGGATAGTTTAGTTAGGGATGATCCTGGTTTGAGCAGGGAGCTGGATTAGGTGACCTTATGGGCTAGGGACAGATATTACACACAAACTGGTCTAAGTGTTCAGAAACTGGTTGAAACCTGTAACAGAACAGGCATTCAGTGCACAAAAACCAGTTTGAGAAAAACCTGGTTGAATGCAGTATCTGACTTAACTGAGCTCAAGCCAGTTTATGCAATGTTTGTCCCAGACCCCTTCCTGGTTTAAGTTAAATTGGAGTCCTTCAGCATTGAAGCATGCTCTCTGGGTGGGGCTGTGCTCTCTGCTCCAGAGCAGGGTTGGTCCTGCTCCTCTGCTCTCTAGCCTGAGCAGAGATGGGACACGGTGAGACACTGCCTGACATGGCTCCACTAAGGCAGAGTGGGCGGGGAGGGGATTAATTCTTCTGTCCTTCCCCACCACAGCCAGGGTTTGCTTGTTTGCTGGAGAGCACAGGGGAGGGGGCAGTGGCAGTGGCCCCTGGGGCTGGCAGACCCCAACTGCAGGGCAGAAGGAACAGAGAGAGGAATTAACCCTTCCTCCATAGTGGGGCTATGCCTGGGCTATGTTCTGTGCCGGGGGGACACTCTTCCCCCTCCTCCGGGGGGGGGGCTCTGGTGTTACAGGGGGACACTTGGTCCTCTTCCCACCTCCCCCC
>NW_017729024.1:84438696-84449168 GCF_001723915.1 Gavialis gangeticus
CCCCCCCCCCCCCCCCCCCACTGCTTTGAGGTGGGGAGAGGGACCCTGGAAGGCTGCCCAGACTCACGTGGGGACTCTTCCCTCTGTTTCTCCCCTGCTGCTGTGGGGTGGGGTGGGGAGGGGGGCTCTATGCCAGGTTGCCTGGTACCAGAGGGGGACTCCTTTTTTTTTCCTACCCACCCCCCATCACTGTGGTACGGTGAGGGGCTGCTCTGCAGTGCTGCCTAGCCTGGCCCAGCTGGGGTGCAAGGGGTGGCTGTAACTGAGCTGCAGCTGCTGGGGGTAGCCCCACCCCCATGGCCTGGATTGGCCAAGGCAACCACACTGAGGCCAGGCCAGTCTGTGTTGTCAGGGTAGGGCCACCCCCAGCATCTGAGACTTGGTTACAGCTGCTCCCTATGCCCCAGCTGGGCTGAGCTAGGCAGCACCACACAGAGCATTCCCCACCTACTCCACAGCAGTGGGGGGCAGGGGAAGGAAGATGGGGAAGAGCCCCCACCTCTGAGGCCAGGCAACCTGGCATAGAGCCCCCTTCACCACTCCATGGTGGTGGTGGGGGAGGAGGAGGAGTAAGATTCCCCCTCCAGGGCTGGGCAGCCCTACAGAGCCCCCTCCCCACCCCATGGTGGCAGGGAGGATGAGGAGGGGGAAGAACCCCCACCCACACTGAACAGACCCCCACTCAACAGTGGTGGGAAAGAGGGAGGCGGGGGAAGGAGTTTCCTTCTGAGGCCCAGCAGCTCTGCATTCCAGGATTGCTCCTGGCTGTCAGGGAGCCACTGGGTCAGGCAGAACTCTCTCCTCCTCCCCTGCCATAGTGGTCTGGCCATGCTCCCTCTTTCCCCTACCCTCTGTACCTTGCAGGACAAGGTTTGGGTTTAAACCTCTTCTTAGTTTTACTCAGGGCTTCCCAGGCCTGGCCAGTCCCCCGCCCTGCATTTAGCTCAGCTTCCCTATGGCAGGGAAGGCCTGCTCTAACATCCTCAGGCTTCTGGCCTGAGCCACTGCAGGTGTGTGCCTGCATTTCCAGAATGAAAGGGAACATCTATACACTTGCAAACTGGTTCAATTTTTGAAGGTTAGACTACAGACCACCAAACCAGGGGGAGGAAATCTATCTGGAGTTCACCTGAGAATTGACTGAGGCTGCACATGCACATGTTATGGTCATCATGGGCAATTTTAATTATCCAGACATCTCCTGGGAGGAACACTCAACCAAGTCTGATCAGTTACAATCCTTCCTGACCTGTTGAGGAGCTCTTCCTGACTCAGAAGGTGCATAGGCCAACCAGATGTGACACTCTGCTAGACTTGGTCCTGTCCAAAAGAGATGATCTGGTGACAGACTTAAATTTTGAGGGAAATCTGGGTGACAGCAACCGTGAAACCATCATGTTCACTGTGTGATATAAGGCAGACAAATCAGATACCAGGATTGAAGTCTTGGATTCAAATTTCAACAAGATGGCCCACATTCCACTGTTTTCCATGATGGCATGCATTTGCAGGGAACAGATAAGGCAGGCTAAAGTGGCGACCAAACTTAGATTAGCAATGGGAACTAAGGACAACAAGAAGTTCTTCTTTAGGTACATGGAGAACAGGACGAAAACAAATAGGAGTGTGGGGCCATTGCTCAACAACTTGGGAGAGCTGCTTACCAGCACACAGGAGAAAGCTGAACTTCAGAATGACTACTTTGCCTAAGTCTTTCACCAAACCAAGGGGAAAACCATGGTAGGAAGGTAGAGTAGAGGATGAGCGTGGTAGGAATAATTACCTTCCTACTATTGCTGTAGAATTGGTGTATACATCTAATTTTATTAATTGGTTATACAAGTCAGCAGGACTGGATAATCTTCATCCAAAAGTGCTGAAGGAGCTGGCTGAAGTCATTGCAGAACCCCTGCTGAAACTCTTCCACAACTCATGGCACTCTGGAGAAGTCCCTGAGGACTGGAAGAGGGCCAATGTTGTGCCCATTCAAAAGAACGGCAGAAGGGAGGACCTGAGTAACTGTAGGCCAATCAGCCTAACTTCCATCATAGGGGAAAATTCTGGAAAAGTTCATCAGGGAGTCTATTTGCAATAAGCTTGCAGAAGGTAAGATTCTGAATGACAGCCAGCATGGCTTCATCATGGGCAGGTCTTGCCTTACCAACTTCATATCTTTCTGTGACCAGGTAATTTGCCACCTGGACATGAGAGCAGGTTAATATTGTATACCTAGACTTCCAAAAGGCCTTTGATCTAATATCCCACCATGTCGTCATGAGAAAATGGGAGCATTGTGGGCTTAACTCTGAAACGGTCAGGTGGGTGAGAAACTGGCTGTAGGATAGAACCCAGAGAGTTGTACTGAACAGATCTGTGTCATCCTGGTGAGAAGTGGATAGCGGTGTCCCTCGGGGGTCAGTGCTCAGTCCAGTATTTTTCAACATGTCTTTTTAGTAATGATTTGGATGTGGGGGTGAAGAGCTCACTTGCCAAGTTTGTAGACAACACCAAGTTATGGGGAGGCGTGGTCACACTTGAAGATAGGTTGTAGTTGCAGGTAGACCTAGACAGGCTAGCAAGTTGGGTGGATCGGAATCTGATGAAGTTCAACAGTAAAGTGCTCCACCTTGGAACAAGCAACCCCCAACACACCTACAGGCTTGGCAGCACCAAACTGACTAGCACCATAACTGAAAGGGACCTGGGGGTAATAATAGACCACAGTATGAATATGAGCCAGCAGTGCAATGCTGTAGCCAGTAGAGCAAATAATACTCTGGCATGCATCAATTGATGCATCTCCAGCACAACCAAGGAGGTGATTCTTCCACTGTACTCAGGACTTGTGAGACTGCAGCTGGAGTACTGTGTGCAGTTCTGGGCATCACACTTTAAGAAGGACATGGACACGCTTGACAGAGTCCAAAGAAGAGCCACCCATATGATTAATCTTGAAAGGCAAGCCATACAAGGAAAGGCTGAGGGATCTGGGACTCTTCAGCCTGAGGAAAAGAAGGCTGAGAGGGGACCTGTTAGCAGCTTACCACTACACAAGGGGAGTACATCAAGGGTTCAGTGAGTAACTGTTCACTAGGGCACCTGAGGGGAAAATCAGGAGTAATGGCCACAAACTCCTAGAAGATCAGCTCGGGCTCAACATTAGGAAAAACTTCTTCACAGTCAGGGTGTTCCAGACTATGGAATAAGCTATATCCAGAGGTGGTGCAATTGGCTACCCTAGAAATCATCAAGAGGAGACTAGACTGTCACCCTCTGGGGGTCACCTGACCCCTTCCCCCCCCCAGTTATCTTTCCTGCTTGGTGCAGGGGTTGGACCTGATGATCTGCCAAGGTCCCTTCCAGCTTTACAATCTATGAACCTGCGAAGATTTAATCAGTTCAGACTTGGCCTTTTTGAATGTCTGTCCCTAGCTATGAGGTCCCTTCCAGTCTGACTTTCCTCTGATCCTATGAAAGGTACTTGGGTGAAGCATTCACATTTCCCTGGATGAAGGATTTCAAATGCTACAGCCTCCTCTTCAGGGGGAGTGCTAGAGGAGGCTTCAGTAACTTACACTTCGGTTCTACACTTCCCTTTCCCCTCCCCACTTTTTGCTTTTTACCCCTGGTTTCAGGTGCTGCTTTCTCCCTCCATCTGCTCTTATTCCTGCTTCTGCTTCCCCCCCAACCTGAGAGGGTGGGAGGGGGGGTCTCTCTAGCTACCCCCACCTTCTATCTTTTGCTTCCTGCCTTACCATCAGTGCTGTGGCATGATAATGGTAGTGTCAGTAGCAATGAATAATATAGAAAAAGCAATGCCAGGTTAATTTACAAAATAAAGGGAGGAAGGGTAAGCCTCTACTTAGCTTCCATTACTAAGTGATGCAAAAGTAATGGAATTCATTGGGGCACAAGCTTCAGACCAGGACGTTCCTACTCCCTGTGAAGACTGAAGCAGTCTCTCTGCCCCCAATCCAGTCCACACAGCCTTGAGCACCCCAAAATAAGATTAGTTGTTCTTTCTCCAGTTTGCACAGCCCTGAGCACCCTGAAGTAATTCAGATGTTCCCTTTCTAGACTCTGAAGCTCTCAGGCTGACGCTCTCTTCTATCATGGCTGCCACATCCATCCATTCCAAGCTTGTCTCCCTCAGTCTCTTAATGTCCCTTGACCAGGTAATATGTTTACATGCCGGAAGACTAAACTACTCTGGCTTCAGGTTTCTTAATACTTTCTCTGCACCTGTACAAGTTAGTCGGGGAAATGAGACATTTAACATTATTAGAACATTTACACATTTAAAACAAAAATATTACAGTAACTTCGTAGTGTGAAGGTTCATAGCAGGCCTGGTTGACAAAGTGTTCTTTATACATCATATTATCTTATACTCTTATATCATTTGTTCAATACATTTTAATTTTATATTTTGTTCTTTTATTCCTTTAGTACTCTGATGTGGGAAATATGATTTGCCTTTTTAAAATATTAATTAAATATTTCAGTATCTTGATATAATTGTCTGGTTTGGCTTATGCATTATGGACACAGTGGGCATGTCTACACATGCTTTTAATGTGCCTTAAATTTTAAATCCACTTAAACTAATGCATATTAAGTAGGTTTTGGCAAGTGTCCACATGTGGTAGGACTTGGGAACTAACTTTAGTTCCAAGGCAGTCCAGGCCTACCGTGTGCCCTGGTGGCCACAATGGGGAGCTTCAGTCTCCAGACACATGGCTGCCCACACTTGGTAGCCATGCTGAAGCCACAGCCAGCTGCCAGCACATGGTGGCCATCTTGAAAAGCACACTCTCCATACTGTGACTGCTGCTGTGACACAGGAAGCGTCATGCCAGAGGAGTGGCAGACACAGGCAACATATGCCTGGTCTTCCCCTGCTCCAGCTGCACTTCCCAGTTCCAGGCCCTGGTTCCCAGGGACAGGCTCAGGGTTGCTGTGGCTGTTCTGCTCGCCTGCTGTCGTTCTGCATGCCTAGTGCTTGGCCACCTGGTGCTGCCTTACTACCCACCTGTTCCAGCCACTTGCTGGTTGACTGCAACATGGACTCCAGGACCCCACCATCATGCAGCTGATGCTGGCAACCATGGGCTCCAGGATACCTGGACCCCCACCTGCCATCACCTTCCTGTCCCACCATCCCCACAGTTTCTGGGCCTGCTATGTTAGCCAGGGCTCATGGCAGCATGGGGTGCTGCAGGAATAGGATTTCAACCACCTCCTGAAGACTTGCTGTACTAGTTCTGGTCTCATCTGGAGTAGCAGGACATGAAGGTGCACCCACCAGCCCCACTGCCCACACACCCCCTACCCACCCCCAGCACCACTCTCTGGACATGCCTGCTTTCAATAAAAACTTTTTTTTTTTATTCTCCTCATCCTTCCCCACCCACCAACAACAGAAGCCCCCCGCTTCTATCAGACTGAAAACTAAGTACAAGAGGCCAAGTCTCTGAGTTCCAGAGTGGGAGGGGGTATGTGGGGTTGCCCAGGGTGCAGAGCCTGGTGGCAGGTGCTAGCACCCTGAAAATAGACAGTTCCTGCATGGGTTCATGGCCTATAGCAAATGCCAGGGGCTCCTGTGGGTGAGAGGCAGTGAAGGCCCTTCTGTGGGGATGTGGGGGGGGGGGGCTGGATGTGGGTGCCATTGACCAGTTGCTGCTGGGTGCTGCAATTCCACTGGGTGCCACTGGCCAGTTGCTGTTGGAGAATCTCCACATGGTGCTGCTCCAGGGCCTCCAGCCAGGCCCAATGCACCTGCTGCACCCAGCCCCATGCCTCCTTCTGGGCAATATCTTTCTCCTGCTCAGCCAGCAGTCCCTGGTGCATTTCTGGCACAGCCAGAATGTCAGGGAGGCTCTAGTGGTGGGTGACAGCAACCCTGAGGTGACTCTCCTGCAGGGTTCTGAAGCCTCTTCTCCCATGCCTAGATGTTGGCAAGAGATGGAAGCCTTTTGTGAGATTTTTTTTGCAACATTGCAGAGCTAAAATATTCTGCATCTGAGACCCTGCACTGCCTGGCTTCAGATCAAGGGTTGGCTATGCTTGGATGCCATGGGACCATGGTAAGTTGGCCAGGCAGGCCTGGGCCCAGGAAGCTACTGCTTGAGCTCCCCATCCCTACTTGTTTGCATGGGGCCAGCAGGCTTCTGGGTGCTGGCAGCAGGTAGCCTGCCTCCTTCCCAAGGCAGGCCAGGCGAAGATGCTGGCAGTACCTGCTGCTGTAGCTCCGGACCTTGCCCTGCCCCTACCATAACCCCTGCCCTCCCAGGCCAACCACTCTTCTGTGCTGCCACCCAGCCCACAGTACTTGGGCTCAGGGTGTGCAGGGCTCCCAGACAACTGGGGTGTGGGGCTGCCTGTGCCGTCACCCTCCTTGTAGGGGGCTTCTCTGGGGAGGCATCCAGGGCCTCCCCCCCACCATGCTGCCACTGTACCCTGAGCATGCACTTGTTCCAGGTGCTCCAGGTAGTGTACGATGAGCTGTTTGTGCAGGCAGCAGGCTGCCTGTGCCACTGTGCCCTGCTGCTGCTGCTGATCATACACTCCTAGTTCAGGACCCTAAGCTATGATGGTGCTGGGAGCAAGCCTGGGATTCCCTACATAGGCAACTGGTAGAGGGTGCACAGGGGTGCACTTGCCCCACCTAAAGGGTCTGGTGCCCACCCTAGTGGCTGACACTGATGCTGTTGGTAGGGCTGGTGCCCTCCCAACAGGGCTGCTCCTGTTGGTGACTTCTGTACCCCTCCCCCCCCAGATTCAGGAAGCAGCAGTCATTCATGGCTCTCTGCAACCTCTGCTGCCACCTGGTGGGCTACCTGCCACAGAGCTACATGCCTGTGCCCCCCCCCCCCCCCAGATTCAGGAAGCAGCAGTCATTCATGGCTCTCTGCAACCTCTGCTGCCACCTGGTGGGCTACCTGCCACAGAGCTACATGCCTGTGCCCCCCCCCCCCCCCGGTGCTGAGGAGAACATTGGTGCTAGCATCAATGTTTTCCTCAATGTGTGAGAGACCTGTGCCCACCCAGCTGTTGGTACATGGGTTGCTCAGTAACTTCTGAACTGTGTCCTGCCAACATAGGCAATTGTCTGTGCCTGGTGTTCATGGCCTGCATTGCATGTTGGGCCCATGCACCTGCCCCTGCCTGGGAGGAGCTGGTGGCTGGAGGTGGCAAAGCTGGCTGCTCCTTGTGGTTGGCTGCGGGGCTGGGCCAAAGGTGAGGCATCTTCTGGGAATATGGGGGGGTCAGTGGGTGCAGTAGCTTGGGAGGTGGGTGGGAAAGGGTGCTGAAGGCCCATCTGCCCCTCCTCCAGTCACCAGATGCATCAGGGTAGGGTGTGAGTGAGACTGGGCCTTTACTGTTGGTGGCACATGCAAAGGTGTGGTCTGTCTCTCGGGGTGCCAAAATGCGGATCAGCTTCTATATGAAGGGCATGGTCTTATGGGCATTACCAGACCAATGACTGAAATCAGTTATGGCTACCCACCATGCCCTCAAGGCCTTAGTCTCCATATGGTACTGTTGTGCCATCCAGGAGTGGCCTTGCATATGCATCCTAGCTGAGATGGCCCCCATAAATTTTGGAGTTCTTGTGTCTACCCCATGTGAACTGCCTCTGGATGTCATCCCCACCCCATAGTGCCATGAAGTCACGCACCACCTTGTGGGTCCAGTTGAGGGCCCAGGCACTCAGGATGGGCATGGGCATGTGGGTGAAGCCAGGGCTGGATGGGGAGGACATTCTCCCTGTGATGTCTCTGGGCAGGGGGGGGCAGACCTCACATGGCTCTTCCTGTGATGCTGGCTCTGGAGGGATGGCAGCAGCACCCAGGACAGGGCTTAGCCAGGGACACCACAGCACCTGCAAAGGGAGAGAGCTAGGGCTGAGGAGCAGGTGCTGGCCCTCCTGCCATAGGGAGCAGGGCTAGCAGCCCTGGGAAGAATTTCAGGGCTCGACAAGTGAAACAGCGGGTTGCAGACCTTTGCAACATACACTTTTAGCCAAGGAGCAGTTCTAGCTAGGGGACAGGATGGGTAGAGGCTACCTGGGTTCTGTCCTGGGGGACACATGGGTGCTGGTGGGCTGCTGCAGACAGACAGGCTCCCTGTACAGTGTGCCCCAAGGCACAAAATGGCTGGTGGCTCTCTCTCACCACAGAGCAGCCTGGTCATGAAGGAAAAGAGGCAGCCAGGCAGGAGCCCTGAGGCTGGGAAGACCTAGAATTAAAGTCCCCGCATTTAATGCACATTAACATGGTTACATATGCATTAATCTGTATTAACTCATCCTGCTTAAACTGGATGCTTGGTTTGGGCAGGTGTCAAATTTAGGCTCACATGGCCTAAAATTGACACTTAAGCCACATTAAGGGTCAATACATGTAGACATGTGCCCCTAATGTGCATTAAATGACCATGTGTAGACATGCCCGTAAGTACTATTACAGCATCAGAACAGATCATTTTGTTTGTGTTGGAAATGCATAGTTTTGGATGGGCCTAGGTAAGTTCTGGTGCTCGTGATCTTGAATAAAGCTATGTTTCAGCAAAATTCCTAATGGGGCTAGTATAAGAATGTCAGTCATCCCACTGAAGCTAATGAGACTACTCGTATTCAAAGTTATTAAAGAGCATGTATAAGTGCTATAATTGCTTAAGTATAGGATGAGATTTTTTTGCCTCCCCCATCAGCGTGGAGGGGTGGGGAGGGAAGGTCCTCATCTTACACTTGCATACAAGGAAGCCTCATTAAATGTCTATCATCAAACTGCTGCCAAAAGCAGTGTGTGCTTAGTAATGGAAACCAGCTATGAAATTGAATGCAGCCAACATGGAGCAAGTCTGAGCATGTCTATATGGGTCCCTCTATGCATGTGATTTAACCAGGTAATTCTGCCTTAGATGTAACCCAGCTTACATGTTCAACCAACTAAAGTGATAAAACAAGCAATAAACTACAAAGTTATTCCACAAAAAATGTGTAATAAGTCTTGTAGCTTGTCCTTATCATGCTATTAAGTTTAACAAGTAACCAGGTGCTCTCTTGTGGCTGGGTGCCCCAGCTACTGAGGGGCTCACAGCCACAGGAGTGTGCAACCCACTGCCAGTCCTGCAGCTGACAAGGCTTGCAGTGATGGTGGCATTTCAAGCACTTCCCCTGCTATGAACCTTGTCATCTGCAGAGCTTGCAGCAGAGAGAACATTGCTCCCTCTACAAACCTTGTGAAGTGAGGAGCTTGCAGTGGGGGCAACGTTGTTTGTTGTGGGGCTTGCAGGGGTGGCAGCATTCTCTCTGCTGCCAATGAGGCTCACAGCAGCAGCATTCCTGTTGCTGCCCCTGCTATGAGCCCCTCAGCCCACATTGGCGTAGGGCCTACAGCAGGGGCACCCTGTACTGGCAATAAGGCACAGTAAAATTTAATGCACGATTACAAAATTGTGCCTCCTGCTGTTCATATGTGAAACACATGTCCCATGAGCAAATGTACTGATGGGAACCTACAGCAAGGATAGGTTAGTGCAGCCCATCTGAGTAAAATGTATATTGGTGCCCATTGTATGCAGTCCCCCTCAACACTGACTTATTTTTCTTTTTTCCAAATCATGCTGAGCCACCAGACTGAATACATTTTTACATCCTCTTTACTGTCACACCTAAGCTGTGCCTTTCTTTCCCATTTCTTCAGAAGCCTTTAACATCTGGGGCCTCAAACAGTTCATCCAGAATCCCTCTTGTCATCCCCTTCTCTGCCTGTTGTGTATGATTAGTGTGGCCTCACCCTCCATGAGGTAGAGCAGCCAGACTGAGTTGCTCTGTATTTTGTCTGCATATACATTTTTGGAGGACCCTAGGACATGTGTCAAGAAGCATCTAGAGTACATGCATGCTTAGGGGCAACCAACACAGGTTCATCAGTGGCAGGTCCTGTCAGACCAACCTGGTGGCCTTTTATGATCAGATCACCAGATCATTAGATGCAGGGGTAGCAGTGGACATAGTCTTCCTGGACTTCCGGAAGGCTTTTGACACTGTCTCTCACCCTGTTCTCATTAAGAAACTGAGGGGCTGTGGCGTAGACACCCACACAGTCAAATGGGTCACCAACTGGCTGGAGGGCCGCACCCAGAGGGTGGTAGTGGATGGGTCCTTCTCAACTTGGAAGGACGTGGGCAGTGGGGTTCCACAGGGCTCGGTCCTTGGGCCCACGCTGTTCAACATCTTCATCAGTGATTTAGACGAGGGGGTAAAAAGCGCCCTGTTCAAATTTGCTGATGACACTAAGATGTGGGGGGATGTGGGCACACTAGAAGGAAGCAACAGGCTACAATCTGACCTGGACAGGTTACAAGGGTGGGCGGATGAGAATAGGATGGGTTTCAACACAGACAAATGCAAGGTGATGCACCTGGGGAGGAACAACCGGCACCATACCTACAGATTGGGGAAC
>NW_017729024.1:84454168-84457954 GCF_001723915.1 Gavialis gangeticus
AAGCTGGCAGAGGGTAGGTTTAGGCTAGATATCAGGAGGCGCTACTTCAGTCAGGGCGGCTAGGGTCTGGAACTTCCAAGAGAGGTGGTGCAGGCTCCTACCCTGGGGGTTTTTAAGATGAGGTTAGATGAACACCTTGCTAGGGTCGTTTGACCCCAGTACTCTTTCCTGCCATGGCAGGGGGTCGGACTAGATGATCTGCTCAGGTCCCTTCCGACCCTAGAAACTATGAAACTACATATGCACACTGAGCAGAGCTGAGCTATGGGGTCACCAAGACTTGAAATGCTGTTGACTCTCCTGGGGCCCAGCCCAATGTACTTTATGATAAATCATAAGTCTTTTGGATTCAGACTAATATCATGCCTAATTTGTACTGTATAAAAATAGGTACAAAACTGCAACTTAAAAGTGTGTTTATGGATGGACTAAATCTATTGGTACACATAGTAGTTTGCCTATATGCAGTTTAGTAAAGACATGTTTTTCAAAGGCAATATCTTAAAATTTTACCTTCATTCCCATGTGCTTAGGGAGAGCAGGGCCTGACAGTGAAGTGGGGGAGGGGGAGGGGGCTGTAGGCAGCAAACATTGGGGGGAGGGCAAGGGGGTCACCTGACCTCCATCCAGACTTATTTTCCATGCTGTAACAGTGGGAGGATGACACACTCTAGGCAAACCTCTGATAATTACAGTCTATACCTATAAAAGTATCATGATTTTATAAATTTTCTATATATAGGATCTAGTTATTGGGGGAGTTGTCTTATATTCAGGTCAATTCAGTATACCATTTCAAACCAGATTTTGGTAAAGACATTCAGTAAGAAAGAGTCTTACATTTCAGAAAATGCTGAGGGAGAGAGTGGGGTCCATGGGAGCGATTTGGGGGGCAGGCAGTGCCTGCAGGGGGCTGGTAGGTTTTGAGAGAGTTTGGCAGCATCAGAGAGGCTTATGGGGTCCCTGGAAGAGCCTTGGGAGGAGACAGGGAACACTTTTGATCTCCCCTGAGACTCCAACCCCCAGTGATGCTTCCTGAGATCGTGACATCCAGAAACATTGATAAAACCAGCACCTACATTGGCTTGTGGCATGGGAGTTTGGGCAGAAAGGAAGGGATGGCTGTTCTTTGGAAGGTCGGGGGGCTAAAAATAACCAGTAATCAGTGCCAGGGTGTGGGTAGGAAAAGTGCATCCCTGAGACTGGGGCCAGGGATAGGGTTTTCCCAGCCTTGGGGATGCACAGGTGATGGTATAGAAGTTCCATTCACCAGTCTAACCTAGGTTAACTGTCAATTAAGTTTGAATGTACATTGATCCCAGTCTTTCTTAGACTGGGTTCCACCATTTAACAAATTGAGTGGCCATTTTTAACCTGATCTAACTTCTTCAATGTCTGCATTTAGCCCAAATTAAAGCAAGAGGGAAGTGCAAACAATCAGAAAGACAGCAACTTCACTAGTCTGAAGTATCTTCAAGATGTTCTTTCTGCTAAATTCAGTGCAAGAAAAAGGAACAAAATTTTGTGTTTCTTTTTCTTCTTCTTTTGCTCAAAGAAGAATTTATAATACTGTTTATATTTCAAGTAATCCAAACTAAAGTTTTAATTGATTCCGCCCCTCCCCCCGCTTCTTTCTTCTCTTAGTTTTCCTATTAGTTCTGCCTAATGGAACAAGAAGCTATCTGTGTCAATGATGAAGCTTTATTAGAAAAAATTTGTAGTAACATATCTAAGACTAGTTCAGGACTTTTTTTCACTCTTTTCTAACTTTGTTGTCTTAATGGTAGAACAATCTAGTGCTACAACTCTATTGGAAGCCTTTAGTAAGTCTTCCAATAATTCTTTAAGTAGTATTAAAATGTCTGTATGATCTGGAGGGATGTTTTAATAAAAGAAAATTGTATTAGTGACTGTTGCACTGAGCACAAACAGGGTGACAGTTTTAAATAGTATCCTTGCAAGGACTATTAGACCCAAATAGAATAATGGCGACGGTGCATCATTCTTTGAAATATCACTTTAATCCAACAGAATTTATACATGGCTAAGTTTTCTTTGTAAGGCAAATGAAAAGGTGGAATTGTTCAAAAGTGGAAATGAATAAGATAGCAATTTTCTTAATCCTGCAGTACTTATTCAGATAAAATGCTTATGGAAGCAACTGAAGTGTTTGCATCATGTACAGTGCTGGGCAGTTTTCATAGAATAGGAGAATCGGTGACTAGCAGACTGAACAGTTGTAAAAGAAAAGATCTTTGGAACCACAAGGTTTTATGCTTCCTTATACAAACTACCATTACTTTTTAATTCAAGTAGGCAGGTTTGAAAGAAACTAAAAAAAAGAGGTCTGAGAGGTGGTGGTGGTGTTCCCCCCCATTCAGTTACTCAGCATAGAAATGGTTACAGAGGATTAAAATAGTTCAAATTTGACAAATGGAAGAGATCCTCACTTGTCACAACTAAGGTGAGTGAGCACTGCAGACTGTGAAAAGGAAAGCCATAAAACAAATGAAATATGATGGAAAGCACACTATATGAAATCATTATTATGAAGTACTTGGTTATCTAGCCTAAGGAATAATATATGGAACAAACATTGACAAACACCTCCGCTCCACCCAAAAAAAGCTTTCTGGGTTTTTTTGTTTGCTTTTTTTTTAAAGCGTTATATTTTCTTTAAAGAAACAAATAACAAAGTCAGTTATACTCTTTCTGGTTTGTATGTATGTATGTATTTATTCATTTTAATTTATTTATATAATTTTTTATCCCAAGAAACAAGGGCTTTACTTTCCATCCCATTAGCTAATCAAACCAATGTTTAGGGGATGAAATTGAGACTCCTTTTAAAACCATTTTTAATGACAAGTCTAACAAAGATGCAGCAATGAGTTCTTCTGTTTTTTAGCATTTTTACGTGTGCTCGGGGGGGGGGCAGGGATAGGGGAGTACTTTAATTAGAGTGGCTCCTGGAGCCACTCTAATTTAAAGCATGCAGCATTTCATGTATCAGCATTCCTCTACTTCAAAATGTTGTTGGGGGTGCTTTAACTAAAGCCCATTCAACAAGCTTTAGTTAAAGCACTCCCACCACCATTTTGAACTGTGGGGATGCTGATCCATGAGATGCGGAGGCTGCTGGAGTGGGCTAATTGGCAGGATCCAGCAGACTCGATTTGAATTGAGTCTACTCCATGCTGTAATTACAGCAGCCTCCCCACATATCTACAGGCACCTCATGCGTGTGTGTGAGATTTTTAACCCTTATAAAATGCTTTATACGACTTATATAAAACTTGTGCAACAATCAGTTTTATGGCTTCCACATTAATGCCAAGTGAGTTCATCATGATTAATGTTTCTTTATTGACAACTGTTTATGTATCACTTGACTTATAAAATAGAGGTAAATTTAATAATTCACTAGAAAATGAGACTGTTGGTATTCTCTTTTGATAATCTGTAGCTTTAATTGTATTACCATGAAGATGTGACCTTTCAGAATTCATGTTTAAGGGTATTAGGAAAACCTGGTAAACAATTTGTTGTCCAATATGATTATCTTCCACTGTTGGTCCCATTTACCACCAAAACATTTTGGCTTGACTTTAGGATTTAAAGGTGGCTACACAGTCTAATAATCTTGTGTAGGTAAGGTAGTATATAACTTTCTCGTGACAGCTGGATATTTTACTCTACCAGCTATAGCATGTTAAAAGAATATGCTGCTTTGTCTGGTGTATTTTTATTTATTTATTTATTTATTTTTTATGAAAATGCTAGGGA
>NW_017729024.1:84462954-84470532 GCF_001723915.1 Gavialis gangeticus
AATCTTGTGTAGGTAAGGTAGTATATAACTTTCTCGTGACAGCTGGATATTTTACTCTACCAGCTATAGCATGTTAAAAGAATATGCTGCTTTGTCTGGTGTATTTTTATTTATTTATTTATTTATTTTTTATGAAAATGCTAGGGACTCGGATTATGGTAAATTTTGCAACTCTAGTAAAAAAAAAAAAAAAAAAAAAATGAAGCACCTCATTCAGAGTGAGATGTAAAGTGTAATGTTAAAACCTTAACTAAACAAGGCAGGCTGAGTAACAGCCTGGTTCTGAAGTTAATGGCAAAATTAGTATTGACTGTGGTACAGCCAAGGTCTTCCCAACTCTTTATTTTATTTTATTTTATTTATTTTTTTTGCACTAAATTTATTCAAATTAAGGAATATGTTCAAGTTGATATCTTTTCTAGGTGGGACTTTTCAAGTGGTATGTTAAAAGATTAGCTAACATCTTAATGTTAAAGATTTAGCTAGACTAAGTTTTTAAGTGATCTAGACTTCTGCAACTTCTAGGCTCTGTTTTCCTTCTGTAGTTCATTTTGAAGTCTTTTGTTTTATCCAATATTCTTAAGCCATGTGTACTAAGTAGGGCATTAAGACTCAACCATGTCCTTGCTTCTGGAAATCTGCTGGTGTCTCATATGTCTGTGCCTGACCATATATTACTTTTCCAAGTCTCTTGCTGCCTGATTGGTACTTGTTGCTCTTAATGTGATAAAAAATTTGTGGCATTATGGAGGCTTCTGAAATGTGTTCTCTTTATGCTTGGGAAATGTTTTCCATGTAATCTAGGCAAATATGCCCATATACCACAATGATGGACCCCTATACAAGACTCACAAATAGTAAGTTCAATAACTTACTTAGTCATGTATACATTGACAAAATATAAAAACCTATGAATACCTGCACTTGCTTTCAAGGATAACTTTGGAAAAACATGAAGCTGAAGGTAAAAAAGATTGTGACACAAAGAGAGAAAGTGAAGATTTAGAACTCTTATTTTTCCCTTTCCCAAAGTACCATTAAACTAGCAGGTTTGCCCTTCATCTAACCTTCTGGATGATCTTATTCATAGTTTTTAGGATGAATCCTAATATACCACTGCTCAGACATTTAAATTTTGCTCTTTGGAAAGAGCTCTGCAGGCTGGCTGAGTTTGCAAACAGCTCTTGCAGGCTGGAAAAGGGTGGGAAAGCCCCAGCTCTACCTGGAGGGTCAGGGGGAGGAGGAGGGAGAGGGGGAAGGGTGAAGCCTGTGGCTTGTAGTCGGTTGCATGACTTAGGTTAGGCTCACTTTCCTCCTGGAGCCTGTGAACTGGTAAGTGGGGCTTGCAGGAGACTTAGGGGCTGTGGGGCAGGGCTGGGGTGGAAGCTGGCTGGGGGCTGAGGGAGCCAGGAGGTGTTGGGGAAATGCACAGAGTGCCCAGTCAGTGCCTCCAGGTATGGTTTCCCTTAAGGGCTGCTAGAGCTGCTTTGGTTTCATGTTCCCCTGGCCAGGCACTCCAGCCACAAGTGGGGAGATGTGGAGCCATCCAGGCACTCTGGCCGTGAGTGGCGAGGCACTGGGGAAATATACAGAGCGCCCAGCCAGCTCCACTTCTCCCTGTTGACAGCCAGTGCCCAGCTGGGTGCACATTAAACCAAAGTGGCTGTAGCAGCCCTTAAGGGAAGTCGCATATGGACATGCCAGCTGGGAGTGGGGAGATGTGGAGCCAGCTAGGTATTCAGTTTTGTTCGCTCTCAGGAGGCAGGGGGATCTGTGCCCCCAGATCTGTGCTGGGGGCAGGCTGCAGACTTGAGCTCCCACCCTGCTTCCCTCCTGTGGGGCTGCTGTAGCCCTGCAGGCAAGATCCAGCATGGCTGGGAACAGTGGGGCTATGCTGGGATCTCCTCACTCCCCTGCCATGCCTCTATCACCTGCCACTGCTTTGAGTGGTCATGGGGAGGGAAGCAGGGCAGCAGATCTGATCCCTACCACCCTGCTCCCCTCCCTGTGACCTGGCATGGCTGTGCCAGGGGAGCCACACGGGGATCTCCTAGCAGCTGCTCGCTCTGTGCTGCACCTCCTGCATGTGAGGCTACACTGAGGGAAGTGGTGCGGGGCTCTACCACTCAAAGCAGCAGCAGGTGCAGAAGGTATGGCAGGGGGCGGGGGAGATCCCCCCATGGCCTCGCTTCCCAGCTGTTCCGGGTCTCACCTGTGGGGCTACAGTGGCCCTGCAGGAGAGAAGCAGGGTGGCAGCTTGAGCCTATGGCCTGTTCCTGGCACAGATCTGTGGGTGCAGGTCCTCCCTGACCCCCCAGGAATGTGCATGGCCGCTAGGAACCAGTCTCACCCCTGCTGGAGCTGGCACCAGGAAGGCAGCAGTGGGTGAGTCAGCTCTGTGCTCCTACTGCATTTTCCTTCTATTGGGGGCAGGGAGCTATGGACCTGGGTCCCTGGTCTCATGGCCCTGGCAGCTGGGGGCCCTTTCTGGTAGAGCAAGGGGGCAGGGGCTGTGGCTGGGCAAGGGGCACAAGCGGGTCTAGGGAGTTTTTTGTGGGGGCAGAGAGGGGCACCAGCAGGGTCTGGGAGGGGGGGGGAGTGTGTGGGGATTCTTTAATTTTAACCACAGACTTTAGGGTTTTTATCAGAGAATTTGCAATTTTTTTATCATGGAAAACCAGGATCCCTGACTAAGTAAGGTCTGTGGCATAGTTTCCTTATAATGTGTGATGTGTGTATACAATGCCCACCCCCTGCCACTTGTTTGGTGGTAACAGCTACTGTTTTTACTATATATGGTTTCCCTGGCTTTGAGCTACATGTGTATTTTGTGTTTTTTAATCTCATTGAATGGGTCTTGTTTTTATAACAGTGTAAAACTAACTCCAAACACTTCACTTCTACTTTTCATTATGTATTATGTTCCACATGATACTTCAAATAAAACACTTAGACTTGTTCATAGGTAGCCTATCAATAGTGTACATTTAATTATCCTATGAGTTCTGGTACCTATACATAATACCATTTAAATCTCACAAATTGGGACATGGAACAAAGCATGCTAATTAAGTACCTGAACCTTAGTTTAATTGCTTTGACCAGGTCATGTGGATGTTTTTACAGGCCAGTATATCAGTGCTTCAATTTCCCTTTTACAAGCTTACTTGTATTTTTTACTGTTTAAGTTAGAGTGCCTTTCTTTGTCTGTGTGTGTGATATTTTTATTGACCGTGTCAATAAGGATTCAAATCCTTACTTTGCTGTTCACTGTAACTTTATAGATCATTCTGTTTTTACATATTAATAACGTAAGTTGCTTAGAGTTGTCTTGTTTCTTTTTTCTGTTCTCTGTCTAGCTATTACCATATACAGATTAGGTAACATAGGGCATATCTACACATGCATTTACTGCACAGTAATTTCCTGCTCAGTAAGCAGTTTTTAGGCCAGTGTCTACATGTGCAGCTATTTAAAGCACAGCAGTGCTGCATGTGAACTGACTTGGGAAAGTTAGTCTCAAGTCAGTCCACACACAAGAGTTACTGCACAGTAACTAATTGGGGTAAATTTGTCACCTGCATGATGCAGGTATCAAATTTACACTCAAGCCAGCTTAAGCCACCATATTTACTGAACAGTAAGGGCATGCACGTGTAGACATGCACCCTTACTGTGCAGTAATTTTTTGGTTACTGTGCAGTAACTTAAATTACTGCACAGTAAACGTGTAGACGCGCCCATAGGAATTTTTAGTTGCGAGACCTAAAAATCTGGCAAAGGATGGAATGTGTAGAGCTAAGTGGAACATACAGTTCATTAAGAAGTTACCTCATACTGATCGGTCTTACACCTCTTATGCTCCTGGATTTAGGAGGCTACAGCAGAGCTGGCTGAATACTGAATAAAACTAGTCGCCGTATACGTTGGACAATTAATGCATAATGAGCCAAAATACTCTTGTGTGGGGCACGAGTCAGGCTGTGGCTATAGCCCCGGTGGGTTCTATCCCCTGATGTTAAGTTGTGAGAGGGAGAGGCGGACTCACCGCGGTTCCAAGATATTTTCTTTTATTTAGTCTCTTACTTACATGTGCTCCACTGATGTAGATGTGGCTGTGCAGGCAGTTACACTTGGTTCAGTCCCAGTCCTAATGAGGGATGGATATAACGAAAACAAAAGAATCGGGGATCCACTTATTTACGCACCACCCGGTGTTGAATGTGGCTGCGCGTCCCGTGCCGGCTTGGCTCGGGCGATGGACGAACGAATGACAGACAATTGAGGGATCTGAAAACAATTAAAGCAAATCGATCCGCCCCGGTTTGGGTGAGGGACAAAAAAAATCGAATCTCAATTTTGGGTGAAGGGTGAAAACAATAAATCGGTGGACCTTCCGAGATTAAATTAAACTGATCGGCAAATAGTTACTTCAAAAATTGGAGAAGCCGTGGGAAGCTGGCCAGGCCTACCCACCGAGCGATGGAAGCTCCGGCTTCTGGTCAGCTAGCTGAGAAAGCGATGGATGCTCTGGTGTCTGCGCGGTACTCTGCTGTCCTTTCTGCTCTGCTGGGTGAAAAATTCTGCCCCAGTCTTTATAGGCCAGATGACAATCCTCACCTCAGACCCCCAATTGGTTGATTTTTCCCGCCAGAATGTTTGCGGTCTTTTCCCCAGGGGATGGGGTTTCCCCAGCACATGGCCAGGGGCCATGCAGCAAACCAAACAGGGGCTTTCCCAGATCGCAAGGAGAGTGCTTGGCGGCACCTGTTGCTAGGCAAAGCTGGCAGAGCCCAGCTTGAGCATGACAACTCTGACCAAGAGTATCTAGATATTCATTCAAGTAAATGATAACTACATGCTCCTCAAATCCCACAGTACACAAAATAGAGTCTTGTTTATAGATGGATAAAAAAGAGTCGCACACACCTGCACATGCACACACATACCCTTAATGCAATTAAAAAAGCTTTATAGTTCTTTGGGTTTAAGTTTGCAAACCAAAGGGACAAAAAATTAATAGACATCTTGCTATATTTAAAAATTTAAATTTTGGGTTTGTGCCAAAATTGGGTAAATGTAGATGGGAGGGAATCTATAAACACCAAATAGTCTTCTTGTATGTTTAACATGTCAGTTTTTGTAAATTAATACTGCTATTCTGCATAAAGAGTGGGAATAGATGAGGAAGGAGGTAATAATATATGATTGTTTTGATGTACTCAAATACTAGTGAAGGGCAATATACAAGAAAAAATCATTTTTGTCTTGCATCATGTTGTTCTTCTCAAATGTCCCCTATTTGAGTGAAACAGATCAAGCAAATGCAGAAACTGAATTGTTGCTTTTTTTTTTATTCAGTTACAAATTTAAGTACATCATTGGCATCAATTTATTCTGTTTTAATCAGTTCTTTGTTTATAAAATCTTTTTCACTTTACTTCCAAAACTTTCAAACAATATTGATTTCTGAATCATGAACATACGTAGTCTCTCTGAAATGTATAGTTTCCCTTTTAAGAGGAGTAGATTTTTTTAAATTCCATAGATCCACTATGTAAACAAACTCCTAAGTTTTCAAGGCATCAGTCTTGATACCTTTTGAAGTCCCTAGGAATTCTTCTTGCATCATAGTCATGTTTTATTCCTATATTCATATGAACTAGATTTTTCTTTTTTTTTCTGGAGATGTCATTGTTGCACCTCCTTCCCCCCCCCCCCCCAAAAAAAAAAAGTTAACTGTTAAGTTTGCCACCACCTCTTGAATGGCTGCTCTTTTCAGGGGTTGCCAGTGCATGCACTGGCTGAGACATTGCTTTTGTCCCAAGGGAAAGCCTCTTTTCTTGGGATCCTACAGACTTACAAGTCCACTGTCCTGCTACAAGTCCTGCTGTGTGTGGGATAGAATGTGCTAAGACTTTTCCTGAAAAGTGGCTGTGTACACCTGTAAGGTAAATGCATTTTTTCTCCCAGCCACAGGTCACCCTCCCCCAAAGGAGGAGTATAAGCATGCAAGCACTTAAAACCCCCTAAAACTGTATTAATTCATTTTTGCACTTTTTCCTTCCCGTCTTTCGTCCACTGCCCTGCTTTTTCCTCCTACACACATGGCTTCCTATTGCAAGGCACATTCACTCCCATTCCCTGGTGTCACAACCACATCACTTCAATGTCTAAAAAGTGACCATTATGTCTGGAATGCTAGGGCACTATGTGTGGACACATCTGACCTGTGAAAATTGTGAATTGGTTTTCAATCAGGCCAGTCTGTCTGACCCACATAAAGGAAAGATCATGGAACAGATCCTTAAGGAATCTGTTGTGGAGCATCTAGAGAAGAACAAGATAATCAGGAACAGCCATCATGGATTCACCAAGCACTTAGAATTTGTGCATGCAATTATTCCATTCCAACTGGGGAATGGCTAACTACTGAAGAGAAGGACTTGGGACTTAACAGTAGATCATATACTGAATGTGAGCCAAGAGCAGGGGTGGGCAAAATGGCGGATCCAGCTGGCAGCTGGACTCCATTTTCCAGCAGCCCCTGCTCCATGGCTGGGGCTGGTCTCCATGGAGACTCAAGCTGCAGCTGTGCTGTAATAGCACAAGGCTGGGATTGCCATGGAAATTGGCCAAAGCCATGCTGGCAGGGCATGCATTAGGGCAGGGTGCTGCTCTGGAGCCACTGGAATCTTACAGCAGGGGCCAGGGCAGAGCTGCAATCTGCTGTCTGTGCACCTCTGGCCAGATGGTGTGTAGTGTCTGCCTGCTTTTATTCCAGCAAAGAAAAAACAGCTTCCTTGCTTAAAATATACAGTCTTTTTTTACCCCTTGGTGGGTTGGGGGGGGAAGTATAGTATACAAACTTAAAAAATCCATGACCTTTGAGTGACAGTTGTGAAACAAGTTTTAGTTACTAGTAACTTAAGATCTATTCCTGGTACAGAAAATTAAAACCTACTAAGGATCTGATTGTGTGAGAGAATGGAACTCAAATGCTGCAATTCAGAGAAAGCATCTTCATACAACAGATTCTCCCTACTCTGAAAGGAATGAACTTTCAATTAGAAACTGTGTACTCCAATAAAGTGGAAGGGAAAAAAAATAAGACAGATACTTAATTATCAAGCAGCATACTGAAAACTGCTATGAAGAAAACCTGGTGCTAGTCATCCAGCATAAAAAATAAAAGAAACAGCTGATATAACAGCCACCACCTTGTATGCAGTCAGATAGTAACACAAACAAAACCGATCAAGACAATCAGCTGTTTTAAGAATAAAGCAAGCAGTAAATTTCTTAAACATAAACTGCCTTGGATCTCCTATTTTGAGAGAAAATCTATATTTTTCTTCAGCTCCAACAACCAAATAGTGATCAAACTAGCAGGTAATGAAGAAGCCATAGTCTGTCCTTGTACTTGAGGATACATCAACAAGGTTAAAACAACCTGTCTGTATGTCTATAGATGTGCTGGAGGGTGGGGAGGAAGGAGGGGCATTTTAATGAGAGCAGCTCCTGGAGAACTCCTCTAATGGTGGCAAAGGCAAGCAGTCAGGTGGTGGCCCTAGATTT
>NW_017729024.1:84470543-84472479 GCF_001723915.1 Gavialis gangeticus
CTCTTTCCTGCCATGACAGGGGGTTGGACTAGATGATCTGATCAGGTCCCTTCTGACCCTAAAAACTATGAAACTATAATTTAATGCTGTAGCGTTAGGTGTATTCAGTATCCCGTGTTTTGAAATGGCCATGGGGGTGCTTTAACTAAAGTTTGTTCAGTGAGTTTTAGTTAGTGCATCCACCTCCATTTTGAAATGCAGGACACTGAATTTGCATGATGGTGAGGCATGCTGGAGCATTTTGATTAGATTAATCAAGTCTGATCCGTAACTGGAATGCATGGGAGCATGTGTATAGGCACCCACTGATACCAACTATTCTAAGGAAGCTAATGAGGGCCTCATGCCAATATTTTCCCCTTGAAATAAAAAAAATATCAAACACTTTCCCTGTCAGTGGGTGCATTTATGCATGCAACTAATATGACAATAAATGCTGGAGATGTTTGAGCTGGAGTACACTACTCCCGGGCAAAGTATCTACATGTTCACCTGGGACAGCGGCAGTTTGAGCCAGGATAGAACAGGCCTGGGCTGACAGCAGGCTCGGGGGTCAGCACCAGGCTCTGCATAGTGAAATCAGGCAGCAGTGGGGCTAGCTGGGACAAAAGAGTGCTCAAAGTGCAGAGCCATGTAGGTGGTGGTCAGGAGTCTGGCCCCCTGCTGCCTGAGCTGAATGGGTGCAGTTTATGCCCAGCTTTCAGCATCTTCACATGTGTTTCAGCACAGTAAAGTACTCCACCATATGACAGTATTGCCCCCAGTGGTACCATCTTATGGCAGAATTAGTTAATTTGCTGCACCTTAATACCGGTGTATGTGTAGACGGTGATGCTTCACTGTACAGCTAATTGGTCTACTCTGCAGTAAAGTGCACATGTAGATGCACACAGTGGCAATAAAATTATATCCCTCTATTCTCTTACCCCAGGAACATTTTAACAACAAACAAGGAAACTCTGGCAGATGCATGACATTGAACAACTATACTTTAACTGAAGAAAAGTAACGTTTATGGAAAGTATCCTCAAATTGTTCATCAAAAAGAAATCTGTTGAAAATTTTTTATAGAAACTTACCATGACAAAATCTGCAAAGTAAATTATATCTCTGAGATGGTCATACTTACTACTAGGCTGTGCAAAACAGCACTATTTTATTTTGACTTCCATTTTGCTGTTTGAGTGTGACAGTGTTTTGTTTTGTTTCAAAGCACTGTTCTGTTCAGTTTCATTGAAACTGTTTTGACGTTTCACCCATAGGTGATAATGAGGAAGCACAAAACTGCCTATACCTTTGTAATCTTTGCAATCCATATCTCTATTAGGGCACCAAGTGCCCTCCTGGAAAACACACAGAGACACCAAGCAACAACTGCGCACCAGAATGAGCGCGCACTAAAAATCTATCAAAGACGAGAACGGAACACCACATGTCTCCAATCTCTCAGGCCTGATCTTGAAAGAGCTGTGTGGTGGCCCTGTGTTTCCCTCCATGGCTGCAGCACCCTCCGGGACCACCTGGGCCAGGTGCTAGCAGGGGGCCGCCACGCAGCTCAGGGACCGCTCAGCTTGCTGACAGCTCACTCACTTCCCCTGCCACCAAAGAGGCAGGTAAGAATCAGGCCCCCACCCTTGTGTACATGCCACCTAGGTTTAGTTCAGTTTAATTCTCCCTAAATTGAATCAGTGGTTTTAAAAACCCACCGTTTCAATTTAAGGAGAACTAAACTGAATTAAACCCCTGTGGCAGGTACAAGCAGCCCTAGTTAGTAGTGGAAGAACACTTTATCACAGAATAGCCATTCCATCACTATCCTCTTCCTTATCTTCCAGGGAAACTTACATCATACCTTCAGGAAAGTGGAACTGGGAAAAAAATATGTAACTTCTACTGGGCATCAGCCTACCTGCCCCCACCCCAAACTTTAAGGCTA
>NW_017729024.1:84477479-84481736 GCF_001723915.1 Gavialis gangeticus
CTTATCTTCCAGGGAAACTTACATCATACCTTCAGGAAAGTGGAACTGGGAAAAAAATATGTAACTTCTACTGGGCATCAGCCTACCTGCCCCCACCCCAAACTTTAAGGCTAGGGACAGACATTACACACAAACTGGTTTAAGTGTTCAGAAACTGGTTTAAACCTGTAATAGAACAAACAGTCAGAGCACATAGACCAGTTTCAAAATGGCCAAAACTGTTTTGAGATAAACCTGTTTGAATGTAGTATCAGACTTAACTGATTTGGCTCAAACCAGTTTATGTAATGTCTGTCCCAGGCCCCTTGCTGGCGTAAGTTAAACCAGGCACCCCAGCATTCTGCCATGCTCTCTGGGATGGGCAAGGCTTTCTTCTCTAGCCGCAGAGCTGGCCCCGCCCCTCTGCTCTCTAGCTGGAGCAGGGACTGGTCCTAGTGAAGACACTGGCCAGCATGGCTCCATTAAGGCTAGAAAAACCGGGGGGGTGGGGGGTGTGCACGCGCGTGCACGTGTGCATACACACACATGCGTATAAGGGCTGAAGAACTAAGAGTTAAGGGGTCTCCTAATTGTATATGTGATATAATTTGCCTCTAAATTGATTCTGTAACTCTTACTATGTCTTTGTACTTTAGATAAGTTGTCCCAAAATAATCAATACAGCGTGAAGAAGCTATCAAAATCCTTGAAAGTTACTGTCCTGTAGGAAGAAGAGATGTGTGCCTGCAATTTAGTAGGATATGAATACTTTCTATTTTATTTGGCATATAGGACAAGTTCATAGTAGAGCCATACTTGTCTAAATTCAAAATGTGTAAGGTTTGCCTTCCAAAAGGATGGGGATGCAATTCCCATTGCAGGTGGGAGAGAAATGCATGCAATAGTAATTGCAATAGGTTATTTTCAGGAAGCAGCCAGTGATTCACACAATTTGTTTGTACCCAGTATGAAACCTAGAGTGATGTCACTATTGTTAATTGTTATGACAGCAGAACTTTGGTCAGTGTGTCTGCAAAACAAAGTAAATAAATACCCCCCTTCCCCTGCTATGTAGCTGTCCATTTCTAAGTCCCATTAAGAAAAAAATATCTATCGATGAATAAAGTTGCAGAGAAATCAATAGGTAAGTGATCAGCAGGCTTTGGGAGAAGTAGAACTCTTTCCATCACAGCACACTGTCAGGAGAATTGTTGCTTAATGAGAAGGCAGAGTAACAACTGTAACAGCATGACCAATTTGGAAATCAGTGATTTCTGCTGTGAGTGCTAAGTTTGGGTTCATTCTCTTGGGGAGACTATCAAGAAACCTGTTGGTGCAATTTTATATTGAAGATGGTATACAAAAAAACCCACAAGAGCTACCATATACTTTTAGATTATGTGACTTAGTTCAGGTCAAGGAAAGCAAACAAGCAGGAGGAAAAAATAGTGTGAAGTTTTCATCACAAAAAATGCTGATTCACAGTAAGAGATGCTTGGATCTCAATCTGCTTTGCATAATGGGAGGCTTCCATGGTAAAGAGATTATCAAAACTCCTTGGTAGCCGAAAGGTGCAACTAGCAGTTTCCTAGCCATGTAAATACAGAGATGGCAACAAAAACCCCATATTGCTTTTTTTGTATATGAAAGAAGTGGGAACTTTTGGCAACAGTGGAGTGAGACTGTACCCAACATTCATTTAAGGAAACAGCCAGTAAAAGAAGACTAGTATGGCAATGCCTTAGCATGCATTGCACTAGATATCAGCCACTGGCTGTCCCTTGAGTGAATACATGCTTCTAGCTGGTGTTTTTATAACCTATGTTGTTTGTTACTTCATTTAACAGAAAACCAAGTTTACTGATAGCAAAGCCAGCTATTACCAATGCCAATATCGTGTTTCCGGTTTCTGTGTACTGCTGAAGATTGTTTCTGCTTTTCTTAGGTATATGTTGATCATCTTCAGTTTGGTGGGAGTCCCATCACTTTTTTTATTTGGTCCCTTATTATTTTATTAATAATGTATATTACATGTGACTTGTTATGGGAAATTATTCTTTTGAAATGTGCACTTCTGTAGAAAATGGTAGGTGATCTGCTGTTATTGCTTTTAGTGCTAGCAGGGCCTTTTCAATGATGAAACACTGAATGACTACTCTCCTGTGATTTCCTATGTGCAGTGCACAGAACCTAGTTAGCAATGCATCATATGCCCAATTGCCCTGATTTATACATTGCTTTGCATCTTGTGTAGACTTTTATAGTTGTGCAAAATGCCTGTGGCCTGGGTCAGAATGATCCACTGTGCACAAGGATTAGTGACCACGGATGTTTAAAAGCAGTGAAAAATCGGGTCCACTAATATTAGCTGTAATAGGAAGATTCTTTTGCACAGGCTGGAAGACTTGTGCAACTCTGATATTGACAGCACTGCTGCTGTTTTGTACCTTTTTTGCACCTAAGATTATTTATTGTGCTTTATATTTTGATTTGAGCTAATAATTACCCCTGTGATGGTCATACATGTAATGTCAAAATCATAATCTATAATGCTGAAACAAAAGACTGAAAGAAGAGAAAATCCTGATATGAAATTGGAATATCTCTTATCTTGGCTATTTGGAAAGTCCTTTGGAAAACCCTGAAAGACAGACCAGTATTTTCAGCAAATATCTTTTAAATAAATGTTCCAGAACTTGTGCTATTTAATTTTCTCACTAAGAGAATCTAGCATTCAGTAGAGTGAATTTAAATGAGGTACTCTCCCCCCCCTCAAAAAATATTGAGCTGTTCTACATCCTTTAGCAAATACTTTCATTGCATAGTAAAAAAAAATGCATGACACCACTTTAAAAGCAACATAAGTGGGATTACACTAAGCAAAAATGTTCACTAATCACTTGATTGCAGTGATTTTTGTTAAATAATTAGTTCTCACTGATTTAAAAGTTGATAACAAGTAGTGTCTGAAAAGGTACTCCCTCAGAGAGAAGCCATAAAGCTTCGATAATCCAGCAACAAAATAGTAATTAAACTAGTGGACATTGATAGTTCCACCTTTCTCAACCATCAAAACTAAATCAACAAGGCCAACAGACAACTCTCTGCCACCAAATGTAAAGAACTTGGGGAGTGTCAGTATTCACTGTGCAACTGGAAAACATCATTAAATCATCCTCTCACCAACTTCAGGAAAAACGATTTCCATTAATACCCAACTCTGCTACCCCAGGAACCTTTTATATGCTCCCAGGTATTCCCAAAGAAGGTTACCGTGGTAGACCCATCATATCCAATTGCATTCTGTAATCTGGCAGGCCTACCAGGATTTCTGAAACCACCTGTCACTCAAAAAGAACAAGATTTTTACAAGATGCAATAGACTTCCTTGGCTGAATCCAGAACATAAACTAACTCCCTAAGAAAGCCTTGCTTTGCAACCATGGATATTGCCAGCCAGTACACTAACTTCCCACACCATGAAGGCACAGCTGCCTGCCTGAAATAGCTTCAAGAACACACAGTACACTCAGATTTTGCAACAGTGTATCACACAGATCATCCCTTTATCCTCGCCCACAAGAACTTTGCTTTTAATAACTGACACATCCTTCAAGCCTTGGAAACAATTATGGGTACAAAGATGGCTCCTCTATATGTCAATCTCTTCATACGCCGCCTGGTTGAAGAAGTTCTAGATAATTGCACCATCAAACTGTAGTACACAGATGATCTTTTCATCATCTGGACTGAACACCTGGACTCATTTATTGACTTCCACCCTAAGTTTAACAGCAATCATCCCTTGATCAAACTTTTTATGGAATACTCCTACACCAGCATCAACTTTCTAGATGCCAGGACTCGCATCAAGTATGTTATTCTGTGGGATTTTTGTATATGGTGGTTTGTAGGTTGCCATTCTTATGTCCACAAGTCTAGCAATCATTTCAAGAACCCCAAAGAATTTGTAATCTATGATCGGGGCCTGAAATATGACCACATCTGCTCCTAAAGGGAACTCTTGATGCCCACCTGTCCAACTTAAAATCTATCTTCATACAACAAGGATGTTCCATTAGAGAAATAGGTTATATGTTTGAAAGAGCTAACCAGATGTCCCTCAGTAATCTGCTACAAAAAGAAATCTCCCTGTGATGACAGACCCCAAGTGGTCACCTACTCTGGAACCAGTCAGAAGAAGTGCCAGCTACTACAGCCATTAATCAACAAAGATCAAACATTTCAGCAAAATACTCCAAGCACCTTTGCCCCGGC
>NW_017729024.1:84481902-84497130 GCF_001723915.1 Gavialis gangeticus
ACACACACACACACACACACACACACACACACACACACACACACACACACACACACACACACACACACACACACACACCTTGTCCAACTCACTATCAAAAACAAACTTCCTATTGTTAAACAGACATTTAATGGGACAGTTTACCTGTCAGCACATTTCTACTGCTACTACCATCAACAACCCTCACAAAAGACTCATCAGCAAGAATCCTGGTTTTCCATTTCCCACGGAAAAACAAAGAAAACCATGGATTTCCCCTTTTTATCAGAGAAAATGTGGGTTTCTCCTTTTAGCAGATAAACCCACAGATTCCCTGCTTTTGCAAAGAGCTCTGCAGCTTCCTTGAGCTCCAGCCTGCAGGAACTGTTTGCAAATTAGGCGGGAAACCCCTAGCCCTGCCCGAACGGGAAGGGTGGGGCTTGAGACTGTCAGCCACCACTCTGCTCAGCCTCGATTGTTGCTCCTGGAGCCTGAGGTAAGTGGGGCTTGCAGGGGGCTGAGGGCCCCTCTGGAAGGGCTGGGGGGTTGTGGGTCACTGCTGGGGGGAACCAGGAGCCGGCCCCACCTGAGCAGGCAGAGCAGTGGGGGAGCCAGCTCCCTGCTGCTTCTGCTGCAGCTGCTTGCTGTTGAGGGCAGGGAACTGCAGACTTGAGTCCCTGGCCCCATAGCCCTGGCAGTTGGGGGCCCCTTCCAGCAGGGCTGGGGGGCAGGGGCTGTGGGTGGGGGCAAGAGGCACAAGTAGGGTGGAGGGCTGTTGTGGGGGCAATGAGGGGCACCAGCAGGGTTGGGAGGGCTTTGAGGGCAGGTGAGGAGCACCAGCAGAGCTAGGGGCGGCTGCAGGGGGCTTTTAATTTTAATAACAGATTTTTGGGTTTTTTATCAAAGAACTTGCGGGTTTTTTTTTTTTAAATTAGATAATACCAGGATCCCTGCTCATCAGAATCCATAGATCCTACACATATGTTTCCAAAATGTGATATAGCTGATCCAGTGCACCACGATGGATACCTCTTCACCCTCCGATTAACTATGTGGGTGAAACTAAACAGCAACTATGCACCAGAATCAGCTCTCACAAAATTATAAATAACAGATGTATGTTTGTCATTAGGAGCATGTTTTTCACAAAAAAACACTCCTTTTCTGACCTTGTGCTCCTGCTCTAGGGAAATCTACCCAACACTTTTTGAAGGGCTAACTCAGGAACAAAAAACCATAAGCTGCCTGGGCACTAAGGACTGAACACCAATATTGTTTTGGGTTTTTTTCCTTCCTTTTTTTTTTTCTTTGGCATTCTATAATCTACCTGATTTCTGAATTTCTTCCTACACACAACAGGTATTAATAGCACCTCTTTCTTTTGATAGGAATTGATATCCAGTAATCAGTTATTTTTTTTCTGCTAGCTGTTTGTCTGCTACCCCTGGAAATTTCCCTTCCCCCTTCCAAGTTCACAGTTCTACTCTGAGCTCTTAACATTCACTATTTTTGCTTGCTTCCTCAGACTTAGAGAAGAATGTCTTGCATTTAAAAGCTTTTCTAACTTTATTCAAACCATGCAGTTTAAATAATATCATGTCCTGCCTCCCCCAATCCTTGCTTCTTGAATTGTTCCTGGACCATCACAGTTGCACATCATTCTAACACACACATTTGACACATTTATATTTTTTATTTTTACTTTTCATTTTACCCTAATGATTAAACCTCCCAAAATAACTAACAATAACTCAGATGAGGAGAGAAGCGAGGAGACAACATAGATACTTGTCCTTTCCTGTGCCCTCTCTAGTGAGTTGCTTTCAGAAGAACACATGAACTCTGTGGCTTCCAAATGCATGGGCTGAGGTTTTGTGTGGCCCTTACAGAGGATTCCAGCTAAAGAGATGGAGAAGGAGCCCTTGCTCCTTTCTCTGTCCCGGTATAGTTAGTTATTTAACTGCAAGTGACTATATATAAATGTGTTCAATTCATCATGGTGGTAATGTAAAAGTGATAGGAATGCAACTGCATTTTATATATATCTCTGAAATTGCTTTTAAAGTTGTTTATTGTCCTGCAAATTTTTAAAAAAATTTTGTGGAACTTAAAAGCATTCCACTAGGAACCCTCCAGGACTAGAGTAATTCTGGCACGCTTGGTTCCTATAGATGTGCGAGAAGTCAGTGTGACATGCCTGAAATCCAGTGCATCGGAGCTGACTCTATTAACCAAGTCCACTGGAGCATGGAAATAAATATGCTCCTGCAGACTCTAGTGTCACGTGTATCAGCATCCCTGCACTGAAAAATGGCAGTGGGATGCCTTGAACTAAAGCTCATTTGAGCTTTCTTTCAAAGTGCCCTGATGCCATTTTTCAGTACTGGGGACACTGATGCACATGACACTCTGGTGCTTTTAATAAGCATGACTTACTAATTGAGGTGCCTCCTGGAGCACTAGTAAAAATGCCCCCCTTTCTTTGAAAATGTACTGTCTTTAGGTATTTCAGAGCAACACAAATATCTGAAGCAGCACACAGCAATATAGAACTAAAGTTTGATTAAGGATCACAACTATGTAAAAAAATAGTTTTCTCTATTAAAAAAAAATGTAACTGTCTTTTATTCATTTCTTCTAGTCTGCATCTGTTTTAATTAGCACTTGAAGCTATCTAAAAGTTAAGTATCCTGACTTCCCAGAAGTGTGTTATCATGATGGTCAGATGAAAGACAATTTCATTTCCAATTCTGTCTCCCAAAGATAAGCCTCAAGAAGAACCTGTGGAAATGAGTCCTTCCTCTGCATACTGTTGTCGAAATGATCTCCAATTTGATGGAGTCAGAAACTTAAGAGTAGGTGGAAGCCAGCAGTGCTAGTCTATAATTATGTTTTTTGTCCTATATGCTCTTCTGCCTACTATATCAAATTTGTCATATCTGGAATAAAGAAATGATAATTGGAACATGATGGCTATTTTTATAGGCAGTTACTTTACATGGTCTAATGTTAAGCCTCATCTACAGAGGAAAGGATTGTCAAAATACAGGGCAAAATCCACGGTACATGTAAGATTATTCAGTTGATTCATTCGCATGTTCCTTAATTCACTCCCTTCCCTGCCTTTTTTAAGTAACTTAAATTATATTCAGTATTGGGTGCCAGGCTTTGGGTTTAGTAGTTATCCTGGGAATTCTGTATTTCTTATACAGAGGCCTCTTTCAATGGGAAAGTCTACCCAACATTTTAAGCAGCTGGGACCAATAAATTTCTTCGTTGACACTTTTATACTTTTCTTGTCTTCAATCTCTGCAGTCCTTAACTGTTGTTTGCTTTTCACTCTGCCTGCAGTGTAGAGGTCAAGGTAAACTTACTTCTAAGAGGTTTTCCTTCCAGTGCCAGGAAATGTAGATCATTAGCAAGGACTGTACTCACCATCTAGAGGTTGAGAGATCCCTCAAGGCCCTCCAAGCCTTCATGAAAATCTCTCTCAATTATAGGTTTCAGTTTCTCTTTGCTGAGCTACAGGGTAGACTGATCAAAATGAGAGCAACATTTTCAAGCTATGCTGTGCAAAGTTTATCTTGAATTCCATATACTACAAAACAGCTGAAGCATAGCAAGTTGGAGAGAGACAAAGCTGAGCTGAAGTGTATTACAGAATGGCAGATTGCTCTCCTTCTACCAACACTATCACAAATCCACCCTCAAGTGATCGTTGAAGTATCCAGAATTATTTTTACTTTCAAGAAAGCAGAGCCCCAGGTACAAAAGAGATGAAAATTGGAAGCCTATAACAGTAATTTCATAAGGCTTTAGATAAATGAATTAGGTGATGGAAACTGAAGAATTAATTCTAAATGGCTCCTCTAATATCTTGTACAATATCAGTTCAGTATTCATTTTGTGATCTAAGCAAGCAATTCTGAATGAAATCTGAAAATTAGGGGGTTTATGTTGCCTATAGAATCAGGTAATAAATACACCAACACCCTTATTGCTCATAAACATCTGCTGCTTTGCTGTATTCAAAACAAAGTTCCTGTGGCAGCACAGAAAACAGCTGCCACATCAAATACAGTCTTGATGTTGCAATGAATTTTACTGACTCTCTCCCTTATGCTAAATATAATTCTTCACAAGCTCATAGTATGCATTTTCTCTTTCAATAATTTACATAATAGATTTGCTTAATGTTTAAACATGTTGTAAATGCAAAAGAAAAAAAATCAATATATTGACTAAGAATAACATAAAAGGCACACTCCTGCCCTGACTTCAGTGGGTGAACTTGTATAAGTGAGGGTTGAGTCCAATGAAAGAAAAATGTTTTGTTTATCAAAAAGACATACAAAAAAGTAGAACTCTTGGTTCCAAAATGATACCTTTTATTAGACCAGCTGGAAAATGGCAAGAAAACTGTCCTTTTTTCTGCAAGCTTTCGGGATCAAAGTCCCTTCGTCAGGCTCTGGGAGAAGCGTAGATGGTACAAGATGGTAAAAAGTCCCCACAGGTAGGAAGTAAAATTCATTTTTGCACAGAGGGAGCTGAAGATGGAAGTCTGTCCCTCTGGGTCCATGGAAGTGTCTTTGTGAGCTGTGTGGAGTAGCTCTTTGCGTAGATCAGGTAGAATTCCTTCCCTGGAGGCATCAGATGCCAGGCAGGAAGGTAAAAAACATCTTTGTTGTTCTGCAGTGAACGTTACAATCCAAACTCGGCTAAAATTCAGCATTGTCCATGTTTCAGGGGTATACTTGGTAGCTGTGTTGGTCTGGGATGAAAAGACATACAAAAAAAACTAGAATTCCTGGTTCCAAAATTATACCTTTTATTAGATCAACTGGAAAATGACAAGAAAATTGTCCTTTTTTGCAAGTTTTTGGGATCAAAGTCCCTTTGTCAGGGGACTTTGTTTATCAGACAGTATTTATTTGCCTCAAGAAGCTGAGACATTCACTATATTCTTGCTGCAGATTCCTTGAAGTAGCAGTTCTCTCCCAGAAGTATCATGTAGGTTGGGACAATGCGATTATATGGCCTTTTTTCTTCCTTTGGTGGCCAACATTTCTTCTCTAAGAAGGATAAGATCTGCTATACCTATGCCCAACAAATTCTCCAGAATGGACAGATAGGGAAATACTTGTCTGTTACAAATAGCCCTCATTGTTCCTTCCAGTGCCCATAATATGATTATAGCTGATACAGAATTGGATTGAGACTGCTAAATCAGAGCTATTCTGAATGAGAACCACTCCAAGTGGTAAGGGTAGCTTTGCTTTTGTGGGGGTTTAGCCAAACCGGAATTGATTAAGCTTTCTCAAATATTTTCAGTATCTCAAAATTAGTTTTAAAAAGCTTGTGGGGGGAGCTTTTGGAACAAGCTTTTTAATAACTATAGAGCTTGTTGCAATGCTTTGTATTGGCCATATTTGCATGAGACACTGACTGTGCAGTCTTTACTCCATAGTCATTTAGTACTTGTATATACAAGTTACTGCACAGTAATGCCAATGAACATTTTTTGTGATGCTACTGTGCAGTAGCCTAATAATACTGCACATTAGCGTTGTCATGGTTTTTGCTACACAGTGCTACTGCACAGTAGTATCAGGCTACTGTACAGTCAGTATCTTGTGTAGATGCAGTCATTTAGAACAAAAGTTTGGGGTGGTGGAGTCCTAAAACAAAACAGTGGAACAGTAGGGATAGTGTAAGAATTAAAAACTGGCTTTGGACTAGAAGACAATGAGGAACTGGAAGGGAAAGACTTTCTAGACTGGTCTAGAAACTGGACCTAAAAGGTGTGTCTTATTTGGGGGCATGTGGTATGCAAAAAATAAGGTATATCATAGGAAACGTGTGACAGGGTAGGAGATGCAAAATGTCTCTTATAGTGAGCTATTAAATCAGTTGCTGTACATAAAGTGGCTCTGTTGTATTCTAAGGCTGTCTTGTATCCTAATCCCCTTCATCTGACAAAATTCTAGAAACTGGACCTAAAAGAAGAACGGTCAATAATCTAGGGTCTTGTCATTCCAGATTTGTTTTTTATCAATTTCCACCCCCCCCCGGCTGTTGTCTTATCTAGTTGTAGATGGCTTATGCCAGGGAAGCTTCCGCTGCCCTTCTTACATTCTACCTCCTGTTACAGATAAAGTCCTCTGACTTTTTTTTTTCCCCCCCACACCTTAACAAGTCTTGTTTGTTTCATTTTAGATGTGGTTAAAAGAGAAACATGATAGCAATTCCTCTCTGTATTTCACCATACTCTAGGCAAAAATGAAATAATGAGCATCCATCCCTTCAACTTGGCCCATTCCCTACTCTTTTTTTTTACATCGTATTGTTAGCCTTTACCCTATGCTTATCAGTTTTGAGGCATTTCTATGATGGAAAGAAATTGGTGTCACAGAGTCAGGTCAGGAACATATCCATGTTCTCATTATATTATGCAGATGAGTCATATTACTCTTAAACTGTGGTATATGAATTTGATCACAGGTGATCCTAGAAATACCATTTCAGTCTTCAGAAACAGCTGCCTTTGTTGTTTTTTT
Source organism: Gavialis gangeticus (assembly GCF_001723915.1). Taxonomy (NCBI): domain Eukaryota; kingdom Metazoa; phylum Chordata; order Crocodylia; family Gavialidae; genus Gavialis; species Gavialis gangeticus. Next base: position 84,488,439 of record NW_017729024.1, read on the forward strand.
TTTATGTTGCCTCCACTTTTCACAAAATCTTTCCCTTCCAGCTTCTCATTGTCTTCTAGTCCAAAGACAGAAAAATCAACTGAAGCTTAATTCTTTGCAGATTTTAATTTTATTGTTCACTGCGGGCTCATTATTGCTGCTCAGCTATATTACAGGAAAAGTTGATGGAAGCTCTGATTTTTCAACCTTGAGTTAGGCAACAATTTTGGTCAAACATTTCTTAGCCAAAAATATAGATCTGGGCCAACAAACTATTCATAAATTAATTTCAACTTTATTGGATTATTGGGTTGGTATTGTTTCTTTTTTCTCTAAAATAAAAAAAGGATAAGTTAAAATATTTCATATTTTATTTTTTTTAATAACATTGCCTTCCATCCAAAACAATCTTCAAATATATATCCCCCTGCCCCTGTAATTAATTAATTGTTTTATAGTAGAATTTAACTGATGGGAAACCCCCCACCCTCCACCTTTTTGTAGACGCAAATATTTACACTGATCTGTGAACCAAAGAGTTAATTCACACCGCTCTGTTTTTCTAGTTTATGGAAATAGTGGTATTTTTGGTATTTGGTTTTTCATGTAGATTTGGAATGAAAACTGGGTAGCTTTCATGGAAAAGAAGATAATCTATTTAGAATTTTCAACTGTTTCATTTTTGGTTCAGTTGTGGACAGTGGGCAGTATGGATTGTTTTAGTATGTTATGGGAATAATAGTTTACAATTACTGTGCCTTGGTTCTTCTCCAGGCCTTTGACAACTTCGGTGGAAGGTTTTGTTCTCTTTCAAAAGTAGGCAGAGGAAGTAGTGTTCTTTTATGTACAGGGGTTAGAGCACTTGTTCAAGAAAAGGAAGACCCACTCTTAATTTCTCCCTTCGCTAAAATGGATTCAATACTACTACTGCATATCTTCCTCTAGCTGTCAAGCCTTAAACTTTATCAAGTAGCAGCACTCTTCCTCCCTGCCTGTTTCTGATGTGCTACCCTACAGAAAATAATTAACTGGAACAGAAAGTATATTTTTGTACCAATGGGTTAGGACAGGACACTTGCTTAGTAGGGGGAATCCTGGAGGCTGTGACCAGACCCAGGAAATTTAGTATTCTCACATCAAGGCCAGACTAAGGCTTCCTTTTGTCCAATTAATTTTACTGCCTCCCCCCTCCCCGCCATACTGTGGCACAGTTGCCACTATGGAAACTGGAAAGTGCTACCACCATGAGCAACATATACCTTGAGGATTAACAATATATTTTCCTGGGAAGTAGATTTGAATTTCATCAGGCTGAGGACAGGATTGAACCTGGGTCTCCTACTTTATGGGTAAGAACTAAAATCACTTACCTATTACATAGAAGATGAACATCACTGCCTCTCTCTTCTCATAATGAAGTATCTGGAACTGAATTTTGCGTGATCCTTTTGGTTTGGCATGCTCTAAAAATGCCTAGTACATTGAGTCCTTCGGGGAAGGCATGACTAGTTTCTGGATTCTGATGCAAAGTAGGCGCTGAGCTGCTCAGGTATGAGAAGACTGGGACTGTATTTACAGCCTCAAGGCCCCAGTTCTAAAAATCTGGGGAAACTTAAGGTCAGCTGTATGTAGACAAAATGAGAGGCATATGTGCACAACACTTTAAAGCAGGTTAAAAGCTTTTGCACTGGTTTAATGGTGCTGGTGTTTGCACACCTTGGTGGGGTATAGTATGTTCATTCCAGCTGCTGTAGGAAATTCAGCAGCGTAACACACCTTAAATGACTTGAGGCAGAGAAAACTAAAACACCTCTGAGGAGTTATAGTTTGCTGCTCCTACAGCTGCAGAATAAAGCACTGGGTTCCATGCAGCTCTGCGGCTTTGCAGGCAGCCTAGCAGCAGCCTGGGGAAGCAGGCTGTGCCCAAGAAAAGCAGCTAGCCTGATTTCCTGCCCCCCCCCCCCCCAAGCCTGCCTGAGTTGCATAGGGGCCCTATGCTTCCTTCCACAGCTGTGGTGCCCTCAGGACTGCGTGAGCTGGGTGCTTGTGGGTGAGAGCTGCCTAGAGCGAGCCACCGCTGCCATGGGTCAGCATCAGCCCCCCACCCCACAGCCCAGGGACTTCTCCACCTTCTGGCAGCTTGCTCTCCCCTCCCTGCTGCCAGAGAAGCAGTAAGTGTGGGATGTGTGCACGATGCAGGGGTTACTTCACTCTAAATTGAAGCAGTGAGTTTAAAAACCCACTGCTTTGATAGAGGGCCCCTGTTTTGTCTACACATGCCCATAATGAAGGGCATATATGGAATTTAGATTCCTTTGTGGTTACATAGGACCAGAGCAGGATTCTTCAGGATTGCCATTTGGAGTTCTGTTCTTAATTACTTTGAATTCCCACATCAAGTATCTAGCAGCTCCACCTAATTTGGAAACAAAACAAAACAAAACAACTTTTGGGTTTTAGGTATGTCTTCATTATGAACTGTGAACAGAGTTATACAACATTCTATCTTTTCCAACACTTGCACAAAAAAAAAAAAAAGAGTATAGAAGTGCAATCACTTTTTCTCAAGGGAAGGGACTACCCTGCTCTTGATTGCCACGTACAATTCAAACAACCATTTAGGAGCTGGAGAACAAATGGAACCTAGTGTTTCTGCCTATGATGTTTCCTTGGCATACTCGGTCAGGGATGGGCAAAATGTGTCCCATTGGCCAGATCCAGCCCACCAGGCACTTTTTCATCTGGCCTGTGATGCCCACCAATGAATTGTGCCCTGCCCTGCCCTGTCCAGCCCTTTCATCCACAGGAGTAGGAGAAAGACTCCTACATCCACCCCCAACATACCCTATTAGGCCACGCTCTCACCCTTATGGGTGGAAGGGCCCGGCCAGTCAGCACCAGGTGGGGTTGCTGCTCTAGGGTTCCTGGGTCAGGGTCCTGGTCCCCCTGGGCAGCAGGTAGGGAAGTGGGGCAGGGGGTTGCAGCATGGAACTAGGCTGGGCACCATGTGGGTGAGGGAGGGGTGTGGTATGGGGACCCCTCCCAAACTTCCCTCCATGGTGTGCAGCCCCGGCAGGCAGTGGGAGCAGCAAGCAGCAGCAGCAGGGGGGGAGGATGCTTGTGCTCAGCACTGGTGCCTGGCTCTGTTGGATGCTGCAAAGTGCACAGACCCTACCAGTGTTCCCCACACTCGCATGGCATGGGAGGGAAGCCCCAGGCATGGGAGCTGGCTGGGGCAAGGAAGGCTGCTGTCTCCACTGTTTGGGGCTTCCTTCCCATCCTGCACGAGTGTGCGGAATATCAGTGATAGAGACTGCCTGACAGGGGTTGTGCCTCTCAATGCACCATGCAGCACTGGCCAGAGCCAGGCACCAGTGACTCCACTTGCTGCTGCACCGTGGGGGGAGTGTGGGGGTGTACCTCCCTCTCACCCCACAAATGCACGACACACACGCACACACTCTGTGTTGCCTGCATTGACTGCAGGAGATGACAGTGTGTTCCACGGACCGGTGTGTTCCAGAGCCACACCCCTGAAATGCCACAACCCCCCAAAATACGCTATGCTCCCCCACACAGCCACACCCTTTCACAAACTCCCTCCCACACACGTCCGCCTCCAACCATACACACAGCCAAACACACTCCCCACATATAAAAAACTAAGTATTTGTTTGAGTCATTATGCAGTCACCTCTATATCTAGTACGCAAACAGAAATCATGATAAAAATATTTTTTACAGTAAAACTAAAATATGTTATAATAGGTCTTTCACTTTTAGTGTACGGTTTGTTTGTTTTTTTCTGGTTCTAAGATGGCAACCCCACCCCTCCCCTGTGCCAAAAGAAGCATTTCTCGGGGGGCAAGGGGAAGAACTTCCAGTGGCAAAGGTCAGGAGATAGGGGTGGGACTTCTGGTCTCAAAATAGTGAACAGGGGGTGGGACACCTGTAAAGGGGGTGGGGCTATCCATGTGGCCCTCAACTGCTCCCCAAGCCTTGTTAAATGGCCCTCTGCCTGAAATAACTGCCCACCTCTGTGCTAGATAGAAGCGAGTGTCCACTATTTTACATCCCCCTAGGATGTAGGATTGTGCCTCCCAGAGCTTTCTTTGAGAGGCCTATCCCTCTTTGGAACACTGAACATAGATTATTTTCAAAGCAGTTTAGCAGTTATGAAAGGAATTACTCTACTCTATAAAGAGAAAATAAGTTAACAATTATCCCATCCCCATGTGGGAGAGAGAAAAAAACTTTGAAACAATCCCTTAAGATAAAATGCAGCATTTTCAAATCCATTACCAAGTCCCCTGCAATGCAGAATTCTGCCCTGGTGTTCTAATTTAACACTCATTTACTCTCACCTCTCTACTGAAATATCTTCAATTCTGTCAATGGTTCCAATCATCAACAATTAACATTAATTAGGCCAGTTCTGATGTAATTTTACACACGGTTGTCCCATTGAATAAGGGAGGTGATATAAGAAAGGCTCAAAACCTCAGTATTATCACGAACTCATTTGCACTGTACTCAGTAAGATTTTTGGGATGGGTGTTTTAAAATGGGAACATTTTAATACAGTACTACTCACCCCTGACCATACCTTTCAGCATGTTTAACTGAGACCTAAACTTGAAAACATCTAAGCAAGGGAAAGTGGTGGAGTGGTATGACTAGAAATTTATATGATTACTCTACTGAGTCATTCAAGTCAGACTGGGTAAGATTGCTGAAATTCTGGGTGTTCCCAGTACCAGATCTTTAGGCATCTATAGAATGCTGGCAATGAAAGCTCACGTGCCTATGGCCTTTTATATACTTAAGCATTTAGGTAGGTGTAGCTGGGTGAGGGTGAATAATGAAATCTCTCTCCCTGGGACTTGCCTGCCATGCTTTGGAATTGTGGAAGAATAAAAAGTTAATTCCTCAATGAGAGAGGGTGTAGTAAATCATCTCAGAAGCAGGATGAAAGAAAATTAGTTTATTAGTAACTTCTCTACAGGTTGTGAAGCACCCTGGCTGTTCTCCCAGCTCGTGGTCTCCCTTTTCTCCACCACTGTGCAGCCCACTCCCACAGGTCAGTCAGCTCCACTCCAGTCCCAGTCTCTTTTCTTTTTCTTGCGGTACCAGCGGATCCTTTCTCCATGGGACCTTCTCTCAGCCAGTAAGTTTCTCCTCTCTTCCTCACCTCCTTACTTCACCGGTCTCTGTGGTTACCCATACCCATAGCCGGTCTTGTCCACAAGCTGCTTCAGCACTGGGTCTACTGCTCCTGGCATCCCTGCTGAATCTCTCCATGCCATGCCCCAGGGGGCAAAGGAAAACCCCTTGCTGTGGACTTAAGTAGCTGCTGGCTCCTAATCAGTTAATATTCACCTCGGGTGCGATTCCCCTTCCCAACTGTGTTTACTACATAATTAAATTTGCCCTGTCGCCAACCTGACTACTTGTAACTTAGTAACCTCAAAGGAACAAGGCCGTCTTTGCACTGTTACAGTAGGGTTAGGCGTTTTATATTTTTGCCTCGGAAATTAGGTACCTAAGCAGCTAAAGTGGAATTTGCACTTAGGCCCAGATTCTCAAAAAGGACTTAAGTTAAATTCCACGCACTAATTAAACGCAGCCAGTGAAGATTTCAGAGCTTCAGTATAATGCAGTTCCATTTTTCCCATTTTTGAAAAACCACCTTATAATATGAATTTGCCTGCAGCCTTAATTTTTTTTTATTGTCAGAAATGACAAAGCATCCTTTTTTGTTTTTGTTTTTGGTTATGGAGTTTTTCCGTCCAGTGTTTTGTAGGCACCAGTTTTAAAGGTGTTTAATTCCATCTCTGATTGTTTGGTAGTTAACCGTAAGCAATGACACGTTTAAATGCAAAATTCTTAGCTGTACTTTAGTATAGAATATCTCTGATTTTTGGTCTTTGTTTCATCCTAAGTAATTCTGAGCACTGAATGTCTTATTACCCTATTTAACCAAATCCAAGATGACTTCTAATTTTAGATGGACTGCCCATAATTAGATTCTATATATTTATGGAAAATTATAAATTTGTTACAAGTTTCCATGTATAGACTCTAATTAGTAGAAAGTCATCTTAAATTTGCCCCTTCATTGCTGTGGTAAGGAACACTGGTGATGGGGGTGAAGGGCCAGACCTATGTTCCCTGCTGCCTGCCCCTCTGTGCCTGTCTGTCTCTTCCCTACCCCTTACCTTCTGCAACTTTGTTTCTTTATGGAAGTCAGCAACAGCGCAGCCCCAGCCCAGCTTCAGCCTAGCTGAGTCCTACCTTCTCCACTCCCTGCTGCAGCTTTCCCCTCTATTTACTTCCCCCCTCCCATGTCTGTGCCTGCTTCCCCATACTCCCTTCCCACCCCCTCCCTTAACACCTTCTTCAGCTCATCTTCAGATCAGGGCACTTAGCAACAGCGCAGCCCTAGCCCAGTCCAGCCGGAGAAAAGTGACGGCAGCTCCTGTTCAGACAGGGTCAGGGTTGAAGAGATTTGTTGATGAAGCAGAAGTTAATATGAAGGAGGCAGCTGGGGGACCTAGGAACAGACTGCAAGTTTCACCCCTCAAGTCTTCCCCGTGCTGTATGCCCCTTCCCTCATGAAAATAGGCCATTCCAGTCTGGGGCAGACAGTGGTTCAGCTCCAGGTCCAGGGCCTAGAGGCAAGCGGAAGCTGAACCACTACCTGTTCCTGGCAGGTTCTTGAACCCAAGAAGAAGCTTTGTTCTCCTGTGTTGATTTGGGGTTTGAAGGGAAGGGGGCTCATCTTGTTAGTTTTGTTCCATCCAGTGTCCATGCTGAACCACTTTGCTCTCTAGCTGTTCTCTCTTACAGATCATTTCATATATGTATGCATGACCTTGGTGAAGTTGATCTCTTAGGTAGGATTCTAGTCTGAAGGATTTGCCATTATATAGGTCTTTGCAGGCTGTCAAATGTCTTTTGAAAGTCAAAGAAATGGGTGGCAGGTTTCCCTAACCATCAGATGGAATCTTCTACCATCAGATGGAATTCATGTTCTGTGAATATCTAGTCTGTGAAGGATCTCTTAAGATCAAATCCTGCCTGTTTTTTTACTCAGAGCTGAATCTGATCTCTATTGCATCATATGTTGTATCAAGAGACTTTCCCTTAGCTAGAGATTGGTGTGATTTGTTTTCTAGTTGTTTCAATCAGTGAGTTCTCCCTTTTTGTTTATTCTGACAGTGACTTGGGGACAACTTCTTGTTGTAAGCACTGGAGTGGCCAACTAGGAGCTATGCTCTTAACCTGCTGCTCACAAACAGGAAATAATTGGTGGGGAATATAGTAGTAGATGGCAGCTTGGGTAGCAGCAATCACAAGAAGATTGAGTTCAGGATCCTGAGGAAAGGAAGGGATGTGTTTTCCTTTCCTGGAAAGCAACAGAGTAAGGACCCTGGACTTCAGAAAAGCAGACTTTGACTCACTTAGGGAACTCATGGGCAGGATCCTCCTGGGAAGCCAGTCTGAGGGAGAGAAGAGTCCAGGAGAGCTGGCTGTACTTTAAAGAAGCCTTACTGAGAGTGCAGGAACAAACCATCCCAATGGGCAGGAAGACGAGCAAGTATGGCAGAAGACCAGCTTGGCTTAACAGGGAGCTCTTTAGTAACTAAGTCACAAAAAGGAAGCTTATAAGAAGTAGTAATTTGGAAAAATTAATAGGGAGGAGTATGAAAGCATTGCTCAGGCATGCAGGGATGAAGTCAGGAAAGCCAAAGTATAATTGGAGTTGCAGTTAGCAAGAGACGTGAAGGGAAACAAGAAGGGTTTCTTCATGTATATTGGTACTGAGAGGAGGATTAGAGAAAGTGTGGGTACCTTAGTGAATTGCGGAAGGCAACCTTGTGACAATGGATGAAGAAAAGGCTGAAGTTCTCGGTGCCTTTTTGGCAAAGGGGCCTACTCATGGCTGGACACCATACTCTGTCTAGGGCAGTCTACCCTGTCTCTCCTGCCATGACTTGTTATAATAAACTTGATGTACAATATGGGAAGCTGCCCATTTAATGCCCCCACGTGTAGGACATTACCGTATTTTCGCACATATAGCCCGCATAACCCGCAGAAAATTGTGTTTTTTGTAAAATACTCCATAGATTCCCCTCACCCATGTATTCCCCGCACCCTGAGACATAACTGTAAGCGTGGGCTCTGCTGGGCTTGTGAGCTCTGCAGGGGATGGGAGGGATGAGGAGCTGCGAGCTGCAAGCCCCGCTTCCCGCCGCCAGCCGCACGCTGCTGGGTATGGCTGCCGGAGCCAGAGTTGGAGGGAGAGCCCACAGCTCGCAGCTCCTCATCCTTCCCCTCCCTTCCCCTGCAGAGCCCCACTCCCCGCTGCTGCCGCCAGCTGAGCTCTGCTGGGCATGGCTGCTGGAACCAGAGCTGGAGCTGCAGCCTGCAGCCAGGGATAGGCTATGCTGTTCTAAAGACTCTGCATAGCTGGCACCCTTGTATAGCCCACACCCACCCATCAAGTTTGTAAAAACGTGTATAGCCTGTGGGCTATGTGAATGAAAATATGGTACACACAGGTCTGATCTCCCCTATATCATACCCAATGCCTTGCAGATGGCATCCACTACGTGGCTTCAGCCCACACTCTGAACCCAAAGTCTGGTGTTCAGACCCCAACTAGTTCCCTCCTAATCAGGCAGACTCAGTCCCCCCCCCCCCCCCC
>NW_017729024.1:84497336-84503056 GCF_001723915.1 Gavialis gangeticus
CCCCCCCCCCCCCCCCCACATCATGCAGGGCTGTTAGCTCCCTACACCTCTTTCCCTCTAAGGCATGGCTCCCTTCTGGGACATTTGGCCATACAGGCCTACCTCCATACTGGCCCACCTCCAGGCCAGTTGGTACCCCAGGCCCTCTGACTCTGGGCATCCTTCATGGTGGGAAATCTAGTCCTTTTGACTGTCCTCATCCTGGCCACAGCATTGACCAGTTCAGGGTTTCGACTAGGTTCTCAAGCTGCTCACCACTCCCTCTCATGTGGGTCTACCTTCTCAAGCCCATGCCTGTCCCTACTACTGGGTAACCCACCAGATTGTGGGGCTGGGGCTTTAAGGCACCCCATCCTCACCTTTCACTGGGGAGGCAACTGGCCTGGTATTTCTTGGGGACTGCTTCACCACAGGCAGACCTAGCAGACCATCCTACCCCAGCAGGGTGTAGTTTTTGGTTATTCCCCAGGGCCAGGAGCCTCCTGCCATCCCCATAGCTTCCTGCCCTTATCTCCCCAAGGTTGTTTTGTGCAGCTGCTCAGCCAGGTGGTATTCTTCTGGTTGCCAGCAGCAGACTGCTGCCACAGCCCTGAGGGCCTGGATCTAAAATGGAGACTGTTCACCCCCCCCTCCAACCCCAGGGCCCTCCTGAAGTCATTTGACCACCTCGTTACTCTGGCACACACCTGCCAGATGCTATAATGCCTGCTTTGGCTCTTAAAGGGGCAGGCACCAAAGGTGCTCTGCCACAGCCTTCTTCACCTAAGTCTTTACAGTTTAGCTCCTAGACTACTGCACTGGGCAGCACAGTTTGGGGAGGTGGTGAGCAGCCAACAGTGGTGAAAGAACAGGTTAGGGACTATTCAGAAAATCTGGACATATACAAGTCCATGGGGCCAGCTGCAGTACACCTGAGGGTGTTGAGGAAGTTGGCATATGTGATTGCAGAGCTGTTGGCCATCATCTTTGAAAACCTGTGGCAATCAGGAGATGTCCTGGGTGATTGAAAAAGGGCAAACATAGTGCCCATGTTTAAGAAAGGGAAAAAGGAGGATCCAGGGAGCTATAGACCAGTCAGCCTCACCTCAGTCCCTGGAAAAATCATGGAGCAGATCTTCAAGCAATCCATCTCAAAGTACTTGGAGGAGAAGATCATTAGGAACAGTCAGCATGGATTCAACATGGACAAGTCATGCCTGATCAACCTGAATTCCTTCTATTATAAGGTGGCTGACTCTGGATGTGGGGAGACCAGTGGATGTGATATATCTTAATTTTAGCAAGACTTTTGATGTGGTCTCTCACAACATTCTCTCAGGCAAGCTAAGAAAGTACAGGCTGGATGAATGAACTTTAAGGTGGATAGAAAATGAGCTGGAGCATCAGACTCAGAGGGCAATAATCAATGGCTTGATGTCTAGTTGGCAGCTGGTATCAAATGGAGTGCCCCAGGGGTTGGTCCTGGGGCTGGTTTTGTTCAATGTCTTCATCAACGACCTGGAGGATAGCATAGAGTGTACCTTCAGCAAGTTTGCAGATGACACCAAGCTGTTGGGAACAATATATGTGCTAAAATTCAGAGTGACCTAGACAAATTGGAGGATTGAGCCAAAAGAAATGTCATGAGATTCAACAAGGACAAGTGCAAAGTCTTGCACTTAGAACAGAACAATCCCAAGCACCAGTACAGGCTGGGAGCTGACTGGCTGGGCAGCAGCTCTGCAGGAAAGGATCTCGGGGTTACAGTGGACAATAAGCTAAGTATGAGCCAGCAGTGTCCCCTTGTTGCAAAGAAGTCTAATGGCATACTGGGCTGCATTGGTAGGAGTGTTGCCAGCAGGTCAAGGGAAGTGATTATTCCCTTCTATTTTGTACTGGTGAGGCCACATCTGGAGTAGTGTGTCCATTTTTGGGCCCCCCACTACAGAAAGAATGAGGACAAATTGGAAAGAGTCCAGTGAATAGGGCAACAAAATGGTGAGGGGCTGGGGGACATGACTTATGAGGAGAGGCTGAGAGAATTGGGCTTATTTTGTCTAGACAAGAGAAGACTGAGATGGGATTTAAAAGCAGCCTTCAACTACCTGAAGAGGGGTTCAAAAGAGGATGGAGTGAGACTGTTCTTAGTGGTGGAAGATGAAAGAACAAGGAGTAACAGTCTTAAGTTTGAGCAAGGGAAGTTTTGGTTAGATATTAGGCGGGTAGTAAAACACTGGAACAGGTTACCTCCTTCTTGGGTAAACAAAGCTTTGGGTAGGATGATCTGGTTGGGGGTGGTCCTGCCTTGAGCAGGGAGTTGGACTAGATGACCTCCTGCGGTCCCTTCCAACCCTAACTTTCTATGATTCTATGACTTAAGGTTTATGGTGGTGATGGGTGGTTTCTCTTTTGTTTTTGTTTCCCCAGACTTCATGAACACTTCTGTTAATATTGTTGGCATGCTTGTTTCAACCCCACTATTCTTCTGCTTTATCTGAAACGAGGTTCGTTGGGATCAAAGTCATCTGACAAATCTAAATAGTGCAAAAATACATGACTGAAGCTCAATGGAAATATTTTGACAAATCTTTGTTTCTTTATTGGAATGAAAGCCAACGTTTCAGATATCAAAATACTTTGTAAAATAGAATTACTTATTTTTCTTCTGCAGAGCTGCAGTAATGGCCTCCTTGACATTCTTTGCCAAAACATGAGAGGTTCAGAAAAGTCAGATCAGTGCCCACAGTGTTTGTCAATAGATGGCCTTCCATGTACTGGACTCCACAAATGCTTTGGAATGCTGACACGCTGTCTCCCCAGAAAAACAACATTAATGAACTCCTCTAATAAGAGATGCACTATTTCCCCAAACCTTCAATTAGAAACACCTACCTCATAGGATATTATCCAAAACTTAATGAACCTTCAGAATATTACTGGGCAACTTGTTTGAACATCTCCATTTGAGCTAGAGCAGTTTTGTGCCCACAGCAATAGGAAAATTTCCCACAATAAGAACACAGTTATTCTATACCTTCTTCACTCAGATAATCAGGCTATTTACTGTGTTTGTTAGAACTTAACCTGCACAATGATGAAGGTGAACAAAGTTTTCCTCACCTTCTGAATATTGGTGGAATAACTTTAATGAATAAGTATGCCATAATCAAACACTGCATAAACCACCTCTTGCATAAGGTAGGAAATTTAACCTGCAAACCTGGTAAGTACTCATCTTTGCTGCTGCTGAGGCTACCAACAGAAATAATCATAGCTAGGGGGACTAAGATTAACTCCATGCAATTTCAAACAACCTAGATAGATGCTCTTAAAAGATTTGTCAGCATTTCTATTTTAAGTGTAGCTGTGCTACTGGATGCTGCTTTAATTCATTAATTCTTCACTTCATACCACACTACAGATTTTATTTCTGCTTTTTCCATTGGCCTGTTCATAGCCCTGGTTCCCGTTTTTCATGTTCATTGCAGTCTAGTGCTTACTCAGCAAAATCTTTTGTAAAAGGGGTGGGGGCAAGTAAAATTTCATTTACATATTCATTTGATAGAATTCTCCTTCAGGGAAATTCTTTAGAATGAGGAAGGTTTACCAAAAGCTGTTTAATAGAAGTGGTTACAGCTAATCAAGAGGAGAAAAAGAAAACCTAACTGCATTCAATTTGCAGCTCCATTTCTAGCTGACAGTGCTGTTAACAGTTAAGAATTGGAATGTGGCAGCAGTGCAATAACTACCACTGACTCCTACCCTTAGGTAGCTTCAATATATGGTATCTTTTATTAAAGGGAACTCATGCCTTTTCTTTTATTGGCAAAAGTTGTAATTTTTTTCCACCTCAATTTATGGACACAGCAGTACACACGATTTGCACAGCAGTGCATTGAGTTACACAGTTAAAGTGTCACTCTGTCAATATAAAGTCAGATATTTTTTTTAATTCAAAATGTAGAAGTCCAGTAGTTAGTAAAAGACAAGTCTCCCGTGCATTTAGCACCAGGTGTTGGTTGCTAACTACATTAAGCAGGGGTACATAATTATATCTCTAGGCAAAATGGGAATTAGCTAGTCATTAAAGGTATGATGCCCAGGTGGGCTGGTGAAAGACTAACTTTTATTCCTGGTTCTAGTTACATGATATAAATCAGGTTTACAGAAGATTGTACTTGTGTCATATGGCCCATTGTTTGAACTGTGACCACGCTGAGTATCTACCGTGCCAGGTACCAAAAATGAGTCTGAACCTAATTTAATAATCTAAATCTTTTAAGAGTAATAAACTGTTGTAGTTATGAACCCACTGCCATCTTCCAGTTGTAAGAAAGGAATTGTGAGAAACTGACACATGCTGATTTGATTTATTTTTCTCTTTCTTGTGTTCTTTTATATATTGTGTATAGACAAAGTGCTTGATCCTTATACTGGCAAAACTCCCATTGCCATCAGCAGAAATATTCGCTATAATGAATGCAGAGCTATGGGACCAACAGTAACAAAATAATCTATTTGTTTAAAGATGATCAGACTCCAAGATGCTATGACACTCAATTTGGTTTTTCAGGAAAACTGTTTGTTTCTTTAGGGGGTCGGCTGGATATATAATATACATATTAAAATCCCCCTTGTAATGAAGTCTAATTTTGACACTTTCATTTTCAAGTGCATTGCTACAATCTAGCACTCCCACACTTTTTTTTTTTTTTCTTGAAATCAAATTCTCTCTTGTACTATTACAAAGCCAATATGTAACCAATAGATTACTGTTCAAATGAGTTCATATATCAGGGGAGGGAGGAAGCAAAAAACCAACCCCCCAACCCATTTTTTTTATCCTAGCATTGGCACAGAACTGTCATACAGGGGTACCAGCTTTAACAGTTGAGTCTCTTGTACAGAGCGTCTAGAGGTGGTACAGTGAACCTCTTGTTAAGCAAAGCCAGTGGAACCAGAGTACAGCTGATCACTTGCTTTTACTTCAAGCACTGACTTCAAGCAAGTTTGGTTAACATATTTTAAAACAATATATTTTCTGCCATGTTTCATCCAGATGCAATCTTGATCAATATTGCTGCTTTATAAAAGTCTTGTTAACATATTTAGCTTCTCCAGTTGCTAAAACAGAGCATTACTATGGACTTTGTAGAAAACATTATGCTTCTAATCCAAACTGTCATATTCTGAAACTAAGCACCCTCAAATTTTGAACATCAGGCCAGAAAGTTTAGCCAAGCTTTTGATTTCAGTCTACTTTACGCAATGATCAGCAATGAAATTTGAGTTGGGGAGATGGAATCCAGATTCCCCAAGTTCAGGGGTATTTATTTCATGTACTGCAGGAAACAATAACATGAGGAACTTGTGTTTCTAAAACTAAAGTGGCTTTCCATTTTAAATTAACTATTTACAAATACATTGGATAGGCTACAGGGGTGGGCTAGCAAAAACAGGATGCACTTCAACACTGATAAGTGCAGGGTGCTGCACTTGGGCAGTAGTAACCAGCAGCACACTTATAAGATGGGAGACTCCCTTCTTGAGAGCATGGAGGCAGAAAGGGATCTTGGAGTCATTATTGACTCCAAGATGAACATGGGCCAACAATGTGAGGTCACGGTTGGCAGGGCTAACCGGACCTTGTCGTGCATCCACAGGTGCATCTCAAGTAGGGCCAAGGAGGTGATCCTCCCCCTCTACGCAACACTGGTCAGGCCACAGCTGGAGTACTGTGT
>NW_017729024.1:84503329-84505705 GCF_001723915.1 Gavialis gangeticus
CGGACTTGAAGATCTATAAGGTCTCTTCCGACCCTACTTCTATGATTCTGTGATTGCAACTGCACCTGGTATTTCAACCATGTGCACAAAGATTAGGCTCCTCTTGCCTCCTTCAAATTCTTTCCTCCTGCAACATGTGCTCTTCGACCCAGGTTCCATGCAGATTGTTAAGTTTCCTTTTAATAGTTTTGATCTCCTGAGTAAACATTTGCTAACTTGCTGGGCCTGATGTTGCTTGTTAAACTACACTGGATTTTTTTTTCTTTCCATTCCAGGAATTTCTTTTAAGACTGGCTTTTCCCATCCTAAATCAAGACCAAAAAAAAAAAAACCCACACAAAGTCCGCCTTCCCCAATCCCAAAAGTATTCATGAAACTGATGGTACAAAGAAAAAGACGAGGCAAAACACTTTTGGGTCTTTGAGAAGCAAGGTTTGTTTGGTGATCCCTTCTATTGAATTAACGGTACAGTTGAGAGAGATGTTAGACAAGCTTTTGGGCACTCTATGTTCATTTACATAATGACATTAAACAGAAGTAATTGTTTTACCTGGTATTTAGCTTAGGCCACATCCACTTCTTTCCCAAAACTGAGGAAGGTCTTTTTGTGCCCCAAAGCAGTTGATTCAATCAATATAAGATATCACCACATATACATTGGACTGGAAGAAGCAAGATATGTGTGTACCTACGGGCCAAGGACTAGATCCACAAAAGGACTTGCTACTTTCTGATTGTACAATTAGGCCTTGTAGTCTTTCATCTATTACTTTACAGTCTGTCTGTGTTCTTACTGCTTACTGTGGGAGAATGGGATAGGGTGGGAAGACCAAGGGGCATGTTTGTGTATTGTTGGTGCCTGTGTTCATTTGGGTTACATATAGTGCTTCTCTTTTGTTGTTCATAGACCTTTCTTCTGACTCTTTCATTTCAGGCTAGGTGATGGCTAAGGCCTCTTCTAAATCCTTTTTATCCTGGCCTTCACCCTGTCTGTCTGTGCTGGCTATCTGCTGTTACCCTATCATTATCTTTCATTTCATTATTTGATAGTTATATCAAAAGCTGCTCACCCATGTATAGTAGGCCACTTCCCAAGAAGACTATTTGCTTTACTGCTTTGTTATCTGTCATTCCTCTGCTGGGTTGCTGCAGTTTATTCTACATGAGAAATGTAGTTTTTGGTTCTCTGGCCCATTGTTTTCTCTGTTGGACTACTATCTACTCCCTAGGAAAGTACATTGTGATCTAATAACACTAAGGAAGGACCCATTTACTACCAGCTTTGCTACTACCTTTTGTCTTTTACTACAAATTCTGATTTTTCTTTTCTTTGCAAGTAATGAGAAGATGATTTGTCCTAAATTGTTTGAATTCTCCTGCACTGTGCAGTCACTCTGTCTGCTCATACCATGTCAGGTATTCTACAGCTTGCAAAATGTCCTTTATTTCTGCTCACAACTTTTCCTTGAATAACTTCCAAGGATTCCAGAAATTGAAATAACCCTTCTATGTAACCTGACAGACAAGGAACCACACAGTCCCTTTGCGTTCCTGTCATGTAAAAAATAAACGCATCTCTTCTAGCCTTTCCTTAGTGCAGGTTGGGATTTCATGAGGCTATAGAGCATTTTTGTGTTGTCTTGCACTATACTTTTCTCATCGGGGATTTGTTTTACTTATGCTGTCAATTGGGCACTCCTTGGCTTGTTTCAGGCATATGTCTGTCTCCAAATGGACCCATTTTAAGATGGTTGCTCTGAAATCCTTTGAGTTTCCAGCTTGATCATCTTTATATATCTTGTACATGCAGTTTATCTGGAGAATTTTTCTGCAGCACTTAGTCTTTTCAGTCTATCCAACCCTAAAGTACAGTTCTGGCTGGCTGGGCTTTACTAACTAATGCCACAGGCCGTGTTGACTCTGCATCAGTGTTGTACCTGAACTTCTTCCTGAGATTAAAGAAAATTGTAGAAGCAACTCTGCTAGTTAGCATTATTTTAGGACAGCTGCCTTGCCTATTATTTTCTTTACTCTTTCAGTGCTTGTTTCTTGGCCTCTGACCATACTCTCTCATTATTGTGAATTTGTCTCAAGGGTTCCCAGGCTTATTGAAAATCTGGAAGAGTAAAGCATGTCACTCTATCCCCCAAGCTACAGTCCTGGCAGTCCTTCTGATGCATGCTGTGCTCAGTTGATGCTGGGATACTCCAGGGGCCTTGCTGATGCCCATACACTAATACCTATCAGTACTTGCAACAAAAAAAAAAAGGGGGGGGGGCGATGGTGGTTGTGTTGCTGGGTGGCTCATGTAATTCAATGCGCTGGAAACCCTTCTTGAGCTCATACATAGTGAACTCCTGTTTGTTTTGTTTGTTT
>NW_017729024.1:84510705-84536345 GCF_001723915.1 Gavialis gangeticus
GGGGGGCGATGGTGGTTGTGTTGCTGGGTGGCTCATGTAATTCAATGTGCTGGAAACCCTTCTTGAGCTCATACATAGTGAACTCCTGTTCGTTTTGTTTGTTTTTGTTTTTTGCTTTGGATTAATTGGGTAGTATGTCCTTAATTACTGGTAATGGGTATTGACTTTTTTTGTGTTCTGTTAAGTGGTTGTAGATCAATGGAGGTTTTCTCACCACAATTAAACTGATGATCCACTCTCAACTAGTTTCAATGGGAATAATTATATTCTTTCCCTGTTTGTAGTTTTATTCTTTCCCTGTTTGTAGTTTCTTCTTTGGTAGGTCACCATGTCCAATTGAACTATGCAGCCCATGAGGATACTGGAATGTATGTAGGAGCTAGTTTTGAAGTTCAGCTTGCCTGAAAGATGTCGGCATCATTGAAACATGTCTTTACATTCTAGCAACATGCTGGCCACTGCTCACAGTGACTAGTTTCTTTTCACTCTCGTATGCAGGATATTCTGGGGTTATACTGTGATCAAATCAGTGGCTTGCAGTGCTCTGCTGCTCCCCACTGAATGCTATTCCTCTATCAACTGCTATAAACTCTTATTGAGAACCTCTCTTGCTTTGTAGGGTTTTTTTTGCTAACATTCTGTATGTGCCTACTGGGCTCAACACTGTTTTGTTATACAACCCCAGCACTTGGTCATATTTTTCCAGTCTTATGTTACTGTTTGTCAGTGTTTCTGGGATTATTTTGTTGCTGGTTCACGAATCTAACTGATATCAAACTGATCATTGATTTAATTGCCCAGTTGCAAATATAAGCAATAAGGCTGGAAGTTACCTTCTGCATTGAGTGTGTGCAAAAATTTGAATATGCTAAGGTGGCTGCAGATGTACTGAAACTTTTTTTTCCTGTTCTTCCTTGGGTAGCTGCTGCTTTGGGACATGACATGGTTCTAGTTTTCATGTTGTTATTGTATGCATATCTTGCATTATTGCAAACAGGCAATTTTCTTTCTCTTTTGTGTTTCTATTCATGATGGGTATGCTGGACCATGGTGTCTGCACTCTCAAATGGTCTGTCCTTATCCTCTTTACTGCATGATTTTAAATTGAGCCTGCTTCATTTCATTATCTTCCTTGCCATGGAATTGACCTTTAACTGACAGTTAACATGGTGTTTTATGTACCATGTGCTGGGTAAAAACTTCCTGTTTCTAAAATTTTACAGGCTCTTTTATTAAAATAGTCAGGCATTTTGGCATGTGAGATAAGCCAATATTCAATCATGTGGGGTTTTTAGGTAGGAGGAGAAATACGTTACAGTTACTACTTTTAGTACCAAAAAATGCATATATGAGCCAGATATAGACATTACACACAAACTGGTAGAAGTGCCTGAAAATACCCATAAGTGAACAGAAGTTTTGTGCTCTTAGACTGGTTTAAAAATGGCAGAATGCAGTCTAAGATAGACCTGGAGCAATGTGCACTCAAAATTAATCAGTTTAGGTTAGACTGGTGCATCAAACTTCTGTGCCAGATCCCCTATCGATTCATGTTAAATAGCTGTCTGGTGACATCCCAAGTATCTTTGCGACTCCCTGCTAGCCCACCTCAAGGGGAGCTGCTCTAGCACTCACCCTGCCCTCAGATGCTCCAGCTGAGTGCCTACTGGGTCCCACCCATGGGCTCTCACATTGCTGAGCCAGCAAAGCCTCCGTCCCCAGCCCTATTTCCTGCCTGCAGTGACTTGTCAGCTGGGGGTGGGGAGGTGGGGAGAGAATGGAGACTTCTGCCATGCAGACCCAGCAGCCAGGGGTGGCTTGGCAGTTTGGTTTCACTCACCATTCTCCAGAAGCCCAGGGAGCCTGCTGGAAGGCATCTAGGAGTGCCATCAACCTGCTGACCTCAGCCAGTGCAGGCAGCCTATATGCTTCTCCCACTTCCTCCCTCCCACTAAAGGGCAAATGTGAATTGTGTTCACTCCTGAGCTAACTTACGCCACTTACAGAAACCTGCGTAGGTTTGCGCAATTCTGTCCCAGCCTTTAACTGTCTGTGCCTAGCCTAGGTGTTCATTTCCCTGGATTTAATGAAGGAATAAAACATCAGGAGACTCTTTAGACTCTTTTTCTCACAGTTGCAAACCTCTGTTAACCAACATGCTACCACAAAAACCTCTTTTGCCAAGGTATTTTTTTGTAAAACTCTTGGCTGCGTCAAGTTTCCGTGCTCCTTCTTTCTGTAGTTTTGTGTATTGCTGTTTGTTGTGTGTGTCTCAGAGATTCAGGAAGCCCTACCACCCAATGCTCCACCCCCTGCATTGGTCTCCTAGGAAACTGGTTTTGCCAAATTGTTCAGTTTCTACTCAATCTATTTATCTGTGTTTTAGGTGGTGGCTCTTATTATTACAGCAATCTTATTTCATAATTGAGCTTGACTGTTTCTTACATGTATCCAAAATGCAATTAGTTATGCTCACCAGCTTCCATGAACTTTTTCTTCATTCTTCAGCATAAATCAGCCAATGAGATAGGGAACCACTCCAGCTATGTGCGTGAGAAGTCTGTGCAAGGAAAGAGGCTGGATATAGTACCAAAAAGCATAATCTGTGCTCTTCCAGGCAAGATATGTGTTTGCTGCTACAACTTTATTTTAATTCAAACCGATATCAAGGTATTCACTGGAGAATATATTACTTTATGTGGCAGTTGTTGCTTTCTGTCACCATGGCACCCTGTTTGATCCGTTAAAAGAAGCTGAAGTGGTACAAAGCATCTACTGCACCATCCTTTTAAAGCTATATTCTACTCTGAGATCTCATGGGATTTGTGTTGGGGTGGGGGTGGGGGGGCAATTCTTGACTTCATACAGCACTCTTTGCTGTTGATATTTTGGGCTCACTTTGTCCTGGTATGAGTGCTCTGCAGATATGTTTGAAGGTTTTTCTTTTCTTTTTGTAATCCTTTGTTTTAGTTATCAAATAAGTATCTACATCTTACCCAAGCTGAAAGAGGCACTTGATATTATAGCAAGTCTTAAACATAGCCACAGGGATTTTCTTCTGAAAAGGGAGAAGAAAAATGGTATGTATGATGTATTCAGTGTTCTAGCTGAATCTCTAGATGAAGTCTATACACAATAATTTATGGTCATAGTAGCAGGAAGTTGAAGGAATGATAATGTGTTTACAGTCTGTATATGGAAACATCAGAATAAGTGACCCAGACTCCATTTGTACCTCCTTTACTCCCTAGAGAACACTTATGTTGTTGTAAGGATATAAAAAGGGGGTGGGGAGGAAGAACCTGCACATCATGCACCCACACCAAGATCATTGCTTATGCTCCCTCCCACACATCCACTGGCTAGGGAGAGAAGTTGCACATAAACAGATTTAAGTAATCAGAAACTGATTTAAACCTCTAACAGAACAGAAATCCTGTGCACATAAACCAGTTTCAAAATGGCTGAAACTAGTTTAAGATAAACCTAGTTGAATGCAGTATCAAACTTAACTGATTTGGGTAAAAATGGGTTTATGAAACTTCTGTCCCAGACCCCTTTCTGGTTCAAGTTAAGTGACGGTCCCCCAGCATCCCAACATGCTTTCTAGCCCTGGGCTAGCCTGGACTTGGCTTTCTACCAGCAGAGAAGGGTTATGGGACGAAGAGAGGAAGGGACTGCCCCCCCCCCCGCTATTCCCCAGGCAAACCCCAGCTGGGGTCTGGGGCCAGAGAGGGGGATTATACTTTGGTTCTCCTGAGTACAGAGCTGCCCTGCCCTGCCTTGCTAAAAACTTATTGCTGGCTGCAACTGTGGCCTACAAATCCCAGAGAAACCTGGAAGGAGGAAGAGAAAGTGATGAGCAAACTGCTGTTGTGAGTCTTCACATCCCAGAGATTTTGGGGGCAGCAGGAAGAAGAAGCAAACACACAATCCATGCTGGCTATGTGCCAGAGAATCATGCTCTAATTCCCCCTCAGCTTCTGGCTTGAGACACTGCAGACATGTGGCTGAATTTCCTGAATCAAAAGTGAATATCTGTCCTGTTGTTTCTTAGGTTAATCTCTGCATTTTAGATTAGCCTGTAAAGAGTGAATTGATTTAGCCTCAAGCTTTTTGACTGTCTTTACTTAGCTACAGTGTCCTTCTGCTTGGCTCTCTCCTGGGCAAACACCTCTGTTTGTTGCCCTTTGATTTAGCCAACTGAATTAAAAGTTTAAAATGAACATTCTCTCCCCCTTGTCCCCCAACACAAAGACAAAAACAAAAAGCAAAAGAAAAACAACCCCGCTCTTTACTTGAATCTTGGGTGGGTTTAGTGGGCTTCATGCGAAATAAGGAATATTCAGCATTTTCCCTCTTCAGCAAAGCTCCAGCAGTTGTTGCCTGTTGAATCCTTCCCCTCCAGCTCTAAGAAAGAGAAAGGTTCCTCAGTCTGTGAAGACCTAAAATCCTTTCATTTTTTCCCTCTAGGCTAATAGGATTCAGGGTTTTTCAGTCATATTCAACTAGCTAACCCCTTTGAACTTCTCATCTGCAATGTATACCAGCCATAAATAGAGACAAATTTGCAAGCCTGTGTTGCGGGCTCAGGGATCCCAAATAATGCCTGTAAAACTGTAGGGTTATTCGGATCCCACCACTGTTTCCACCATGTGAGGCGGGCCAGTAGGGGGTGCTCCTGCGTTGAGCCACCCACCTCCCTGTGCCCGACCACCTTCCAGGCTCCCAATGCCTCCCTAGGGGCGCCTTATGTCCAGCCGACCCCTCTCCCGGAGCACACTCGCTAGTCTGGGGGTAACGTGCCGCCACCACCCCAAGAATGGACTGTCTCGCGGCCCTGTGTCCTTGGGGTAACACAGGCCTAAAGTCCCACGGGTACTCGACCCAGTACAGGCACTTGGGGTACTTCCCCAAGTCCGGGGGCAAAAAGGTATAGTCTCCCTTAGTCCACAGACCTAAGGGGTCTCTTAGGCATAATTTAGACCCACCCCTCAATAAGTCTCCCACACCAGTCAAAAAGGAGAACTTTATTGATTACAGGGGGTAGGGTAAACTAGGGTACAGGATAGAGCAATATCTAGAAATCCTAAAGAGCAAACAGTCTGGCTGTGGTAGCCTTTTGATTACGCATCTGTGATACTTCCAGCTAAATATCTAATCAGATTGAGTAGCTTACTCACAAGCATCTTCCAAAGGCAGGTGAAGTTTCCCTTTGGAGGCAGGCGGTTCCTAGCTCGTGAGTTTGGGGGGAGAGAGCCAGTTTCAGATGTTAAGGCTTCTCTGTCCCCTGCCTGGCTGCTGCGTCACCTCATGGCCGGAGAGGAGAGACCGCCTCCTTCCCCGTCCTAACTTATATAGCCCCTGTGACCTCATTCACCTGGGCCAGCGGAGGTCAGCCCCAGTTGGCTGTCAGCCAACCAATCTGAAATGCATCACCTGTTACCGGGCAGATTCCAGCTCCCCAGGTAGAAACCCCTTACCCAGGTAAGTGATGCAAGTCACGTAGGCAGAGGGAGCAGGTTTCCCCCCTCCCTCAGGAATGCAGCCAGCTCCAGTTCCCTAAAGAGACAGGCTGAGGGTGTGGTCCCCTGTGTGCTGGGCCCACCCTAATTGAATGGTCACAGCACAGAGATTTAAATCACAGTGTCACAGGGCAGAGACCTTCGGGGAGAAACCAAGGTGGCTCTCTGCCACAGTCTGCTTACAAACACACAGCTTCTAATTCCTGTTTCTCTTCCTTGTTATGCAAAACCAGGTCCTAAGGATACTGTGAGGAATATGGGAGGTGGTAGGAAATCTTGTCTGCACAGCCCCAAATATCAACAGCTTCTTGGTACCCCAGACTGGCAATTGGTCAGATTTAGGCCACCTGGGAAATGTACTCCAGACTATATTTCCATTTATATAGTGGATGAGAGGTGGATGGGAAAACAACTGCTGCATATCTCAATAATTTCTTATTCAGGAAGAACTGCGGGGTGGCTGTAAAAGACAATATAGTTCTCCTCAGGCCCCTCTATCTCTCAACAGATGGAAGAAAGAGAGAATCTTGACCTATTCTTAAACAGATATGATCACCGTGTCTGTTCTGGGAAAGAGCATATAAAGCAAGGCTCTAAGCAATGAAAACTACCTCTTTCTCTTCTCCCCCTCCTTTCAAGATCCCAGGAGTTGCCCTGGCGGTCAGATCACCCATGTTCTTCATAGATATTGGCTGGGTGTGGGTAGTTTACAAACTAAGCACTGAGGTTTCTTTTGTATTTCAGATTAGAATCCAGAACTCTCTTTTCTGCCTTGCAGAAAAGTCTAATACAAACTTCTTTTTATATTTAAACCAATGTAACCTTTCTGCCAGCCATCAGATGGCAGTAACAAGAGCCAAGTTCAACTTTGGCATTTTACATGCATTGATTACCTTGGCTCAAAGATTCACCCAAAAACCTGGGAAAATAATTTCTGCATGGGTATCCCAGTGTGAACAAACTTCCCCACTCACAAGCAATATTAAATTATAAATGGCTTTATTGATGGAGGAAATGGGATGACAAATAGAAATGGGATGCCTTCTCTGATATTCAGCATGCTCTTGGCTCAATGATTGTCCACATGGAAGACTGATGATATTGATTTATTGGTGCTTCTCACTGACTTTGTGCCTCTCAACCCTTCTCCTTCCAACCCCAGAACCACTATCTTGGAATGAAGCTAAGCTGCCAGGCTCAGTCTCCTCTACTGTTGTTGAGGGCTTATCAGCCTTCTTTACGTTGGTGGGGCCATAAATCTGGGGAATTGTCAACAGACAACCCCATTTCTCAAGGTCATGTTGCTTTCCTGAGTGAGAACAGCATGTTTACGCAGATCCTTACACACTTACAGGCTTGGCAGTGCTACAGTCGCTAGCACTGCATCTGAATGAAACCTGGGTGTCATGATAGACAGCAAAATGAACATGAGCCATCAGTGTGATGCTGTAGCTGGCAGAGCTAATAACATTCTGGCATGCATCTACTGAGGCATCTCAAGCAAGTCTAAGCATGTAACCTTCCCTCTCTACTCAGCCTTGGTGAGACCACAGCTGGAGTTCTGGATCCAGTTCTGGGTGCTGCACTTCAGGAAGGATGTGGGAAAGCTCGAGAGAGTCCAAAGTAGAGCCACACACATGATTAGAGGCCTAGAGACCAGGTCACAGGAGGAAAGGCTGAAAGACTTGAGACCTGTTCACCCTGAAGAAGAGAAGCCTCCAAGGGACTTGGTGGTGTCATGTCTGAATTTTGAGTGCCGATGCCAGCAAAGCAAAAGATTATAATAACCAAGTAAGGACACTGGCCCTACAAACCCCTCAGCACTGATGGCCTTTATGTATTGCAGTTGGAGTTTGTTAAAAGTTTGTTCTCCATAGTTAAGAGGCTTGGTGATGGAAAATTACAGGGGCCCATCACATGCTTAACCTTTTGAACCCGCTGAGGGCAGTAAAGTAGGTCAGATGAATAATGTATCTAGGTCACTAGTGTATGAATAATGTAACTAGGTCACTAGTGTAAGAACGTAATTGGCAGTCAGTAAATATTCACAATTGGCATGTTGCAATTGGTCACTGCTAACTATAACTAGGAGCAGACCCCGTGCTCAAAGGGGAGGACTCTGTGCACACCAAGGAGACACTGTCAGCGGATTGGCCACTCGCAGACATCTCACCACCATTCGACCTTCATTTTGGCGTATTCGTACCGGTTCGTTCATCCGTTCGTCCTGCTCGTCAAAGAGCTCTCGGAAGTTTATTGATCAAAGGTGCATTATAGATTTTTCCTGTGCATGAGCTGTTGACCAGTTCTGGGACTATTGAGTCGGGCAGCTGCACCTAGCCTCCGGGTTAGAAAGCAAGGGCTCGGCTCAGGAACCCCGTGAACCAACAGACCCCTTTAGATTGTTCTGTTTTATGCACTGTAACTGAACAAGTCAGCTCTCCTGCCTACGCTGCAACCATCTGTAGCGTGAGTACAATAAACCTTTCATATAACCACTATGCTCCAAGGCGCCTGACTCCTACTTGCCACTAATCCCCACCTGTCCAGTCATTGATCCTATCTGCACCAAGCCAGTCGTGCCAACCCAGGCTCACAGGTCAAGGGTACACCGGGTCTGGAGCACAACAGGTGGCAGCCTATAAGTATATCAAAGGTGTCCATCAGGGTCTGAGGGAGCATCTGTTCACCAAGGCCCCCAGGGAGGGCAAGAAATAATGGATACAAGCTGATGTATCAGATATCCCAAATATATTGGGAGGATGAAGAAGGTGCCGGGTAATGTGGGACCCCTGCAGGATACGCTGGGCAATTTGGTGGTTGCGTCAGAAGAGAAAGTGGACCTCTTTAACCAATTCTTCACCTCCGTTTTCTTGTGCAGGGACCGGGACTTCCCTGCTGTGATAGAAGCCGGACTCGAGGGGATTGCCTTCAGACCTCAGGTTGGGGAGGACTGGGTTAGAGAGCTTCTGGAGGGGCTGGACGCGTTCAAGTCAGCGGGTCCGGATGATCTCCACCCCAGGGTGTTGAGGGAGCTAGCTGGGGTTATTGCGGGGCCCCTGGCACAGCTCTATGAGCGATCGTGGTGCTTGGGCCAGGTGCCAGATGATTGGAAGGTAGCAAATGTGGTCCCCATCTTCAAGAAGGGGAAGAGGGAGGACCCGGGTAACTATAGGCCCGTCAGTCTTACCTCAATCCTGGGGAAACTCTTTGAGAAGATCATCAAGGAGCACATTTGTGATGGGCCGGCATCAGAAATGATGCTCAGGGGCAATCAGCATGGATTTATTAGGGGGAGATCATGTCAGACCAACCTGATTGCCTTCTACGATCAGGTCACAAAGGCCATGGATGCAGGTGTCGCGGTGGATGTAGTCTTTCTGGACTTCAGCAAGGCCTTTGACACCGTCTCTCACCCCATCCTAGTTAAAAAACTAGGCGACTGTGGCATCGATGCCTACACAGTCAGATGGATTGCAGATTGGCTGAGGGGTCGCACTCAGAGGGTGGTGGTGGATGGGTCATATTCGACCTGGGGCGAGGTGGGTAGCGGAGTCCCCCAGGGCTCAGTCCTGGGGCCTGCGCTGTTCAATTTCTTCATCAGCGATCTGGATGATGGGGTGGAAAGTAACCTGTTTAAATTCGCTGATGACACCAAAATTTGGGGGGAGGTGAGCACGCTAGCAGGGAGGGAGAGATTGCAGAGGGATCTGGATAGGTTACAGGGGTGGGCTAACAGGAACAGGATGCGTTTTAATACGGACAAGTGCAGGGTGCTGCACTTGGGCAGTAGGAACCAGCAGCACACTTACACAATGGGGAACTCCCTACTCGAGAGCACGGAGGCAGAAAGAGATCTTGGAGTCATTATTGACTCCAAGATGAACATGGGCCGACAATGCGAGGTCATGGTTGGCAGGGCTAACCGGACCTTGTCGTGCATCCACAGGTGCATCTCGAGTAGAGCCAAGGAGGTGATCCTCCCCCTCTACGCGACGCTGGTCAGGCCACAGCTGGAGTATTGTGTCCAGTTCTGTGCGCCCCATTTCAAGAGGGATGTGGACAACATGGAGAGGGTCCAGAGGAGGGCCACCCGCATGATCCGGGGACAACAGGGCAGACCCTACAGTGAGAGACTGCGGGACCTGAACCTATTCAGCCTCCACAAGAGAAGGCTGAGGGGGGACCTGGTGACCGTCTATAAACTCACTAGGGGGGACCAGAAGGGTTTGGGGGAGACGCTGTTTCCCCTAGCGCCCGCTGGCATAACAAGGAGTAATGGGCACAAGTTGATGGAGAGGAGGTATAGATTGGACATCCGCAAAAACTACTTCACAGTTAGGGCGGCTAGGAGCTGGAACCAACTTCCAAGGGAAGTGGTGCTGGCCCCTACCCTGGGGGTCTTTAAGAAGAGGCTGGATGCCTACCTGGCTGGACTCATTTGAGTCCCGTTTCTCTTTTTGGGGTTTTTTGTTGTTCTCCCGCCCTGGCGGGGGGTCGGGCTAGAAGATCTACTAGGTCCCTTCCGACCCTTAATCTATGAATCTATGAATCTATGAATCTATGTCTAGCCTGATTGCTTCTGGCTAGACATAAAGAAAAAAATCTTTACAAGTCAAGTGCCAAGGGCTTGAAAGAGACTCCCACCAAAGGTGGTACAGTCATCCACCCTGGCAATCTTCAAAAAGTGTCTTGACACTCATCTTGCTTGGGTCATCTGATCCCAGCAGTCTTCCTGGCCCAAGTGCAGGAGGGCTGGGTCCAATGATCTGTAAGGTCTTTAACAATTATGAAAGTATGAAACTATTCATCTGACAGAAACCCTAACCAAAACAGACTCTGATGTACACTGAAAGCTTTTTTTTTGAGCCCCATAGCAAAGATGTAACCAACAAGCAAATCTGCACATCTTCACTGACAATTCTTTGGACGCCATGTGGAAGAGCAGCTATGAATGAGCACCATGACGTGTAAGGCACAGCAGGAAATGGGAATTGTCCTAAGCAGAAACCTCCTTGCTCATATCCCAGAGAATCAGAGAAGGCTTATGCCTCCAGGGCCTGATGCTGCACTTTCCCAGCCCTCCCAGCTCCCACAGCAGGGAAATGGAACCCAGGCATTCCCAGCTGAGAGGTGGAATGTAAGCATTTCATGGTGTGATCAGTGCCAGATTGTGATCAACTATGTGGTTTCTAGCCAGAGATATGTGCAAAGGTGGTGCTGGCAACATGAGGACCAAAGGGGACCATCTATGTAGGGGATTGGAATGGACAGGTTGGTGAGCGCTTGTACCCATGGTGCCATGGAACTTGAGCAAGTTATCTAGGACTAAGAGTGCTCTGCAAAGGTCCAAGAATGAGATCTACTGATGCCCAGGGAGGACTCTGGGGGAGCTCTCACATGCTGCTATAGAGCTAAGTGTCACAATGCCAGGATAAGGAGTTTATGCACAGGGTCAGAGACCACTTGGAATCTAGATATGATATGGAAAGTGGCATTAGCACTGTCTCACACAGGGAAACCATTGCCCTTGCAGAATGGAGTGGTGGGATAGGTGGCTGCCCACTCTATCCCACCACCCCAAGCATGGAGAAACCCACTCCAAGGACTGTCCCATAAGTCAACATGCCTGAGAGTTCCAGTGGGGCAGGGGGGCCCTGGAAGGTGGCTGTAGGGGAACACTCCTTCCAAACTTTTGTGTGTGTGTTAGAAAGCAAAACTGTAGAATGTTATCTGCTCCAGAACTTGTACTGGAGCCCCAGGGGCTGCCATTCCCTTCAACGGGACCTGGGCCTGCAATGGCTTGGCCCAGTGGGTTGGTGGGATGCCCTCCTCATACCCCATTCCCTTTGCAACCCTGTATTTGACCACCAGCTTCCAGATAGCAAGTTGGCCTTTTAAGGTGGGCAGAGTCTATGCCAGCCCTGGCATCAGGTCCTGGGCAGCCTGGTCACCTTCCCATTCTGCACTGCTGCTCATCTGGATGCCTTCCTAGCTTTTCAGCCCAGGTCAGTGGTTCCAGTATACCACATGGGCAGAGGGATCTCAAAAGAAGAGATATAACATATTGGAGCTGCTGACCCATGGGCTGAGGAGTCAGGAAGTAATCCAGGTGAGCAGCAATGCAGGACAGGATAGGACCAGGCTTCCCAGGAGCTGATGCCACAGTGAACAACTGGACAGCGTGCCACAGTACAGGGCCAGGGCTACACACATTGGTGGGAAACTCACCCTTTCCCCCATCCCTGCATTGCATGTGCTTGTGGTGCCAGGCATCTGGCAATCAACTACCCTACATAGGGCCTCGTGAGCCAGGGCAGGAGGGGGTTGGCTAGGATCCTGATCGGGATGGGGGGGGTGATGTTGCTGATGAAATTGGGGATCCTGGGAGCACTCCCTATCACCCTGGGGAATGTGAAGTTGCACAAAAGGGGGCATCATCCTCACTGGCTGCCTGAAAGTCAGTGGTACAGTCATGTCCCAGATGTCTGGGGGAAGAAGGGTGTGTATCCCAGATGCTTAGGTTCTGTATGTGTGAGAGTATCCAGGACACCTGTATTCTGCATGTGCCTAGATAAGTGCCCATGATGTCCCTGCCAGCCAATCAGGCGTGGCTCAACCATTCAGCTCCACTTGGGAGTTTTCAGCAGCCTGAAGAACCTGTTGGAGGTGTGTGAGAGCTCCCTCTGCCTGCTGTGCTTGGGCCATCCATGCAAGCAGACTCCAAGTTCCCCAGCCTCCTTCCCACCCCTCACAAGTGATAAGGTATGTTCTGCATCCTTCTGAACCTAGACAGGGGCACTTGGAGTAAAGCTCAAAAGTTAGAGTGCTTCTGCCACAGGCTTCTTGAATACCTATACATAGCTCATATTTTCAAAGGTATTTGCTCCTTTGTGCTTCATTTTCTCAAGCATAATCCTGGGGTCTCTAGTGCCTCTTTACTTTAGGGGAATAAACATCTAGGATAAATATTTTAAGGACTGTAAAGTTCTCAGGATTACTTAAATTATTCGCTCTTTACAAGCTAGAAAGGCTGATCTCACTTGGATAGTCTGTAAATAGAATATAACAAGCAGAGACACAACCTATTGTAAAACACAATTTGTGAGAAATTAAGTTGTGAAAAACTATGAAATATGTATACCTCAAAAAAATTCAAATATTATAAAAGCCTGTCTGCCCATAATGCTTTATTTGTACTCAAATAGGTTGTCTAAAACAACCAATCAGAGTGCTCCAAGAGCGTTCTGGACAGGAGGCGGTGGTGGAGTGCCGCTCTAATGGTGAGGCAGAGTGTGTGGGGGGAGGGAAGCACCCCCGGCCCTGCTCCCTGGAGGTGGTGGCAGTGGCACTGGCCTGGCCTTGCCCCCTCCCCACCCCACTTCTTGGAGGCAGTGGCAGGTGGAGTGGTCCCAGACTGGAAGCAGTGGCAGGGGGAAAAGGGGAATGGCCTTGGGCCCCGGGCCTGATGTGCTGGGGGGAAAGGGAGGAGAGGGCCTGATGTAGTGGGGGAAGGGGGAAGCAGGGTCAAACCCCAAGTGGTGGGGGTGGAGGTGTGGAAGGATAGGAAGGGGCCTGTATGAGGGACCTTCTGAGAGGGGGTGGAGTGTGATAGGCCCTAGTAAGAGGAGGGTGGTATGAATGCCTATGTCTGAGGCCTGGTAAAGAGGACTAAGCTTGGTCCAGCTGTAGGCTGGGAGCATTGTATCACCTGGATGCCATCTGTGAGGCTTGGGCTGCGGTGTAGGGCAGGAACAGAGCTGCAGATAGCACCCTCCCCCCCGGCATCAGGGCAAGAATGGGCAGCCTCTCACCTAATTAGAACCATTTAAGAAATAATTAGGCATGGCAGACAAGCGAGGCAAGCTGTTGGCCCAGAAACAGGTGGGCAGGCCAATGGTGGACCAGCCCCAAGAAGGTCCCCTGTTATATTATGCAGGAAGGAAATGGTATTAATCCTTTAATAAGTGATTGCTCACAGCACATTTTAACTTTAATAGCACTTAACATTCCACAGATTTAGTATGGTCTAAGTATAACATATAACTTCACCCTCAGAGTCCTAGCTGAGGGCTGTAATGAGGCCTAAGGGAATCCCTGTGAATTATGACAGTTTCTGTGGGCTCCTGTACTTTCTGGAATCTCCACTGGACCTTGTGGTTTGCTAGGATTTGCACAAGGGTTTTCAGGAGGGACAGGTGATTGCCAGGGTACCTGTACCCAGGCAAGAACTGGGGGTTCTAATGCACCTTCATGCTGGTCATGGCCTCCTGCATTATGCAAAAGGATCAGAGCTTGCCTGAGGATTTACTTTGAGATATTTTGTTTGGATACAGGTGAATATATTCTACTAACCTACATATCATCAGTAGGGTTTGCACTGATTGAAGGAGATTCAAAACTAACAAAATTTTATGCTGTGCAATCTTTTCATAAAAGGAAGCATATAATCTTCAGTATTAATAATAATAAAAGTACAGTCAAATAGTATAATAAAAGTATATTTGAATTGTATGTAGTGGGCAGATGAGTAATTCATTTTGATGTTCTATTCCTTCCACTGAACACAGGTAATACTACTAAAACTATAATGTCTCCTGTAGCCAAATGAATTTTGTCTCTAGTACTCCCCAGTTAGTATTGCCTATTCACAAATAGTCATTTTGTATATAACCCTGATGAACAATAAGTGTTGTTTACACTTTGCACAGATCCCTTTGATCTCTCTCATTGACATCAGTAGAAGCTGGATCAATGTGTTGTTGGAAATGTTTTCTCTACATAGGGTTACACATCTTGTAATTCCCCACTATTTAGGAGTCAAAATGCAAGTGGACATAGTTAAAATGAATAGCCCCAGAATTTTAAGGTGGCAGTGTTTAATACCGGGTGCTCAAATAATAGTGATGTGACTTTTCAATGATGCTGAACTCCTGGCAGTTCCCATTTGAGTTTAGTGGGAGCTGTAGCCTTTCAATACTTCTTGAAAATCTGGCAGCTTTTATCTGGGCACTCGATTGTTGTAGTCTGCAACACAAGAGATTAGTGCATCTTTACTGTTGCATTTTCTGTCCTGTTTTCAGCTAAAAAAAGATCTGATTGCTTCCATAGTGTCTATCAGAATTTTTTTTTGTGGCTGATCCTATGACCTAGAATTGTTTTTTTATTTACACACCAAATCATCTATCTCACCTTTAAGAAAACTGTATTTTTCTTTTTTTCCCTACTGGGGAGTTTGTTTGCTTGTTTATTATTGTTTGCCCCATATTTTATAGTTTCTTTCCTATATATAAACTCTGTGGAGTTCACTGTATAACCATCCATGGCTTCCTTAATGAAGGAAAATTATAGCTTTTCAAGTATGGTATAGTGTCATTCTGTGATGTTTTAGATTTGTGTTTATTTTTAAATTGCACCTTTATTACTATAGGCAAGGAACTTTCTTGCCTCCTTTGTTTTAGGTCTGTAAGCAGTTTGGTGATTTAGATAGAATAGTCCTGTAGTTGAAATGTATCCATGTGCCTGGGTTGCTGGATAATGTTTAATTGCCACTTATGACAGTTTGTCTTACATAAAATAAAGTTGCTGGACTGGAGATTGGGGAGAATAGGGATTCACTGTAGTGTAGCATTCATTCTAAAGATTTGAATGGGAACAACAAATAGCATGTTACTGAGATAATGGAAGATACTGATTAAAATAAATAAAATTTGGTATCTGTTAGAGAAAAAAATTGCTAGAAGAGACAAAGGCCATATCCTTGAAGAATTTAACCAGACCCACAAGGCACACGTTGGGCGAAAATATCATAAGATGATCTCCTAAAAGTTTTTTAGCAAGCAGACTTAGTTTCTTACCTTTCATGTGAAATGACCACAGTATTGATCTTGGACAATTTTAATTACTTAAATATTGTTTTGGGATCATTTCTGAACAACAGTGGAAAAACTAACTGGGGCTACAAAACCTGAGGTTGGTGGACTGCTTGCTTACATGTTTTGTTCAGCAGCCAATGTGGCTAGATGCTGTTGTGTACATAATCCTGGGCAAAAAGCCAAAGATGATAGAGTCTGCAATTGACATTCATTTTAGTAATGTCTGCATTGGTTAAAACTTAAGAGGTCAGTTTGCTTAAGAAGAGCAAGACAGATGCTTAGTAAGAGTTTACAGCTAAAGAAAATCAGTGAGTAGAATAAATGAAGCCATTTTTTCCCTGTTAAAGAAAATTAAGACTACAAAATGTTTTGGTTCTGGTGTTTTCCCTAAAAAAATCCTCTAGTTCACTGAGAAGAGGTATAGGAATATTAATGGAACAAGTTGAGCTTCGTTACCACATACATTTAATGACATGGCAAAGAAATGTCTTGTGGTTAAGTGTAGGGTGGAGCAATGGTAGGGTTTTATTCATGGTTCTGCCACAGTCTCCCACAAAACCTTCAGTGACTGATCAGAGAAGCATTTTTAGAAGTTGCTGGCTTTTTTGGGTGCTCAAAAACTGAGGAATCCTGAACTAAAGCACATTTTTAAATATTGTTCTTAATCTCCTGTTATTGGAATGGTACTGTTGCCAACCAGATGGCTTCATTCACTAATATTTGTAAATAATTTTGAAGTCTTTCTGTAGCAGGGCGCTAGGGTGCCTGCTACTAGATGGGGGTGTAGCAGGAAGTTAAGACGCCTGCTACTGATAATGGTAACATGGGCTTAGCTGCCACTCAAGGGCAGCACAGGTGTGAGTTGCTTAAGCAACCAAGTGGGTCAGCTGACCAGAAGGGAGCAGGGCCTGGCCTTTATAAGCAGGGCAGGCCAAGGCCAGAGGCAGTCTCCCTTGGGCAGCACAAGGAGAAGGAGCTCTGTGGGAGTAAACAGAGCTGAGGATAACAGAGAGGCCTGATGGCTGGAGAGTGTCTGTGTATAATGATGAGTGGAGGAAACCCTGAGAAGGCTACACAGAGATAGCCAGGTTGGCTTGGCGTGCATTAAACCCCAGGAGGGGGGAGATTTTGTTGAAGTTGTGTTATAACCCAGGAAAGGGAGATTTTGGTTCCGGTTATTGTTACTAACTGGAGGACCGGGCGAGGCTGTAGGGGTGGAGGAGGCCTCAACAGGAGCCCCCCCGTAATGTGGGGGGTGCTCCGAGCGCCAGGGGGGACGCTGTAGTCGGTGCGAGAAGCGCGAGTAGGCCCAGTGGGCACGAGAAGTGCGAGGGTGCGAGTAGGCCCAGTGGGCGTGGGCGCGAGAAGCGTGGCGCGAGAAGCGTGAGTAGGCCCAGTGGGCGTGGGCGCGAGAAGCGCGAGTAGGCCCCAGTGGGGCATAGGCCCAAGAAGGCGGGTCTGGGGGCCAGGTAAGGCTAAGGCCTCCTGAGCCCCAACTGTGAGAAGCGCGAGTCGGGCATACGACCGTAGCAGGGGTCTGGGGCCAGGTAAGGCTGAGGCCGCCTGAGCCCCGAGCGTGAGAAACGCGAGACTAGGCCAGAGTGCAGGCAAGGCGCGGGAAGTGCAAGCAAGGCCTGAGTCGGGCATAGAACCCTAGCAGGGGTCTGGGGCCAGGTAAGGCTGAGGCTGCCTGAGCCCCGAGCGTGGGAAATGCGAGTATAGCCCCAGTGCAGGCAAAGGCGCGTGAGAAGCGCGAGCAAGACCCCAGTGCAGGCGGAGAGCATGAGAAGCGGGAGGCACAGGCCCCAGTTGGGGTTGAGAGCCCATGACCATGCGGAGATGGGCCCCAGTGGGGCACGGTCTATACGGGAGAAGCTCCAGGAGAGGGCGAGCATAGTAAGCAGGCTCCGTGCCACGGTGGGCAGGAAGGCAGCCTCCCATTGAATATTTACCAACAAGATGTGGCAGGTGAGACAGAGGGTGCATTCAGGACCCAGAGTTGGCACGGTAGGCAAGGGCGCTATGGGAGGTCACAGCACCCCTAAGGGCATCCTGCCACACTTCCATTTGCAAATACTACAGAAATTAAAAGAATGATTTGTTTGACCTCATTGAATCTTTCATTTACCCCAGATGTGTTCCTTTGGTGCATTTCTACATACCTAAAAACAACCCCACAGCAAGTTTTTTGCCTCAGCACTAGTAGTATGTCACTCTTACCTCCACTTTTGAATCCTTGGATAGAACACATGAAGCCGTTATTTGAGGTTTATGGTGTTCAGATCTCTTCTTTGTATATGAAGTCCAGTTTTTACTGTCTTCAGGGGAGCATACTTGGGCAGTTTTAT
The DNA here is from genome assembly GCF_001723915.1 of Gavialis gangeticus. Taxonomy (NCBI): domain Eukaryota; kingdom Metazoa; phylum Chordata; order Crocodylia; family Gavialidae; genus Gavialis; species Gavialis gangeticus. The sequence goes on from NW_017729024.1 coordinate 84,528,454, forward strand.
ATCTCCTTGTAGTGCCACATGCCAGACTTACAGCTTAGCAGCTAGGGTGAGGGATCATGAAAAGTGGAGAGGCATACATAAAGCAGGCCTAACTAGCTTTACATCACTGATATGTCTGTCCCCTGAATGAGCATACCAACGTTACTGGCTGTCTGTGGTGCTTCAGCAGTGAAAAGTCACATTAGGCCATACAAGAAATCTGCTCCTAAGTCTTTGCATTAGCTACTTCAGTTTTATTTAAAGAGCCAGACCCCAGAAACTGGGCCTTTTTAGTTAAAGGTATCTATCCAAATCTGTTCACTAAGGTATCTTCGTAGACTTCTTGTAGTAATTTTTAACTGGCAGGTTTTTGTATTATAAATATACTTGTATTTGCATTAGGGACCTAGGCATTAAATCAAAAATGTTTTACTATTGTATTTATCTGCAAGAATGCCAGACCCAGTTTGAAATATGAAATATATATGTAGAAAAAATCAGAAATGGTATGAATTCTACTTTAAAGTTTATTGGATAATGATAGCACTTTCTTGTTACTACAGAGTAGTAAAATCCAGTGATCTGTCACTGTCATCAGAAATGTGCTGACATGTCTGCAGATAGAGCATGATATTAATGGTTGCTTCTGCCAGTTACAAGTCCATATAAAATTATTGCATCTAGTAGAAAGTTTGTTTTAAATCTCAAATGAGAAATTTGATTTTTAAAATGGGAAAACACTTAACTGCTGAGTTCTATCCATGGCATCTTCATGACAGTTTTTGTAGCTTGCTGCTCTGCAGATAAAAACTGCATTATGGTAGTCCTCATTTGTACACAAAAGTAGAGTTTTGCAGATTTGAGTCTTGGGAATTGGAATGTGCTTTACCTTCTACTTGGGCAAATGTATGCAAAGGGAGTGTGTTTCAGAGCCGGAAAGAGCATCTTTGGGTATGATCTGGCCAACCAAGTAAGGAGGGCTTTAAACTAGGATCCATGGGGGATGCTGAACAAAACCCTTCATCAACAGAGCAAGTAATCTGGTGGGGAAATAACTAAAAGAAGCAGCTCAAGTCTGAGATGGGGCTAGAGAGCCATAGGAGATCAAATAATGATACAAAAGGGAAACAAGTAGGTCAAAATGCAAAATGTCTGGGGGGTGTGTGTGTGTGTGTGTGTGTGTGTGTGTGTGTGTGTGTGTGTGTGTGTGTGTGTGTGTGTGTGTGTGTGTACAAATGAGAGAAGTATGGGGGAAAAGCAAGATAAACTAGAAGCCGCAGCCTATATAAAGAATTATGATCTTATTGGTATCACAGACACCTGGTGCGACAGAATGTCAACACTGAGGGCTAAACTTGGTTTAAAAAGGACAGGATTGGGAAAAAAGGTATTGGCATCCTGTGTCAAGAACATATACATTAGTTCTTTGGTTCAGGAGGAAGAAAGTAGATCAGAATGCATTTGGGTGAAGATAAGACATGAAAGATACAGCATCAATATAATGGTCAGAATTTATTATAGGCTCCCAAGTCAGGAAGAAAAGGTGGATAAGGCACTCTTCAAGAAAGTGATAAAAGTATCCAAGACCTCTGAGATGGTACTGATGGGAGACTTCAATTTACCAGATAATTGCTGGAAGAACAATATAGCCAAACATAAAATGTTGAGCCAGGTCCCAATTTGTGTGGGGGACAGCTTCTCCAGAAAGTTGAGGATACAACTAGGGGATTATCTACTTGGATCTTGTCCTGAACAATAGGGAAAATTAGTGGAGGATGTGAAGGTGATGGGAAAAGTGTTCATGGTATGAGAGAAATTCTAGATGCTGAGGCAGAAAAAGCATGAGGTCAGCAATACTAGGATGCTAGATTTCAAAAGATGGAGTTTGATTGACTTGAGGAGCTAATAGGCATGGTTCCATAAGACGAAAACAGGTTGAAGAATAAAGGTGCCCAGGAGGGCTGGGAGCTCCTAAAAAGTGCAGTAGTGGAAGCAGGGTCTTTCTTCCTGAAGAATTATACATGGGAGTATCAAGTGCATGTGTGTGTATGCATGTACATGTGCCCCTCCCCCATAAAATAAAAAATTATTTTACTGAATTTGTAACAACTAGTGACAACTATATCAAGTGTTTCATAGTTTAGTAGTTAGTAGGGTCGGAAGGGACCTGAGCAGATCATCAAGTTTGACCCCCTGCCATGGGCAGGAAAGACCCCAGCTAGGTGATTATCTAGCTTTCTTTTGAAGACCCCCAGGGTAGAGGCAAGCACCACTTCCCTTGGAAGTTGGTTCCAGATCTTAGCCACCCTGACTGTGAAGTAGTGCCTCCTTATATCTAGCATGAATCTACTCTCAGTCAACTTTATGGCCATTATTACTCGTTACTTCTGGTAGTGCTTGGGGGAACAGGGACTTTCCCATGACCCGTTGGTCCCCCTAGGCCAATTTGTAGATGGGCACCAGCTCCCCTCTCAGCTGTCTTTTGTGGAGGCTAAACAGGTTCAGGTCAGGTGTTAGGGCTGTGCAAAGCTTCAGGTGCTGATTCAATTCAGAGGAGATTCAGCCTTATTTGGTGGCTGAATCTCTGACTCTGAATTGAATTGGGAAACCAATAAAAAGGTCTGAATCGATTTGAAGCCTCCAAATCAATTTGGAGAGCTTCAGAAAGATTTGGAGGTTTGAGTAGTCCCTGCTTGCTGCCGCAGGGAGCTGGACCCAGACTCTGTGCTGGTAAGTGGGGGGAGGGAGGGCTGGAGAAGGGTAGAGAGGACCATGGGGGGCCCCCAGCCAGGCCCCATCCCCTGCCTGCTCCAGTCAGTGGTTGCACTGCCTGGCTGCAGCATCCCAGCACTTAAAAAAGACCCAAGCCCCGCACTCACCAGCTGCTGTAGCAGCTGTCAGGGCCTCTGGGGACTCATGGCAGAGACCCCCATGCAGCATGGGGTAGTGGGAGGCATCAGGGATTGTCCATCTGCCTGGCAGCATCTGGTGCGCGCAAGGCTTGTTATTCTTTTTTTGTTAAAGAACTGGGATGCTGGGGTTTGGTGGGGCAGTCATTGCTGGGGCTGGGAGAGCAGGTGGGGAATGGGGCCTGTTTGATTCAGAGATTCGGTTGATTTGGCAGTGGCCAAATCTCCAAATCAGATTCGGCTGAATCAATTCGGGACTGTGATTTGAATCACCAGATCAAATCACTGTCCCCTGAATTGGCCGAATCCAAATCCAAAGCAAATACTATCCACTTCACACAGGTGTATTGTGTGTGTGGTAGTTATGCAGTTTTGCTTTTCTATAACTACCATAGGGAGGACAACTACTTGTAAAGGAAATAATTTCTTATGATTTATATATTTCTAAAGTTTTACATAATTTAATTTTTTTAAAAATAAACCAGAATTTTATGAATAAAATACCATGGAATAAAAAAAAAATCAGAATTATTTTTCTTCTCTGTCTGTGTTTTTTCATGACACGTTATTCCACAGAGAGTAAGATTATGACCCATTCTCCAAAGAAAACTCAAGTGAACTCAATTGCTCAGTGAATACTTCTAAAATGTATAAAGGACGTCAAGAGTTTTCTCTTTCCCCTCACCTTGCACAATTAACTTTATTCTGAAAACACTATGCTTATATTTGGAAGACAAACTTGGTATAACTTGTTGAGCTTTCTATGTTTTGTATTATTAATCTGAGTCTAATCTTCTGGAGTGCTCTCTACAGATTCAACATGCAACATTTCAAAGAAGTGTTTTCATTGTGGTGGTGTTTGCTTTCTTTTGCTGTGGAAGAGCAAACGTTCAGTTCCAAAGTAAACACGTTTCTAATGCTATCTAGGACAAAGATCAGTGAATGTTTAATGCTATTTGGCTCTAAAAGCCCTTATTTTTCCTTTTCTTTTTAAAAAATTATCACACTTTTATTATGTATAGCTTTTTTTGCTAATTAATTATCATTATCGGTTCAGATTTATTTTATGGAAATTATGCCTATTCTTAACCTAATGAGTGCTTTAGGACATATGCTTTGCCAGTGGAAAAACAATTTTTTTTATGTTGATGTTTACTGTAGATAATAGCCATGGGTACTTGCATTTAGAATTGGAAAATTATGACATGATACAAAACAACCATGGTTTACCCTGCTGCCAATTACAGTTGCCATACAAATATTCATGCCAAATAACTCCTGCAATAATTTGAAATTATCAACTGCTATTTTCTCTTTAAAACAACAAAAAGCCTTAAGCTATTCCTTCTAAAAACTTTGCTCATCTAAAGAGTGGTACTTTATACCCATTATGGCTGAGGGCAAGGCTTGGAACTTTTGAAGGAATTTCAGTCCAGGATCAGTTCATACCCTTTAATGTACATAATTATCTCTCTCCCTTTTTTTTTCTTTCTTTCAGATGTATTTACAAGTAGCAACTATATCCTCTCCTATCCTTTTGTATTTTTAGATAAAACAAGCAAAATTATCCTGGAGTCCTGTCACATGATATAGAATTTCCATTCCCAACATCATTCGAATAGCTCTTTTCTGCATCTGTTGCAGTTTGAATTTAATCTTTTGGTGGGGACATAGATGACCATAATTAGAGGTATTACCCCTGATGAGGTATCACCAGGGCTTTGAAAAAACATAATTCTGCTACTCTGTCACTATTGGAAAACTTGCCCAGTATTTCCTAAACTTGCATTTAATTTCTTTCCATTGCCAACTCTGACATCCTTGTCTTCAGCCACTGGGAAATGAGAAGCTCTCAGCTTATAACAAACGTTGTTAATCTCTAGGAGCATTCATGACCTTGAGTTTTGTATTTAACTTGACCCATGTCTGAGATCGGGGTTATCCAAAACCTAGAGCAGCATTTCAAGGAGACAGGAGGCAGGACTGGAACTATTAAACCCAATGTTAGACTCAGGAGAAAAGGTGAAGGCTTTTCCTGGGTCTGTAGGAGAGATATAGAATAGACATAGGTGTGTAGGTGAACTAACTTCCTGACACTTTACGTAAGTCCAAGTAGCTGAGATTTACTGAATTTTTCCTTCGGTAAACTAATATTGCATTTTATCACATTTCTCTTTCAGTCATTTCTTTAATTATACTTCCTTTATTCCCCTCCTCCCTCCCCAGTTTGTTCTAAAAGCTTGAATGCTCTTCCAGTCAGACTAGTGGTCTGGTAATTGCTGGGATCACCCTCTTACTCGCCCTGCCTCTTCTTAAATATTACTACTACTCTTGATGTACCTCCATCATATGTTCCCATCACCAACTGAATAGATTGATTAAAAATATCTGCTGTTGGCCCTATCACTTCTTTCAGAATTCTGGGATGGAGGTTATCTAGTCCCCCTTAACTGAGTGCATTTTTTGAGGTTTTCTTCTATCATATATCCTAATTTTTCTGTTCATATCCTCCTTCCCTTTATTGATCCTATTTTGCCCCAAAGGACAACATCATAATACTTATTGAAAAAAAGAGATGAAGCATTCATTTATTTTTGAGCCACAGCTAGATTATCCTTAATCTCTACCCTATCCTTACTGTCCAGAGGCTCTAGTTCTTTCTTCTTTGTTCTCTTATTTATATAGCTTGAAGAACTCAGTATGACTTTTGGCAAGTCTCAATTTTACCCTATAATTTTCAACCTCTGAGATGCAGTCTTCATTGCTGATCAATCTTTTTTCATTATTTGTAGATTCTCTACTTATTTCTTCTATTCTTCTTGAGGCACTTTTATATCCATTTGGGTCTGGAGTCCTTTTTGACAATTTTTTTCCTCCTCTTTAGGATACAGATTCTGAATTTATTTTCCTTTTAAAACATACTTTTCCCTTAAATTTCCATACTTCTTTGTAACAGGGGCCCTTCTTGGGGCCAATATTCCTGTGGCCCGCCCACCTGTTTCTGGGCTAGCTGCCCACCTTCTTACCCACCACGCCTTGTTGTTAGTTAATTGATTGATGTTAAGTAAGTGGGAGGCTGCCCATTTCTTGCCCTGATGCCAGGGGGCACTATCTGCAGCTCCATTCCTTCGCTACACTGCAGCCCAAGCCTTGCAGATGGCATCCAGCTGTTGTCAGATCATGGTCCCCAGAATCCTGCTCTTTGAACCACACCTGTATCCCTTCATTCAGGTGTCCCATTTCACCTTCATTCCAGGCTGCATAGCTCCCTGAGCTTCTTCCCCCTTACAGGTGTGGTCCCCCTGAGACCTTTGCCTCTACTGGCCCTGGCCCACCTCCAGGCCAGGGAGAACCCCAGGCCCTCAACTCTGGGCATCCCTCATGGTGGGCTGCTGGCCCTTTGACTCTTCTGCTCCTAGCCCCAGCATGGACCAGTTGGGGTATGTCAAGACAGGTTTGAATCTATGGCTCCACTCTCTCATTGGGGTCCACCTTCCAGACCCTACAAGGGGGTAACCCACCCAGTTGTTGGAACTGGAGTTAAGGCACCCTGACCCTCCTTTCACTGGGGTGGTAACTGGCCTGGCATTTCCTGGGGGCTCCCATGCCACTGAGAGCCCCACCAGGCCACCCAGTCCCAGCAGGGTGCAGTTTTAGGTCATGCCCAGAACCAGGAGCTTTCTGTCCCCTATAGCTCCTCCCTTACCGCCAAATGATACCTGCAGCCAGGTGATGTTGTTGCCTGCCTTCCAGCACCAAAGTGCCCTGTTTATATGGGCAGCCCTGAATCCAAAATGACTGCCCTCATCAGGCACCTGCTGGCTGCTGTCTTCAGGCCCTTAAAGTGACAGGCACAAACAGTGCCCTGCCAAATTCTTCCACATGAAACCCCTGAGTTTCTTAGTTCAGTTGATTATTTCTAAGATAGAAATATTAGAGGTGTGCAAAGCAGGTCATATTTAATTCAGATTTGGCCCAATTCAGGGATCAGTGATTCACTGATTCAAATCACTGCCCCAATTCCGCTTGTCTGAATCCGAATCTGAAGATTCAATTCTGATTTGGAGAATCAGCGATAGACACAGCTTTTATATGTTTTTTCTACATACCTTGAGGTACCAGGCACAGCTCATGAATGCTGAGATGGTGGGGCAGATGGAGCATCCCAGAGGAGCAGAGGGGGAGGCCCCTGCATGCTTGGTGGTGAACCAGAAGTACTTCTAGATGACTTCTGGGTCTGCCACTGAGCGTGCAGGGCTCAGCAATTGGCTGGACATAGTTAAAATGAATATAACCAGCGTCAAGCTCTTCAAGCAATCAGAGGCTTCCGATTCAATTTGGAGAGATTGATGGGTCTCCTGATTCAATACGGATTCAGAGATTCAGTCACCGAAACAGATCGAATGTCCTCCAAATAGAATGAATGACCGAAGTTTGTAGAGCCCTAATAAATATATAGTTTTGGTTGCTTCACATCTGAACTACTCTAGACTTACGTGAATGGCAGTAAAAGTCTATTTACCTGCTCAATTTGCAATTGTATGGATTTTGTGGAAATCATGAAATCCAAGCATTGTCTGCAAGATCTGCAAAAAAAAAACTTACTAAAAATAAAATGCTGGTTCCCCAGTGGGATCAAGAAGTCCTTATGACCACACAGCCTACTGGGGGCAGGAGAAGGGGGAAGAATGGCTGCTGGCATATAGGAGAGTAGCTAAGGTGGCTGCTGCCCGTACCTCTCACTGCTGAGTGGCTGAGAAGGCTGCCTGTTATGTGGCTCTGCCTCTCTCCACCAATCGGCAGCAAGAGGTAGGGCTGTATGATGGACAGCCCTCAGCCAACCAGCAACAAAGGGCAGGGCCATATGATGGACAGCCCTTTCAACCAATCAGCAGTAAGGGGCGGAGCCACCAGATGTCCTTGACCAATCAGAGGCGGGGGGGGGGGGGGGGGCGGGGGGGAAAACATATGAAAATGGTGCTGGGCCTTGCACCTTGCCTGTGG
>NW_017729024.1:84536476-84560210 GCF_001723915.1 Gavialis gangeticus
AGGGGGGGGGGGGGGGGGGAGGGCTAGTGTGATAAGCTATGATAATGGTGCCTGGCCTTGCACTCTGCCTGTGGAGTGGGTTACTTTCTTTTCAATTTGGGTAGGTTTCTACCTATACAAGTCTTCAGTAGTGGAAAGTCCATCAGGAAGGAGGCAGTATCAGTGGTAAAAAGCAGCCATATTGTCTTTTCTAATACAGGGAAGGAAACAAGAAACAGTGTCTTTTAAAGATGTTCTCTGGGTAGGAAGGGGAAAATGTAATACATTCTCTCCTCATTTCCCCTGCTGGGATTGTGTTGGAATCTGTGCTGCAAACTAACTCTGCTCACCATCAGAATCCTAGTGAGAACAAGATGAAAGTTATAAAAATTGCCTTTCTGTGAGGTTAATTGCTGTATAAGGGACAAAGGCTTTTCTGGTTAAAGGCCTAATTAAAAAAAAGTGAAAGTTCCCTCCCCTCAGCCTAGCACAGTAGGACTTCTCGCTAAGGCACACAGGCTCAGTACCTGACAGCACATGAGGAATTAAAATAAGTAGCATCTGGCTACCTTTGACCCATTTACAGCTGAGTGGACTGGGGGGCCACCTTTTTCAGGTGTCCATAATAGGACTTGAACTCTTGTCTCTGGAGCAGTAACAAGGTACTTAAAGTACTCTGCATTCCTTCCCTAGTTTACTCATTAAAAACACCTATGAAATTACATGTGAGATTGTGAGTGTGAAGATAAGAACAGAGATATTATCTTAAAAAAAAAAAAAGATGTAATGCATGCACATGCTTGTAGTTTCTCCCTCATTGCATTTTTAAAAGACAGGATGGCAATGGCCAATAGACTATTATGTCAGTTTAGAAATAACTGAAAGTAAATGTCTCTCCTTTCAGTATTGGTGACTGAAATCCTATTAGCGAAGGATATAGTAAAAATTAGGAACAGATAGGATAGAAATGCATTTGTAATATAACCAGAGATAATTTAAAAGCATAGTGTAATTATACCTGTAGGTAGTCTGAGAGCTTCAAAACCTTGTGCAATAGATTCTGTGGTGGCCTCAGAAAACCTACTCTTCAGATTTTTACAAAGCTTCTGCTTTACAGAGGCTATATGTTTGGACCTAAGGGATGGCATAGCTAGTTTTTGTACTATTTGCACTTTTCCTACTATCTCTTCTATAGACTATCTGGATAGGTGGATGCACAAACCTCTCCCATTCTGAATCAGTGTGTTTGGGGAATGAAGGCAGCATGAGACAATGGGAAAACAAGTGACCATTGCTGCTTTGTCATCTGAGCCCCATATACAACCCTCCACATCTTTCCTCCTCACCCCCACCACTCCATTTCTTTTATCTGATTTCCTGCTTTCCCATGTGCTTTCTTTCTCCCTCATTTGTCTCCAGTTAAAGATGCATAGATCACTAGGTAAAAACTGCTGCAGAAAAGAGCAAAGCATCTACAAGCTTCCTTATTTCCTAATGATCTGCCTTGAATGACCATTTACTCAGTCCTGCATTGAAGTAACAAAGAACAGAAGGATATCATTGTCCTTTACCTTCTCTGTCTAACACAAGAATAACATTGCATATCTCAGCCCAAGCAGTTAAATTTATGAAATTTGTTCTTTACAAAAATAACCCCAAAACAAAAACAAACCAAAAGGAACAAATTAAGTAGTTAATGTTTTAAATCGTTGCAGTACAATCATTAGGTCTTTATAAGGACTTTTCTGCAAGACCCCTGCCTTATGAAGGCATCCTGCATTAGTGGGCCCTTCTGTAAATTTTGGTTTAATCTTTTTGTCTCAGTTTTCTATCTTCAGAATTGAAATATAATAATAATATCTCTGCAACTCCTTTGTGAGATACAGAGTAACTTCTTTAATGTTTGTGAAGCACTTGGATACTGTAGCGACAAGCACCATAGAAAAGCCCAGGGGGAAATGTTAATTCTGTCTTCATTGCACAGTTTTAAAGGTACATGGTAAATAATGCATGGGACTGAACACTGAATTATATCAGGGAAAAAGATATTGAGCAAATGCCTCATTGATTAAGTACATCTATCCTGTACATAAAATGATGCAGGGGTCCTGTGGAAAAGTAGTTTGTGATTATATAATTAAAGACTGTGTCATAATGCATGTACATAAATGAACAATGTTGCATGGCAATTCAGTAAAGAAGAAAACATTTTCTTTATTTGACAAAATGATATTATACAGTTCTCTTTTTAAAACAGGGAACTCTTATCCAGAATGTTCACATTATTTCATACTTATGCCAGAAGCTGTACGTTCACAAAGGTGGTGATATTGAAGTACATGGAGTATCAAAAGGGGAGAAAATCTATTTTATTGTGGTTTTTTTTGGTTGGCTTAAATGACAAAAATATTGATAACTGTGTGTGTGTGTGTGTGTGTGTGTGTGTGTGTGTGTGTGTGTGTGTGTGTGTGTGTGTGTGTGTAGGTAGGCTGTCTGCTATACAGTAAAAAGCCTCACTGTAAACTACTGCATTATGAGGGTGGAAAGTCCTGATGGAGCACTGGTTCTACTTCCAAGACTTCCTTTGAAGTTAGTGGTAGTGTTAGAATGAGGCTATCACCACGATGGTCCAGAAATTATGCAAGAGGCAAAGATTTTTTGGTGAGTGATATCATTTACTGGACCAGCTGCATGGCTTTGAAGTTAATAGAAGGCAACAACATGTAGGCTTAATGTAATACAGCTAATAGTTTTACTAATGGTATTGTTTTCCTTCCAAGGCAGTGGTGCAAATTAGTATCAGTGTTTAATATTTCCAAAGTGTTTTTGCATATGGAAAAATTGTATGAGTACTAAGCCTATATTTAAGCATGTTGCATTTTTAAATACTCTACATCATTGTTATCCAGATCACAGTATCATATCTGCTGTGAATCTGGTTAGCTTTAGTTACTTCATATACATTAGTTCCAACTAGAGGCCTGGCCATGGTAAAACAATCTCCTTTGTGCCAGCCAGGTGATGCCAAGGGAGCTTAACTCTGTTATGTGAGTAACTTTTAAATTACAGGCAATTACCATCCCTCCCCCGCCCCCCCGGCTTTTTTTTTTCCTGGCCATAACCCCTATGCTGGGGACAAGGAGTGGGAATGCCAAACATGTAGGAAAACTCTTCCCTCATCGAATCACAAAAGAGGCTTTAAGGGCCTTTGTACACACCACACTTTTTGTCCTTTCTTGTACTGCAGCGGTGTAACTGTGTTTGCATAAATGGGTTTTCCAGACGTTTTAAAGTCTTCCTGGTGCACTGAAGTAAAACTCCTTGGAAGTAGTTTAGTCATTGCGTGCAAACACAGACACTCAAAGACATGTAATGAGCCTCTTTTTCACCAGATGGCAGTGTGACGTTTTTACAGTTCACCCCCTTGAATTGCTTCTGCTTTTGAATTGCTTCCACTTTTGTTTTTCTTGTGCCATTTGCCAGCTCCATGCTCCCACAGCTATGTGGCAGGGCATGGGGTTGGGGGCCCCAGGCTGGGGGAGGGGCAGCACTGGACCAATCCACTCTCCTGCAGTGCCGGCCAGGGACCAAGCTTAAATCATTCAAAAACCTGGTGTGTGTGGAAACACTGATGCAATGCTCCAAAATAAACATGTTTTAATTTTATAAACCTATTTAATTTAATGAGGATTAAACCCCATGGTGTGTACAGGCACCCTAACATTACAACTTGGCAATAGAGTATTCAGTGTCATGGCTGAGGAAGTAATGCCTCCAGGCTCGTATATAAGTATGCAGGGAGACTGATCTGATATGCTCTAATTACAGTGCATTGGAGCAGACTCAATTAATTGAGTCTGCTGCAGTGGGGTAATTACCACACCTCAGCATACTCCAGTGTTAAGTGTATCAGTGTCCTGCACTAAAAAATGGTGGTGGGATGCTTTAGCTGAAGTTCGTTCAACGAGCTTTAGTTCAAAATGCCCTGCCACCATTTTTCAGCATGGGGGCACTGATACATGTGATGGTTTGGGTACTTTTAATCAGAACTGTGATAATTCAAGTGGCCCTCTCTCCCACCTCCCAGAGCATATCTATAAATGCCTTCCATGTCCCACTTACTCCTGCTCTGCCCGTTTCACTGAAGTGGCACAGATACTCTGAGAGGTGACCTCATCTCATGACAGATTTTTGGCAAGCTGAAGCATAGCAGTTTAGCATCTTCTCTAGCTCATTTCTGGGATTGATGAATGAGAGGAAGACTAGGCGATCAGGGAGGTCTTACATTTCTGGAACTCTCCACTGACATGGTGTAGATATACCCCAAATTCCCCAGAATTCTCATTCTCCTCTTTCCATATTTTATTGCTGGCAACAGAGAAGCCTGCTGTTTGTACTCCACTGTGAAAGTTACAAGATAGTTAAAGCTCCCATGCTGCTCTTCAAAAAATTAGAAGCAAAGACCTGAAAAGGGTTTTTTTCTCGTTTCTATTTGTTTTCTTATTTACATAAGAGTATTTTCTTTACAGGCAATCAAAGTCCATTTTAATCAACGTATGTATTCAATTTGTTTCTTCATATTAAGTAGACATTGCAGAGTTAGAGGAGCATGAGGGAGCTCTTCCCTTAGGATACACATTTGACCTTTCTTGACTTGATCCCTTCCTTCTCATGCAAAAGAAAAGAAGAGACAAAGTAAACAAGCAAACCCTCTCCAGACTCAGTAGAAGGCTCTGCAATCTGAGTTGGGTTTGGTTCCTTACCAAATGGGGTTCAAAGAATACAAGTGATTCCTCCATCATTCAGACCAGAAGAGCTTTTCTTAATGATATTTTATTTCCTTTCTTACAGGAAATACTCCCTAAGAAATCCTCCTTAAATGGAAATCTCTGCACAGCCAAAATGAAGGCACTGAAAGCCCAGCTGGAAACATCTGCGGGGTGAACTTGTGAGCTTCTCTACTGAACTCTGTGCATCCTATCTTGGAACATTCTTAAAAGTAAGCCATTTCTTTAAAAGGTTTTTTGTAATGGACACATGAAACTCCATAGTATTCATAAGTATATTATATTTATTTATTAACAATGGCTTTTTATTTGTGCACTCACCCATGGTAACTGTTGTGAAGACTTAATTGTCCAGTAGAAATGTGCTGTATTATCACACAGTAATGATGAGTAGAAGTAGCCACCAGTTTCCTGCATTAGTGTTTTTTCCATCTCGAAAAATAGATAGTGATGGGGTAGTTTGTACGTGTCTGTTTGAATCAGAAAGCAGATTACTTTATACTCAAGCATGTTACATTAAAAGCTAATATGATTCCACACACCATTTTAGAAAGCTATTAAATGAGAAATACATTATAGATGAGAGAGAATGCTAAACACCACTGAAGAATAATATCGGTACTATCTGTCACAGAGCATTGCTAATTTCTACCATTGGTAACATGGTTATTGGAAGCAAGATAGTCCACTTTAAAAATATTCTATTCTGAATTTCTGCTTGTCTCTTGCCTAGAACACTAAATAGCAAAAAATTACTTACTCAATTTGACATCCATCCTTGCAATCAGGGAGCACTGGAGTATAGAAGGAACATGCTGAGAGCACATTTGAAAATAAACTTTTGTGTTTTAGCAAGGCAAAGCACCATGTTTGGGAAGGTTTGTAGTAATTGCTTGAAATTTTAAAGGTCATCATATTACATTTGCCACAGGGTGAGTAAATTACATTTTTGTTCACCCATTTATAATACGATGCACACAATGCAGAAGGGAAATTATTTTGCCTTTGTCAGTTGTAAAGGTAAATTCCACGGTGGATTCCTTACCTTCTGGAGTGTTTTTTAAAAGCAAACTGGGCATTCATTTTGTTTCAATTAAGACTTGCATTCTGTTCCTTCAGCTTGTAAGAATATATTTAATAACGGCACCACTGCTTTTGAAGGTCAAACCAAAGCAGGACCTTCATTCAGGTCTCAGACAAAGATATTGGAATAAATATTAAGTTGTTTATGTATTGAATAAACATTCTGGGAGAACTGTGCTTCAGCTTAAATTTTAATGTTTTACATGAACAAGACAAACAGAAAGGATGCTATGTTTCTTTTCAAGTTAGTCTGAAGAGCTAAGAAAATTAAATTGTTCATTTTTTCCCCTACAATGCATAGCTAAAACTTTTATTTCATATATTTTTGTTCTTCCTAAATTATCTGTTCCACCTTTATCTTGAAGTAAATGGAATTAATTGTGGTTAAAGTTATATACATGCCAAACTGCTTTGCAGAATGTTAGGGCCTTCACTATCAAGAGGAAGCGTGGGAGTAATGAATCTTTTGTTTAAAGGGTTCATCTGTCATCTGCTCTCTGTTTTGATAGATAACAAAATGCAAATAGTATGATTCTGATTTCCCTTACATTGATGTAAATCAGGGCCAACTCTTCTGAAGGAGGATTTGCTCCTACTATAAAATAACATGCAAATCAAAGGAGAATTATACGCATAATGTCTCAGTTCATGGCTGCTTTACATGTTTTGGGGTGATTTACATGTCTACAAAGCATATGTAAAACAAAAAGAAAATTCTGATTTTCAAGTTTTAGAACTCTGACTGAAAATCTTCCTTCTGCTAGGGTCAGATCATAAGTCCACATAAGACAATGACTATCTTCCCATTGACGTTCAGAGCTATTTGTTGTTTACTTTGAATCTTTTGTTTCTTGTAATGTTATTATTCTCCAGTCACTGTAGAGTCTTTCAGGATAGAACATTCATAAATGTCTATTTAAGAGGGGAAATAAACCAATGTTTCATGTGTGTTAGAAGGCTCCATAGTCTTATACTTTTTCAGTTTTCCTTTGTTTTCTGTAAAATATATATATAATGACTGGAGCATGGTCAGGCAAAACTATCAATTCAGTAGTAGACAACAAGAATTTTGTTTTATGTTTCACTTTGACTTGGATTAGAGAAGCTGAATGGAAATGAAGATCCTCTATCAAAGTATGACTTTGTTTTCTGTCTCTCAGTAAGATGGCAGGAAATTTATTTTTCAAAGGTTGGAGATGATATTGGTCCTCTCCACTAAAAAAGTAATTTGATATCAAATAGGAACATTGACAGGAAAGAGCTGAGCCCTGCCCCCTCCCCTCCCCAACCCAATTCTATAAAAATCATCTTAAATTACCACAAAAGGACCTCTGGGATTTGAGATACTTGTTCCACGTTTTTAAGGAAGTACAGGTTTTTCTTGATGAGATGAACTAAATCCATTTATGGGTCCCAAGTGAAGCTGCATGATACAGGTTAATCCAGTCTGTGCACAATTTATTGCTTTACTTCATGTCCTGTTTCAAGGCAATAAATCTACCCATTCTCTTTCAACTATGGTAATAGTTTCTACTTGACTAGATAGCATACCCTACTAGTATTCCATGTACCTATTTATAATTTGGTGAAGTAATAAAAGTCTCTTACCATTGAGCAAGGTATGAATATTTGTTCTCCAAGCCAGACCAACCCTCCTGTGCAACTGAATATCCAAATTATAAGATTGTATCCTCATAATTAGGGTCTGGCTTAAATTACAGGCCCAGCTCACAGCATGGCAGCTCTTTTAATCTTGGTGTCCCTCTGTGTGTCCCCCCACTACTAATTGGTGAAGGTGATCCATCAGCTCCGCTACTAGCTCCTGATGGCAGGAAGGCAACAACTGCAGTTTTAAATGTGCCATGGTTTTTGTCTCCCACCAATTGATGCTGACCAGAGTCCCTCCACCAAGGGGGGCGACATGTGGGAGAAACACTAAGATTAAAGGAGCCACCGGGCTGCAAGCTGGGCCCACAGTTTAAACCAGGCCTTACTCATAATCCAGCCAATGTGAACAGAGGAGAATAAATCAGAGCAAGAGGAAGATTCTCATAGTTGTTAAGTCTTCACCTGAAATGTCATTGGTATTTGTCTAACAATATGAGGTTTTATTGTACAAAACCCAAATGAATTATTATAAAAAACTAAGAGCTAAATAATTTTAAAGACAGGTCTGAGCAAGTGATACCATATGTATTGCACCAGCTAAAAGTGTTTGCTTGCACCCTACACAGGAAAAGTAACTGCAATGGCAGTAATTATTACTATTACCTAGGTCCTTCATTTTGCTTCATTTAGTTTCATGAATAGAGGCAAGTGGATCCAAAGTGACATCCATTCCTAGCCACCATTTCCCACTGGCTTGATGAAGGGAAAGCAGTAAGTAGCTTGTCCTCTCCTGCTTTGACTGTTACATGCCTGGACTTACAGTCCGGTTATTCTAAGTCAGGGAAGTTGTTGATCTCTTATGCAGAGGTATAGTGCAAGATACAAAAAGTCTAAATTAATTACTGATTGGCTGTAATGAGTTTTCTCATTTAATGTAACCCCAATGATTTCTATGAACAGCAGGGTTGAATCTACTTTCTGTTAGTATCTGTTTTCTCTCAGCCATTTATTGCTTCCTAAAAAATAGCTTAACCTCTATTCAGGCCTTTTAATTAGTAGCTTTTGCACACAGCTGCATCTTTTGAATTGTAGTTCTGAAACTGCATAGTCTCTGCTCCTTCTGTGACAGGAGTCTTGGTATACTTTAATGTTCCTGTTGTATTTTAAATAGAATAGAATGGAGTTCTCTTACATATCTTAGGGCCTTGTTCACATTAATTTTAGGCAGTTCCTGGCATAGGTGACACATAGAGGATGCATGGGGGTGCATGCCCCCCCCCCCCCAAGGATGAGTGCTCCCAGCTTAGGTGATTAGCATGGGGGGCAGGTGGAGTGCTGGTGCCTCCCTCCCCCCCCCCCCCCCCCGAGAAGTGCTGCTGGCATGTGCAGGCTGTGTCCAGCCACAGATGGACCCTTCCCCCTCCACTGACACCGCCGCAGCTGCCTGTAGACAGTCCCCACTTCACCCATCCCTGCATCGCGGCCTGCAGACAGTCATTATTCCCTCCCAGCCTCAGGAGGTATGCATTGCCTATGGCTCTTGGAGCTCTTAACCCATGGATTGTCTGCACATTAACACCTGAAACTACTTTAAAACATACTTTAGGTGGCTTAAAGTTATGTCACTCCAGGGCAGGATTATCTCTGATCCATGTTACTCAGCTTGTATTCCATTACTATAGGCCAGTCCCCACAGAGGAGCTGCCCAAGTTACAGTTCTCCAGCATCCCGGGATGCAGCATTGCCTTCCCCACCCTTCTGTTCTGTATAGATAAAATATCCACCACTTGAACTGTACTGCTCAGGGAGCTGTTTTGGCAACAAGCCAGCTCTCCCTCTCAGCCCCAGGGGTGTGATCTTCCCACTATCAGCGGTGGAACCCTGTGCAAACAGCCTGCAGACCACCTGCCAGCTAGCCAGGTCACAGGGCACAGGCAGAAACAGGAGTGGGATTTATGGTGCTAGGAGGGAACATAGTAAGGGGTCAGAAGAGGTCCCCATGAGCTGGGGTTTCCTTCCCGGGCCAGGGGCAGTAGCTCCTCAAAAACACCTTTCCCTACTATTCCTACCTTCCAGCCACCCTGGAAAGCATGGCCAGCACCCCCACAGCCCAATCGCAAACTCTAATTTATTAAAACACGAGACCTTTAATTTATTTTCTCTTTATTCCTTTTAAAATCCTGGATAAATAGCATAGCTTGGACTGTTTACTCTGAGTAGTTTTGGCCAGGATTAAAAGCAGCCCCTGTGTTTTGAGGTTGCCTCAAACATTTGGAACAAAAATATTTTTCCTCTTTTATAGTGCAAGTTGTGGATCATCATTATCAAGACTGGGCTAGGGTTTCCTTGAAACACGTTGTGACTTTTAGGTGGTTTTGCATAAAGTCATAGTCTCTCACTCCAGTCTTTCCATAAGATTTCTGTAATGTTTGGTACTTTGTGCTGCCTTTTTCCTTGCCCTTAAATGAGACTTATTTAGTGTTTTTCCTGTAGAAAACAATTAATCATTAAAATAGAGCTTGTGTGGTGACCTCTTCTGTTTTGCTGCAGTCATGATGACTCCATGCTTAGTGAACTTGGAAATTCTGTATAGGACTCAAACCAGTATGGCTGAACTCTGGCTTTTTTGTACTGGGTTCTGAGAGAAATGCCCTTTTTATCTGAAGGTTATAAACATAGAAGAATCATGCCGTGTTTGAGCAGGATTCCCATAATGTGTTTACTCCTTTTTTTGACCTCAATTCTCTGCATCTTCTACCATGTGATTTTATTCACAAATGTTTGCATTTAAGTTGTATAACTGTGCTTTTTCAACCACGAAGCTACATTATTTGGGTACTTGGTGATAAAGTAGTTCATGTGTTATTTAAATTACTACAATGAGGCTTAAAACCTACCACCACCATGAGATTCTGAGCAGTTTTTTTAATACTGCTTTTATACTTAGTTATCAGCTTTTTTTATTTCAGCTGTTTGTTCACCATCTTCTACAAATTATTCCCTTCATTAGGCTTAACACATTTAAATTTGCCAGTGGAAGACTGCTGCTCTGAACAAAATATATACACACGATATATAATCCATTAACCATATATGATCCAGTTACCTAAGAGTTGACTTGAGTAGTAACACAAAATAAAAATAACAAAACATAAACTTCAGCCGAGGCTTTCTGCCCAAGTTAGATTTTTCTCTAGAGTTTCCCTGAAGGACTGCTTATGTCCTAATTCTTTCTGCTTTGAAAGTGTGAGAGGCTGAGATTTCAATCCTTTCTATAGGGCATAAATTGATCCTTCCTCACTTTACACTATCCTACACTGCAATCTGGTGTACCATGGGAAAATAATGTAGCTTATGCATTTCTATTGGGCTTCCATGAGGGCTTGTACCTCACTACATCCCCCATTTACTAATGTATTCTGGTATTGTGCACTTTCTACCTTACCCCTACTGTCTTGCTTGGGCTTGTCATCATAGTCTGCTTTTGCTTAGGCCAACCATGCAGACCCTCACTGGGTTCTCAAAGACTTTTTAGAATCTCCACCTAGTTCTGGGTAGGTTCAGAAACACTGATAAAAATGAGCACACCCAGCTCTCCCTGGAATTAAGCGAAGTATTTTTGCAAAAAATGCCATTAACTTTCAGCACAACCAGAAATGATGGTGATACATTAAGAGACATTACCTGTACCTCCTCACTTCTTTAGCCTGTATATGGTGGCAAATGGTAGAGGCGTGGAAACCAAATGGCAGTGGGTTTGACAAGTCTCATCACAGAGCAGTTGCATCATCCTTTGAAATATTTCTGCTGTAGCACCCAACTGAATGTCAGGGGCAAGGAAAGTAGCATGCTTGCAGAGGAAGCAGCAGTAAATATTTTGACTCCCTTATGCTGTAGTGTTGGGCAGCTGGTCATAATGTGAATGCCACCATCTTGGCAAGTATTGAGACATCATGTTGTTGCCTTGTCATTACATTTGATGCATCCCACTGCCTCCTTTTGTTCAACTAACAGGAGGAGACAGGCAGCTGTTTCATTCTCTTCAACTTCAGTGCTAATCACTGCAGTCTCTAGCTAATTTTCAGTTATATCCACCATATGTTTTAAAAGTTCAGTCCAGGATTTCATATATTCCACTAAATAAAAGAGTACAGTTGTTACCAGACTGACCAAACTGTAGCTCACTGGGTTGTAGAATTAGAAAGCTTACCACATTTTTCATTAATATTTTACTTTAATATGCTTTAACATATTAACATATTTCTCAATAAACACATTAGAAATGTTGATAAGAGCCCATGTTAATGTCTACCCTGGTCCTATGTGTAATTTTAAATTTCACTGAATTTTCATGGCATATGAATGTATAGCAAATGACAGATAAAACAGCTTTACAAGGATTCTGCTAGTAGGTTTCTTGCTGCTTTCTTTTAAAATTTGTAGTTGATATTATCCCACAAAGGTTTGACAGTGTTTCTTTTGTAAGACTATTGTTTCTTCCCATAGCACAATGTAATCAGGGATTTAATGTGCACCCATCACTTTAAGAGAAGATAAGGCTGCAATGAGGACTTCAGTGGCAATTGAAGGAGTCACATGAGATGGCCTATCAGTATATAAGCTCAGGGCCTGATCTGGTCTGGTAGTCTAGCTCAGAGAGCTGCAGTGGGACTACAGCAGGGTTCCTGGGTAACAGCTGATCTGGGGTAAGCAGCACTGGAGGTTTGTGGATGGGGCTTAGGGGTGGAGGAAGCTCCAACAAGCTGGGGAATAGGGCTTGTAGGCCTGGGAGCATGATAGAGAGGGTCAGAAGCCTGAGAGCAGGGCCAGAGATAGGGGCCAGGGGCATTGAAGGCAGGAAAAAAAATCCCAGAAATCAGAGCCAGGGGCCTGAAGTCCAAGAAGGAGCAGAGGAAGGAGCCTGATAGGGCAGGACACAGTGCCCGGAGTAGTCCATGTAAGCAAAGTCCCTAGGTAGGGAGTGCAAGCAGAGATGCTGTACTTGGGAGACACCATGAGAGGTGAAATTCCCAGGAAGAGCAGGTGAGCCTGAAAATTACACCTGGAAGGTAGGCAAAGTACTCAGGCAGGATGGCCCAGTCTCAAGGACTGGGGCTATGGCCCAAGGGGGCTGAGGAGGGAAATGTTTGATATCATCTGTAAGGCATGGGCATGGTATAAGGGGTGGTCAGAGCTACGTAATTAGCCCTTAATGTAGGTTAGCAGAGACGTCTGAGCTCAGAAGAGTGAGATCAGACTATGGAAACCCTGGGGCATCCTCTCTGTCTAAAGACCTGAAGAAAAGGTGAGGCATGTGAGACAAAGGGGAGTAAACTTAAGGAGTGAAGATGGAGCAGGGGCTGAAGAGTCACCAGGGAGCATTGTGGCCACCCCTAGGATGAATGCTTGTTTGACAGTCTCTCCTGTTTTATCATGAAGGTTTGATCAAGAGGTTAATAAAATTGTTTCACCTGAACTAGGTGAAAGTACCTCTGTGGTATGGGGCTCAATTTACAGAGTTGGGGTTTGAGGTTGTTGGTAATGCACATCATCCATCCTCTTAAAGCTTAGAGAAGCAGCACAAAGATGTATTGTGACAGACAGGATTGTGTTCTAAATGCAATCTATCTGAGACCCCTGTGAAAATATATATGTGCATTATGAAACATCTCTTCAGGAAGCTGAAGCAATGTTTAGAAGCCTTCACAATCTCCCATCATTACCCCTACCGAGACATGAGAGAGAACTGAAAAGGTCTGGGGAAAATGGCAGGCAAATAACATATCTGCTGAGAACTCCAGTAGCTCCTATCTCTGGCATCTACCCTGACAAATTTGAAGATTTTGAGGGGAGAATTTTGGTGCAATCACTCTGAGTGCAGTAGTGGAGATAGTATGGCCGTATGTGGATATTTAATGCAAAGAAGCTGTTCTTCCTATTTTAAGAACTTGGAACCTGCTCAGATACTATGCAGGGGTAAATAAGGGCTAAGAGATGTCATGGTGAAAAAAAAAAAAAAGCATACTGTATAAAATGTATTTGGTACAGGCCTACATGACAATTACAATAGCCTGACATTTTCTTTCAAGAATTCCATTTTCATTGGATAAAATTGTTCTACTCTAGTTCTTTCAAAATTTAAAGTAGACATAACCATTATATATCAAATTCCAATTCAGAAATATGGTAGTATTCAGCACAGCATCTCAGCATGTATTTAAATCCTATCAAAATCTCTACAAAGGCAATGGGAGTTAAATGTGCTTAAATCTTAATCAGTTCTGTCCTGAATAGGACAAATTTATGCTTGTACTTAAATTCCTGGCCACCCTGGTGACATAAAATCAGCTTTGTAGTCCCATTGTGATGGTATCAGAACCAAAGGAGAAAAACCATCACCTGCTCACTGTGTTCTCTCAAGGCAGTGTTTCCCTTTCAGATGTGCATGGTGAGTATCTGACTTCCTCATTTTGCTTTCCTTGAATATGCAGATTGCTTATTAATGCCAATTACTATAAAATTGAATGAAGGTGTTTCTCTGAGATAAAATCTATTTTTGCTGATACTTGAAACTAGAATACTAACATATTATCCAAGTGAACATCAGGTACCAGCTATATATATATTTTTTTTATTGTTTTGTTTGTGAGGTTGTATAGTTTGATAGGCAAACTGGATAGAACCGTTATGTACTAGGCTTGTCACATAACTGAAAAATCTTTTTGTTTCAGTAATCTACAACACTGGGGAGGCTAGTCCATGATTGGACTTTTTATTTGCCAGGTATCATGTTGTACCTGTTCACAGTGTCAATGAAACACTCTTCAAATGCAAATCCCTTAAAAATCTGGAATCTGATATAAATCAAGGACAAAGAAGAAAAGAGAAAAATGGTTAGTGGGATGTAGGTGCCCTGTTTAGCTGCTGCCTGCTGCTGGAGGTCCATGGGCATTTCAGTAGTTATCAGCAGGAAAGTTCATTAGGTGCACAAATGTATGTGCCTGAGTAGATTCAGATGTGCCTTAGTTTTGACAGTATGGAGCAGCTTGGCTCCTAAACTGCTACTTTCTTCTGGGGCCGAATCTGGTAGGCATTCTCAGATCACACCTAATGGACTGGGTTTCATGTAAGGCTCTGGAGGAGAAGAAAATGGTAGTGTTTTCTTTCCTTTCTCTTCTCCCACCCCTCTCTTTAGCAAATAAGTTAGTGGTTAGAGTACTTGGCCAGACTACAATAGATCCAAGTTCAAATCCTTCATCTGTGTGAGGGCATTTAAACCTACATCTACTGCCTTCCAAGAGAATTCCATAAGCACTAGGCTACTGGATTTTGTTGGACAGTGACACTGCCATCACTTCTGCTGCAGTTGTTCCACTTTGCATGGAATAACTTAAGTAATAATTTGCCCAGAGAAAGCATGTGTAATAATCAGTGGCAAAGTAAAGATAACAAAGTTAAAGAAGCTATCTGGTGCCTCATCAAGCAACTCTTTGAGGGTCAGGTACTTCATTGTATCTTTGTCTTGCTTTTTAATATTAACTTAAAACAGTGAATTTAGAGTAACTTTAAAGAATGACCTTACAATGGTCTTTCTGTCTGTGCTTGCAGCTTGATGCTGTGATTTCACATGCTCTTCAGTCACTGGCTGTTGCATAGCAACCTAGCTATACAGGGAACATGCATGTGCACAGGCTTGATTCTAGTAGCTGGCAGAAAAAGCTTGTAGGCACAGAGTGTGGTTTCAGAGTCTAAGTGTATTAAGTGAGATTCTAATAAATGGCAGAAAATGGCCATAAATAGGCTGCCCATGGTGTTTTTTGGTTTGGAGGTTTTGCTGTTAATACGCACTGAGTCAATTAGGGAACAGTTCTAAAAACAGGTGAGCACTAATTTATATGTATTAGATACCATAATAATGACCAAGTATCTATTGTACATAGTAAAATATGCTAATTTTGAAATGCCATAGTTTCATGGGTTAGTAACATACTTGTGTGTTATGCTTGTTAATAAAATTTTGCAGTGCTTGTTACTGCCCAGAGTTTTAAGGGGGGGGAAAAAAGGATCCAGGTAGTCATCTGTAAGTACTTAGAATAGATCCTTTGCTATATATATAATCTGTTGAAATATATACCTCTTATTTACATTACCTAACCTATTGACCTGTGATCTTTTTTTTCCTCTCTGTTCTTGTGAAGTGGCTTTAAGTTGGGTTGTACAGAGGTCTTCTAATACCCTAGGGTAAGAACAAGCCATTGTCTCCTCTGCAAATTGGACAGAGTGACTCTTCGCTTTACATTCCTTTGAGCATTTGTTATGAAGAGAGCTGTATAAAACTCATAAGTCAATTGGGGCACATATATCTCACCTCCTGCTACTTTCAAAACTACTGCCAAGAAGCAAAAGGCCTTAGCCACTTGCTTTTACTAATCATGTATTTAAATCCCAGTCAATTCAAAGCAGTGCAGGCCATGCACCAAGAAGCACACCTGAAATTGATTTGCATTAGAGCTACTCTAAGATGGATTCACTGCCTCATTTCTTAGGTTCAGCAGAAGCAAGCAGGCAAGGTAAGCTTCTACATGATGGTCCTGGGCACAGCACAGGTGTGATTATGAGCATGATCTTCCAGACATCTAGAAAGGCCTCATCAGCAGTTTAAAAGAGCTTTACTTTAACTGCGAGTTAGACCTGAGCATTTGAAAAGATCTATAAAACAGAAGCTTATTTTTAGATTAAAAAAAAGAAAATTGAAACTCACTTCCTCTATGGCAGAATATAGAATTGGTGTAAATTGCAGGAAGAATCAATTTGGAAACCTTTTATATCCTTCACACCCCCAAGAATAATTTGAGAAATTGTGAACGCGTGAAATCTATAATGTTCACCTATGCCTTAGGCCATGTGTAGAAGAAATGAGAGGCATGTGTACACGACACTGTAAAGTGGAATAAATGCTTTTGCACTGCTTTAATAGCGTCCGTGTTTGCACACCTCAGTGGCATAATGTGCATTAATTACAGTCGCTGTAGCAAATTCAGTGGCATAATGCACCTTAAATGATTTGGGGCGCAGCAAAGTAAAACTCCTCTGAGGAGTTTTAGTTTGCTGCCCTATTAGTTACGGATCAAAGCACCAGGCTCTGTGCAGCTCAGGGCCTCTGCAGGAAGCACTGAAGGCAGCCTTGCAGCAGCCTGGGAAGGCAGGTTCCGTCCAAGAGAGGAGAAAAAAAAAGTGGCGAGCCTGATCTTATTCCACCCCCGCTCCCCTTGCCTGGAGCCTGTCTGCCTGCCTGAGCTGTGTGGGGGCCTGGTGCTTCCCTCTGCAGCTGTGGTACCCCCTGGGACTGCCAGAGCTGGGTGCCACCTGGGCGTGGGGGCCGCCACTGCCATGGAGGGAAGCACAACCCCCCCCCCCCCCACACGCACACACAGCCCCGAGAATGTTCCCCCTGCTGACAGCTTCCCCCCCCCCCCCCCCCCCACACCCACACACAGCCCAGAGAATGTTCCACCTGCTGACAGCTTGCCCTCCCCTCCCTGCAGCCAGAGAGGCAGCTAAGTCAGGTGTGTACATGACACAGGAGTTTAATTGGCCCTAAATTAAAGCAATGTTTTTAAAAACCCACTGCTTCAATATAGGGCCCATGTTTCATCTACACATGCCCTTAGACATCAGTTTAAATGACTGCTCACTTAAAACCCAGTCCCACAAAGAATGGACTCATCTTAACTCTCATTGGTTTTGATTAACATTTAAGTGTTGTGCAGCCGCTGTCAGTACCTCTCAACATTGGATCTGCAATAATTTGAATGAACGGGTATCATCATTGTATTTGTATTATCATGTGTTTTAATGAACTGATTGAAAGATCAAATTGTTGTGTAAACTGTTATACTGATTTTTAACTCTTGATTTAAAGACATTATCTAAGGTCTACTGATTAACAAATTAGACACAAATTATATTTAAAGAAATGTAAAACACTTATCTACATACAGAATATAAACTAAATAAACTTCAATTTCATGCGGGTAATAACCCTCTCAAGCCATTTATTGCCTCATATATTTCAGTCCTTAAGCAATTAATATCAGGTGTAGATTATTTAAGGGATAATCTTTGCAGCATTGAAGTATTTGTCTTTTTCTTAATTATATCTCAAGTGTTTGTCATCGTTTTAATTAACATCTAACAAAATGCTAGTGGACTATAAATTAGATTCTTTTTTTTTCATTTGTTCATTGATATGGATAGTCTCATTGGTGGCATTCATTTAAAAAAGATGCTTTGAAGTTTTTTTTTCAGTGTTTTTTGTTTGAGACAGTTAACATGCAAATGGATTTTCAGGCAAGGACAACAATTTTCAGCATGGAATCTGTTTTCTGGGTCATATTGATAGTGATAAAGCATATAGTACAGCATATGTTAAAATTTTGAAGGATCAAATATGGGCAAATGCTCAAGAAAAACAACATGTTGGAGGGTTGATTTCAGCATGAAAATCTCAAAATTCTTCCTCCTGATTTATGGCTTCTATTTCTTTACACATTTAAGAACAATTTAAAATAATATGAGACAATTGATTCATGTCACGAATTGGTAATACTCATACACATTTCATTTCAAAGACTAGTCTCAACAGGGACCTAAAGCCAAATCAGTACTCTGAAGATTTTCATGGCAAGATTCGTGTAAGTAAAGCAAATACAAATAAATTGTACTGCACATAAGTTATTCAGTTATTTTACTCTCCCTTTATTTTAGCATAGCCCTTTTATTAATGGTTATCATCCTCTGAGATGATTTTAATTTGAACTGATTTTTGTCAAATAAATTGCAGTCTTTTGTCTGACATTCTAATAGCACTTTATTGGGTCTCAGCTGATCACTTTTATTCATTTTTAAGAATCAGCAAGGAGTTGAATGCTATGTAGGCCCTTGCCTTGTTGGTGAGAGGTTTTTGTTGCTTGTGTGTTAGCCATATGGAACAAAAGCTATTTCAGAACCTGATAATGGATTTGGGAACAAATGTGGAACTACTAGAGCCTAATATATATTCTTCATATTTTCCTCCAAAGGAACAGTATCATAAATGTTTCTCAAATATAACAGCTCATTTTAAATACTTAACTTGCGATTTCCTCCTTCCTCACATCCTCTTCCATAGAAAGAAGACATAGCAAGCTTGCCCTACTTTGTGTCATCCTAATGTGCACATTTACTTATGTACCTCAGTAATAGTTCATTTTTAATAGCTTTGTAAATCCCACAAGGTCTTTCTTTTTCTGTTTAAAATAAAGTTGATTAGAATAAAGCAGTGGAAAAGAAAATTGTAAAATACAAACAAAAACCCAGTGGTCTTAGATACTAACAACTTTATTTCTTTGTAAGTTACTTAAAAAAGAATCAAACTCCATTCCCTTAAAAAAACAAACAAACTCTGCAGTAAAGTATTCATTAAAGGACACACTTTCTGCAGTGACAATGTACCTTGAAGTTTCTGCTATACTTTGAATGGTGAATGTGTTTTGGTAAACAAAGTAAGTTCATCCATACTCTAAGCTGTTTGTTAACATTGGGTGTGTCAACATGTCGCCATATGACAACATTGCTGTGGCACCATTCTTTAGTACTTTCTTCCGTAATAAGCACGGTGCAGTAACCGCCTGTACTGCACCATGTGCATGGCTCATAGTTAGATTTTTGCCTCTAATTCATCATAATGGCACACAAAAATGGGGGGAGTGTGCCACGATGGTGAAGTAGCTGCTGATTACATGTAGACCCACATGATCAGTACATCACTGTCGCACATCGTACAGTGATGTAGCATGTCACTATAGCAATGTAGGGTAACGTGTAGACATGCCCATTCACATGCAGCTGTTTTAAACGTATGTTGAATATCTATTGAGAGAGAGAATAGGATTCTAGAACTAGGATTTTAGTCGACATAATGCTTTTATCTAAGACCTTCATTTAAAAAAAAAAAAATAGCAAAACTGCATCAAATCAGCACAGAATTGATATTGATTATTCAGTTTGACATGATAGATATCCTGTTATTAAAAATTTAGCCACTACTCTATTTTAGACTGTCACATTATATTGAACTGAGTTCATAGTGAAATAAAACACAATGAAGCCATTTTACTAACTTGAGATCAGGCCAAACCAAAATCTTGGACTTAGACTGTGCTTGCTGAGGTCTGACTTTCATTGTTGGCCTGTACATCTTAATAGGGCTATGAACAAGTGTGTGAAAAGCAAAAGGGAATTGGGGAAAACCTTGGAGAAGCTAACAAGAGGCCTAACCAAAACAAGGTACATCCAGACAAGCTAATCTGTGAAATGCAGTCTCGGTTGCGCAGATTTGTACTGCTACATGTAACATCTGTTTAGTTGCAGGTAGGGGTCTAGGATCTGCATCATCCCACAGTGCTCCATTCTTGTTCATTCCCTCCTTGGAAGGGGAAGGTGGCTGGCATGTTGTCACCCAGATGCAGTGAGCTGCTATTGAGATTCTGAAGCCCCTTTTGGGTAGTTGCAGGACTCTTGTAGTCCTATACCACTACACATGAACAGCTGTCCGTAGCCTGAGGTGATACCATATCTAATCATCTATCCATACCTGTCGAACTACCACAGGTAAGGCAGGAGAATCATGGTAGCAAAGTTCTGATTCTATACAAGGTTATCAATATATGCTGAAGAGATGCCAGGTAGAGGGTCAATGCACCCTGCTGCAGAGGAAAACAAAAAGCCCCACAGTCTATACCAATGTGACCAAGGGGTAAAATTCATGCCTGATCTTAAATATAGTGATCAGTCTGACATTGAATTCAGGGGCAAGATGCTCCCTTCAGGAGCCTCTGGTTTTGTTCCTAGGAGGAACATTCAAACTTGCCAGTCGAAATCTCCAGCCTTAACTATAGCCAGCATTCAACACCTATGAGGGAGGCTCAAAAACACCCTGACACTTGTATCAGAAAGGAGCAGGGGCAGCATCTAAATCATTAATAAACATGTTGAATAGCACTGGGTCCTGGACAGATGCCTGCGAGACTGTACTCGAAACCTCTACCATTCTTACATGGACCCATTAATACTTACATGTTCTTGTAGCTATTGTGAGCCAGTTATCTATCCACCTTATAGTAGTTTTGTCAACCCTATGTTTCTCCAGTTTGTTTGAGAAGGTCATATGTGACCTTGTCAAAACACTTGCTTGAAGTCCAGATATACCGTATCTATGACATATTTCCTTCATCCACCCAAGTAGTTACTTTGTCAAAGAAACAGATCAGGTGTTTGACATGATTTGTTGTTCATAAATCCATGCTGGGTACTTGTGATCAGCCCTTCCTCCTTCAGATGCTTGCAAATGGTGTTTATTAGGATATGCTTCAGTAATTTCCTAGATATTGAGAGGAGGGTAGCTAGTCTGTAATTCCCGGAGTCTGCATTTTTGGTATTTTTAAAAAGGGGCATTATATTAGCCCTTTTCCTAGTCCTCTGGTACTTGGCCCATCTCTCATGACTTCATGAAGATCACTGCCAAGGGCTCTGAGATCTCATTTGCCATGTCCTTCAGTACCCTGGGATGAAGTTCAGACAGACCTGCTGACTTGAATTCTTCCAGACCTAACAAAAAGTCTCTGTCTCTTTTGTTATCTTATTCCTCAGCTTGTCCCCTTCTTTATCCAGATAACCCTTATTAGGTGTCTGGCTGCAGCTAAATTTCTTTGTGAAGACTGAGGCAAAGTTGTTGAGATCTCTCACATGAAAGAATTTCTAAGGTGAGACCTGGAAGTTTTTCTCCAGAAGGGGCATTTCCCCCCCAAGAAGAAGTATAAACCATTCCCTGAATTCCTCATTTCTGCTGGGAGAATGGTGATTCTCCCAAAAGAAATATAACATTTGTGCCCCCTGGGTAACATTGTTGCCTTAAACAAACCTCCTAATTTTGAAAAGGAACAAAAATGTTTGGTTTCTTTTAAATATCCATTTTTGATATTGTTGAAAGTCTTTCTCATTTTTATTTAGACATTGTAATTTATATAAAATATTAATATTAAGTGAAATATATCAGTGAACCAATTTCTTTTTTTTCACATGATTGATTCACCCTCTATAGCCCTCTTTGCCTCCCATTCCCCCAAAATCATCTACTTTTCATATTATTTATTTGATGATGACTTTTTTAAATGGAAAAAAATGCTTCCTGACCAGTCCTGATACCAAACTTTTTAGGAGTCAATTGGAATCTTTTTTCTAGTTTTAGTGGGCTTTGAGTAACACTGGGCACATCTACACAAGAATCTATTGTGCATTAAGCATAATTCTACTGAGTATTTTCACATCACAGCAAAAGCCATGCTAATGCACTAATGTTCAGTAGACTTAGTCTACTGTGCATTAAGCAACACAAAAAGACCATACACGATTGCTATTGTGTATTCATGCCAGCTGCTGTGCATTTATATAGTACCTCATATTAGAGTTACTAAACTTAATGCATAGTAGCAACAACACATTAATACATGTGTAGATGCATGGACTCCATAACTATAGTGGTAGAATGGAACACAAAGGTTAAGAAGGGGCAATGGAGAAATTTGGACACATCATTTAGCTTTATGATAGCTTTTTGATCATGGCTATAAATCTGAACATCTTGATATTCCTAACACTTTAGTTACAGACAGAAATTTCAGTACAACTCACTCCCCCCTTTTTATCAGCTAATTGTCTTTTGCCAGTAATCTTCTGTTCCTAGTATGAATTTCATAATGGTCTTAAATTTTGGTTAATAAAGGAACTTTATCTGACAGAGATGCCTCCTTTTGTAGTGTTAAACTAGAGATGAAGGCAGTTTTGCGAAGTAGGATGACAGTATCTCACCATGAATTAATCAGTAGAAGATGTGCATTCAATGTCAAGGACTTAAAAATCAACCAAAAAATTAACTACTGTATTGTATGCAGCAATGGTATAGAAATCATATGATCTTTGTTAAACTTTCTAGTTTTACAAGTACATACCCTTTCTTTAAAAAGCTTCTGATCCAAGCATTCATATGGATAAAACTGTTAGAGCAATCTTCACCTACAGCAAAATAACTTTATAAAACCCTGTACTCTTTAATCTTTATTCTAAATGCCTCCAGCAATATTATATAATGAATTTGAAAAGAAAGGTGAAATATTTTGTTTCAACAGTGAAGTAAAACCTTTCCCTCCCCAAGAAATTAGCAATGCAAGAGAAAATGTGATGTATCATAACATTCTGGGGTTGTTTGAAAGAGACCATGTCATATATTTAGACAGAAAGTGGGGTAATGTAACCCCTTTCCTTCCTTTTTTGTGTCCTCATGACAAGGTATTTAGCAAAATTCAGTGGAGTCTGATAGGCTGCTCTGTGAATTTGTCTGCTATGGCCTCAAACCTACAACCTCTGGGCTATCAACTATGCACCCTAACACCTCTTCTACCCCTACCCAACCCTCATGTATGACCTGTTAGAAAGACCAACTGGTTCAAAGAGGCATGAGCTTTCATAGGCAACAGCCTACTTTGCCAGATGCTATAATGAAATAGATTGTTGCCTATGAAAGCTTATGTCTCTTTGAACCCTTTAGTCCTCTCTTTTAAGTGGCCACCCTGCCCTACCTTCTTTCGGACTTCACATTAACATGGCTAACTCCCTTTCTGATAAGCATAGTTGTCGTTGAGTTGATTTGCAGGAAAACTGAGGTTTCTAATCTTAAGTGGTATAAGTAGGATGGAACAATTGGAACAGTCACTGCAGGTACTGAATTGGGGTGGGGAAGATAGCGGGGACAGAAAAAAATGTCTACCATGGCTGATGGGACTGCAATATCCAGAAGTCACTGTTGCCCCTGTGTTGCAACTGCTGGGCAGCCCGCCACATTGTTATATCTCTGTTTAGTGTAATGGCTATTACTTTTAGAATTTCCCAGGTATCCTTCTTTCCTTCTTT
The DNA here is from genome assembly GCF_001723915.1 of Gavialis gangeticus. Lineage (NCBI taxonomy): Eukaryota > Metazoa > Chordata > Crocodylia > Gavialidae > Gavialis > Gavialis gangeticus. The sequence goes on from NW_017729024.1 coordinate 84,559,939, forward strand.
AGTAATCCCTAGCAGTTGAGGGTGATTGTCTTATCTGTGGGTCCAAAGATGGCTGATGAGGCCAATCAGGGATGAGGCCTCTTCAGACTGTTGTAGGTCGGGTACATGTTTCTGTGGCCCTGGATCCTTGATTCAGTTTGCAACACACTTTCTGCCATCTGCTTTTCCATTTCCTGTACATGTGCTAAGGTGAATTTGGAGACTTTAAAAAGTAATGCTTTCTTTCCACTTAGAAAGCATTCCAAGAGTCTAAGACCAAAAGCTGAGGGCAC
>NW_017729024.1:84560650-84563376 GCF_001723915.1 Gavialis gangeticus
ATATATATATATATACAGGTTCAAATACCAATGTAATAACTGCTTTTTGCTCACTTCTGCCTGTTGGCACTGGATTTATGAACCAGTCCTGATAATTTGTTCCAGGCAGGCAAAACCTTCCATTCAATAATAGGTGGGTTTTATTGATACACAGTGGGCACGCTACACATGCCTCTGAATGCACAGTAGTTACTGCACAGTTATTTAGTGCTTCCTGAAGCAAGTACTAAATGACTGTGAAATACCTTCCATTAGTGCACAGTTCTGGTGGCACAAGGGTCGTTTGTGACCCTAGTGCACAGTAGCTATGAGGCATCATGGTTCGTGCCCACTAATGCTGTCACTGTAGCGATGAGCTATGACTGCATAGCATCTTGTGTACACATGCCCAGTAACAGGAAAGAAAATTTAATATAAGCAAAGTGACTACACAGTTCTACTTATTTCCAGTCCTAGGGTTTCTTGCTTGAATGATGTCAGCAGCCTTGGAAGTTGGGGGTTGATGCCTGGGCATCCCTCCTTTTGTATTCTGTCTCTTGATGACTTCATTTCTGCATACTGTTGATTGGTTTCCTTGTGGTAGCCCTGCTGTTCACATTTTGCCCTTTCAGCCTAATCCCTTGTTTCTTTAAACACATTCCATTCAGATGTCTTAACTTGCTCATTTTCCAGTGTCTGAATTTGGACATTCCCAGTCTCCTAATCTGGTCTTTCCACCAAGACTGGAGACGTCTCTTCAAGTTACAGATGGTCATTGTGACCTGAAGATAAAAGCAGAATTAGCAATCTTGTTATGGGTTCAAGGGGAACAAAGTGCTTGCTTTGTTGTTGCCTGTTTTCATTTTCCCAGAACATATGTGCCTGTCTTTCTGCTAGCTTCAGATGGATGCTAAAATGGTGAGAACATGAAACTTCACCACAAACTAACCGTAGGAACCAATTAATCCTTGCCATTCCCCTAGACCTTTATTTCAATGCAATATTTACTCTTCCTACAAACCAGTTTCTAAAAGCAAATTTCTAAATATCATTCTCTATCCATCACTGCCTGGCCAAGATTCTCCCTGCTGTGTTCAGTCTTTTCACTGGTGTGTGGCCTAAACGCTCTAGTTTCCATCTCTCTACCCTTGTAAAGACCAGGTAGAAGTCTCTACCTTTATATTCAAGTGAGCATGGGGACTGTTCATTTCTTAGTTTCCATGTGTTGCTTGGAGACATAGAATCCAATTGTGAAAAGATAGAAAGGAGGATCATCATGCTACCCCAGAATGTACCTCTTAGCACTGGTGTCTGGGAAGAAAAGATTGTATATTGCATGATAGAAATACATAGAAGTAAGTAGATGAAGAATACATAGCAAAGAGCTTTGCTATAAAATGCCACTTGGTGCCTCCTCTTTAGCAGCACCATACTCTCTGAATGCAGGATATTGCCTATATTTAGAGCGTGTGTTGCACAAATTGCCAATTGCTTGAGTTAAGAGCGAGACCTTATAAAGGGGGATAAGGCAAAATGCCGTGTTTATTGATTACATGAATTAGACATAGAGGTTCGGCCATAACACTCATAGGTACACACAGATTATCATACACATCATTAAACACAAGCATACACAAACACAAACCAACCATTTGATTCGGACATTATAGTTATCAGCAGCAGTTGTTCAATAAGAGCACTGGGTGGTCGGCCCAGACCTTATTGAGGGAAGATGCAGAAAAGAGGCAGGGTGGTTATGGGAGAGAGATCCTGTCAATAACAGCTTGCAGCGGGGTGAAACAGATGTGTCTGTGCCCCAACAAAACAGCAGTTGAGAGAGAGATTCACTCAACATGGCATTTTCAAAGTCGTCTTTTATAGGGGTTGGCATCCTTTTTTTTTCCAGTGCTTTGGGGTTTTTCCATGCCCAGCTTCTGTTTTTGTGGTTGTTCTTCTCTGTCTTCAGCTTATCTCAGCCCAAGATCAGCTAGGTCATCAAAGTTGGTATCTCAGCCTTGGAGTGGCCTTGCTGCCCATCCTTCTCCTCATTATCTTTTTTGTGCTTGGTCTCAAAGGGATTCTTCAGCCATTCATTAATTTGTTCACTGACTGGTAACTTACATTTGGCACCTTGTTGCTTACATAAACAGTTAAATCTTCTCCCATCTCTATGCCATTCTCTCACCATTCACCCTTTGAGACGCACTCACTTATGTCAAGCAGAAGGATACAAAATGGAGTTTTCAAGCTGTTTACAGGACAAGACTAACATGGTTACATTTCACTATTATTTCACTCTATGTTAACACTAGCTACATTAGTTCAGTTCCTGCTACACATGGTGATGTTACCCACAAAAAGCTGTTAGGATTTATATGGATTTAAATCCATACTATCCATCAGTTTGTGCAATGTAAGCTCTTAAATGCTCAGCAGTCTTGAAAATCAGGTCATTTACTAGACAGGCTAAGTAGTGACTCCATTATTAACTTTTGCTAGGTTTTGAGAATGGGATGTGAAGAGGAAACACAGTAAGGAGTGGGATAGTATTGTGTCAAGGCCTTATCATATACCTACATAGGAAATAAACAACTTGTAAAGTTTCTGTTTTGAAATAAGGACTTAGGAGAGGATACCAACAACAATATTGTTTGAGAGATTGACTGAAAATAGGGTAAGTGAGCAAAATAAAGCAAAAAGCCAAAACGTACTACTAAAGGCTATGATAACAGGTGTTTCATGAACTA
>NW_017729024.1:84563488-84563771 GCF_001723915.1 Gavialis gangeticus
TTGCCCCTGTGTTGCAACTGCTGGGCAGCCCGCCACATTGTTATATCTCTGTTTAGTGTAATGGCTATTACTTTTAGAATTTCCCAGGTATCCTTCTTTCCTTCTTTAGTAATCCCTAGCAGTTGAGGGTGATTGTCTTATCTGTGGGTCCAAAGATGGCTGATGAGGCCAATCAGGGATGAGGCCTCTTCAGACTGTTGTAGGTCGGGTACATGTTTCTGTGGCCCTGGATCCTTGATTCAGTTTGCAACACACTTTCTGCCATCTGCTTTTCCATTTCCTG
>NW_017729024.1:84568771-84572874 GCF_001723915.1 Gavialis gangeticus
TTTGTTGTTGCCTGTTTTCATTTTCCCAGAACATATGTGCCTGTCTTTCTGCTAGCTTCAGATGGATGCTAAAATGGTGAGAACATGAAACTTCACCACAAACTAACCGTAGGAACCAATTAATCCTTGCCATTCCCCTAGACCTTTATTTCAATGCAATATTTACTCTTCCTACAAACCAGTTTCTAAAAGCAAATTTCTAAATATCATTCTCTATCCATCACTGCCTGGCCAAGATTCTCCCTGCTGTGTTCAGTCTTTTCACTGGTGTGTGGCCTAAACGCTCTAGTTTCCATCTCTCTACCCTTGTAAAGACCAGGTAGAAGTCTCTACCTTTATATTCAAGTGAGCATGGGGACTGTTCATTTCTTAGTTTCCATGTGTTGCTTGGAGACATAGAATCCAATTGTGAAAAGATAGAAAGGAGGATCATCATGCTACCCCAGAATGTACCTCTTAGCACTGGTGTCTGGGAAGAAAAGATTGTATATTGCATGATAGAAATACATAGAAGTAAGTAGATGAAGAATACATAGCAAAGAGCTTTGCTATAAAATGCCACTTGGTGCCTCCTCTTTAGCAGCACCATACTCTCTGAATGCAGGATATTGCCTATATTTAGAGCGTGTGTTGCACAAATTGCCAATTGCTTGAGTTAAGAGCGAGACCTTATAAAGGGGGATAAGGCAAAATGCCGTGTTTATTGATTACATGAATTAGACATAGAGGTTCGGCCATAACACTCATAGGTACACACAGATTATCATACACATCATTAAACACAAGCATACACAAACACAAACCAACCATTTGATTCGGACATTATAGTTATCAGCAGCAGTTGTTCAATAAGAGCACTGGGTGGTCGGCCCAGACCTTATTGAGGGAAGATGCAGAAAAGAGGCAGGGTGGTTATGGGAGAGAGATCCTGTCAATAACAGCTTGCAGCGGGGTGAAACAGATGTGTCTGTGCCCCAACAAAACAGCAGTTGAGAGAGAGATTCACTCAACATGGCATTTTCAAAGTCGTCTTTTATAGGGGTTGGCATCCTTTTTTTTTCCAGTGCTTTGGGGTTTTTCCATGCCCAGCTTCTGTTTTTGTGGTTGTTCTTCTCTGTCTTCAGCTTATCTCAGCCCAAGATCAGCTAGGTCATCAAAGTTGGTATCTCAGCCTTGGAGTGGCCTTGCTGCCCATCCTTCTCCTCATTATCTTTTTTGTGCTTGGTCTCAAAGGGATTCTTCAGCCATTCATTAATTTGTTCACTGACTGGTAACTTACATTTGGCACCTTGTTGCTTACATAAACAGTTAAATCTTCTCCCATCTCTATGCCATTCTCTCACCATTCACCCTTTGAGACGCACTCACTTATGTCAAGCAGAAGGATACAAAATGGAGTTTTCAAGCTGTTTACAGGACAAGACTAACATGGTTACATTTCACTATTATTTCACTCTATGTTAACACTAGCTACATTAGTTCAGTTCCTGCTACACATGGTGATGTTACCCACAAAAAGCTGTTAGGATTTATATGGATTTAAATCCATACTATCCATCAGTTTGTGCAATGTAAGCTCTTAAATGCTCAGCAGTCTTGAAAATCAGGTCATTTACTAGACAGGCTAAGTAGTGACTCCATTATTAACTTTTGCTAGGTTTTGAGAATGGGATGTGAAGAGGAAACACAGTAAGGAGTGGGATAGTATTGTGTCAAGGCCTTATCATATACCTACATAGGAAATAAACAACTTGTAAAGTTTCTGTTTTGAAATAAGGACTTAGGAGAGGATACCAACAACAATATTGTTTGAGAGATTGACTGAAAATAGGGTAAGTGAGCAAAATAAAGCAAAAAGCCAAAACGTACTACTAAAGGCTATGATAACAGGTGTTTCATGAACTAATACATGAATTTAGGAAGAAAAACTATAATTACATTCTGAAACAGTTCATGTTCAAATTCACAAATCTTCAAGCTAAATGATGATTCAGTTAAGGATACTGGGTCCTATTGGTGGCATGTGATTGAATTTTTAGGGGAAAAAACAGTTTGACTGGTTTCTGTGGTTTTAGAAGCTAGTGAGTCTGTCTACCCTCTATTATTTGCTCATTAATCTAAACCATGTAAAAATAGAATAATTCAGAGATTACAATGATGACTTTATCAAATGCTTATAATAAAATACCAATAATAAAAGAACTACTCCTGTAAATGTAAAAGCAAACACTCGGCACTGCAGTATTCTTGTTCTCTTCCCCCTCTAACACATGCTTACTCAATAGCTCTGAAAAATATTTTTTTTAAAAGAGGAGAAAAAAAAATGTTACTTATAGGGTCCACAGCTGTTTAACAATATACCAGATGGCTGAACCCACATTAACTATGTAGGTTCTTAGGGTTTATTTTTAATAGCAATAAATTAAACTAAGTCTTAGAATTACAGGGATGCAGTGACATTTCATCCCCTAAAGTTCTAGGAGGAAATGAAGTTGTTTTGTTCACTCATGCCAACATTCAAAAAAGGACTTTTGCACACTAATCACTTTTTAGTTGGAATTTGTACCTCTTCTTCAACATGCATCTCATCAAAATTCTACCTGAAATGCTTATGATCAAATGAACACGTAGGCATTCAAGTACAAATATGCATATTATAGTTCTGAGATGAAAATGGGCATACATAGACACTGATGCCCCATTTCCATGTTACACTTCAGGCATGATTAACAGATCATCTTCAGTGGTCACTTGATCACATATTCAGATAATTAATGGCATGATAAAAAAAAGGAATAAGTTACAGAGTTATCCCACAAAATATGTGGGATAACTTTGTAGCTGCTTCCTATTACTGCATTAATTGAATGTGTGGCCAGAAGCACCTGTGGCTGGGAGCCCTGTTAGCTGTTTGGATCTCCAGGTAGGGGGATCATGTGCACCTTTGATCTTGGGAGCTTCCCAGTGATGCTAGCTCCCAGCCATGGAAGCACATGTCACTGTAGTTGGGGGGACCAATCAGTTGACAAGGCTCCCAGCTGCAGGATCACTCCATATACCCCTATGGCTGGGGGAGCACAATTCATGTGGCATCTCAGCTGAAGGTACTCCAGGCACCTTTATGACTGTGAGACTGAAACTGATGTAGTCTCCCAGCTGCTGTGGGGACCCCTAAATAGCCCCAGGTTGGGAGTCTGTGTCAGCTGATAGGGCTCCCAGGTGCAACAGCTTGCTTATTGCTGGTGCAGGGGGTTTCCTGGCAATAAGGCATGATGGGATATGATTAATGATCCTTCAGTCATGCCTCTTGCAATGCACATATGGCACAGCAGGAAGTTTTACTGTATGGATCAGGCATCATACCCAATTGTGCCTTTACCTGCATGTGTAGAAGGGCCTTAGAAAATGCAGCTTGATCATCATTTTGGATGATGGGCATGTGTTAGGTAGGATTTAGATGCTAAGGCCATTTGGATTCACAAACTACTTTTTCCTGTGTCTAAATCCACTGAAGAGCCAATCTATGAAATGCATTCTGAATGCACCTTACTGAGGAGGGTTTACCCACCTTTTCCCTAATAATTTAGTGTGGAAGGCACTGGCGCAGGAAATGAGAGATGTGGTTTCTAGGTTCTCCTAATCCCAATGAGATGTAAGCACACATATCCTATATCCCAGAAAAGTGCTCTAGTAACCAGGTTGTGGGCTAGGTTTGCAGTTAAGGGAATCCTGCAGTTCTCCTGTTAAAGGTGGGCCACTGGGTAGCTATGATTGCAGGAGCCATGGGTCCAGAAAGACAGTAAGCAAGTAGAAGTTTGGGAAGGAAGAAGCCTTAACATTTGTGACCATTGATCTTTACGCATTTTGTCCGATATCTGATGCAAAACTGATATGGAAGTATATTTCATAACATCATAGAAAAGTAGGGCTGTAAGGAACCTCATAAGGTCATCTAGCCCAGCTCCCTGATCAAGGCAGGATCATTCCAGCCAAGAGTCTCTCTAACCTGCTCTTAAATTTTCAGGGATGGAAATTCAAGAACATTTCTAGGTAGCTGTAACAGGGAGCCCTAGTCCTGTCACTAAGAGGCAGGGCTGCCCTTT
>NW_017729024.1:84577874-84582465 GCF_001723915.1 Gavialis gangeticus
TGTGACCATTGATCTTTACGCATTTTGTCCGATATCTGATGCAAAACTGATATGGAAGTATATTTCATAACATCATAGAAAAGTAGGGCTGTAAGGAACCTCATAAGGTCATCTAGCCCAGCTCCCTGATCAAGGCAGGATCATTCCAGCCAAGAGTCTCTCTAACCTGCTCTTAAATTTTCAGGGATGGAAATTCAAGAACATTTCTAGGTAGCTGTAACAGGGAACCCTAGTCCTGTCACTAAGAAGCAGGGCTGCCCTTTTAAGACCCGGGGCTACAGGAACACCAAGCACCAGGAGGGTAGGGGTTAATAGCCCAACCACCCAGGCCAGTCAGCTGACCAGAAGAAGGCAGGGTCCTGGGCACATATGAACCCCAGGGCTGGGGCTAGTGAGTTAGTTCTCTGGCAGCAGCCAAGGGGGAAGGAGGTCTTATAGAGGAAGCTATCTGGAGATGCCTGACTGCCTGTTCTGCTTCTGGTCGGAAAGGGGCTATAGGAGCTCATAGGTACTGGTGGTGGGGGGAGGCCCAATAAATTGAGAGAGAAGCTTGTCTTCTAAAATGGGTTGGAGTATGGCTTATAGGACTTCTATTATGTTATAGCCCAGGGGCTCATATTTATGTTGTTGTTTGTCTGGTGGACTGAACTGAGGCTATTTGGGGAGGAGGAAGCCTCAGTGGGGCACACTACTGTGCAAAGCCCTAGCGCCAGGGGGGGCACAGAGTCAAGGGGTGATTGGACCCCAGCACCAGGGGGACAATGCCAGGGGAGTGCAGAGTCAGGGGGTGATCGGACCCCAGTGCCAGGGGGCACAGCACCAGGTGGTGCAGAGACGGGGGGTGGACCCCAGTGCCAAGAGAGAGTGGGCCGACCCAATGCCCTAGGGGACAGGTCAACATTATATCATCTGTGAGGCATGGGCCACTGTTTTGAGGTTTGGAGCAGTGGATAGCAACCCCTAGCATTGGGGGTATTAAATGGGCATCCTCTCACCTGAATAACATCATAATTATTGTTCCATCAAGGCATGGCAGGTGAGATAGGTGGGTCAGTAGCCCAGAGACAGAGGGTCAGGCCTCCGTTAGGCAGGCGCAGGGATGGACCCCTGTCACAGTAGCCCATTCCATCTCTAGGTAACCTTTTGATGTAGTCAGAAAGTTCTTCCTAATATCCAACCTAAATTTCTCCAGCAGTGAAGTGATTGTTCCTAGTGGTGCAGTTCCTAATCTTGTGCCTTATAGCTACAAGAGTCTATCACCATCCTCTCTATAATCACTCTTCAGATGTTTGAAGACTTATCAAATTAACCCTCAGTCTTCTTTTCTATAGACTAGCTCTGGAATAACTGTAGCTCTTTCAGCCTTTCCTCAAGTCATGGTTTCCAAGCTTCTGATAATTTTTGTTGCTCTCTGATGCATAGTTTCTAAACTGTCTACATCTTTCCTGAAGTGTGGGGCCTAAAACTCAATATAGTACTCCAGGTGAGGTGTCACCACTAGTGAACAGAGTGGAACAGTTAATTTGCTTGGTTTGCAACTGATGCTTCTGTTAATACAACTGACTTTGCTGTTGGCCTTTTTTGCAAGAATTGTTGGCTTATATTCATTTTATGGTCTGCTGTAACCCCAGTATCCTTCTATCCAGTACTGCAACCTAGTCAGTCATTCCCTAATTTGTATTCATGTATGTATTTAGTCCATCCAGAATTTAGATCTTTGCACTTTTTTTTTTTTTAATTTATCTGGTTTTATTGTGTACCATTTCTCTGGGCTATCCAGGTCATTCTAGACCCTAATTCTACCCTATGGAGTGTCTGAACTCCACTCAGTAATCATAAATTTGCTACATGCACGCTCAATCCCATCATCCAATTTATAAATAAAGATATTAAACAATGCCAGATCCAGGATAGTATGCCTGTGTGAATAGGGAACTATTCAATTCAGATTTGGATTGTGCCAATGATTCAATTTAGAACTCTGAATCATTTTTTGATTTGATTCGGCCATAGAGTATAATGGGGAATTAATGAAATATCTATAACTTGGTTGTTTTTTATATGATTTGGATGAAACTTGCAGGGATGGTAACTTCTATAGAGAGCATGAAGTCTGACAAGATTGAAGGTGATGGGTATAGGGGTTTCTGGGAAACTGCACCTCAAGCTGCTGACAAGCAAAACTCATGTCACTTATGTGTGTTAAGTGGGGTGAAATCTGCAGGGATGGTAGCCTCTGCTGAGGCCACAAAATTTGCCAAGTTTCAAGGATATAGGTGCAGGGGTTTATGGGAAACTGCACCTCAAGCTGCTGACAAGCAAAACTCATGTCACTTATGTGTGTTAAGTGGGGTGAAATCTGCAGGGATGGTAGCCTCTGCTGAGGCCACAAAATTTGCCAAGTTTCAAGGATATAGGTGCAGGGGTTTATGGGAAACTGCACCTCAAGCTGCTGACAAGCAAAACTCATGTCACTTATGTGTGTTAAGTGGGGTGAAATCTGCAGGGATGGTAGCCTCTGCTGAGGCCACAAAATTTGCCAAGTTTCAAGGATATAGGTGCAGGGGTTTATGGGAAACTGCACCTCAAGCTGCTGACAAGCAAAACTCATGACATAGGTGACACAGTGGGTCTGTTAAGGCACAGTGGGGTGAAAACTGCAGGCCTGCTAGACCCTGTTGTGGCCACAAAGCCTGCCAGATGTCAAGGAGATAGGTTCCGGGGGTGTCTGGGTTTTGAGGCCCTGCACCTCTGGCTGCAGGCAGGCAAAACTCATAACATAGCTGAGTGACACTCTGTGTGTGTGTGTGTGTGTGTGTGTGTGTGTGTGTTCAGGTGCACCCTTTCTGGTGCTGGGGCCTCTGCACAGCATGGCAGTGTGCCCCAGTGAGGACTCCTCCTCCCCTACAGCCTCACCTGGTCCACCAGTGTAAATGAAGGCAGGTCAAAATAACTTAGCTGACTCAACATTGGAAGCATCAGTTACAGCATCAAAGGTACCCATATGGAACTGTCACAGAGCCTTTCTTTTTATAAAGGAATTAACAACAGGAAGTAAAGATGTTGTATTGGATATATGTTGCTCATGGTGTGTGATGGCTTATCTTGTGTTTTTTATGTCTAGATGTTTATTATGGAAAAAAAAAAAGGAATACTTAAAAATATATCTTAGGAAGCTTTTGGGTTGTCAGGCTGAGGAAGTACCTGCAGTTGGTGTATCTCCTGGTCCTGGATGGAAGGAATATGGGAGTAATAGTCCCCTGATGCCTTCATTTCCATTTTCGCTTTCTTACCTGCATTGTGTGCCAAGTCAACATCTGGCTTCTTTACTATTCCTTCCATCCAGGACCAGGAGACACACCAACTGCAGGTACTTCCTCAGCCTGACAAAGGGTTTTTCAACACAAAAGCTGGCATCCTGGGCAGCTAAGCTGAGCTCACCTAGAGCCTCACAACTGTACTGCAACCAGCAAGCATCAGGCCTGTCAAAGACGTGACAGGTCTGGGCATTCCCCAGCTAGGATTGTGTGCATGCCTGCATTAGCTGGAGGTTATGGCAACTCCTATCCACCTTTCACCAGTAGATCGTTGGTCCTGACATTTATGGGACTGCTATGCTGCCAGCAATTCCACCAGGCCTCCCTACCCTGCCAGGGTGCAGTTTTAGTGGTCATGCCCAGGACCTGGGGTCTCTTCCTTCCCTGTAGCCCCGTCCCATACCTCTAAGTTCATCCTGGCAGGGGAACAAGCTCAGCAGGGACATGCTCTTCCCCTGCTGGCTGGTGATGCAGTTAGTTTCCCCTCCAGCTGAGAGCAGGGCATTACCTGGTTTTTAAATAAATCCAAAAAGCAGATTGGTGCAGGCAGAGTGAGGAGGGTGGCACTCAGTCCATCTGCAGGTAGAGCTTGGGGAACCCCAGCAGCAAGAGGTTCACCTTATAAACACCAGAAGCTTCACCAGAGCAGGATTCAAGTAGGTGTGGTGGGGTGTCGCAACATCCCCAGCAATGCTGAACACCCTCTCACTTGGAACACTGATTGGTGGACAGGACAGGTATTGCCAGGCAACTGTAGCCAGATCCTGCTACATCTGGCTGCAGCTTGCCCAGTAGCCCAACTGGTCGCAGTCCAGTGGCTCCACATCCTCAGTGATATAGGTAGCCATCAAAGCCTTGGTGCTTCCTGCCCAAGGCTGGGGTCTGGTGCATTTGGACCCCAGCATTGAAGCCATGCCCATGGCCCACATTGAAAGTGGCTGGCATGGAGGAGACTGGCTGGTGCTGCTGCTGGTGCTGCAAGTGCTGGCAGGGGAAAGTGGATCCCCCTTTTCCACATCCCCTTGCCTCTGCACTTTGGCCTCCCTGACTTTGTTGACCAGCACCTGCACCCAGTGATCAAGGGTTTTGGTGCTGCTAGTGCACATGCTCCCCTTCACCCTTGGGTCACACATGCCTGCCAGCATGTGGACTGTACTGGACTGCAAGGGATCCAGCTGCCTCACCAGTACCTGCACATCTGGTGACAGCAGCCTGCTCCAGCCAGGAACATTGATCCCCTGGAACTTCTCCATTTGGTTCTCAAGTTCTCTCAC
>NW_017729024.1:84582904-84588167 GCF_001723915.1 Gavialis gangeticus
ATTGTGGAGCCCAAAACTGGAGGCAGTACTCCAGCTGCAGCCTCACCAAGGCCGAGTACAGCAGGAGAATGATGTTCCGGGATCTGCTTGAGAAGCATCTATGGATGCAAGCCAGCATTTTGCTTGCTTTGCTAGCCGCAGCATCACACTGAAGGCTCATCTTCATCTTGTGGTCAACCATGACCCCCAAGTCCCTTTCATCTGTAGTGCTAACTAGTGTAGCACTACCGAGCCTATAAACATGGTGCTTGTAACAGTAGTGGTGGTGGCGCCATCACCGGCAGCCCTGTCACCCTCCAAGGCATCCCTCACTATTAGGTGCAGCCTGTGCGCCACACAGCAGATGCCAACAAAGTTGGCATCATGGACAGCTTTCACCATATTGTCCCCATTGTTGGAGACCATGAACCCAAGGCGGAGCTTGGCCTGCCCAGTGAGCCACCCCTGCACCATGCGGTTCATGGCCCCCATGATCTCCCTTGCCGTGTGGGACTCATCCAGCACCTCATCTTGGAGGAGAGCCCACCGATGGGCTGACTGATCACACCAGTGCCCTGTGAAGGAGAGGTAGGCGTGATCGCCACCCTGGCTGCTCCAGATGTTGAAGGTGAAGTGCAAGGCTCCCTGCAGCCCTGCCTTGCACAGCTCCTCCCTCGAGTACTCCCTGCATGCCTCCTACAGGGAGGGCACCGCCGTCCTGCTAAAGGTGGTGAATGGAGGCACTTGGTAAGATTGGGCCACAAGCACCGTGAGCCGCCTGAACGTTGGCTGCTCCACTAGGGACAGGGGCTGGCTATCTAGAGCAACCATGTCCCCAATGCTCTGGGTGATCTTGCACACCTTGGGAAAACACCTCACCTCTGTCCACCTTTTCCCCACTGTTCCAGGCTGGTTTGCCTCTGCTTTGGGGGGAAGGGGGCTTTGGAGTGAGTGGGGGACTTCCCTTTGGGCACATTCACACTGGTGCCAGGCTGAGCAGGAAGAAGGGCAAGAGGGTGCTGCCTCCTGAGATACAGCAGCATCGCTGTGGTGGTGAAGTGTTTCACATCCTTGCCCCGGTTGATCTGCCTTTGGCAGTACTGGCAGATAGCAAACCTGGGATCATCTGCCAGCTCAAAATGCTCCCACACTACCTGCTTCTTGGTTGAGGGTGGGGATGCTGCTTTATCCCCTTCCTCAGCAGGCTGAGGCACAACAGCAGGAGGAGCTGCCTCAGCTGAGCCACTTGCCTGAGCCTCCACAGCCTCAACCTTCTCCAAGGTCCTGCTTTCCAGAGAAAGAGACCTGGGCCTAGGCAACCTTTGATGGGTGTGGAGCACAAACTGATTTCTCCCTTGGTCCCCAGAATTGCTTGAGCCAGGGCACTCAGGTCCCCTGGTCCCAGCTTCAGCTATTCCTCTGGCAGTGGGAGGCCTATGGTGGGAGATGACATTAGGGTGGAGAAGATGGTGATTCCCCTGCTGGTGCATATTTCTAGAGTTAGGGGAGGTGGTGCAGGTGCAGGGATATCAGGTAGATGTACTGCTCCCACCTCCTTGCTTCCACTGGCAGCAGAAGTGTCATGGATGCTTGGGAAGAGAATGCATCTACATTTGGGGGGGATTTGCAGCTTTAGCTTTCCCCCTATCCCCTCTCCCTCCCCTGCCTTTCCAGCATGCTTCATATTAATCTTTCCTGTGCTGCAAAAGGTGTGTGTGACTATGTGCATCTGACTTCTTCTGGGTTCTTCTCTAGGGTGTACAACTATTAGATTGCTTGTGTTGTGTGTTAATAAATTTGTGTGTTCTTCTGTGATGTTGGTTCTTGTTTTCTGGGTTGTGCGATTATTAGATTGGTTTGTGTTGTGTGTAGTGGACTGTGGCAGGCTAATGAAACTGATTATTGATTATGAATAACTTTGGTGTGTGTTGTTCTTCTGTGACATAATGTCTGCAGTAACTATCTATATACAATCTCTTCTTTGAGTATATGACTTCTTCTATGATCTGTATGAGTGTATGTAACTGTGCTTCCCTACACAGTGGTGAATCACACTAATGAGGAAAACACTGAGCTTTCTGTTTTAAAAGTATTGCAAAAAAGGGGGACAAATATGTATGTAAACTAGTTATAATAATATTAATAACTATTATATATAATCTGACACTCTTCTTCTATGAATATATGATTTTTCTTCTTGTATATGCATATAAGTGTGTGCATGTGAGTGCCTCCCTGCACAGTGATGGATCATACTGCCAGGGAAAACACTGAGCTTTCTTTTTTAAATTTGAAAAAAAAGAAAAAAAAAAGAGAGAGCAAATATAAATTGAAAGAAATGAATTGGATAGTATTAAGTAAAGAGATTCTATGCTAAACTAAGCTCAATACTATCCAATCCTTTCTAAGAACAAAAAGGAGCAGGCAAGTTTCAACTGACTGACTATGAAGCAAGTCAGGAAGTGCAGTACCTTTCTGATTCTTTTCACTCAGAACCAGCTCGCAAAAGGCACAGCAAGCTTGCAGACAGGCTTTTATGCTATTTCTATGTCCCTCCCCCACACACTAATTGGAAGGGCAGTCGGAGAGAAATCATGCTCACTGGCCAGCTAGACATGTCAGTCCTTTTCCCCGTACAGACAGCCCTCTGAATCACCAAATCTTTTCTGAATCGATTTGGAAGCTCCAAATTGATTCAGAAATCCTAAAGCCTCTAGCAATTCGATTCAGACTCATGGATTTGGCATCCAAGTCTGATTCATGGTTTGAAATTTCCACAACCCTACAAGATAGACCCTGGGGAACTCTAGTTGATGTTTCCTCAAACTAGACTTTAAGGCATTGATCACAATGAGCACAATGATCCAACCAGTTATATACCCACTTTGGAGTACTCTGATCTGGTCTGCATTTCCTTAGTCTGTATTTGTGAGTCTGTATTTTTTGCCTAACAGTTTGTCTAACAGCTCTCTGTACAATATGTTTATCCAGTAACAACTATTAGATCCCTTTACAAATCATGATTTTTGGAAAATGTATAAGTAGTTATGTTAACACATCTCCTAGGGAATTACCTTCTCATGGAGGTAGCTTCACATTCCCTCTTGCTTGCTGTCCCTTACTTCACACTGGGTGTGTCTACACATACAATTAATGTTATTTGAATTTACTGTTCAGTAGACTAATTAATTTACTGTACTGTAAGCACCTCCATATGTAGACAGTGATGCTTTACTTCTCAGTAGATTATTCTACTGCATAGTGAAGCATCTTGTGTAGACACAGCCATTTTTTTCCTAAAAGGATAGGCTAGAATAGGTGATATTGACTAGCTTACTTATTAACATGTAATATTTACTTGGGAAAGTAGTATACAGAGAAAAGTGTAGCTGAATCGCAATTTATCAAGTGATTACAGGTCAAACACCTTTCAAAAATGAAGTCTGAGGACTTAAATCTGATAAAGAGATCTCCTGATGCCAAATAGTGACCCTTTCCTAAGGGTGGTCCAGACTTTTTGCCCTATTATCTTTGCGTAATTGTACAGTTTTTTTTTTTTAATTTACCTAGGAAAACATGCATTGGATGAAGGCTCTCAGGCATATAAAAGACCTCATTATGCCTGCAAATGTAAAGATAAAGATACTAAGTGGGCCAGATGTATGAGGGAATTCATAGAAAAATGTCTTCACCCAGCTAAAAATAAGGTCAATTCTACAGGATTTGGGATAGTCAGAGATCAATTGTACTTAAAGAAGCTGAATCTGGTTAATGTTTCTTCATTTTACATATCCTTGAACCCTAAATTGTTTTGTGGCTCTCTAATGCTGGTTTCTTATCTCAGATTCAATGTTCTGCCTGTAATAAGATGATCAGCAATGCATCTATTGTTCCAAATGTAGTCCTATTAGTGCCCTACAGAGTGACTCAATCATATATTTAATTCTGCAATAAATAAGCCCAAAGACTATTTTACTGCTTTAAAATATTATGCAGATTGGTGGCAGTGTACTTTCTATGATTACACTCTATTCATTTTCTCAGCCAGTATTTTGTAATGTGTGAATTCTATTACTAGCCCATTGCCTTTACATTTACTTATGTTTAGTCATAAGATGCATTTCCCGTCTCTCAAATGACATGTTACATTTATCTGCTTTTGAGACTAACTATGCCCCAGTCTATCAGGGATATTTTTTGTAATTGCTCCAACCCAGTCTTATTCTCACTTACCCTCCCAAACAATGGAATATCATGAGCTAATTTAGCTACTTATGGAACATTGTCCCAACCAAGGTCATTGTGATTTTAAGCTTATTTTTTATTACTAATCTAACCTTTTACAAAGCTTTGTGACATGGTTAGATGACAAGTCCCCACCACCTCTTCAGTACATCTCTGAACAAATTTTGTGGTGCCTTCACTCCTTTTTAGTGTAGTCACATGGCTGTGCCATTGTTAGACTGGATGTCTGAGCTGAAGCATCTGTACCCCACAAGCTAACATAATAGGCCCAAATATGGTGGGTGTTTAAAAACCAGTTTCCCATCAAGAATCTGTAAGGATTGTTTCCCTAGAGTCTTTGCAAAAAAATGCCCAATTCAGCATTTTTGTGGATAAAGTTTGCCATTTTCCTATGCTTCCTTATTGTTTCTCAACTTTTCCATTTCAGAGAAAAGTAAAATTTTCAGCTGTATGAAATAAAAAAATCAGTACAGTTTCCCAGCTGGCAACATTAGGAAAATAGGCAAATGCAAAAAGAGGAAAATATTTTCAAAATGTGCCCATTAGAAATGGGTTAAACAGGAGAACACATGTAATTATCAATGTTTCTTTTAAAACTTCCAAAAAAAAAGATTCCATAAAAAAACTGGATATTTTTCCAGTTGTTAAGAAATTGGAATAATATAGTTTTTCATTTAAAAATAATTGCAAGCTTTTCAAAATTAAACACTATGAACATTGGGCCTGTGAGAAGTGGCTACTATTACCTTTGGATTGGGATTTGGATTTGGCTGATTTGAATCACTGTTCCAAATCAATTTGGCCAAATCTCCAAATAGAATAGATCGCATCAATGGCTGCCCCACCCAGCCCCAGCATCCCAGCCCCATTAAATTAAAAAATAAAAATAAAAATTTTAATTGCCAAGTAGTTGGGGGTGATCCCCACTGCCCTGCACTACATTGGGGGTGGGGTGGGGAGGCTTTGGCATGATCCCTCAGAGGCCCCAATGGCCACTGCAGCAACCAGTGAGTGCAGGGCTTTTTAATTTTTTTTTTTT
>NW_017729024.1:84693374-84698087 GCF_001723915.1 Gavialis gangeticus
AGACCCCCACCGTTAAGTCTCTTTCCCCTCGACTGCCTTATATTCAACCCAGAGCACTTCCGTGTGCCCCTCCTCTGACTCTAATAGTTAATAAAAGTCAGATCTAAACTCATGCAGAGACTATTTTTCTATTCTGAAGAGTTTAAGAGGGCTCTTAGGTATATATTACGAGGAGAAATACAATTTAGATATCTGAATAGAGAGGTACATTGGTTTACTTTCCAGAAGGAATACTTGAGTTTAGGATAGTTCTTGAAAAACTCTTCTTATTTAGACCACTCCCTCAACAAATCCTACTCTTCCAGTTTCTCTATTTAAATATTATTAGTTTCCTAACATTGCCACATTCCTACCAATCTCTAGGTTTTTTAGCAATGAGTGGTGCCCCAAGATTCATTTCACTTTAGAGTACACTCTTGGTAATACTGCAAATGCGTACTAATACTAAGCATTTTCATGAACTAACAGTTATATTTGTCCAAAAACATTGAATAGTTTCATAGGTAATTTAGAAATAGTGCTGTAAACTATATATATTATTAATCATTTGAATTTAAAATATATACATATAATTTGTGAAGAAAATTATAAAAAAGTAATGTGGGGAGATTAATTTTGAACCAGTTTTTCTTAATTCCTTAATCTGAATGATCCAGAAAGAAGAAAAATGGGAATTTTTTCAAAAACTATCAGTGCTGGGAAGAAACTGAAAGCAATTCAGCGGTCTTTCCTTTTAGAGATAGTGGGAAGCAAATGAGCAACTCCCCATTACCTTTATCTACCATACAGTATAAATGCAGTTCATGGAGAAGAGTGTCATGAGGTACTAATTAAATTATTAATAATGTTGTATAAGTAATTTTTCTTTGTTATGGCCATGAAATAGGGAACCTATGTTTTGGACTGAGTAATGTAGCTTGATTTCAAATAAAAATAGTTTCAAGTTTTTGAAGCTTAGGTCAATTTAAAATGACAATGTGCATTTTTCTTTTGGCAGCTGAATTCACAAACGTTTGGGTTACACAGAAGCTGCATGTTCTAGTGAATCCAATGTGTTCCGAATATATAATAACTATATGATTTATTGTAGTACTTTTCATTCTCTTTCTATCATGCTACCACCTCATGTTTTAAAGAAATAATACATGTATCCTTACAGCACTGTTTAGATGTTTAGTTAAACCAAGGTGCTAAAATTTAGCTGGTTTCAAGAATATCTCAGAACATCTTTTTCTTAGAAATCAGTTGGTAATTCTTATGGAGACAAATTCTTGTGGTGTTTTCATGCTTTTAATTCTGTTCTGAGCCAAGAAAAATGAAATGTAGAAGTATATGAAATAAAATAAAGGGAGATTAATGGAATGTGAAATGTGTTGTTTTGATATGCGATTTGGATAAAGGTTCCAGACTGACTCTTTTCCCATGAATTCGTTTGCCTAAATCAGGATGAAGAGAGATCTGACAAGTAGTAAAGAATGACGGAATAATTTCAGTTTTGCTAATGGTCATGTATTCAGATATTTAACCAAACCTATTGATTCTGTAAAATTGGTTAATATTTTGCATGAGAATTGATTATTTTTGTAACATTTCTGATATTACATGGAATAAAAACATATGCATTATGGCTTTTTTGTAGAGTTGTGTGAATAACGGGTTCCAGTTCAGTAATCAAACTGGGGCAGAGGTGGGGGGATGGAGTGAGGGAAAGAAGTAGGGGGAGAAATGTGCTGTAAATTAACTCCAGATTGAATTATTTCATTTTCAGATTAATTACCTGAATCCATTACCTTCCATCAGTTCCTAAACACAATGGTGCTTTTTCTTTTCTTTTCTTTTTCTGAGGAGGGCCTCCAAATGTTTTCTTTATAAAATATTGAGGGGGAGCTGGTGTGTATAGCCCTTGAAATCCTTTCTAAGCTCTATGATTATATTAAATGAAACCTACTGATATTTGAAAACATGACTTCTGTGCTTATTAGTTGAATTTAGTTCAGATTTGTGAATGGTTCTGTTTTCCAAAATTACCTGTTTCAGCAAATTTACTTAAAAAAAAAAACCCCCAACACCCAGCTCTACATTTTTGACAGTATTATGAGTTTTGGCCCTGGGCAAAAATCGTAAATAAGGTAAAAAAGGTAACTTACTATTTAAGAACCTTTTAAAAATGCATCTGGGTTTCATTTTTAGAAATGGCAAAAATTTGCTAGGGCTTCTGTTTTTCCAAACCATATTTCACCCTTCTTTAAGAATATTTTTTCCTTTATAATAGGCTTTGTTAGGCCTTACATTGTTTTGTGAACAATTGTTGTGTCTTTACTATTAAAACACATTGATGGAGTAACAAGATTCTAATTCTTTTGTAACTCGAATTTTTTTTTGTATAATATGATTTCTGAAACAAGTGCAACTAAAATTGGTAGTGCAAGGAAAAAGTTACGAAGATGAAGGGCCACAATAATAATTTGTCTATCTCTATATATTATTGAGAGTGTGTGTAACTTCAGAGTTACATATAATAATATAGTATAAAACTGATAAAGCTGTAATAATAAAAATAAAATCAGTAGCCACATGAACAAATATGATTTGCTGGGGAAGAGTCAACTTGGTTTTTGTAAAGGGAAATCCTGCCTCACAGATCTTCTGCAGGTATTTGAGGGTGTTACAAGCATGTAGAAATGTATTTAGACTTCCAAAAACCTTTCAACAAGCTTCCTGACCAAAGGCTTTACAAAAACCCAAATTGCTCTGGGATTAAAGGAAAGGTTATTTTCTGGACTGAGCTGGTTAAAAAAAGAAGCAAAAGGTAGGGCTAAATGAGCACTTTTCAGGGAGGCCAAAAATTGGGTCCTGCAGAAATCTGTGTTGGGCCAAATTTTGTTAATTATTTTTGTCAATGACCTATGTAATAGTGGACCACTATCCCTCCTACTAGAAGTGAGTGCAGTGCTGTAGGGAGGCTAGCTGCAAAGTGTAAGCCTGTTGATGGGAAAGCCAGGAAGCAGGCATAGGTTCTAAGGAGGCAGGCCACAGCACTAAGCCAGCTGATCAGGAAAAAAGATAAACCCCTGAGATTGGAGGTAAGGTGATGGAAAGGTGGAGAAGAAAGACAAAACCAATCAGCCTAGACCAGGGCTAGAGGTTCAAACCAGCCTTGTCTCTTCAGGAAGAAGGAGCTACTGAATACCTCCTAAAGATAAGTGCTTCTGGGTTTGAGTTGTTTATGTTTGAACTGGAGATTTGGGGTGCTTAGGAAGTCACAGCCAGGGTGTCTGGAAGACATTCCATCCAGCTGGTTTAAAGCTAAATTGTTTAGGGGTGGAAGACAAGAGAGAGAGTCCTGCAGTGATCCTGGCCCTATCACAGCTGGATGGATAGGTGGGGCTGGGATCATAGGGCTGGAGCCTGGGGCAGAACTGTGAACTGCTTCCTGCATGTCCCTGCAATGGGCACTGATTCTGTGGGCAGGGATGTGTGGGGAGATCATGGCTTTTCCCAAGGCGTGGACCTTAGCCTTTTGCTGTCACCACCCCATAATCCCACCTCTGGCCCCTGCCCACTCATGCCACACCCAAATGCCACTCCTCACCTGCCTGCAGCCCCATCTCACCCACCTGGCTGAGCACACCCTGCTTGCAGGGGTCCCATGCCAATCTCCCTGGAGACCCAGCCTGCCCACCAGCCTGCTCCATTTGGCACTCCTGGCAGTGGCTGCAGGATGGATTCCAGCTCCACAATGGCTGGGCTCCAGGAAATGAAGTCCAGCTGCCGTGTCACCCCTGCCTCACCTCATACCTTGATTTGGTGGGATTGGCTGCATGCGCCATGGCCTGGGCTGCCCCCCATGCCTGGGCTAGCCAAGGCTGAGGGACCTACCAGTGCCCCCTTGGTGGGCTGGATCTTGCCTGTGGGCTCTTATTTTGCCCACCCCTGGGTTATATGGATCTGTGACACCGAGACAGAGCTGGCAGGCCTGGGGATGAGTAGTGCAGTGGGGTCAAGGGTCCTGATCCAGGGGGTCTGACCAGTTTGACATTTCTTTTGTCCTTATGTAGAAAAAGAAAACAAAAGTATTTGAAATGGTTAATGGGTTTATAAAATAGAAATATAATATGAAAAGTAATAGTATGGAACTTAAAAACTGAAAATGCAGGCAGATCCTAGTCAAGTCTTACACAAAGCCACACACTGAATCTTAGCAATACACTTTACTTTTACAGTAATGGCATATAACTAATGTCTCTGTTTACCAATAATTGAACAGAACCGTATTGCTTATTGGCACACTAGTGTTTCAAGGTGTTCTGAAAGAAGTGCTCCTTATTGCAGTGGCCCTGCTTTCTTGTTACCATAAAGAGATTTTGAGATGCAAATACTTCAACATGGTCTGATGGGGAGGCCATTCATGCTACCCGTGATTTCATCAAAATCTATTCAACAAATCTGCTCATAATATAGCTGGTTAGAAAATAGCTGTGTGGTTCTATTTTGCTTTGTTTTTCTCTCAAGTTTTTGGACTTCTTAGCAAAATATGTAGGCTGAAAGGTATATATGATCAAGCTGCCAGCCCAGCCTCATGAGAACTGTAGTCTGAGTACATTGATAGTTCTATCTCTTTCTATGAATGGACTACAAATGGGTAAGGGGGAAGTTATTCGTATACATCTCCATCATTTTTGTCTCATCTGTAACCTTTTATCACAGGTTTTT
>NW_017729024.1:84703087-84711896 GCF_001723915.1 Gavialis gangeticus
TTGTCTCATCTGTAACCTTTTATCACCGGTTTTTGTTTTTTTTTTTTATATATATATTTACTGTTTGCCAGACTAATTCATAATGGTTCAATTTTGGCCAGTTTCATCTTGCTCTACATTTGCCTAGTTGCTGTGTTGCCTTATGGAGTTAACTGCATCTGTCCTTTTTTTCCTCCAATGGAATAAACTCCCTGACCACACTATACCTTCTGTAATGGACTTCAGTTTCCACTTTAGCTAACCTAATGGTTTGCATCTTGATTCACAGTAACTGTAGTGAGTATAATATGAAAAATAGTCTGGCTCTTATGGGAGAATGGGGTCACAAAGTACCTGAACTAAACTCCTATTCATCAACAAATGATGTGGCTCAATGCTAAAAGGAATAGTTTTGGAAATGTGTAACACTATTTTAATAACAAAATAAAATACTTTACATCTCCCAACCGAAATGTTTCATTCTGCTAAAAAGTTTTGATACTTCAGATTTTTGTCCTGATTCAGAACAAAAGGAAACATTGAACTATAAGGACTTCATAAATGATGGACATTGCAGACTTGGATCAGCTATGCTAGTGTCCAGTTGCATTTTTTTCCTGGACATAATTTTAAAAAATGAAGTAGTCACTATTTCCAGCAACATTAAATTTAGCAAAGTTAGATTCTGTTGCATCTATTGGCTGCTTTTAACACGGTCGTAATTCAGGTACTGTTGGTCCACTTTTTATTCAAAGCAGAAATTAATTATATGATATTTAATGGTTGAGTCATTTATAGCTGGAAGATTTTGTAGTTGTGATGGGGGTAGTTGACCTTCCTCAATTACTGCCCCCACCTAGATGACTCAATACTTTCTGTGCTCTGTTTAAACCTCTGTTAAAGGGACATTGCAAAAAGGTGTTGACTAAAAAATTAGTAGTGCACTGATAATACAGAAGTGGAGGTAAACATCACTTGGCTTACACAGTGTCTAGATGGTATAATCAAATGGCTGGATAATGACTGACTTAAGCTTTACCTAAGATACGTGGAATTAACCTGCCAGTAGGAAGAAGCATTTCAAGTTCATAACTGTGATTTCAATTGATGATGTCAGCTCCTCCATTATATATTAGAGTAGTCTTTAGAGTGATGATGTAGCCAGGATGGTCTATGACTTATGTGAGAGGCAAGGAAAAGCCCTGTTTTCTGGCATGAGTGGGGAATGGGGGGTGCTCGTAATCTAAAAATTCCTGTTACCTGAGGCATAGGGGTTTGCAGCCAGACACGGAGTGGTAGGGTATGGTGGCAGCTGAGCATGGAGCAGGGGGTGGGGGTGGGTGGCAGCAGCCGCACGCAGAGTGGCAACAGCAGAGGGTGGTGGGTGACAGCAGTGGCCTCCGCATACGAGCTCCCCTCCTCCCCCTACGTCCATCCACAAATTCGGGTTAGCAGAAATGCCCATTAGTGAAATGCTGTTAAGAGCTGTCAGTGGAGGCTGCACAAAAGCTGTAGCTTTAGTCTGGTTGCCCATCTCCCAAGTGGAAGGAGTAGGCAAAAATTCATATGCATTACTCAGGTTTTTTGATTGAGCATTTGACCAAATTGAAAGTTTTCTGCTTAATGGGTTCAGGCCAGCCACCTAATGAAGAGTTTGAATAGGTAAGGCTGCAAGAACTGGAATGAAGTTGGCTGGAACAAGGAGATGAGTCATTTTGGAAGTTAGAGTATTCAGCTGTAGAATTCAATCTCTCAGACAGTCAAATTCATCTTGGGCATTTCATCATTCAGAATAGTGAAAGGTTCATCTATTTAAACAAACCTTTCCTTCAACATTTCCATTGCACTGACATAAATGTCTTTCCCAGAAGAAGACAATCTCCCAGAATGTAATCCCAGTTAGTGTGAAGAAGATCATACTATTATACTAGGATACCACTGAAGGGTTGTGTATGGCACTTAGTTACCCCTGTGACTGGCGTTATTCATAGATATCTAAATATGGAGACTTTGAATTCTCTAGTCACTTGCATCTTTTTTTTTTTTTAAATATGCTCATCTTTTTCTAGTGGCCCTTGCCTGAGAAGGAGGATCTTTTATGGCAGGCCATGTGGAGAAGTTGGTATGAAATTCTACTCCTCAGAAATAGGAAACACCAAAACATCAGGGCCAATATGGACTCTGAATAACTCAAGAGAAAGAGGTAAAGGAGGGATTAGACATTTGGCTTCTTTCTACAGACCTGTTTGCATAGTTATGCTGTTACAGGGAACAGTGTTGATTCTCCTAGTGTTGTGGCAGATCAGATTCACAGGGGAAGTGGAGATCTAAACAAAACTAGTGTATTTGTATGCCTGCAATTATGTAGGCAGTTTCTCAACTGCATGTTTACATACTGCATTCAATCAGACTGAGATGTCTGACTAACTACTTTTGCATAGTGGTGCAAAATAAACTGTGGAGGGATCCTGGTCTTCCACGCTCACAAGACAGGCTATACTTCCATTACACAAATGGTTACCATACCCAGTCTCTACTATCATGCAGCTTACTTTAAGCATGTACAGCTGTTTTTTAGAACTAGCAGCCACAGGGAGAACCCAATTGGGGGAATGAGGAATGAGACTGGTGGGTCTGTGGAGGGGTTTGGTGAGTCTGTGAAGGAAGGTTGGGGATGCAAGATATTCAGGTGACTAAAATAGTCCAGTGAGGGTCAGGGAGTGGGAAGAATACAGTCTGGCACTGGGGTGAGTAGTTAGGCTTTCTTAGCCCTGGAGATGTGCTCTGAATATATGCAGATGTTCACCGCATCTGATTAACCCATTCCCAATCTAAGTTAGTTTAGCTACTCCTGTGAACTAACTTAGATTGCACTGGCCATTTGGCCCGATTTTAACTCTCTGAGCATCTACATAGAAGGGCATTTAGACAGACCTAACCTTACTTAAGTTGCTCTGAACACAATGTCTGTACTGTATAAGTCTACATGCAGCAAAGTGAAGACAGATTTGCTGCCATGTGCAGCTACATTTGGGGCTTATGGACAGAGGTGATATCTTGTATTAGACCAACAAGATTTTTGCCAAAAAATTCTTTAATTGCAAGCTTTTGGGCACAAACACCCTTCATCAGGTATCAGAGAAAAATTGTAAAAGTTCTCCTGGGTAGAAATCAAAGTTTGTATAAGCAATATGAACTTTGGAAACATGCAATTTTCATATATGAAATATGAACTTTCATTTCTACCCAGGAGAACTTTTGCAATCTTTCTCTGATGGCCGAGGAAAGGTGTTTGTGCCCAAAAGCTTGCAATTATAGAAATTTTTTTTTGCAAAAATCTTGTTGGTCTAATAAAAGAGATCACCTCTGTCGACAAGCCCTGATTGCTTTTTCTAGACCAATATAGCTACAACCTGGATACATCTGAGGAAAATTTAGTTGGTAAGGTCCAGCCCATTCTTCTTTCTTGCTGTACTGTATGCAGGTGTTGATGAATGTTCAACTCAATATATATGGGTAAAGATTGGAAATATTTCTGGAAATCCCATTGTCAATCATAAGAGTTCAGAAATATACCTGAACTTTAGGCTGTTAATCTGAACTCAGTCTGTAGCTCCTTGAATTTACCCTTTTACAAACAATAAAACTCTATGGCATTACACTCGTCTTAGGGAGCTGCTTGACTGGGATGTTTTCTTAGAAGCACCTGTCCTAGAGTGGTGCTTGACAATCAGTCCATGTCCCAAAATCAGCCTTGAAGCACACAGTGAGGCTCAGTTGTGTGTTTTGGAAGTCATGTTAAGAGATGGCAATTCTACAAATGCAGAAAAATAAGACTGAAAATCAAATTCAGAGAAGTTTCTAGATACAAATACTAATCCTTCCCATTTATCTTTCAGTATAACTAGGTTTACTCATCTCCAGTAACATCTAATTTTAAAAAAAAATACCCAGTAATCCTAAAGATTGATTAGCCATAATGCTTTGTTCATCTGGAAGAATAGATGTTTCTTTGCTTTCCATGTACTTAGAAGTTAAGCATGCATACTGTACAAAACCACCTACTGCTCCTAACTGCAAGTGCTCATTTATAACATTGAAAACAGATGCTGATTTCTGGTGAATAGTCTAACCTGCTAATTACCAACATTAATTTGGATAGGATTTTTGCCATTTAAAATGATAGTGAGCAGCACACATGATAGAATTTACTGTGGAAAAACAGACAATATAAATTTTATATATTTACCCTTGTAAGCATTTGAAACCTGAAATACAGCTTCTTACAGTCTAATTTATCAGAACTTTTTTTTTTTTTTTATAAAACTGTCACAAACCACACGAAGGAAATAAATTTTGTTCTTTAAGCTCTTTTCTCCTTACCCATTTCCTTGGTCACTGACGTATGTCTTCAACATGTATTTATTTTAGTTTGCAAGGTTTGAATTAAAGGGGAGCTAAATTATGATGGATTTGCATTTTTCACATAAGGAGATTTTTCCCTTCTCATCTCCATAATAGAATGTTTAAGATGTCTACATAGAGCATTCATAAATATCTAGATGTGCTTACAGTTTGGGCAGGCACTTATAAAGGCTGCACAAAGATGACACAGATATGGTACTGCCAGCAATACTCATTATTCTGCTTTTCTTTTATGTGCTAAGGGGCTTTCTCCTACATGTAGGGAAAAATAAAAATAAACTATCATTTGATGACCTGTAGCTGGTAGATCACAAAGACTTTGCCTTCAGTACCATTTTGCTGGGCAGTTCAAAAATAAATGTATTTGACATTGTACAGCTTTCTCTGGTTGTTTACATCCAGAGCAGTTGCAAGTATACTGTGGATTCTGTATCAATAGTAATGAAGATGACAGTACGTATCAGATCAACAGCTCCTCTGGCAGTGACAAGCTGACAAAAAGCTAGGTGACTATAACTTGGTGAGCTTCCTTGTCAGGTATCTGAGTAAAATGCATTATGATTGAAAAGATACTATCTTTTCTTTGTTTGGCTGACCACACAGATTTAAGATACAGGTAATTAAATGAAGCAGATATTACTGATGATGACTAAAGTGTTAGGGACTGGAGCATTGGTGGTCAGGGAAGGTTATCTGATACAGATGGGCAAAGTCCAGGAACTGGATTGCCAGGGAGCCAGGAGTTGGGATCAGAGCTGAAATCAGGAGTCCAAACTGGAATCAGGAGCCAGAGTCAGGATATGGCACAGGATTAGAATCTGGAGCCAAGACTCAAAATGAGAGATCTGATGAGAGAAAGTAAGGAAGCACATGGAGGTCAGGAGCAAGAACCTCATCAGTCTTTGCCCAGACTGACCCCCATGTGCTTCTTTTCTTTCTCTTACCAGATAGCTGATTTTGACTTCTGGCTCCTGCTTCCAGTCCTGATTTCTGGCATATCCTGACCCTGGCTTGGGCTCCTGATTCCAGTTTAGACTCCTGACATGCTCTGGCTCATACTGTTGAGTCTGATTTTGGCTTCTGGCTCTCTGGGAACCCAGCTCCTGGACTTT
The DNA here is from genome assembly GCF_001723915.1 of Gavialis gangeticus. NCBI lineage: Eukaryota > Metazoa > Chordata > Crocodylia > Gavialidae > Gavialis > Gavialis gangeticus. The sequence continues at coordinate 84,708,604 of NW_017729024.1, forward strand.
CCCACTCCTGTGAGATGACTGTCTGCAACTGCCCATGCCCCAGTCCCTAATACTTTGCCCAAACAGAGTACTGCAGGCTGGGCCTAGTTTTCAAATATTGAAGTGGGTGGACTCTGTTGCCTGTGGCTTCAGGAGACTGGCTGCTCTGATTCCCTCAGTAGGACCAGATGGGCCCTGGGCACTGATTTACGCTTGCTGTTCGTGGCGCTGGTTTCCCTACAGCCTCAGGGGATGAACTGTCCTGATCCTCCACCAGAGCAATAATTAAACCAAGATCTGGAGACAATGAGAATACAGAAGGAGAATCAAGAAAAGGAAGATAGCTTACTCTTTCTGAGTTGTGTAAATAGACATGCGGCAGCAACAACAAAATGTTTAATTATAAAAAGTGGAATAGGGAAAATAATCCACTGTCAAATCATTACCTACAATTCTAAAAGTGCAGTATTCCTTTTAAAAGGGATTTTTAAAAAGGCTATTTTTTCTGAAGGCTAAGCAACTATTCTATTGTATCTATTAGTATATAAGTGGACCCAGACACCTAGGTGCAATTCTGTTTTACCCTGTGTATACCCCTCAAACAGTTTTAATGCAAAAGGGGATGAATCCTTATCCCCCTCATTTTATTTTGTTTTACTCAGTCTTAAGAGTGAGTGAGTGGTCTGTTAGGTATTAATGAATTTTCAGTGTCTGAAACAGGGTGGAATAGGCCACAAAATATCAAAGTGGAAGTCTAGGTAGAACAGAATGTGGCCCTAAACTCAAGCTTTGCATTTATCTTAGCAGTTTCTACATTCAGAGAGAGAAAAACATTCAGTACAATAATCTCACCCAACAATCAAGATGGTATACTGCCCTGTAGAAATGATGGCCAATCAATTCCTGAACACAGTGGGTAGTGTCACTGGATAGTATTGATGGCTGACACAGACAGATATTTTCCTGAATTCTTGATGACACACACTTAACTTTCTTCCTTGCCCCTTTTATACTTTTCTTTAGCATCACTCCTTTGATGATTCTTTGCTTTCAGAGTGGTTTTGCTGTGGTGAGCCTACTGTCCATAGTTTATCCTGTAAGCATATCCCTTTGTTCAATAGACCCAAAACGAGCACACCTCATAATTTGGTGTTTTTCCGGTTTCTTACTTTGGGTATTGTCCATTGGTATCCCTTATCACCCTTCATAAAACTTCTCACGTGATAGAAAAGAAAAGATACACACACACATACATACATACATACATATATATGAGCACTGTGAGGTCTGCAAAAATGACTCAAGGCTGGCTGATAAGCAAAATGAAAAGTTCAGATAATAATGAAGCCATACAGAACTTAAGCAATGATTAAAGAAGGCTGAATATAAAAGAAAAGTTTAAACAATACTGTAATTCAACACTCTGTAAATGGGTGCAACTTTAAAGCATACAACATGACAAGCTACTGTAACAGAGCCTGCTGAAGGCAGAAGTGGTGACGGGCCCGATCCTTTTTTCTGCAAAGTCTGCCCACTTCTCCCATGGCTGGGGTTCAAGCTGACAAATTAATGGCACAGATTAATGGCCCCATGGCCCCAGGAGAGGTAGGCAGGCTCTGCCAAAAAAGGAAAAAAAAAAAAGGATCAGGCCCCTCACTGCTTCTGCCTTCAGCAGGTGCCTGCGACCAGCAGGACAATACCATGTTTTCTGTGATGGAAAAATAAACCCCACCATTTCAATTAAAAACCATTTCAGTTTAGGGGACATAGAATGGGACGCTAAGGACTAAAATCCTGTCACATGTACATGTGTCAGGAGGAATAATCTTGCTTCTGCAACTTTATCCTGACAGGTCTTGGTGATGCACCTGAAGTCAAGTGTCCACTCTCGATTATTTTCATGTCATATTGAACTTGCATTAGAATGAAACACAGACTAGCTTCACCATGTATCGGTATCTGTTGTTCCTGACGCTGTATATACTGTACAATCAGTAAAAGAGAACCAATCATTTCAGCCTGGGTTTGTATCCAAAAGACATTTTTGTCTCTTGGCATTTCTATCTCTTCTTCCCTTACGAACCACCACCTAAGCTCCTGAAATTGTTCTTTGTTCCTTTTCACAAGGTGCCCAACATGTAACGGGTTTTTTTTTAATTTATAATTTCTACTTTGAGAAATATTTACAATGATGTAGCCGCTGTGCCTTAGGTTATCAAATTCCTTAAGTATGCCTGAAAGGAAACATCTACCAATAATCACTTTCCTTTTTGTTCACTCAACTGTCCTTGATATTTGAATCCAATCTACAAACCTAATCTTGTATCAAGAATAAGTAGGCATTAGTTTTGGAAGTATTCTCAGAGGACCTCAAATTCCCTGGTACCCAAGCTCATGCAGCCTCCACTCCTAACAACATGAATGCTATTGCCATCCTCTCTCTTTGTCTTAGCTGTGACCTTGAGAAATAGCCATCCCGGCCCCTTGAAGACCACAGTTGGAGCAAAGCCCTACTATTGCTTTATCTTCTCATTCTTGTACTAAGCATACGATTGCATTCAAACTTATAATTAGGGCTGTGCAAAGCTTTGACTTAATATTCGATTCGACAAATATTCAACATATTCAACTTTGAAAAATGAAAGTCGAGTTGAATAGCAGCTGGTCGAATAGCTGTCGAATAGAATACTGGAAGTTGAATATTAATAGCGCAGGTCGAATATTCGACAAGGGTCGAATATTCAACTTGCCTATACTGGATTCCCTGTGGGGGGAAAAAAAGGAAAGTAAGGGGAGGGAGGGGGAGAGGGGGAAGGAGTGCTTTCATGACTGACATGTGTGGCTAGCCAGTGACCTGTCAGCATTCTCTGAGGTCCTTTCCAATCCCAGTGCTCTGGGGGAGGGCCAGAGAAAATGCATAAAAGGCAGCAGTTTTTCAGCTCCCCTGCTTTCTACCTTGGGGTCAGTTTCTGAGCTGCTGGTGTTCTCCAGCACCTCTGCATCAGACCACAGCGGCTGGAAGCCCTGATCTTCAACAGATTCCCTGCTTGCAATGCTAGCAACAGGGATTTCTGAGAACTTGGTGCTTTTATTTTATAACTACTTTTCATATTAGTTTATGCTTATATTGGATAGGGTTAGTAGTAGCCTAGGATCTATTCTATATATAGGAATTTAGTTTATATATATATATATATATATATATATATATATATTTATACATCATTCATTCTTTCCACCACACCAACGCTTCTCAATATATTATCTACACATGCAAACACATTTACATAACATCCAGAAATCTAATCCACAGC
>NW_017729024.1:84712324-84713559 GCF_001723915.1 Gavialis gangeticus
AGCCAGGGTGGAGATCATGTGTACCTCTCCCTCAAAGGGCACTGGTGTGGCCAGTCAGGCCGTCAATGGGCTCTCCTTCATGCCAAGGTGATGGATGAGTCCCACACAGCAGCAGAGATAAGGGGGGCCATGAACCGCATGGTGCAGGGGTAGCTGGGCGTTGGGCAGGCTGAGCTCACCTGCGGCTTCATAGTCACTGACAATGGGGCCAATATGGTCAAGGCAGTCCGTGATGCCAACTTTGCTGGTATTTGTTGTGTGGCACACATTTTACATCTGATTGTGAGGGATGCCTTGGAGGGGGACAGGTCTGCCTGTGTTGGCGCCAGCAACACCAGCAGGCTCGTTTCCAGATGCGGGAAAGTGGCAGGCTACTTCCACCCGAGCATCAAGGGAGGCGAGATGCTGCAGGACAAACAAGCAAAGCTAAATGTCCCCCAGCACAGAATCATGCAGGATGTGGAGACTCGGTGGAACTCCACTTACTTGATGCTCGAGAGGCTGGTGGAGCAACAGAAGGTCATCCATGAGCTGGCCTTTCTTGGGGAGATTGGGATCAGTGGCCCCCTTCCTTGAGGCCACTGAGACCCTTAGTGCTGCTGATGCCTTCCTCAGCCAGGTGGTCCCCCATAGTGAAGGAGCTCCGCAGCCAAATGGAGAGCTTCCTGGGGGAAAAATGTTCCTGACTGGGGCAGGCCGCTTTCACCAGATGTGCAGGCACTGATGAGGCGGCTGAAGGAGGGCCTTAGGAAAAGGCTTGAACTCTTGGGGTCCAACACAGTGCATATGCTGGCCGCCATCTGTGACCCAAGAGTGAAGGGCACCATATGTGGCAGCGAGTCACTGGAGGGAGGTACTTATTAAGAAAGTGACAGAGGTGGAATGGCCGAGGCAGGGGGAAGTGGAACAGGGGGATCCACTGCCTGAACCCAGCCTGCCATCCACAAGCCAGTCTTCCCCTCCACCACAGGCGCTGCCAATATGGGCTAAGGCCATGGCAAACATTAGGGGGTCCAGACCCACCAGACCCCAGGATCAGGCAGACAGCCTTCACACCGTGGTGTCTGGCTATCTTGCTGAGCCTATGGAGCCCCTGGACTGCGACCCCTTGGCCTACTGGGGTAGCCAAGGGATCACAGCCCGATGTGGTTGGATGTGGCCACAGTTGCCCTGGAATACCTGTCCTGCCCACCGAACCAGTGTGCCAAGCGAGAGGGTGTTCAGCATGGCTGCAG
>NW_017729024.1:84718559-84719182 GCF_001723915.1 Gavialis gangeticus
AGTAACAAAGTGCATGACCACCTTGGGGATGCTGAATCATTTCCACAGGTACCACCCCTCTGCCACAGGAACAGCCCCCACTCGCTCCACAGCCCCTGCCCCTCCACAGCAGAGGCAGGGCACCCTGGAACATGGGGGCAAAAGGGACCAGTTGCAAATGCGAGCAAGGTCACCCAGACCACTGGGGAGATGCTTGCTCTGGATGGCTAGCCCTTCACCTTTGTTGAGTGGCCAGGGTTCAGGAGGCTCCTGGCACTACTGGCTCCATTTTACCAGGTGCCCACATGCACCACCTTCATCAGGACGGTGGTGCCCTCCCTATATGAAGGATGCAGGGAGCACTTGAGGGAGGAGCTGCACAAGGCAGGTCTGCAGGTGACCGTACACTTCACCTCAGACATCTGGAGCAGCCAGGGTGGAGATCATGTGTACCTCTCCCTCAAAGGGCACTGGTGTGGCCAGTCAGGCCGTCAATGGGCTCTCCTTCATGCCAAGGTGATGGATGAGTCCCACACAGCAGCAGAGATAAGGGGGGCCATGAACCGCATGGTGCAGGGGTAGCTGGGCGTTGGGCAGGCTGAGCTCACCTGCGGCTTCATAGTCACTGACAATGGGGCCAATAT
>NW_017729024.1:84719235-84726229 GCF_001723915.1 Gavialis gangeticus
CTGCCCACCGAACCAGTGTGCCAAGCGAGAGGGTGTTCAGCATGGCTGCAGATGTTGTGACACCCCTCTGCACCTGCTTGGATCCTGGTTTGGTGGAGCAGCTGGTGACCTCTGCTGGGGTCCCCAAGCTCCAGGTGCAGACAGAGTGAATGCCACCCTCCTCACTCCATCTGTATCACGAGTTTTGTCTATCAGCAGCCTAAGGTGCAGTTTTCCCCAAACCCCTGCACCTATCACTGGAAAGTTGGCAGGTTTTGTGAGCTCCTCAGGGGCTAGCAAGCCTGCAGTTTTGAGCTCCTTGTGACTTTCCACACAGAAGTCACAGGAGGTTTTCTCTCAAGAATTTGGGGTGCTGTTTCTCTGAACTCCCTGAACCTATCTTGTTGAAAGTTGGCAGACTTTGTGAGCTTCTCAGGAGCTACCATTTCTGCAAGTTTGAGCTCCCTGTGGCTTTGCACATAGCAGTTACAAGCGGTTTGCTCTCAAGAATTTGGGGTGCAGTTTCTCTGCACCCCCTGAATCTATATTGTTGAAACTTGGTACACTTTGTGGTCTCCTCAAGAGCTACCATTCCTGTAAGTTTAATCAAGATCAGACAAGAAATGACAAAGTTATAGCCTGCTTTGACCTTCCTCATAGCCTATGGGGAAGTCGAAGCAGCTCGAATATTCGACTGAGCTTTGACCTTGAGTCCAAGCGGACCCACTTCAACTCGAAGCAGACGGCAAATCAAAGCAGGACCCAGTTTAATATTCGACATGGTAGTCGAATCGAATATTACCTGCTCTGCATAGCCCTATTTATAATGTGGAGTACTTTAGCCTTCACTACTATATGAACTTCCTATGACTGGACTTTCCAAAGTTCAACCCCGTAATTAATTTTTATATATCTGACTGAAGGATATTCTGTGATAATGGACTTCGGGCCATAAATATTTAGGTGGTATTGAAAACATTCAGGATTTTGGTTGCTCATTGGTAATACTGGATAAATCATTCATTCTGATTATGATCACATTGATGGAGAACATTGAAATAGTAAGAGTGGAGTAGAATGGATACTGAGTAAACATTTCCTTTCAAGCATACCTGACCTTTTATTGAAACCAGAGGTCTGTGATTGTGATGTTTTGAATACTCATCCATTTATTTTCTAGTTTTCAATATTTTAACATTATTTGTGATAACTATGTGGAATAATTGTTTCTCCAAGGTAATATATGTACTTACTTGTAAGTCAGTGGATGGGTTGAAACTTAACTGTGATAACAAGAGGACAACTTAAAGGCCTTAAGGGAGGAAATGAAAGAAAGATAAAATAGAACAAAAGAAAGTTAAAACATTTTCATCTATATTGACAATAGTATAGTGCTGACTATAAATATATTTATGGAATAAAAAAAAATGAAGGCCTTAAAAATTCACTTAATGTGCACATATATTGGTAACAGTGTATAAGTATGTAGATAAAAATCAATATTGATCTATCTGTACCTATATATAATGCTACAGACTTTTTCACGATGACGTAAAAATCAATCCCAATCTAAAAATATGACCCATACAATATAGTTGGATATATTAAACACTATAGCTTTGACACTGTATATAAATATGTTGTTCATAGCTTTGAACAGATTAAACAGAGGGGAAAATGACTGATGGAAAGTTCCAATACAAATGTTCCTATTTGTAAAATTGTGCTAATAATAATTTCTTTCAGATCATTGTTCCTCTAGAAGTAGGAGGGGAAAAAGTATTCCAGCTGTTTAATTTTTAAACTTTTTCATTTCTTTCAAATATATTTTAAATAAACTGTGAGAGTGAGTGCCATATGTAGCTAATACACATCTCAAAAGTAGTTTTTGATGAGGAGTCAGCATTATCCACTGCAGGGATTCCAAGTGGGGCTACTTAGAGGTTCACACTAGGACTCATGATTTTCAATATTTTCATAAAGAATATTAAAAGTGAATGTAAAACCACTTAAAACATTGACAGATGATGAGAGAGTGGTGGAATGGTAAATCAAGCAATCACACAGGGTGATCTGGATATCTTAATAATTTGGGCCGTCTCAATGTAATAAAATACACATTTATTTTAATATAGCCAAATGTAAAAATCCTGCCTCTGTGAGCAAAACATTTCAGCCATCCCTACAAAGTGGAGAACTGTATCACAGAAAGTTATTCTTCTAAAAAGGCTTGAGGTATTGTAGTGAACAGGCAACAAAACAAGAGCTACCAACAGAATATATGACAGAAAAGGCTAATGCACTTTATGCACTTAAATTGGCATATTTATTAAATGAGTTGACTTCAGTTTTCATTAGAAAGAAGGAAAACTCAATAAAGAAACTAAAGATTGAATTCAGCCTCATTCAAGATGAATAATTAGCCAATTCTATCCATGGTAGACCAAAGAAAAAATCGTATTGAATTTAGAATCTAATGAGTCTCAAACAACACAAAAACCTGCTAAACTCATCTTACTAGTGGGCTGCACATGAGTGCACTATATTAAATTTCATTGTTGATGGTCATATCAATCAGGTGTAGAGTAGGTTAACCAAAACTCTCACCAACTCTAAGGTTAATGTGTAAATAAAAAGGCAGTTAAAAATGCAGAACAAACTATATCCTAGTTTGAGCAAAAGAACACACCATGTCTGCCTTAAAAACGACACACACCACCAAGAGTGGAAATATAACATAGCTAGCCACTGTTTATAGACATTGCTGGGTTTAAGGATTTTTATGCAACCTAGGAAATAAATTTCTCACCATATTTTCTAATTTCAACAAAGATTGTAATTAAGCATAATCTCATCGTGTACAGTCTCATGATGATTTAATCCAAAAGATGTTTCTGAGGCATGATAATATTGTAAGTGAGATTTCGGGCATAAGCTGCCTATTATAACTAGCTAAATTCTGCTACGTGTTATAATTGCTTTAAAATAGTGTAGTTATGCATATAAATTAGTTATGTGTTTGTAGCTTTAATCAATTAATTTGCAATAGTTTAATTACTAGTACAATAAATTGCACAATTATTTAATAAAAATGGACTAATTATGGTAATTGTAGCTTGCTGTTATGTGTCAGAATGAAGTACTATTTTCCTAACAAAACTATTTCGATTAAGTGTTATATGGAGGTGCCAAAGCAGTTCCATAATTAAAGTTGTGTTGATGTTGTAGTCAAGGGTTTTATTCAAGTTCCAGTGAAGTCAGTGAGTGCTCCCATTGAGTTCACTATGTGATGGAATGGGCCTAAAGTAGGGATTAAAAAGTTTTTATGAATGAATGATATTGTTTTTTGTCCTTTGTGGAATTATTGACTGCCTCTCTAAGAAAACTAGATTTGTTTTAAGTAGAGGTTTACTTGACACAAGAACAGGGCCAGGCTAGACCATAATAGTTGTGAGCTGATTAGATATCCCCGAGTATCAATTAAGCAAAAGTTCCTCTATCTTTACATTGGTTTGGGGGATTTTATTGTTTACATACTCTATTCATGCTGGGTTGCCCTAATTATAGTTCACTGTGACATCTGAATCATTTTCACATGGTGAATAGTAGATTTGGGCAGTACCTAAAGAGACTTAAGCTAATGACAGGCAGTCAAAAAGCCTGAGGAGGAATTGATTCAGTCTTGACAAGGTTTCTTCAAGCTTCGTAGATTTGATCAATAATGAACTGAACTCATGTTCACTTGCTAGTTGGGAAAGGCAGCCAGATGCCTGCACTGGCCTAGGTCAGAAGGTGGGGGGTGCAAGGGCACACGTCCCAGCCTTTTGGCCTTTGCTGAACCTAGAATTACAGGGGCCATCCCTGATTGGCTGCCCAACACACACTTTCCAGCCTTCTTCTGTCTTCCCATAGTGGGGGAAGAACCAACATCATCCAGGTGCCAGCCCCTGCAGCTGGGCATGTGTGCTTCATGCCTCAGAGGGTGTCCCCTGAATCCTGGTCTGCCTTGCTCTGGGAGCAGAGGGGGATTCCCCATCTCCCTCATGGTTGGGCCATGGTTCAACTCCATCCTTGCAGGTGGGAGTGAACCCTTGGGATAATGGGGGACTGGTGCTGCCTTAGCAGGGGCACATGCCCCCCCAGCAATGAGTCAGCAACTGAGGGGGAGTCCCCCCATGGCCGATCTCACTGACTGGAGGGGGAGGTCTCCTACAGCCGATCTCGCTGACCTGGGGGGGGGGAGGCACTCCCCTCACAGCCAATCATGAGATGGCTGATCGCTGTGGCCAATCACTGAAGTCACTTCCAGAAGTGGCTGCAGCCACTTTTGGGAGCGCAATGGCATTCCACTCCCCAGCTGGTGCTTGCAGGGGGGGCACCCATTGCCTAAGCGGTGAGCATGGCCAGGCAGGGGATGCATGCGCACCCCTGTGCATGCAGCAAGTATGGCCAGCACTCTCAGGGGATGCACGTGTATCCCCTATATGTTGCCACTGCTTGGGATGGTGCTGTGTGTCCCACCCTGCCTCACATCAGGTGTCCGCACATGTGGGGGAAGGGTCTATCTTAACCTGTGTTTGGCCATTTTGAAACCAGTCTAGGTGCACTGAACTTCTGTTCGGTTACAGATTTAAACCAGTTTCTAATCCCTGATACTGGTTTATGTGTAATTTCTGTCCTAGCCTTAGTGCCTGGGCCTATAGCACAATTAACAGACTTGAGTTGGATGCTTTAATTCCCTGTACGGCACAGGGGAGACCTAAACTTCTAAGAATGGAGTCTATTATTTATGTTCCAAAAGGCAGAGCGTAAAGGGCCGGGGGAACTGTAATGAGGGATTTTATTTGACAGGTAACCTGAGGTTTTGAGGACTAATTTGATATTAGTGCCTGACACAGGAGTAAACCAAGACTTAGTTAACTAAGTCACTTTTTTGGATTCAGTCCTTACCTCTTATACATATGGACCCAAATCTGATTCTACCTATAATAGTGGTGATGAGGAGAACAAGAATGACAACTCTCTGTGATCTCCAGGTTTAGAATAGGGGTGCATGCATGTTACATTTGTAGAAAAAGAATCACATTTAGTCAGGTAGAAATACTCAGTGTGAACATGTTCATAATGCTTAGTCCAATCTAAAAATGGCATGTGTGGTGGAAATGTTAAGCCTTATATGATGAGGATTAATTCTAGTCTGATAGAGATTTTAGACTGGTTTAATGAGCACATGTGTGCTTCACTTGGTACAAGTTCCCCCTCTGACTTTCAGAATCCCATCATACACTTTTCCCATCCCCTCCCCTTCCCCCCCTTACTTGCGGAGAGATACTCTGGCACTTGGTTTGCACTCCACTGTTCCAGTCAAGCATGGAGCAGATCCCACCCCTTGACTCTCTTGGGCCTGAGAAAGGCAAGCCTCTTTCCCCAGCTCTTTCTCCCTCCTTTCCTGTAGGTAGTTTCAGGGGGCTGAGGCAGCTATGGGCTCTTCATGTGATCCAGACCTCTAGATACTAGAGACTCTGGGCCAGACCCTTATATGCCTAGGACCCCATCTTAGAGCAATCCAAGACCACATGCAGATCTGAATACCTAGACCAACCTCCCCCCCCCAAAAAAAAACCAACCCCAACCCTCAGACAAAAACTCAGGAGCCCAAGATTGGACACACACCTCAAGTCACTAGAATTAACTATCTAGATGCACAGAACTCTGAGGGCCAGATCTTGGAACAGATCCACACCCAATTTGGGAGAGTCAATTCTGGTTTTTGGCTTGGGGGGTGGAGGCAGGGAGGTGACTGTGTTTAACTCAAGGCTTGAGGGGCATAGCAAGCCCATCCACTGCCAGGAGATACCTGAGCTGTGGATTGGGTAGTGGCAGGTGAATGCCCTTGAAAAGTTCAGGGCTTGGAGGAGGTATGGCCAGAAATGCTCTGGTCACTCTAATCAGACATGGATTTGGGGTGAGAGGGAGACATGCACCCTGACCTTCACCCTATCAGCCAAATCCTCACCCACCTAGTGACATTTGGACCCACCTGTGGACCCCAGACCACAGAGGCACCACCAAGCACCATGTCATAGCTTGGCCTATATTCCTCTATTACCTACAGTCAGAAGCAGAACTGGACTGTTAAGGACATGAGAGATATAAAGCTATTTGTTTTGGGAATCAAAAGATCTCCTGAAAGTTTCATATTTTTTCTCAGTTTTATGAAAGCAAATACTGAGTATCCAGGGATGCACAGTATTTCTGACTTACAAATCTTCTACAAAAATTTTAAGTATGGAAAAGTTATCAGGTAGTATTCTTTTTTCATGTTGCCCATTTCTAATGATGATACATCATCATACCAGCAGCTAGCAAGAACACTAGTCCCTAATTAGAATCAGCTTGTTTATATGTGCACACACACTTTAATTCTTGGGAGTAAAATACTTGTGAAATATGAAGTGCAAATGAGATTTTAGTAATTGACATAGCTGGGACTTTATTGTCAAAGGCTGCATGCACACACAGAAAAGCAAAGCTAAAATGCTGTTTTTGAGCTGAGCTGAGCTGCTTTTGACAGATGCTGCTAATGGAAAGCTTAATTTTAGAAATGGAACTTTATAGCTCTTTTTCTTCAAATGTGTAGAAACAGGTCAGACCTTCTAAAAATATCATTTAGGAAGGAAGACCATCATGCATTGATCACATGCAATAACTATCTTTCATTGGCCGATCACAGTGACATTTATTTAAACTCTGGAATGATCTAGCAGTCTGTTCCTTTATCTAGAGAGACCCATGGGGTCCCTGCCAGTGAAAGGAAAACAAAAAGACTGAAATATGGGGGGGAGGTAGAAGAGACTTTTAAAAGAAGTTCTCGTAATTTTTTTTTATTCCAGTGTTCCATATATAGTGCATTTTACTGTCATTATTGTATTGCTAACCCTTACGTTGTTTTCCTGTTTTTTTGTTTTGGGGGGTTTTTTTTGGGGGGGGGGGGCGTTCCAATTCTTGTAGTGGA
>NW_017729024.1:84726348-84731348 GCF_001723915.1 Gavialis gangeticus
GGGGGCGTTCCAATTCTTGTAGTGGTAGAAAAATGGCTAATTTTGTAATTCAAGATATTTCTATTGTTTTCAATACTTTTTAAATGTAGAATCAAAAGAATATTAAAAAAACCCAATTAAACTAGGTTCTTTGAGGACTTCAGTTAAAGAAAGAACTGTAATAAGCAAGTTTTCTTGCCTCTGTGATTTCAAGTTAAGAAGGGTCAAATTCCAACGTGGTGTGATCTTGGAGGGTCTGATTTTTCTTATGAATGCTGGAATAAACCAGGAATGATTCTGTTGGAATGAATGATGACATATGGATGAGGGAAAGGAAAAATAAAGCCAGTTGACTGAAATAACATTACAAGTATTTACAAATAGTTTGACCCTGGGTTCTAAATATGTTCTAAAAAGAAAGCAGAATAGGTTGGGCACATGTTTTTGAAGTCAGTGTACTGACTTTTTATGAGCTTTCAGAAATGTATCAGTATAAATTTAGAACAAAAAGCTATCTTTGAAACTTAAAACTTCATGAAAATTGTGTAACCTATGATATACCGTCATAAAAAGTAAAATTGATATTTTTAATCAAGCAAATGTGAAGAAAATTTTATGCAGATGGGTATTGAAAAATATTAATGAATAGAAAGGGAAATCCAAAATTAGCCACTTAAATTGTTAAAGACTCTTAAAGAATGTGTTGTTTTAAAACAAAGAAAGAAAAAAACTATGACCATCACTTTCCCATAAGCATGATGACATAATATAAAGAACTCATGCACTGTCACTTTCTGTACCTCCCTTGTCAGTCAGTATCCTGCAGCCTGTATTAACTACAAAGTTCAAATTCTGCCCTGAACACCATATAGATGGGAGGATGTATCCTTGGATTCTAAACTCTTTTCAATTGGACTGGAATTGCTCTGACAGACCAAAGATAAATGTTTGCTGGCATGAATGACTGGTGCCTCCTGAGACTGGGGTGGGGGACAATGGCAGTGAGCAGGGGCCGCCTGCAGCTGCCGCTGTCAGTGTCAGCAGTGGTGAGGAGGGGGTGGTGAGCAGCAAGTGGGGACCATCCGCAGATGCTTCTGGCCGCGTCAGCAGCAAGGGTTGGGGCAGGTGTGAGCTACCTCCTGCAGAAGCTATCAGTGGCTTTGGCAGTGGCCAGTCTCAGGGGGGGCACATGCCCCCAAGCTCCCCTCTCCATGTTGTCTGTGTTCTCTGAGATGCTCTCTGTGACCAGGAACAGCACAGACCTACTGCAGATGCTTCCTCAGCCTGACAAAGAGTGTTTGTGCCTGAAAGCTTGCAAAGAAGAGTTTTTTTCCAACTATTTGAGTTGGTCTAATAAAAGATATCAGATTTACCCAAAGAACCTTATATGCCTATGTTCTTAAATCAGCACAGTTACAACCTATACCTCTGCTACCTACAGCATGTCTGCTAGAGGGATAAGGAGCTGTTTGTTCCATACAACTGATGTTTTTCTTCAGACAATATAGGACACAGGCTAGGTGAGTAGTTGTGTGTTCCTCCTTGCTTTCTATTGCTCAGGAATGCTATCTTGCTGCACTGCCTGTCTGAGGTGGAATAAAAAAAAAAGGAGACTTCCACAACACCGACAAGTCTTTCCAGTCTACCATCAACTTCAGAGGCAGAATCTAGATTAAGAATATTATAAAACCTTTGGGGTGAAAAATTTTTTATGTATTCCCCAAACCCCCAGATATGACTGTTAACATGTCCCTGCAGGGTACCGCTGGATCCCCAGGTTCTCACATGCCATGACTTTGATCTTGTTAAGGAAATGGGAAGGAAAGAGATGGTGTGCTAATTAGTACCCCCGTAAGGACCACGCTTGGTCTAAGTGTTTTTTTCTTTATTCTCTTTTTACAGAAAACCAGTATGGAGGCAGCTGCTTGTCCACGTCGTTCCTGGGATCACCCCTGTACTCTGCAGAGGATTCCTGGCTTCACAAGTGGGACAGTAAGTGAGGGGAGTGTTCCGGTCGCTTGGGCTGTGTGGGATGGTCCGTACCCATAGAAGTCTCTCTGCACTTGCTTGCCCTGCGAAGGGAGTCTCCAGACTTCTCAGTTTTTATTAGAGTCCTTGTCCGCTCCCCAGATTCACAAAGGATGAGCAGAATAAAAGAAAGAACTTTCTTGGTTTGGTTCCAGCTGGGCTTCCTGCTGCTAATTGCCTCATTAGCAGCTTGTTAAGGATGCCGCCCAGCCTCCATCACCACATGAAGCCAGCGTGCAGGTTCACTAGTTCTCCCGCAACCAAGTTTTGCCCTCTCGACCCCCGGTGTTCCTCTCCCTTCAGGGCCTACTTGTTGCCTGGTCACTTCAGGGGTCTGGGCAGGGGACACTCCTCTTGCCATGCCCTCTTGCTCCCCATCAGCTCTCTCCACCCTGCTGTAGCAACCGCGGTTTTCCCCAGGCCGCAACTTCAGGGGTCTGGGATGGAGACACTCCTCCCACCACCCCCTCTTGCCTCTCGCCGGCTCTCACCACCCCATGGCAGAAACCGTGGCTTCTCACGCCATGGCTCTGAGGTTCCCCGCAACTCTCCATCATTCTCACGGATTCTCTGTAAGTAGAGCATGGGTCTGGGCTCTGGCTGATCCTGCGCTGTGGATCCTCCCTCCTGGATCCTCTTCCCTGAAGAGTCTTCCCCGCCGCTCCTGTCTTGTCCTCTCTGTGGTGCCCGAAGGCAATTAGTCCATGTCCCGCTGCCAGTTTTATGCCAGTTTTGGTGGGCTAATCACCCAGTCTTGCTGTAGGTGTGTGATTCTCCACACCTGGTAGGGTTCGTCGTCCGGTCAGTCTGGCTCAATCTTACCTAAGTAACAGGGCTCCTGCCTGAGTCCCTGTTACCCTGACAAAAAGCTGAATGTCTTAAAATAGAATGTAGGAAGGAAAAAAAAGATCTTCCCAGAGCCATTGTTGATTATATAGCATAGGGTAAGTCCTTCTGGAAACCTAGAGTACCTAGGAAGTCTGACATCCCAGGAGACAGTCTGGATGAGGCAGCAGAAACTTCCTGGTATAGCAGGACAGCAGCAAGGCTGGGGACAAATCCTTGGAAGGGTAGTAGTAAGATTTGTTACTTTTGTGTAAATAATTATTTATATAAATTCCTGTAACTAAAAAAAGTTACAAACCTCATCAAGATATTCCAGACTGCAGGCAGAAGCTCATTTGCTCTAAACCAGCTCAATGTTGCTTCGGGCATAGGGGCCAACTTTTACTTTTGCCAGCGGGGGCCCAAGATGATGGACATGTGGAAAGTTGTATGCATTTCAGGTGGCAGCCCTCTTCCTGAGGTGGTCAAGGCCCTCGAGGGTGGGGCGGGGGGGTTACATACCAGTACCTCTGGCTTCAAGCATAAGCTACAGTGCTCAGCTTTAGCAGCTGTGAGAGGGTTAAGACAGGACACCACCCCTTCTGTTTCTAGAGGCCAGAAGCTATCTGGGCAACACTTTAACACAGTGCTTGCTTCTGTCTCCTCTTTCCTGTATTCCAGTAAAAAAAAAATGACCCTTCCAATTACAGTGTACATACCAGTTTGAGAAAGCTAATTCTGAGGTAAAGGGTGCACATGACATGCAAACAAATAAATTAATATATTGTGGATGAACAATCTAGCTAGGAAAAAACAATCCTTGGATTTGAACAATGTCCTGAAGAGGAAGCTGCTGAGTGGCATACTGCATTCCCAGCAAATTGCTAGTTTATCACTGTAGTGAGGCTTGATGGATGGTAGGGTTTGCTTCAGCTTCCATAACTCTGTACAAGTTTCAGACAAAAGTAAGGTTTTTTTTTTCATCTTAGCAAACTAGCAGAAATAGGCAACATTTGAAGGCAAAATCCCCTTCAGTGGGATTGGGAGTTTACCCCATAGTACTATAGCAATATTCTACCTCAAAAAGCACAACTTTAAAAAGCTGAAACAATGCTTGGAAAAAAACACCAAGAAAAATAAAAACAAAGCAAGAACACGTAAACTGTTCTTTATGATACAGTGTAAGACTTTTAAGAACCCCAAAATGCCAGTTTCAAAACTAACTTATAGTATGCTAGTTCTGAAACTGGCACTTTGAGGTTCTTAAAAGTCTTACACTGTATCATAACAACTGACTTATAATATACCCATGGTCTAGCCAGTCCTCCCTCAGGATTTGCCACTGGATGTGTAGATGGTGCAGCTAGTGATGCAACAGCGAATGACAAGAGCTGGCAACAAACCTGTCTCCCCTTGGGAAGCCCCAGTGGCTCCAGGTGAAGTAGTGCCTGAGGGTAGGGTAGTGGAACCCCCTGAGAGGAGAAAATGTTCCCAGAAAGATGGATGAACCAGACACCTGTTGACCAACAGTACCCACACTACTTGGACCCCACCCATTCAGAAAAGGCACAATTGCAGACAAGATAAGATGGGCACTTCCTTCAACTCAGAGTGCTATTCTGGCTATAAGCTGCAGCAGGTCTGTACCAACCATCTTGACCTTCATCTTGCCATTGGAGTCCTATAGTCCCTGCTGAGAGAAAGGGTGGAAGGCCCGTAGTAATCCCTTCCTTCTTTGTTCTGCCTAGGTATATCCATCAAAGTCCTGTGCTTGCTGGTTGCTCATCCTGGTGGGGAAGGACCCAGGTGTTCAGCAGCAACTCAGATGTCCAAGCAGCCCTATTTAGGGGTGGCCTGCTTGCCCCAATCCAAGGAAGGCCCTAGAAAAGGTGAGCTAAAAATGCTTCTATGATCTTCTTTTCTGGATCTAAACAAATCATTGCTTGTTGCAAAGTTCACACTATGTTAACCAGATTTGAACTGAAAGACCATGCACTTCAGAAACCAGCCATAATTGATAAACTACATCAAGTAGGTGTCAATATTGCAGCCCTCAGTGAGACAAGACTTTCAGAAACTGGATCACTAGATGAAGTAAACTATCATTTCAGCCTTCAACTACATGAATGGGGGTTTGAATGAGGATGGAGCTAGACTGTTCTGAGTGG
>NW_017729024.1:84733848-84737877 GCF_001723915.1 Gavialis gangeticus
CAACTCTTACCAACTCACTTAGCCTCAATAGAGAACTTGACATAAAAACAGGCAAAGCCTGTGCTACCTTATGGCAAACTTACCTTATGTATCTGGAATAACAAACTGCTAACTCTGAACACAAAGGTGTCCATCTATCAGATTTGTGCCCTCAGTACCCTCCATTATGGCTGTGAAAGCTGTGTCATGTACTCCAAGCAGGAGTGCAGATTGAACAGCTTCCACCTTCGCTGTCTCAAAAAATCCTTGGATTCACTCAGGACCAATGGATCATCAACAAGGAGATCCTTGAGAGAACTGGTCTATAGTCTATGCAGACTATGCTGGATGTTTGCAGGCTTCACTGGTTGGGGCACATGAAGTACATGTTTCAAGATCATCTGCCAAAGGTTGCACACTATGGCCAGCTCAAGAACCACCCATGACACAGAGGAAAGCCAAAGCTTCAATACAGCAACAAGGTAAATCTAGGTCTCAAGAAATTCAGCATTCCCACTGCCAGCTGGGATAACCCTGCCCACAACTGCTCAGTCTGGATAAATCAAGTCAAAGCTGGGGCAGTCATCATGGAGAACCTTCAGAGAGCTCAGGCTCAGGCCCATGGGTGAGCCAGGAAGCAGTGTGCTTCAACCTCCATCTGATGAGTGGAGCTGTAGCCACTGTGGGAAGGCTTACTGCTCAACATTGGGCTCTTCTCCCACACCACTGCCAAGCACCATTGACTGACTGACTTTGTCACATTTCTTTGCATCTGTCAAGATGTTGAATGGCCATATCAGTATGCCAGTACCTCTTCTACCATGTCTGAGAACAAGCACATTGTATTCACTCACTCCTGTTTTATATGTGCCAAAATGAGAAATGAGGCTGCATAGCTGCCTTTTAGGTGCCTCCTGCTGCTACTCCTGAGATATTTCTTCTGGTATGCTTGAGAGCAGGAGCAGGTGGTACACTGAGGGTGCTTTGTGGCTTTGTTTTTGGGTGTTGCACGTAGTTTAGTATGTAGAGCTTGTTTGAAAGCAGTGTATCAGGATCTCTATGGAAATAGTGGTGCATAAGGAAAATCATGTAGCCAGCATGATTCAGGATCCCAAGTACATCCGTTGTTAAATTTTTTCCCCATTGAATATATATTCATACGTACATTGTTTTTAAATATCTATAAGTTGAAAATAGGGCTGTGTAAAATTTCGGCAGCCGTTTCATTTCAGAAGTGTTTTGGCCTGTTTTGGCACCCAAAACACTGAATCCAAAATGAAATGGAAGGCTCTGAAACATCTCCAAAATTAAATAAAACCACCTGAAATGTTTCAAGTGTTTTGGAGGTGCCCCTGGGAAGAGTCTGGTACAGCCCTACAGCTCTGCTTTTAAGGTGCCAGGATGCTGGGGCTGGATGGGGGATGGGGCTACGCAGGGCAGCCATTGGGGCTTCTCCTGTGGCTCCCCCCACCGAGGCAGAGTCAGGCATAGCTGGAAGAGCTGCAGGAGAAGTCCCTATAGTTGTCCTGCCTAGGCCCATCCCCTGCCAATCCCCAGCCTCCCAGCACTTAAAAAAAAAAAAAAAGAAGAAGCTCTGCACTCACTGGCTGCAGCATGGTGATCAAAGCCTCTGAGGGCTCATGGCAGAGCCGCCCACCCCATGCAGCACAGGGCAGCAGGGACCGCTCCCCTGCCACTTGGCACCTGTGCCACAGCTGTCACATCGCGTGGGTGCAGCACAACTCAACGGGGCACCATGCGCTGTCTAGGAGCTCGGGTGGCTCCTCCAGTCAGCCAGAGCCTGGCACCACTGAGCTCCAGTGCCCACAGCTACCAGACAGCACGCAGCACCCTGCTGAGCCATGCTGCACACGCTCCATGGGGCAGGTGCTGCACAGAAGCCAGCCAGAGGGGGCGATCCACACTGCCCCATAGTGCATGGGGCCGGGGCTCTACCATGAGCCCTCAGAGGCCCTGATCTCTGCTGCTGCAGCCGGTGAGTATGGGGCTTTATTATTTTTTTAACTGCCGGGAGGCTGGGGCCAGGCGGGGGATGGGGCTGAGCAGGGCAGTTATGGGGGCTTTTCCCATGGCTCCCCCCACCCAGGGAGAGACAGGCGCAGATGGAAGAGCCACCAGCGAATCTGCAGCTGCCCGACTGAGCCTGCCTCTCCTCGGCCGATCCAAATCTCCAAATCAGCGCCGAAACAGTGTTGAAACTCAGAAACAGATTTGGCCAAATCGAAATGGAACAGTGATCCAAAACACCAAAATTAATCACTGTCCTCCGAAAAGGTGAATCCAAAACCTAAATGAAACACCCATTTCACACAGCCCTATTTGAAAATATAAACAAGCTTGAAAATATGTGATACTTTAGCCCATCTCCCATCCTTTGTGTTTTGAATTAATTGCCAAAAAAAGAACTGAGTGCATATCCAATTTACAGTGTAAATGAAAGTTTAAATAACCAAAAAGATAAACTGTAAAGGTAGCCAATGGGATATTTTGGAAAACTTTGCCTCAAGGGGACAGTGCAGTAGGCAGGTATCTGTTGGAAATGAGAAACCACAAAAATATGGCAATAAAACCCTATACATTCCTTTGTGATATGGTGAGTTTAGCACAAAGGAATTTGAACATTGCCAAATACTTAGAGAACCAGATTTTTATATGTTAGAATGATCCAAAATGACAGAGATCTATGCAAAAAAGTTAGCGTCACCTGTGAAAAGTACCTGATTTTTAAGCTCCATCTAAGGAAGTGATTCTCATCCAGGGTGCCACTGCACCCTGGGGTGCTGTGAGATCCTTTTTAGGGCTCCAAGGGATGGTGCTCAATATTAGCACTGTTAGGTGTATCAAAATCTACATGTGATTCATAACATAAACCAAGAAATAGGCACCCACAATGTCAAAAATACTCTTTTTCCATAGTCAAAAAAATGAATGAAAGCTAAACACTGGAAGCTTTTCCAAAGGGTGTCTTAGAGCTAAAGGATTTATGTTCAGTGCAAGAAAGAAGCTGAATGCAAAAGGACTGTCTGGAGCCTTGATCTTGTTCTAACTCCTTGGTGGCCAGAATTTTGGTGCAATTAGGTCATCCTCATCACTAGTGTGAACTATGCTATCAGTTAATGGCCCCTAAAATCAGTGCAGCATCCAGGGGACTATGAAATATAAAGGTTTCATAGTCAAGCCAATGTTCCTTTCCATATAAGACTGGAAGGGAGCGGAATGACATCCTTGTACAAGTCAAGAGGCCTGAACCAGCGTATGCACAGACTAATTCTCAAATTCTTACCAACTGGGCTTCAAATGAAAGTTTGGTTATATATATTGTTGAGGTCCAGTGTGAGATAACCCATATCCTGGTGCTTTCTTCAGAGCTTGAATTAACTTCTATGTAAATGTATTCTGGCAAAATAGGCAATGTAATAATACCATGGTTACCCAAATCAAAGAGCACTTTGAATTTAAGATGAACGACCAATAGCTAGATTCTGTACATAGAAAATAATACGTTGGTGAAAATTTTCCTTGTATAGAATATAATTATGGAATGGTCATCTTAAATTAATCCCCCTGCTGCTGTGGTAAGGAAAGTAAGTGAGGATGAGAGAGGGCAAATAGCTTGACCCCTGGCCAAGGACCCCCTCCCTATGCTCTGCCACTTCACTTCCCTTCCCACCCGCACCGCAGTGCCTGCACTCCCCAGCACCTGCTCACATGCCAACTGTTCCCTCTGCAATTTTTCACCTCCCACTGCTTTCTTCCCTTCAACTTTTCCCCTCTGGTGCCTGCCTTTCTGCCACTTGTCCTCCCCAGTGCCTGCCATCCTGCCTCTGTCTGCCCTTTCCCCAGCACTTGGCCTCTCTGGTGTCTATCTCCCTTGTCACTTGCCTGCCCTGCTGCATTTCCCTCCACCTCTCCTCCCCGAACCTGTCGCTGCTGCCACTTGCTCCTCTGCTGTCATTTACCCAATGTGGTGGCCCTGGACCTGGACCTGGCCCTGGCCCTGGCCCTGGCCCTGGCCCTGGCCCTGGCCCT
>NW_017729024.1:84737974-84743259 GCF_001723915.1 Gavialis gangeticus
CCTGGCCCTGGCCCTGGCCCTGGCCCTGGCCCTGGCCCTAGCCAGACAGCAGCAGGGTGGAGTTGGAGCCAGAGCCAGAACCAGAACAGCTCCCTTGCGGTGTGGTCTCCCTAGTGGCAGGAAAGAAGGAAAGAACTCTTGGCATGTAATTCATTTTCTAAATGAGTTTACAAAATATATCCAGAAAAATAAAATAAGAAAATGTATTGTGTCAAGTTTATTATAGCCTTGCAATTTTTTCTTGTGACTTACTCATTTAGGAAAATGTGAGGTAATTAATTATTGTAAATCAAATATCATATATAAAATATGTTGTGGGAAATGACTACCTTTTAAAAATAAAATGACAGCAAAAGCAAAGCTAAAGTATTGCTAATCCTGCAGTAAAATTCTGTTTTATTCTTATTTTTCAAAGGTGGAAGAGAATGGAATTTGAAATTTGACCTCCATCTCTCACCCTTTTATAGAAGATGTGTAGACCTGTTTCAGTCAATACCTAGTAGGATCTCACAATTATGGGAGGTGAGTGGACTTTTGTTATTAACTATTCTAAATAGAAATATCTTTCCATATAAGTTCCAGTCATTTAGTGGGTTTCAGAATTAAACAAACAATAATGGATTCTTTTTCAAGCTTTGCATTGACTTAAACTTAACAAAATATGTGTCTGAAAACTCTTAAAGACTGGTTAAAGAAGACTTCAATCCTGCAAAACCTTAGTCCAGTGATTAATCATGACATAAATAGTATCAATGGACTTTTGGAAGATAGATATCATTTACTGGGGAGGTTGATGAGATTGGACCTGATGAGGGCTTAGAGCCACAGCTGCTAGTCTATAGATGATGCTGTTAAATTTTGGCTATTTAAGACTGTCATGTTGATTAACAAAGCTGCTTGGCATGTAGCTGTTTATATTTTTGTAAAATTATTACTCTCCGCAACACTTACATACAAAGTATATAATGTGTAATATACACATTACACATTATATAGATGTGATGATATAATATATCATGGACAGATATATCATGGACATTATATACATGCCTGTTCCCCTAGGGAAACTGCAATCTAAATTAGATTGTCTGAACAGATTATACGTGAGAGAGAGTGAATGTTATAAAAAGACATCCATGTATGCTATTCAGTGCTTACATTTCCAAGATTATATTTTACTGGAAAGATTTGATTGTGGGTCCTTCCAGCACAGGGAACAGCGTGAAAAAGGCACAGAAGAAAAGGCAGAAAGAAAAGCTGTAGTGTATTATTAGTTGTTTGTGTAGATTTTGAATGCAGGGTAGTGGGGAAACTAGGTAAAGTTGACACTTGGAAACTGAGGATGATGCTATCTGACTACATGAAAAATGACAGTAGAAGTAAGTGCATAAAAGGCATTAACTGAATGGTGAGCAAGAGTTTATGGTGATATGTGCTTCATTTGAGGGTATGACTTCAAACTAACTAATTATAATTCAATTCAGGTAGTCTGAACAAATACCCAAAACCAAAGCTCAACTCAAATGGTCAAGTTTGTATTTTTTAACCCTAAACTTGTGACCTCCAGGTTCTGACTTAGAATCACTCAAGCTCTTCTGCATTTTCTGTCTAGCAGATTGTAAGTAGTTTAATACCCTCTCATATTAAAGTCTCCAGTTTCCTTTGCTATCTTCAGAGAAAGATCAGAGACCTAGACACCTAGCATTTTTATTAGGCAACAGTAGCTGACATACTTTTGAGTTTTTAGGTATGAAGAAATAACAAGATTACCTGGCTCTTCATCATCTGTTCAAAGAAATCCTCTTCAGGCAGATAGAATTGACTGTCTCCAGAATCTAAGCATAGGGATATATGCCATGTCTACATAAGGGTAAATCATATTTATACCAAAGTTGAAAAATAAAGAAAAAAGAATGATTATATGGCACACAACCCTACACGAGTATAACTCACTAGGATTTGATCTAGGAAACCACTGAAGAAAAATACAGTTTTAGGCCGCATCAGTATAGGGTCAACTAGTTGCTATTACCTACCCTGTTGTCTATTGGTAAGGCACTGTAATAAGAACCACTGTAGCACATCCCCTAGGATAGTGAGTCCTCTGTCCATTCTGGATCTCAATTGAATTTACATTGGTTTTGCATTAAACCAGTGTATATTAAATAAATTGTTAATGAATCATGTCTCCGAGCCCTAAGAAAGGTAGGGCTGGGGGAGGGGGGTGTTGCAGGGATGTGGTTATACCCCTTCTCAGTTGGCACCACCGTAGAAGCAGCAGCCAGAGATTTTTTTTAAGTTCCCACATTGGGTAATAATTTTCCCTCCTCTCTTCTCTTTCATCCTCAGCAGCACCTTTCCTTCCAACCCTGACTGCAGCTGCTGTCTCTGGTTGCCAGGGACAGCCAGGAGCTCCAGAGCCACTCCTGCCCACTCCAGCTGGGTTTTGTATAGAGCTGTGCTCAGCCAGGAACAGCTGTATTAATACGTTCTCTTTTTCACTGTTATCATCCTGTGATCACCTCTCATCAAATGTATAAATATGAGTCCTAGCCATGTTCTTGCTAGGGTGGTCACTGATATACCCCCAGAATACAGGACATCCCCTTGGTGAGAGATGGAGCCACAGCCCTCCTTGGACAATCAGCAGTGAGGGGCAGAACAACCACAAAAAGACTGCTATTCAGTCCATGAACCCCATGCCAATGAACGCATGGTGCCCTGTGAAATGAGAGAGAGCAAGTGCTCGGATCAGCAGGAAATTTGTGAGACTCTGCAGTTCAGCCAGCAGGGAACTTGGTCTCACTCCCCCTTCATCGTGTTTTCATATATTCCACAGCTTTGCAATTGTCTCCAGACAGTCCAGCATTAAGAAATCCAGACTTGAGAGATTGTGGCAATGTGGGAGTGAGGCTCAAGCACCCCCTCCCCTCCTGGGATCCGGTACCTCTTCAGCCCAGCTCTGCACTTAGGAGCCAAGGGCAGACACTGCACAGGGTCCTCACCTCCCCTCATCACATTTAGCACAGACACCGGGCAGACAGAAATCTGCCCTGGCCCATTCTAGTCAGAGCTGGGCTGAGTAGGGTCAGTGGGTGTTAGATGCAATGCAGATATTTACCTGGCAGGACCTTCCCTTCCTTTCCCAGGAGACAGGTTTGCCTGTTCTGGAGGAGAAATAATGGCAAAACGCACTGGCCCAGGAGCCCAGAGACCCCTCTGCCCAAAGCTCCCCCTCCCCATGCAGCAGAACGCCCCAGGGACTCACTGGGCTGCTCTGTGGGTGTGAAGATGCTGAGAAGAGCCTCCTCCCAGTCCCACTGGTGTTCCATCAGATACAAATGCAGGGCTTCACCTGCCTGCTGTCAAAACCATTACCTTGTGCTAAGGCAGAAAAGGTGGGGGGATGTATGCAGACAAACTGACACACACTGGCAACTCAGCTGCCTCCCAAGGGCATGGGCCCACTTGCACATGCCCAGCCCAGGGTCAGGATGCTCAGACATGCAACAGTGCCTTGGTTCTCTCTCTGTGAATGTATGTGCACTGCAGTCATGGCTTCTCACACTGACGCAGAGCAACCAGCACCTGGAATCCTCCACCTCCCTCCCTGCCTGGCTGGCTCAGATCCTTGTTCTTCCTGGATGTGCACCACCCTGCCTCTAGGCACAGCCAATAGAATCACAAGGACAAAGGACTGACTTGTATTTCTATCAATGAACAGAAAAACAGGACTTTTTCCAGTCCTTTCCTCATTCCAGAACTGACTGGGGAAAACGGGTTTAAAAACAAAACAGTCCAGTATAAAACAGGACCAATGGCCACCATAGTTCTTACATTATCATATTGTTCAATGTGTAATGAAAAGGATCTTTTAGCACATGTGCTTTGGTGTCTTGGACAACAGAAAACTATTTGGAAAAATTCTCCATTATCCTGCCAAATCTGAGAGGAGATATTCTTTTAATGCAGTCTATTTGGATATGATTTCTTATGAGTCTACATGTGGGAAATTCAGGTTGTCTTGGGATACTTTCCTTAGAGACTCATATGTGGAAACAGATGAAGTTGTCTTTTAATGAGAGTCTATTACATCTTAAACTTTGAAACATCTGGGTTTGGGTTTTTTTAAGAACTGCTTAGCTTCCTGATATGAAAAAAAATATAAATAAATTACTTACTAATATTTAATGTAAACATACTAATTTAGAATATAATCAGCTTTGATCTATTATATTTATTTGTGTGACTTAAGTGGTGTCACCTCTAGGCCAGGGGGTGACAATTAACTCACGGTGGGCTGGAGACGGCCTATCCTGCCTTTTTATCTGGCGTATAGATGTGAGGCTTTGGCAGAGAAAAGTGGCAGTGACTAAGCCTTAGTGCTTGCCTTCTCTCCCATGTCTGATATGAACTGGGTCACCCTAGCCTACAGCTTTAAGAGGTTGCCAACCATAGGCTATATTGTGTAAAATTGCCTGCTACTACTGTCAACTAAAGAAGTTTTCTGTTAGATCACCAAGTAGGGGCAATTGTTTCCATTAAGACTACTATTACCCTGATGTAGACTCACTTTAAGCTAATGATTGATTGTCAAATTTGCTGCTTTGTGAAATGAAAAACCATATAAATATTGTACATGAAATACTACTATGGTGAAGATGACATTGTTGCCCTGAGGGGTCAGGACAGTGCTCAGGATCTCAATATTGCACTGTTAAACAGGAGGGCGTGGTGTACAATTGCACATATACAAACACACAAATCAGTTAGGTGCATACACACACATACTACCAGATCAGGCACATACACATTCAAACCAGCCTTGGCACATGCATACCAATCACCAGTTCAAGCACATACACTATATACCTCAAAAGTTAGACACTGATCACTAATTTGTATATCATGCACACAATGCCATATATATCTATATGCACACACATGCTCACACTAGCAACTCAGATACATACATGTTCAAAATAACTAGCTTGGGTTCATGCACACCTATCACCAGTTTAAGCCCATGCATGCAAAAACACCAAATTTAGACAGAATCAGTTACCAACACCTGCACATTCAATACACATACATGGATTACTAATTCATATACCACACACACACAATGATATCTATATATGTATATATATGTGTATTCACTAATTCACACACACACCACCCACCTACACATACACACAGGTGAGTTCCTAAATTGGGTGTTGTGAGTATGTATGTGCTTGGTGTACTTGGGATACCTGAGAAAATACTAGGTAAGAAAGTAGAAG
>NW_017729024.1:84748259-84762792 GCF_001723915.1 Gavialis gangeticus
TGGGGAGCCAGAGGATGGCTCTGGGACAGCTAGAGAAGTTGCAGGGAGTGACAGTAGGTGTTGGGAGCTGGAGAAAGGCTCCAGCTTCTGGAGAAAACTGCAGAACAGCCACAAGGAGCTGGGAAGCTGCAGTGGGGAGGGGAAGGGCTGACTACAGAAGGTGTGGGGGAAGCCTGAAAACAGAGAGACAGACAGCAGAAAATCACGGGAAAGAAAAGCAGCAGGAGAGACTGAAAGGCGGCAGGGGCAGTGGGAAAGCAGAGAAAGGCAGCAGAAAGTCACAGGGAAAAGGCAGTAGGAATTGAGAGGAGATCAGGAAACTAGTGGAAAGGGGTGGGAGCTAGAGCTAAGAGAGAGAGTGAGAATGAGGCTGGAATTTAAGATAAGGAAGGGACTGGGATTTAGTAAAACATGACCCAACTCGGGGTTGCAAATGACAGTGGTTTTATTGGACAAGGGAGATGGTGACACAATGTCTTATTGGTTCCCCCCCACACACACACACACACATGCACGCAATGGCAGCAGGGGTTACAGAGGCTTGGTGCAGGTGCTGAAGTCCACTGAAGTTCAGGAAGAGAAAGAGAGAGACAGAGAGCCCAAATTGTAGGAGGAGGTGTGCAGGTAATATCTACCTATCCCAGGCTGGAAAGGGGTCTTTGTCCAGTAGGTGTTGTCCAGAGGGGGGTCTCTGACAGGGCCTCTGCATGGATAGGTGGTGTGGCACAGTGCTGGTCCAGATGGAGAGGGCATCCCACTGGGTCTGTCTTTACTGCCCCTTTTTATAGGGGCAGACCTTGTGTGACCCTAGTGACAGGAGGCATGCCCAGGCAGGGGTCAGCCTCTGGTGTACTGAGCATGTGTACTCCATGCAGGGATGTGCAGTTTCGGGTGTCTGTAATGGTGAGAATTGCTGCTTCTGCAGGGTCTTTTGTCTTTCAAATGCTGGTTTTGTCTCTGTTCCTGGGTGAGGTCCGTGGTTCCTGGATGAATCAATGCGAGGTGATGGCCCAGTCATTACAGGGCATTTAGTAGAGGTCTGCTACCATTGTATTTCGATCATTCCCGATCATTCTCATTCATTGGGGAACTGATTTACATGGGAGGGGTATAGTGAATCATATTGTTGCAACATGGGATGCCCAGGCAGAGGACAGAAGATGGAAGCTTGACATATAAAATGGAAACTTGACATGACTTTGGTTCACTTACAAACACAGGCCTAAACCATACATATAATATAAAACAATGGATATCCAAAACCAAAAACTTGCTACCAAAATAAAAATGTTAAAAGCTAATCCTAAATCTGAGCTCACTTATACTTATCTATAGGGAATAGAGAGGGAGAGAAAAAGTCAGAAATGGTTGAGGAAGGGGAGGGAATGCATTTTAAAATAAATTTAAAAAAAAAGAAAAACTGGGGGTTTTGCTACAACATCAATCCCCAAATATCCTTCATGGCAGGAAACAACAAAAGATCTGCATGTCCATATTTCCTTAACTAGCAAAATAAGCAATGCCAAGGATTTATTTTGATGATAAAAGAACTTGTTTTCTTTGCAGAATTAATTGTGAATGCATATCTCTTTTTTTCCTCTCCTCTAAAGTATGGTTAAGTACACTACAAAAATTTAACTCCAGTGTTCCCCAAGAAACTTTGAAACAGTTTTACACAAACTATGTGCAGTTTAGTCATCAAACCATTTTCATCTAGACAGGGTAGGTTTTATTGAAAGTGTTCATTTTTGTGAAATTTGTGAAGTATGTGAAAATAATTTTGCTGATTACTAATCACAAGATTTTTTTTAAATACAGAAAAATATATTGTCAAGGATGACCTTATTTTATCTTTTCCTCCATAGAAATACTAATAAAAATCATCAAAACCCTCTAGAACTAACAGTAATACACTTTTAAAGTAAAAAAAAGTTACTTTATTGGATGATTTTAAAATGTATAGGACAACAGAAAGCTGAGTCTCTGGATTTTCTTTTTTTTCATTTTTTTGTCTGTCATCCTGTCACTTTGATCTAAGAGCTTTTGAAAGCAGGATTCCCACATAAATTCAAACTCCACTTTGGTGAAAAGAATGGCTGAGAGATACAGTGAAAGATGTTTTGGTATCTTTCAGTGGCTGCCCTGCTTATGGCAATGAGTCATCTTCACTGAGCAAAAAAGTAGCCGAGGCTTTGTTAACATGGAAAGGAATTCAGTGTGCTTTCCATATTTGGATTGTGACTACACAGTACAGCAAGTTGTTAAATTTACTTTGTGTTTTTCTGTTGGTTTCATAAGCAATTCAGAGAATGTCATAAGCCTATTAGTTGTGTGCATGTTAAATACTTTTCAGATTGTCCATTTATGTTATACAATTTTAATTCTCCACTCCCTCTTTTTAAGACTCAAGGCTATTATTTCTGTCATTATTTTAGTGCATTTATTTCCTTAAAAAATAAACAATTTACAAGTAATGAAATAACAATGGTGTCAGTCATTTTAAATCTGCTCCTCAGTTTTATTACACGTGCCAAAAAAACCCATATGGACTTCTTTATATTTAGGCATTTTACTATTGATGTAAGTCTGCACTGCAGTTACAAGGTGCCCAATCTGGCTATAACTTAATACATTTAACAAGCTCTAGTAGTCTACATTCATGCTTCAAATGCTGTTGTAAGATAAATGACTGAATCCTTTTCACACAGGAGAATTCAGGATCTACTGGGTAGGAATCTCTGCAATGACATATTGTCACCTTGCTTACCCCTTGTATAGGGTGCTGGGTCCACCTTCAAACCTGGCACATTGCGGAAAGAAGGTCAGGACCATCTGTATGAATGCTCTGCCTGATGGTGGTAGCTGGTGTTACCTAGTAGCAGAATCTGTAAGGTTGTTAAAAAATATTGAATTCTAGCAGTGGAAATAGAAAATTTCCAGAAATCTTTCTAGGAGAGAGATCATTACAGACATTCCAGCCCGCAGCCAACCTCTCTCCCCTGCTTCCCATGCCTTCCCCAGACTGGGGTGATCCAAGTCTGGGAAATGTGTCGGAAGCACTAGCTTCTTTGCTCCTTCTGGTTCCCAGGGGGAGTGGAGCAATGGAGAAAGACTCACAGTGCCTTCTCCACACTAGAATGACCCCAATCTGGGAAACCCCAGGAAGCATTGCCTCATTACTTTCTCCTTTCCCAGAGATCAGGAGGAGAGGAAGCAGTGGGGCAGCAATGACTCAACTTCTCCATAAATGGGAAGAGTCAAGCTGCAGGGAAATGCTCCCCTCTTCTCCACCTTCTCTAGACCAATCTGGGGAAGTAGCTGCCTGACTCTTCATCATGATCACAGAGGAGTCCAGCATACAGGCATTTATTCTTATGAGAGGAACTCACTCACAGGAGAGATCTTCCAGGTGTCAACATGGAAAAATCATTCTCCTGGATGGGGCAAGTTTCCACTGGGAGAAATGGAATGAAAACCCATACACTGGTAATTTCTACTGGGAGGGCAGCCACTCTACCAGGAGGGCAACAATATTTCCAGTAGAAATATACCATCTGTACATGGCCAAGGTATCATGCTAAAATATTTCTCAAAGAAAGGTCTGCAAGGCTGGGTTTGGGATCATCTGTGTGTGTCTGTCCCCAACCTGCTCTTATCGGGATTGCATAATCTAAAATTGCAGTTTAGAGGAACCTCATTTACAGGTAACTGAGGTTCCTTCTATAAAACAAATGGAGGACCCCTATAGATCCTTTCTATTCACTTGACTATAGTATTTAGGAATCTTGATGAAGAATGTGGTTACATTTTTAAATATCAGGAGGCACATACATCACATTTTGGCAATATAGAAATTATACCAAGGGCATAATAGTGATAATGACCCAATAACAAAAGTTTGTTTCTATTGTTTCCCTCTGAAATCAGCAGGAATGAAGGGTACTCACCACATTTAGGAGATGCTCAGCAACTCGCAAGCTCAGGCCTCTGTATGGCAAAATTGGTATCAAGTAAAGATAAAACAGGCAGGCATTCAATTGCTTGTAGTTACTCTTAGACAGTGAACATCTCCCATGCTCATTCATGTATCTTTAAACCAATAATTGGAATCTAGTAATAAGAATGTCTGGAAATAAAGCAATTGGGTAAAATGTTAATGAAGGCAGAGATTTGTTCTCTAAATGATGTGCATATTATTTAAGTGCTTAAATTATTCATTAACAATTAGAGCTTCAAATGTCAGTTGCATTAGCTTATAACTAATTGAAGAAAAATGAGATTAGTGAAATGTATTAGTTAAAGACATTTTAAATTGAAATGGATTTAAAAATAATAATCAATATTATGACCATAATATTTCTGATAAACTCTTCATTTAAAAAAATAGGAGGGGGGATTCAAATGTGTTATGAAGATTATTATGGACAAGTATTCTTTATGGAGTTTTTCTTCAAGTGACCTGAGACACACTCAGGAGGATAGGGAAAGCTTATGAGAGATGTGCATTTTTAAAGGTAATTACACAAGCTTCTAAACCTGATATTGCATAGAGAAAACAGGTCTGAATATCTCTTCTAGTCAAAATAGAGGGAGTTGCGCAGGGGGATTAAGCAATTGTTTCTGCTTCCCAAATTAGCACTTCTGTGCGCCTGCCTATTCACACCAGAAAATACAGTAGCCCAAGGGTTGTTCTAATGTATGTACTAGTTGCCGTAGCTTTGGGAAGATGACAGTACTTGCAAGGCAGCTATAACATCTTTAATTCCCAATGTCCTGCCCTTGTCATGGGCTAGCAGAGAACTGATATAATCTGTCCTGGCAGGTCTTCCCTAGCTGAGAGATACCTTTGTGTTAGAGGTATTCTTAAAGGGAGGTTTCCAGCCTATATACAATTTCCATATGCTGCCCTACTGGTATAGAGACACATCATAAAGAGGACTAAGTCCAATATGTTTACATTTTTATCTCTAGTTCCTCAAACAAACTGCAAAAAAGTCTGGAAAAACAAAAAACCAAAAGAAACCAAAAAGAACCATGAGCAAACAAGAGTGGCTTCCACAAATATTCATACAATTGGAAATTCATGTCAGGTAACAATGAAACAGATTCCCTTGACTATCCAGAAAAACCAGGCATAAAATAAATTGATCTTTTACTGCAAATAATTTATTTAAGAACTTTTTTTTTTTATTGGATGGCCCCATTTGGATAAAAATTAATCTATTCCTTAACTTCAGCTGATTTAAATTAGGGACAGCTTGTATTTGGAATGGAAATATTTTTTTTTCATACCCTATTGCAGTCTAGAAACCCATGGTTGCTTAATGACATTGGAAGATTTAGAACTCAGTGAACCAAAAGAATTTCAATGATTTGGTGTTACTTCATATGGTTTCCCTTGGCTACCTTGCATGGTGTGGGGGAGGAATACTTGTCTAATCTTTCTTGTAGTTTAGGATTCAGAAAAGGCATATGATAGATTCAAGCTACTGTATTTAAATCACTATTGATTTTTTAAAAATTACATAGTGTCCCCTTTTGTTCTTTTTCACTGGAGTAGAGTAATGGGAAACACTAAAGATTGGCATCTTTCTATGTTTCTCTGTATTGCTAACTGTTCATACAACAACAGCCTCTGTGTGTCAAAGTTATCTAATCTCTATTGTATTTTAACTATTTTAAGTAACATCTGAACATCTTCTGTCACACTTGTAAGATTTTAGAATTTTTTTCTGTAAGCTTCTGTTTCTAGATGGCAATCTCCAAACACTGTGACTATTTAATTTGATTGAATTCCTAAAAGATTTAATGCCAAGGGGTTATTTTGCACACTAATTATTCTGCAAATCCTAAAACATTTGTTTAAGCTGTGTTTTGGAGGTTGGAGAACCCTTTTCTTTATTTGCTTGGCAAATCAAACAGTGTTTGTTTTTTTTTCCCCAAGATTTTCATGCAACAATACAAAGTGATTACTAACAGCTGTCTATTAAACTCATGTCTCAGGGTGTCATAAGATCAAATCATTATTGACTTTTTTAGATGGCTGCAAGATATTTGATAGAGTAGTCTGGGAGTTCCAACACAAATGTAAGCTAGGAGATCAATTCATTTAATTGATTTTTAAATTACTTTATAATTCTAAGAAAACATGTGCTCTTATTGGTGGTTTCATATGTGATTATTGTTTTCCAGTTTTTGCAAGGAAAGGAGTTGGGCATGCCCTTTTTCCATAGTTTTGAGTCATTTCCTGACAGCAACAACACTATCTTCCATCTTTTTTTTTTTTAGGAAAATAACATTAATTGACTCTTCTTCTAGTTATAACAACTATCTTACTTATAAAAACAAACCTAAAAAAAAATACTAATTCCAACTTTTAAAAATAACTTCTCCAGTTGAAAGTGTACATGGATCAAATATTCACAGAACTGTAAATAGTTTGAGAGAGTAGGGGTTGTTCAGGAGTTGAGTAAATCTAACAGAAACTATCCAGATCCTAGGTAAGTTAGAGATGCTGGAAGTTGGTTAGTGTCAAACTTTAACTGTGTAACAATATAGATCACAAGACAAACACTTATCCCAGTGCGTATCTCGTAATTCATGACAACAAGACACAAGTCTTACTTATGCTCCATGGAAAGTCAGCCAAGGTAAGGAGATGGCAGATACCAGCAACAGGTTCCTTTCTAGAGCTGCTGTTTTCTCTGAATTTTGCCTTCCAATTACATATGGATGAATGCCGACAAACATCTTTTGATGAATCACTTTGACTTTCATTGTTTCACTACACTGAAGAACCAACCCAAAACAGTTGTTCTATGCTTCTGGGAAAATGTGCATTTAGTCCATGTTTTCTATATGACACTGCAGTTCCTTAAAATGGTAGTAGCCCTTTCTTGTTGTTTTCAAATGCTTCCTTATAACTTCTTAGTCTTTCATCTTTTGTTTTTCATGTCTACACTAACAAGCCTGTCTCGTTTCTGCCTACTCCTAGAAATTTGGTTACAAAAACATAGCACAGATTTACAAAGACAACATATACTCTGTAACAATACACAGTCACTGCTTTTCATTATACATTTACACTTTAATTCAGTGATATACCAGTCAATACTTGTTGCTATATTTGTGCTACAAACCATTACACAAAGCTTTGGTCATTGACTAATACCCATTTCATAACTGTTTCTCAGGCCTAGGCCTTCCACTTCCTACTTTATCTGAATTAGGGAAACTACTGTTGATTTTTTTTTACATACCACATGCCACCAAATAAGACACTAACCTAATTCTGGGAAGGCAGAATGAAGAAAGGCAGAAGGAAGGTTGGATTTTCACGTTGTAGATTTCATAGATTACATAGACATTAGGGTTGGAAGGGACCTCGGAAGATCATTGAGTCCAGCCCCCTGCCTGAAGGGCAGGAAGTCAGCTGGGGTCATAGGATCCCAGCAAGATAAGCATCCAATTTGCTCCTGAAGGTGTTCAGTGTAGGTGTTTGAACCACCTCCAATGGCAGGCTGTTCCAGACTTTGGAGGCTTGGACAGTAAAGAAATTATAAACTAACTAAAAGAGAGATGCATAAGTTTTTGTAAGCAGCAGTTATCTTTGTCAGATATTAAAAAGGGGACTGCAGGAACCAAAGCTTCTAAAAGAAAGCAGTGTTTAGTAGAATGAATATATGAAGAGAAAAAAAAATTTGGTCAGTCATGGCAAAAGGTGGCTGCATAGAGCAGCTCATTCACCTTCAGCCAGCTCCCTGGCTGCTTTAGGCAATAGCTAGAAGTTAACCCTTTCAGAAGATAGCTGCTGCCAATTTGGTAGTGCCTGTGAAAGGGTTTTCACCCCTGCTGAATGTTGACTAGATGGAAGCAGAGCTCTTGGCAGCCAGTCCAGTGTCTACATGCTTCTATTCTGGTACAGGTGTTTACTTAATTTGACAAATTAGTCAAATTTAAACAGACCACTGACCCGCTGCCAATTTTACAAAGTCCATGCTGCAAGCACTTTGAGCTTTAAGATGTCTTTTGGTTTGTTTAGCTGCACTCCTATAGTCTTATCTGGACAACAGCACTAGTTGGACAGAGGTTGGTAGTCATGTTCCTCCAGTTGTTTACCAAAGTATGTGTAAAACATACTTTAAGGAAGAAAGGGTGGAAGATGGATTGGCAGACATAGTAAGAATGATGAAAGCCTAATAAAAACTGGTTGTTATTTCCTCTTTACTCTGTTTCAGAATATGAGAACAGAGATGGCTTGTTAAAGAGCAGTAAATAAAAAGAAGTATCACAATATCATGTATTTCACTAGTGGGATTTACTGCTGTAAAAGGTCGCTCATTCAAATAATGTAGCTGCATTTTTTGGAATAATTATATGATCATATAATTATACGATAAGAAGCCATTCAAGTGAAATGCAGTAATCAAATATGTTGTTTAAGACATTATGGAATAAAAATAATGTTTGAAAGTAATGATCCCAAGCTCTACCTTTTTCAATCAAAATTTTTCAATGATCTAAATGCATATTGCAGAGTTGTATTTGTGTGTCTTGTTGAATAAAAGAGAGTAAAGTGATCACCTTCAAGGATTAACAAGAATCTTCCCCTCCCCTTCTCTCCCACACTCCCCTCCCCCATTTTCCAGTAGGTTTTCATCCTTTTTGGCTGAAGCCACAGATACCACTTGTTGTGAGCAGAAGAATATTAGCTCTTTTTTGAACTTGGAAGGAATCAAGTAGAGTTTTAAAGCCTCCTTTAGCCAGCATTCAACCCCAAACTCATTCTGGGCTTTTCTCAAAGCCACACAGCATTCATCCATACTGTGTCTGAAATTCTTTCTCTATCTGTTTCTGTGGTGCTGCTTCTGCATCTGTGTCATATGCAAACCTTTACTCCAACACAATCCAGGAAATCCTTTTTACTCACACAGTACATATTCCAGCCGACCTTTTTATGCATCCTTGTTTTGAACAGTAAAATGTACCTGTTTGGTTATGGTTTGGTTATGCTATAAAGGAACTTAACTGTTTCACATTTTAGCCAATAAAAATGCTGTTTTCTGCTGCAGTCTTCATAATATTGATCAGAAAATCTCAATATGTTTGAGAAACACATAAATCCAAGTTTTAGAAGGGGCTTGGGAATGCAGGTGCTTAACATGTTTAATGGTCGCTGGGCACATCCACATGAGACACTGACTGTGCAATAGCTCAGTAATACTGCGCAGTAGTGTCACATGGCAAAAACCATGCCAAGACACTACTGTGCCGCAGTATTAGGTGACGGTGCAATAGCATCACTTAAAGGGCGTTTGCGGGCCCTACATGCAATAGCTACTGTCACTGCACTTTATTTAGTACTTGCTTATACAAGTACTAAATAAGTGCACAGTAACAACTGCACAGTAGCATTTCGTGTAGACGTGCCCACTGGTCTGCCTCTCAATGAATGTCTTCCTCTAAAAATGTAGCTTTCTTAACCCTCATCCATTCTCATGAAACTGTAACCATTGTTGGTCTCATGGGGTAACTTCTTACCCAACCTGCATGAACAAAACGGAACCAGTGACAACAGTATAAATGTACCAAAAACTATTTATTAAACATCCAGATTGTTTGAAAGAGTATTTATGATGATTTGAACCCAAAATATTATTTAACTAGAACTGTGAACAGAATTTAAACTTTTTTTAGAGTTTCAAAATGTGAATGAACAAGTTGCTGGTTCACACTGTTTTTAAAGTAACAATTACTTCCAAAAACACTTGCTAACTGTTTTAACTAAATATTGCATTCCTCACAAAGCAGCACAGATGTACTGTGGTGCACACAAGCAAATCGCTTACAGTCTTCACATTGTTTCCAGGTTTTGCAGTCATGTGCTCTTGGACAAAAAGCACAACATCCACTCATGTTTGCAGAAGGTTCTACTGGGGTGTGTTGTGGCAATTTGTAATTCAGGGCAGTCATACCAGACTTGATGGACTTAGACAGAGTACATGTATCCATCATTCTTTGTTGTATTGGTCTGTAGATCAACTGTTCTCCAAAATCTTGCAAAAAAAGGTGTCATCTTCTTAAATGTGATCTTTGCTTCCAGTTTGCATTGTGACCTAGCCAAATGATGAAGCTGGTAATGGCAGCCACATCCAGCATATTGAAAAATAGTGTCATTGGCCACCTGTTGATTTTCTATCTGCAGGTGGTCATATGGATTAAGTGGTCATGGATAACCACCTGTAACAGGGAACCCTAGCCTTGTTACCAAGAAACAGGGTGGTCCCTTTAAATTCAGAACCTTCTGGGTGCAGCCAGCCAATTGAGTAATGGTTAAGGATCGAGCCCTGCCAGCTGGTCAGGTGACAGGAAGGGGAAGGCTAGAACCATATAAACTGCAAGTGGAGAAGGCTAGAGAAGCAACAGAGGGAGAGACTCCCAATTACTATGGTGCACTTTCAGCAGCCTCTTTGGGAAGAATACACCATGCTGTGAGACAGAAGCATGATCACATACAGTAAGCGGGCACTTTGCCTCTCTTATTTCTTTATTATTATTTTCATCATATGGCCATAGGAGCCTGTGGTTTACGTTTGATGTTAAAAATGCTGGTGGTTTGTGACTGAGGCCGTAGGGGTGGAGGAGGCCTCATTAGTGTCAAAGGGCACTGTGAAGAGGGCTCAAGAAGCCCTGCTGCACTAGGGCTGCTGCACTAGGGCCACAAGCCCAAAGTCGCTTGAAGGGGAGATAGGAGCCTTGAAGCCAGGTCTTAGTGGGTGGAATTAGGTGAAAGACCCTAACTAAAGAAAGAGGGGCAGAGCCGAAGGGGGCTGAGGCCCCAACAGTCTGGCACCACAGGGGCACACAGTATAGAAAGGCCAGTAGGCCTGGTGTTATAGAAAGCATGGAACGGAAGGCCTTGAGCCCAAGTGAGTTAGAGAGCTAGAGCCTCGGGGTCAAGCCCCAATTAGTAGGTTTTGACTGATAGGCCTAGCTAGAGAGAGAGGGGGTAAGCGCACAGCATCTGAGACACCAACATAAAGAGAAATTTATAAAACCATCTGTGAGGCATGTCAAGGGGAGATAGGAGCATGAATTTTTGCCCTTAAGACAACACCTCATGATCCTATGGATGGTGATCCTAGAGCCTGTCTGAGAACCTGTGGGTCAGCCTCCCTCTTTCTTTAGAACCAAGTATCATCAAGTCATGGCAGGTAAGTAAAGTGGGGTGGGGGGCAGGGAGCTGATCCCTAGAGAAGAAAAATCCAGCAAGACTTGACAGGGGCATGTCTACTGGCATATTAAAAAAAAAAAAAAAAAAAAAAAGGCAGCTGAAGACAGCCCCCTGTCATACCACACCACCTTTGTTTTTATTGTAGGCATGGATGATGTCTGCTTTCCTTTTTCTTCATCTATTGACAAGTCATGGTGCATGACTGAAAGCAACAGCACAACTTTGGACTCCTTTGGAACATAGGAAACTAGGGTGAGTTCCCCATCAAAAGAAGAGTGGAGGATGGCCATGGATACCTAAAGAAAACATGAACGAAATGTAAATGAATGCTGACCTTTCATATGTGTCCACCCAAAGTGGCCAAACTGGTCTAGGCCTGTCATTTATACAGAAATTGCATTGGGGTAACAAATTACCCCAATGCATTAACATGGGCTTGGGGTAAGTTGTTACCCCATACGGAAAAACACATTCACACCTAGGGTAACATGTTACTTTGGGCAGTTTTTCATCCACAGAGAGCAAACCATTCATGTAAGCTGCCTGTTCTTTGGGGATATTGTGCACTGCAGTGCTGGGACAATGTCCTATAAAGATTTTTTTTTAGAATTAATTAACTTTAAGATACTGCACAAAGTATGCATCTGGGGTGGGAAATTACCCCATGGGAATGTGTGAAGGTTAAATAAGAGTTTAACATTGTCAAATCATCTTAGTTCTTGAAAGGGGTACTCAAGTTCCTAAGTCACTTAACTACTTTTGAAAATTTAACTTGTATCTTTATTTGCACATATACAACCTTATTCATATTGGTTTATTATTTACTAGACCTGTGCAAAGTTGCGGTCCCTGATTTGATTTGGTGGACATTTGGCCCGATTCAGTGGCCAGATCTCCAAATCTGAATTGAACCAGGACACCCTTTAATCTCTCTGAATCAAATCAGACCCCTCCAAATTGATTAAGAGACATTCACAAACATCGATGATTCAGACACAGACACAGCTTTAAATGTTTTCTTCTACATACCTCAAGGTACCAGGCTTCTCATGAATGCTGCAATGGTGGGGTGGATGGAGCATCCCACAGGAGTGTCGGGGGCTTCCCAGCACACTTGGCAGCAGACCTGGAAGAGAACTAGAAGCACTTCTGGTCTACTTCTGGGTCTGCCAGGGAGTGCACTGCTCCCCCCCCCCCCCACTGCTCAGCAGCTGGTGTCTCTTTGGTCTGGAGAAGCACCCAGGATCCCCCCATGGCTGATTGCTGAGCTGGGTGGTGGCGGGGCATGAGGGAGCAGACACTGAAGTGGAAGGAAGTACTTTCGGTCCACTTCCAGGTTTGCTGCCAAGCACGCAAAGCTCCTGTGGAATGCTCCATCTGACCCACCAGTGCAGCTTTCACAAGCCATGCCTGGTACCTTGAGGTATGTAGAAATGACTTTTAAAGCTGTGTCTAATGCTGAATCACTGATTCTCCAAATCAGCATAGAATTTTCAGATTCGGCCAAATTGAATTGGGGACAGTGATCTGAATCAACTAATCGAATCACTGTCCCCAATTCGGGCCAAAGCCAAATCCAAATCAAATATGGCCCATTGCACACACCCTTACTATTTACTCTTCCTTTGTTTGCATGTACACAGCAAATCATAACAGCAAGAGCTATAGAAGAAAATCTTCCTGAGAATTGAATTTTGGGCATACACTGACCATGGGCCATTTTCAGTTTGTCTCCAAAATGTAACAATTTTTTGTTAATTTCCAGATACAAACTCTGGTGTTTATTAACAGTAGGAATATAATAGATTATGTACATTTTGGAGTCAATTCAGCTGTTCTTGAAATATGTCTTATTAAACAGGTGGAAATAATAGCATTTAAAGCTAGAAATGTCGATTTCTGTGTTTTAAGGAAGGGGAAAGGTGAAATAATATACACAATACCTTCAAGCAGTTTCTAAAATTTACAGCTAATATAGCCTGCTAGTGTATAAACTAGTTTAACATGACATATAAGAAACTTCAGATTTTTTACATATTATTCAATTGCTTTATTTTCTCATATCATGTTTGTGGTAATTGCCCCTTTGTCTTTTGCAATTTTCAGGAACTTTGGTACAACTACTCGATTCCAGGTTTATTAGTAACATTTTGACATGATTGCCCAGTTTTGCATGTGGTCTTTTTGTGTATATGTTTTAGTGGGTTTGTTTTGGTTTTTTGTTTGCTCATTGCATTCCCTGCCCTCTCCCCCTGAATGCTTGCCATATACACTTTAGAAATGCATAGAAAGGACATATTGTCTTGATTTTTTACACAGATTGTCCTCTGTGGGGTTTTCTTTTTTAACCAAGGCTATTGTAGAAAATGAAATTGCTTGACATTGCCTTTTTATAGTATAGACTAGAGTTTTCTTTGAAGGATTCTGGAATAATTTCCCATATAATTAGACACTTATGCCAGATGTTTAGCAAATGCATTTTTAGACCTGGGAGTAGCATGTTGCATTAGTGCTGACTTTTCTGTTCTGAGGAAAATCTACTGTAGCAAAAATGTCAATATATTACCATAAGTAAACCATTATGGTA
This sequence comes from Gavialis gangeticus, assembly GCF_001723915.1. Taxonomy (NCBI): domain Eukaryota; kingdom Metazoa; phylum Chordata; order Crocodylia; family Gavialidae; genus Gavialis; species Gavialis gangeticus. The sequence goes on from NW_017729024.1 coordinate 84,762,080, forward strand.
TGTTTTATTATCTGATTATTGGTCCTGATAACAAAACCAAATTCTGGGGGATTTTTGGTAATAATTCTAGAATGATATTTCTGTTATGCTTTTTGGAGAATTTTTAGATTTCAATAGGTACTGAAGTACTGAGCTTGATACCTAGTGTTGGGCTAAAACATGCTTGAGAGCAGCAGCAAAGGACATCCAGAGAATGGGAGTAGATGCATACGGTATACTTTCCTGGGAGTACAGGACACAGTGTAGATGTTACCTTCCCTCAGAGAATTTCTCTAATGTTCTTCAGAGCTGTTCATTCCATATGCATTAAATTGGGGTAAAATTGACTTCCTAGTCCTGTGCTTTCCTTTGTATCAAAGGATCCTGTGGCAGGAAGCCACCTTTGTTTCTCCCCAAAATCTCTGCTTTGGGACAATTTGATTAGGATGGGCCCAGCAGAGGAGACACACCTTTACCCTATCTCTTTAGGTAACCTAAGATGGATACATTCCTGAGGGAGGGGGGAAACCTGCTCCCTCTGCCTACGTGACTGGTATCAGCTACCTGGGTGAGGGACTTCTACCTGGTGGGCTAGAGTCTGCTTGGCAACTAGTGATGTATTTGAAATTGGTTGGCTGACAGCCAACAGGTGCTGGCCTCCATTGGACCAGGTGAACGAGGTCACAGGGGCTATATAAGTTAAGACTGACCAGGAGGAGGGGGCAGCAGCCATG
>NW_017729024.1:84762995-84764315 GCF_001723915.1 Gavialis gangeticus
TCTTGTACCCTATTTTCACCCTACCCCTGTAATCAATAAAGTTCTCCTTTGTGACCAGTGTAGGAGACTTATTGAGGGGTGGGTCTAAATTATGCCCAGGTCTGCGGACTAAGGGAGGCTTTCCTTTTTGGCCCCCGATTTGGGGAAGTGCCCCAAGTGCCTGTACTGGGTCGAGTACCCATAGGACTATTAGGCCTGTGTTTCCCCGAGGACACAGGGCAGAGAGAGTCCCTTCTTGGGGTGGTGGCAGCTTATATTATCGCCAGGCTAGCAAGTGTGCTCCAGGAAGGGGGTCAGCCAGATGCAAGGCACCCCTAGGGAGGCACTCAGAGCCTGCAAGGTGGCCGGGCGCAGTGAGGTGGGTGGCTCAATGCAGGAGTGCCCCCTACTGGCCCACCACAGATCCCATTAAGGCTTTGGCCACAGCATTGTGTTGTGATTAAATATCTTGTCCACGCTGATCACAGTAATTTTCAGGTATTCTGCTTTTTTGAATATCATTTGTGTTACTTATTCCCAGAAATATCATTTTTTATTTGGCTGTATTATAACACAGGGCTGCTAACATGTCAGCATTTACCAACCCTTCCAACTGCAGTATTTAAGATAGATGGCCCCTCAATATGCCAAACTCTTCATGAACTGCCCAAAGGAAAAAATCTAGAATAGTGCACCATCAAACTTACAGTATACCTGCATTACATAGATTATATTTTCATTATCTGGACTGAACACCTGGACTCAGTTATTGACTTCCGCTGAAAACTTAACAACCATCATCCCTTTCTCAAACTTTCTGTAGAATACTCCTACATTAACATCAACTTTCTAGATACCACAGCCCGTATTAGGAAGCATTAGAACTTTCTCACTAAGGGAGTAGTAACTCCGTGGAACAGGGTACTCAGAGAGGTTATAGAATCTCCATCCTTAGAGGTTTTTAAGGCAAATCCTTAGTTGGGGGGGTGGTCCTGCTTTGAGCAGGGGGTTGGACTAGATGACCTGAGGTCCATTCCAACACAAATTTTCTTTGATTCTATATCCAGAATGGTACCCTACAAATCACTATATATAAAAAAAAACCCCACAAACCACCTATGTCCATAAAACCAGAAATCATCTTAAGCACATCAAAAAAGTAGTTATCTTTGCCCAAGTCCCAAGATACCATCATATCTGCTCAAAGGAGAACAATTATGATGACTACCTGACCAGCCTAAAATTTGCCTTTATACAACAAGAACACTCCAGTAGAGAAATTGATTGTGCATTTAAAAGAACTATCCAAATACCTTGTAGTAACTTGTTACAATACAACCC
>NW_017729024.1:84764374-84781561 GCF_001723915.1 Gavialis gangeticus
TTCGATCTTGCAACGAGCATGCTTCCACCACGCCCAAAAAAAAAACAACCCCAGAAGCAAACCCTGTAACTGTTCACCCCTGGTGGATTTCCTACCACCCCACACTGCAACCAATTTAGAAGACCACCTAACCACTACAGCCTATATTTAACAAAGATTAGAGCTTAAGAGAACTATACCAAGACCCTCCTCTCCAGACTTTCAAACAGCCACCTAACCTTGCCAAACTCATTATTAGAAGCAAACTGTCTTCCATTGCCCAACAGACATCAAATGGAACATAGCCGGCCTTGGCAAGAAATGCTTCACTTCTAAGCACATCTCCGGTGCCAAAACTACCAACAACTCACAGAAAAACAAACAAACAAACAAATCAGAATCCATGGTTCCTACACAACTTCTACACATGCCTGTCCCAAAATGTGATATACCTAATCCAATGTGCCAAGTGTTCTCATGACAGCTACATGAGTGAAACTAAACAGAAACTAAACACAAGAACAAACTCTCACAGAAAAAAATATAAAGGATGGAAACATACACATTATTAGGAGCACATTGCTCACAGAATAACCATTCCCTCCCTGACCTCACTATCTTCATGCTTATGGGAAATCTACCTAGCACCTTGTCATGGGGCAACAAGAGAAAGGGGACTGAGACCCCTTTCCCAGGGCCAGGACCATGGCAGGAGATCCCAGTGGCCCCAGGCAACCAAACCTGAAAGCCCCGTGATTAGGAGCACTTACCTCCTGAAGGTGCAGCAACGATGAGCCAGCAGCAACAGGTGGACATGCCCAGGCACTTCATCAGCCACTTATCAATGCAGCTGGGGCTGGCACAGGGTGGTGACATCATTCAGTTGTGCTGGCTGACAACTTTAAAAGCCAACTGCCAGGAGCAAGCCGATGAGCAGCAGTCAGGAGGCACACACCAGAGTTTACCTCCCTTCAGGGCAGCACCCAGCATCAGACCAGGAAGGACACTGAGGGACTCACCACAAAACCACACGCAGGAATGAGTGAGTAGCTGGGAGGAAAAACTCACCTCCTGGATTACATTTGACTTTATTTCTACATTGGAGTTGTATTGTCCCTGAGACTGGAGATTGAGAACTGAGAAACCAGGGGCCCTCAGGGACTCCAGGCAAAAACACAGAAGACCCCATGGCCTAGTATCCTGAAGACATATGACCGTGAGTAGTGAGCGTGACTTATTCCAGGCCGCAAAACCTTTGTAGGCTGAGACCAACCTTAAGGACTTCTGAGTAGTGGGCAGACTATAATTGGCCGTCACACCCATACTGCCTTAATCAAGGCCAGATCAGGGTCTTGCCACAGAAGACTGGCATCCAAGCAATTCAGACATTTCACACACTGTCAGGTTGGTGTATGGAAGGGATGTAGGGGAGGTGGAGCCCCAGGAACATCCAGTGACGACACCTCCGTACAAGTCCCAGCTTTAGGGAAACCTCCCACACTTAGACGAGACAGCAAGATGTGGCAGATGGGTATCCAGGACTTCCCCAGGGAAGTGACGCTTGACTGGAGCTGGTGCCCAGGATGGAGGCCACTGAGATCGAGTCTCTGACCCTGAGTTGCTCAGGACCAGCTACTCAAGACCAGATGGGCGCACACCTTTAAAAGGTAAATGTTGGAACTAAAATTCATGAACTGGCTGGACACTAAGAATCAAGAACTAAACATTATCAGTAGCCTGCCACCTTCCTGCATTTGGAAATGAGCCTTCTGGTGGTGCTGATGCCACCAAAAAAGTGACTGGACTACTTTGACCATATTGTCGTGATTGTCAATGACCATGAACCGACAGGTGAGCTTGCCCTGCCCAATGAGCCACCCCTGCACCAAGCAATTCATGACCACCATGTTCTCTGTTTCCATGTGAGGCTAATCCATCACTCTGGCTTGAAGAAGAGCCCACTGATGGCCTGACTGGTCAAAACACTGCCCTGTAAGGGAGTGGTATGCATTAGGGCTATGCAAAGCTTTGGGTGATTTAATTCAGAGGAGATTCAACTCAATTCAGTGGCCAAATCTCAAAATCTGAATTGAAATAGGAGACCTATTAAAAGGTCTGAATTAATTCAGAGATCTCCAAATCTTTGGAAAAGGTTCAGAGAGCTTTGATGATTTGGACAATCCCTGCCCACTGTAGCAGGGAGCTGCAGCCAGACTCAGAGCTGGTAAGTACTAGGGGTGAGGGAGGGGGGCAGAGGGGACCATGGGGGAACCCCTTCCAGCCCCTGACTCCCGCCTACTTCCCGGGCTCCCCCATGACTGCCCTGCCTGCCCCAGATCCCGGTGCTTTAAAAAAAAGCCCCACTCACTGGGTGCTGCCAGGCAGAGGGCAATCCCTGCTGCTCCCCACTGCCCCACACTGCATGGGGGGCTCTGCTACAAGCCCCGCAGGTCCCATATGGCTGTCCCACCCAACCCAGCTCCAGATCTTTAAGAAAAAAAAAACCTGAAAAAAGCCCTGGGACTCACCACTCCTGCAGCAGTTTCAGGGCTTCAGGGGGCTTGTGCAGAGCAGGGGGCAGCGGTGATCGCTGCTTGGTGGCAGGATCAGTGAGTCCATGGCTTTTCTCATTTTTTTCCCTTAAAGGGCTAGAGCCATGGCATGTGGAGCAGCCCCCCCCCCATTCAGAGCCCCCCCATGCAGCATATGGCAGTAGGGGGCAGCATGGATTGTCCCCTTGCCTGGCAGCACCCACTGAATCGGGAGCTGGGGAGGGTGGGGCAGCCATTGCCAGGCTGGGAGAGCAGGGCCTGGGTGATTTGGATATTAGTCAGGAACCAAATCTCTGAATCAGATTCAGCTGAATTGGTTCAACACAGTGATTTGAATCACCGAATCGAATCCCTGTCCCCTGAATCTACTGAATCCAAGTCTGAAGTGAATACTAGCCACTTTGCATAGGCCTAGTTTGCATGATTGCCACCCCGGCTGCTCCAGATGTCCAAGACAAAGTGTAAGGCCACCTGTGGATCTGCCTTGCACAGCTCCTCCTTCAAGTACTCCCTGCATGCCTCATATAGGGAGGGCACCACCATCCTGCTGAAAGTGGTGTGTACGGCCACTTGATATGAAGGGGCCATGAGTCCCATGAGCCACCTGAACCCTGGCTGCTCAACTAAGGAGAAGGGCCGGCCATCCACAGAAACCATCTCCCCAATGGTCTGGGTGATTTCACTCACCTTTGCAATGGGCCCCACTTTCTGTCCTCCTTTCCTCTACTGTTCCAGGGCAACCTGCCTCTGTTTCAGGGAGATGGGGGCTATGGAACAAAAGGGGAACTTCTTTTTGGGCATGCTCCAACTAGTGCCAGACTGAGGAGGAGCAATGGCAAGGGGGTGGTGCCTGCAGAGATGCATCATCATCCACGTGGTGCTCATGTGTTTTGTTCCCTTGCCCCAGCTGATTTTGGATGAGTAATGCAGGCAGATAGCATAGTGGGATCATCCCAGATCACACTACCCATTCACAAATATATAAATGTATCCACATTCCTATATAAATTCTGTAAGGTGTGTAGTCTATGCTGCAAGGTATAAATGTATCTGCATTCCCATATAAATCCTCTAAGGTGTGTAGTCTGTGTCAGAAGGTATAAATGGATCTACATTCCTATATAAATTCTGTAAGGTGTGTCAGTAGTGACATGTAGGGGGTGCACATACACCCTCTAAGAACCCTGGTGCATCCCCAGACAGCCATGCTCACTGCTTAGGTGATGGGTAGGGGGAGCAGGTGGCAGCACTGGTGCTCCCCCTGTGAGCACCAACCAGAGAGCAGGGCTGCCAGGTAAAGCATCCATGCTCCCAGGTGGTGCATGTGTGTTGACCAGGGAGCAGGGCCACCAGCAGAAGTGAGATAGGGCAGGTCCTCCCATCAGTGTGATCAGCTACAGGGGGACCCCACCCCATTGCTGACTTGTCACCTGGGGAGCATGTGCCCCCCCTGACTCAAAAGGCACCAAGCACCCATGAGGTTTATAGTCTTCTATGCCACAAGGTATAAATGTATCCGCTTTCCTATATAAATTCTGTAAGGTGTGTAGTCTATGCCGCAAGATATAAATATATAGAAATAAAATATAAATGTATGTCCCTTCCTATATAAATTACATTCTATATAGTGTAATATCCTATCCAATACAATTATAAAATTGAAAAGAATAAAACAATGAATATAATAATAAAATAAAATAAAATAATCTAGAAGAAAGAAAAAGGTATTCTGGAATCTGTCTTGCTAGGCTAGGTAAGCAAGTTGGAAATCATTCAGATTTATGCTAGTAGTAGCCTTCGTTGTCAAATGCTTCTGAGCTGCTGGAAGATAGCTCAGTAACTGTCTGACCCCAAGGCAAAAAGCAGGTCAGTTCAAACAATTCTGCCTTTTAGCCTGTTTTTCCATCCCTTCCCCAGAGCACTGGGATTGGAAGGGACCTCAGGGAAGAACCATAGTCACTGGCCAGCTACACAGTCAATATGAGAGCAGTCCTTCCCCTTTCTTCCCCCTCCCTCTCCTTACTTTCTGTTTCCCTGCAGGCAAGCCCAGCTTGAACTTCAAAACTCAAAATGTTTTGAAACTTTTGAAACGTTTTGACTGCCCTTGATTCATTTTGAGGCTGTTTTGAAGGCCTTTGTTTCATTTAAATGTCTCTGTTTTGAGCTTGAAATGAGTTAAAACAGCATTGAAACGAAACAGCCAGTGAAATTTTGCACAGCTCTAATGATAGCCCATTGCTTCTTCCTCTTGTTTGTATTAATTCTAAAACATAGAAGAAATGACCCCTAAAGCTAGTAGTGCATGAAATTTAAAAGTATTAAGAACTTCCTCATGATTTCATGCTCCCTGTTACTGTGGCAGGAATGTCTCTGTGCTATTTGAACACTTATTCACTGCAACAGATTGTCTCTCAGCATGTCAATGGCATGGAAAAATTAACGGTAATGTCCAACTGTATTCTGGCCAGCCATGGTCTCAGAAACAGTTTTCCCCTTTCCAATGCCTTTCATCTTAATGCTGATTTAATTTTACTACCTCTGACTCTTCTCTCTCCCCCTCACATACATTGAAATGTACTGGTTATAAATTCAATGGGACTTGATGAAGAAATAGAATCAAAAGTGTAGAAATCTTTCCCTGCCCTCCCTGTTAGTTCACTGCTTATCTATCATATTCATAAATGCAACTATCAGCTAGAAACTGGCAAAGTTAATTCAATGTGGGGAAGCATTAAAAAAAACCCTTGAATACCCAACCAAACTATCAAAATATAAGAGCCAGAAAATGGAATTGCAAATCTTATGAAAAGTTAGAAAATGGAATTATTGAAAATTATTGAAATTAAAGATTTGATTTATGATTCCATCCCCCTTCCACTGATTATTTTATTTAGTTAGTTATTTTTGGTTTATGGTTTTTTAGAGATTACAAATTTTTGTTCCAATTTATTATAAAATATTTGCAATATGCTTGAAGGACACAAAATATGTTATCTACACTAGCTTTAGAATTTAGCTCTTTTTAAATATTTGCAGTGTTTTTTTTTCTGAAGGAGAGGTCTATAGTGACTAAACTGCCTGCAGTTCAGAAAGCAGCTAGTTTTTTGTGGCCATTCTTTTCTCTTACAAGAATGAATCTCATACTGTCTTGAAGTTCTTGTCTGCTATGCTCATGAGTCTTCATCTACTGTAGGGAAATCTTGGTCTGAGAGCGAGAGTTGGTCTCAATCAGGTAGCTAGAGCAAACAATATGATAGATTTTAAAAATAAGGACAATGAGTTTGAACTGGGAAGGTTGTGTAGAAAGCACAGCAATAATGAGTGGTTTAGCATAGGTATTTGATAGTCCTGTAAAGAAACTCGTCTACTGATTTTTGGGGGGGAGTAGGGGTGTAGCTTTTCTTTTTCCTCTCATTTGTATGAAAGATTCATGCAGACTGATGGTTAGCCTCCTTGCAACTCCTGATATGTCTCATACCTAATAGCAGTAAGGTTTGCTCAGCTTCTTAAGATATGGTATCAAGCTTACCTTCTGTGATGAAAAAGAATGGACAAAGCTTTGTCTGGAATAATGATATATGGGATTTCAGATTTTCTCAGACAATAATTGAACTGTGGGTGTAGATGCAACAATTGTACTGATTTGAATTGACACCAATGTAACAATTACAGCTTCATTATTGTGTAACTATACAAATATTATAAAACCATTTCAACTTTAGCCCTGTTTCTTTCAGGGTAAACATTGCAGTGATTTGGCTCACTTGTCTCACACAGTATTATTCTCTCTTAAATTACATAACGACAGCTGTTGCACAATCCCAAAAAACAACTTCATCTCTCTTTTTAAAGCAGTATTAAGATGCATATACATAGGAATAATTCTTTAGTAATGTTACCTAGGAAAAATATTGTTAATGTCTTCAATCCTCTATTCTTTAGGGGATAAGATAATCACTAACAAGGGCACACCACAGTACAATTTATTGTTATGAATGTTATAGAGTTGTAAATAATCCCCTCAAATCATCCAGCACTAGCTATTTTGAGACAGGTTACCTGACTAGATGCATCACTGGTTGGTTTTAATATAGCAGTTTCCATGTATAATCTAGGACTCGTTATATACTATAACAGAAGCATAAAATAAAGAGAAAGGTAAGAAGAGTTGCTGGTGGTCCGGTATGTGCAGTTTTTTTCTTTTCTTTCATCGGTGACCTTTTCAGACTATAGAGCTCATGTTGTTGCTTACTGATATTTATTTCTTTTCCAGAGAAAATAATTGATTGTCCTGCATTTCAGTGTTTTGTTATTTTAGAAACTCTGTTCTACACATAGTCTGTACAGCAGTGTGCTTCAATTTCCTTTTTTTCTAACTTTCCATTTGTATTGCATCCTTCTAAACAGAATGGTATATGTGTTTTATTTATATATATTTCTGTTTTTGTGGACATAAGTGGTTTGTGGGCTTTTTGTATACAGTGGTTTGTAGGATGCCATCCTGGATATAGAATCATAGAAAATTAGGGTTTGAAGGGACCTCAGAAGGTCATCTAGTCCAACCCCCTGTTCAAACCAGGGCCATCCTCAACTATATCATCCCAGCTAAGGATTTGTCTTAAAGAACTCTAAGGATTGAGGTTGCACAACCTCTCTGGATATATATATAAAATTACTTTAGTACAGGGGTTTTCAACCTTTCTAAATAAGTGTACCCCTTCAGTCTCAAAGTTACAGTTCATGTACCCCTTTATATTTTTTTCTTATTTTTAAGGGGAGTGCAGATCGAGGCCCCTGTGATGAGTTAGGGAGTGGGGCTGCACAGGTGGAGGTTGAAAAAATGTTTGGGCGGGGCTGAGGGTTCACATACATGCACACACCCCCCAGCAGGTAAGTCTTCAGGGGAAGGGGAAAGGGTCTTGGGGAGGGCGGATCAAGGCTCCTGCAGTGAAGGAGGAAGTGGGGCACAGGTAGGAGCAGGGAGTGTGGTGACTGGAGCCCTGGCTGGGTGGTGGGACAAGTGGAGGCCCAAGGGGCACCATTTGTCCCATGACCTGGCCCGGTTGGGGCCCCACTCACCCCAGCCCCTATTCCTGTCCTGTTCCCTCCATCACCACAGGGGTCTCAATCTGCCCTCCTCCTGTCCACAGCAGTGAGGGAGGGAGTGGGGCTGGGGATCAAGTCCCCCACAGTGCAGGAGGGAATGGGGCATGGGCAAATCATTCACCCCTGCCTCACTGCCTTCTTCACTGTGGGGATTGTCCCATGATCCTGCCCAGCCAGAGCCCCATCCACTGTGCTGATCCAGGGGCACACATCTCTCATGACTTCCTGGAGGTGTGCATAGTGGTGGCACTGGGAGGGGAGGGACAAGCAGGAGGGGCTTGCACACATTGGCCACTGCTGCTGTCCTCCTTGGCCGCATGTCATGTTGCTTTGCCATGGCCAGTCACAGCTCCACAAGCTGCTGACGGGCCTCGTGCCTGGCCAATCACACACTGCCAGGGGTTAGCACAAAACACATTCTTGCCCCCACACACACCATTCAGACCCTTGCAGCTCTGTCCCCACCCACCTGCACATACCCCCTACAACCTTTCTAGTACCCCTGGGGGTACATGTACTAAACCCCTGCTTTAGTAGAGATTCAATGTATAATAGGCTAGTTCATGCTTTAAAGCAAACTAAAGAAAACTGCAGCTATATTCTCTGTAATTTTTTCTGAGTCTGTCAAATTAGAAAAGTTGACAAAATTTGATAACATGCTCAGTCAATACTTTGGTACAGAACTGTGCACATCTAACCCAGAATCTCTTCCCCTTTCACCAGATTTTACGCTTTCACTTTCCACTTTGCCCAACCACCTTTCCTCTACCTGAAATTCTTCACCTCCTTCCTCTCACTCCCTCCTTTTACCTGACAAACACAAATTAGAAGGAGACTGTAATTTAAAATAAATATAATGAATCATAAGTTTGAGCTTGATTTACAGACCAGTGAAAAATTTCCATTGTGTTCAGTGGTCTTTGAATCAGTCTTTAAAACCAGAGTCCTCAAGTGCTCTGGTGGTAGTGCGTGAGATAAATTAGAGACAAATTTAAACATTCAAGACTCAGATAAAATAATTGCAAAACTTAATACATATATTTTAATGTAAAACAATGAGTTGCTTTGGTCACAACAATAAGGTTACTGTTAGGTGGTTACAACTAAGACACAAAAGAGAGTAGATGCACATTTGTTTTAAATATGATTCATACACATACCAGGAAGGGGAATGGGGCCTCTAGCTGGAGAAAGGGAAGAGTGGGGGTCAGTTTCACCGATGCACAGCTTCTTGCACTGTGCATAATTTATCCTTCATCTTTATGGAATAATCTTTTTATAACTTGTGCATATGTTAATTGAATTCCCCCCCAAATCAACAGCTATTATATGGATTCAAAACCAAACAATTGTGTAATTTAACTGGTTAAAACTATGTTAAATGTAACAGGTTCTTTTTCCACAGGAAAATGTTTTGTCAAAATTGAACTGTTTTGAGAGAAATGTCAATTGGAAAAAAAAATAGATATTTTCTAAACCACGCATTTTGACCTTCTTGATTGTATATTATGTATTATGCATTATTATCTATGTATCATGTTTCAACATTCCTGATGCATTTTATAAGACCAATATTTTTTTCAAATAAAACATTTTGAATTTCTATTCCATGGAAAAAAAGCAGAATGTAGACTTTGCCCCCAAACAAAAGCAGGCCAAAAGCAAATGCTAGATTATGGGAATTTCTTGTGACATATACATTCTCTTTTCAATTAGCTTTATCTGTATAAAATTATTTTAATAGCAGCACAAAATGTTAAAAATGAAAAGTCTATCCATATCTTTATCTTTAATATGAAATAGTTGCCAATCGTTCAGTTAGCTATATTCATGTTATGGAAACTACAGCATGATACTTGTGCTGTTGCTTGATAGGTTAATTCTGAAAAAAATAACCCTTTTTCTGAAATGCATCCTCTTTTTGTGTTTATACATTTTTTTTGTTTTGTTTTCTTTTGTTTTGTTCTTTTTCCTTGAAAACAGGTGATGATAGCAAGATTAAATGGAATAGGGAAATAATCTGGAAAGGACAGCACAGTAATTATTAAAGCCTGTGTTCTAATAAAAAGAAAACATAAAAAAAACACCACTTATTTGTTTGGTTTATCCCAGGTCCTTCATAACAGTCCATTACTACTTAGCACCCTGTGACTACTAGCTAACAGATGGACACACAGAATGATGCCTTCGATTGGAGTCTCCCTTTGAACATGTTATACCAGTAAGAACTTGGCAGGCTATCTAGGTGTTATTAATCACACTGCCAGTACATATTGCAGCACTAGCAGTAGGGTGATTGTTAACTAGGTACTCATACTGAAATGTGGGTAGGCGGCAGAGGTACTGGACCAGAAATATTGTCTAACAATTGCTATTTTAGTCCTTTTAAAGAATACCCATGGTAAAGTGGGATTGGGAGAGGAAAATGGATAATAAAAGGATGAAAACTGAAACCAAGGAGATGTGATACTGGAGTTTCAAAACACTGCTTAGAGTAATTATAAAGACTCACTCTGGAATTCAACTTCCCCTCTGGAATATCACTTAACTTTGGGGAACTAAAAATTCAGAGTAAATATATTCAAATAAGTATTTCTGGAAAATATAATAGAAAAGCATGCAATTCACTATCAGTGCAGTTATTGAATATGGCAATGTTTTATTTTACTGACAATGAAAATGAGTTTTTGTTAAAAAATCTCTTTAATCTGATACTTGTGAAGGAATGAGGGAGGATTTCAGAGCTGAATGTTACTCATTAAAGTGTGAAGTAAGACTGGTTTTTAGCTGTTTTGCGAAATTACATAAAATGTTATAGATAATTACTTAGGTGATTTATCTTTTATTCTATGAGTAATATACTTATCTGTGATATATTTTTTCCTCTGGTTTCTGATGGGAGGTTTTTTCCTACATAGAAAATGACATCTACTTTTTTGTGTCTTGCTATATTGTAGATGACCAATAAATTGTTAAATCTACTTGTTTAATAATTCTGAGATTCTATTCCCAGCATGGAGTGCCTCACCTGTGTCTCATTTATTTTTAAGTGAAGGGATTGGTGTGACTGTTTACCAATTCAAGCAAGGTCTTAGGCTAGAGACAGAAATTACACATAAACCAGCATAAGAAATCAGAAACCAGTTCAAATCTGTAACACAACAGAAGTCCAGTGCACGTACACTTCTTTTCAAATGGCTGAAACTGGTTGAAAATAAACCTGTATGGATGGATGTGATGACTGTAGGTATTATAGAGCTTACTGCCACTGCTGGGAGCTCGTTTATCTACAGGTGGTGACAGGATGGACCTCAACTTCAGATCATCTGGTCTGCCAGGAACTTGATTTTATGTTTTTCTCTCCTGCCACAACTTTGATGACACTATATTACTAGAAGGCAATACCCCAAGCTGATCCTTCAGGTCTTGATCTCTGTCTTCTTCTGTGGAGCTCCAACCTCCCCTTTACTTCACCCTCACCACTCCAGAATGAATTTGAAATTCTCTGCAGCCAGATCTTGATGCTGCCTGATGGTTTACTGCTCAGCCCTCAGCCACCTGGATGACCATAGTCTTAGTCTGGTAACCACCCCCTCCAGGGGATGGCTGCAGTCTGGGCTCATATATTCCAAATACAACTGTTTTCAGTCTCTCATTGGAGTCAGTCCATGTCCCCTTCACCTGGTGATCAATCTCTCATATGAAAAAGAACGAAGCCAGTCATTCCAGTTGCTGTCCAGGACAGACCTGCTCTGGTCTACTAGTGAGCACACATAGTCCCAGTAGGATCTCTCTCCCAAGCACAGCAAAGCCACACCAGGGAGGCTCTAACCTGAGAAAAGCAGTCTTCTTGGCTTCCCTCCTGGATCTTCAGCTATTACTTCACATCAGGACATCAGGACTTATCAGAATCCTTGTGTAGGCAAGCTTCCACCTGCCTCCTTCTCTTGGTCACTCCTGCAGTGTTCCTCTGGCAAGGTCAGCAATATCTGCTTGCAGGAACACTCTGTGGCTTGTAGGGAATCAAACCCTTCTGCCTGTCTCCAGGGCCAAAATACTTCCTGGCAGCTTCCCTCCTCCAATCTGGAGTGAGAGGCGGCTCTGGAAGTGTTGTTGTGATCGCTTCGCCTCTCCTCCTGTCTCCAGCTGCAGCCTCACTATCTGCATACACTGTGAGTTCTGTTTACTTTCATTTTTCCTCCATGTCACTGCCAGCTGCTCTTTCTCCCTCAGTCTCCCCTGCTGGGCACATAAGCCACCGCAGGGGTTTTGTTTACCCTTTATCACTCCTTCACAATGTAGTATCAGACTTAACTGATTTAGGTTACATTGGTTTATTGAACGTTTGTCCCAGATCCCCTCCAGATTCAAATTCACTTAGTCCCCCAACATCCCAGGATGCTTTGCACCTCCCCTGGCAGGGTGGGTTGGCCAGTCTTGGCTCAAGCTTCCTGCTCCAGCCCAGCTGGAAGGTATGCTCCAGTTCCCCCCCAAATTCTGGCCTGGGCCACTGCAGGCATTTGGCTGTATTTCCAAAATAAGAAGTGAATGTCTGTCACTTGCTTATTGGTTCAATCTATGCATCTCAGACTAACTTGCGAAGATTGACTTGATTCAGCCTCAAGCTTTTTGATTGTCTGTACTTAGCTTTGATGTACTTCTAGACATATGTCAGGGCTTGTTTATACACACCAGCAGCTGGTCTTGAGCAGAAGAGGCCTGAGTTTGTCCTGTCCACCTGAGTCCACTTCCACAAGAGCTGCAAGTTTGTCAATGAGTCTGATACAGGCTCATCACCACCCACTGGCCTCAAGCCCTTTGCCTGCAAGAGTCTGAGAACAGGTGTTGACGATCAGTCCAGTGATGGAAATCCACCTCTGGAGCATGTCTGTAGTCCCAGCTGAGTGGGGTCGGCTCAGCCCCATGTTCCTCAAAATTCTGCTTCTGTAATATACACAAGCCCTTGAAGCAAAATGCACCCTGAAGGTCCTAATGCAAGGAATTGGAGCAGGGAATAAGCAGCACCTCCTGTTTTCAGGATGCAAAATATAGCCTAGTGCAACTGAAGAGTTTTGATGGCCAACATATTGTGTGGAAGACCCATGACTCCACATGCTCACAATTTTAACATCCAGTTTAAAACCAAGGGAGTATCTGGTACATGGTACTTGCCCATTCTGTAGCTGATATCCAGGTACTTTAAATCTGGTTACACAAGAGGATAATTTTTCACTGTCCTACATTTATGTGGTTGTCTTAGGGCTAAGGACAGTCTAGCCCAGGGGCAGGCAAAACAGCCAGCAGCTAAACTCCATTTCCCAACAGCCTCTGTCTGTGTGGCTGGGGCTTGTTTCCATGGAGACCCCAGCATCAGCCTCACTGTGATAGCATGAGTCAAAGGTTTCCATGGAGATTGGCCCCAGCAGCACTGGCAGGGCACACAACAGGGTGGGGAGCTGCTCCAGGGCTGGGCCAGGATCTTGTGGCAGTGACAGCATGGTCCAAAGCCAGGGCAGAGCCGTGACCTGTAGCCTGCGTGCCCTGGACAGGATCGTGCAGGCAGCAGATCACGGCTCTGTCCCAGCTCCTTGCAGTGGTGACAACGTGGCCTGAAGCCCCTGACTGGAGCATGCAGGCTGCAGATCACAGCTCTGCCCGGGCTCTGAACCATGCTGTTGCCACTGCAAAGTCTCAGCCTGGCTCCGGAGCAGCTCTTGACCCTGCTGCATGTCCTACCAGCGGGGGCGGCACTGGTAGGGGGCTATAGCCACCCCAAAATTCCCCGTACCCCCGATAGATTCCTCCCAGCAATGTCACCACTGCTGCTGCCTGCCCTGCACAGGCCGTGGCAGCTGAGCCTGTCCAACTCCCACCCACAGCACAGCCCCCCTTGAGCCCTTCCACCAGGAAGAGGCTGGTGCTGCTGCTACCTGCCAGTGCTGCTTGGGTGAGTCTCCATGAAAACCCGAGCCCTGCACTACCACAGCATGGCTGCTGCTTGTGTCTCCATGGAAACCACCCCTAGCCATACTGGCAGGGGCTGCTAGGAAATGGAGCCCGCTGCTGGCCAGATTCAGCCTGTGGGCTGAATCCCTGGTTTAGCTGCTATCAGGGACATGTTGGATAAAAGCCAGCACTTGCGTGACACTTCTGTGAGAACACTGATGTGGCCTGTATAGTGTCAGTGAAAAGATGGGATCCCTTGCTTGTAGCTATATGTACAAGAACCTGGTTAAACAGGGCTTGTGGGAAGTATCAGAAGTATCTAAGAATAAATTTCTGGATGTTATAGATGTCTGGATATTACAGTCACTGCTTTGGTGTTTTGATTATAATATATTAACAATAAGTTACTGCTAAAATAATTGAATTACTGCTTCAGGACTATTATAAAAATCCCATAGATCTATTTAATTTCAAATCCTGTTGAAAAATTAATGTTTGATTCAGCAACCTAAGTATGGATCTGAATGACTCTTCAGAGAATGGCGATACCATATTAGTCTTATCCCAGCAAGGCACACTGTACTCTGTAATATCCAAGCCAATAGTTTCTGATCAGCCCAGTATTAGACAAAGAAGGATTAATCTCCTATGAAGAGTAAAATGCTTCACCTCCAGTAGGTTTGTAAATATTCAATTGACATAGATTTTTTTTTAACTTTTATACTTATTACAGTAAGCTCTCTGATCTCCTGCTTCTTCTCTACTCCCCACAAAATAGAAATGGTTTACTCTTGGATTAAAAATCTTGGAAATTGTAATAGTCATATTATTAAACCCCTAAATGTATTTAATCTCGTGCTCTATCTTAAAGAGAAGGTGATACTCACAATTCAGTACAACAGTATAAAGTACAACAATTACTAGAAATCCTATTTTTGAGGGTACTTTTTCAAATGCTAAGTTTTGTTTTGGCTGCAGTTCTTGACACTTTGAAGATGCAACTCATACTACATGGAAAATGAGTACGTGTGGGTGATTAAACATGGGTTGTTTTAGATTGGCAAATTGTACCAAATTCATTAAATCTTACACTGCCAGCGAAGGAATTCCAGGTACATATATTTTCAGTTGTCAGAAATCAACATCTGTAAATTCAAGCATATTGAAAGCTTTCCATTAAAATATTTATTTAGATTAAATTACTTCTTGAACAAAAAGAAAAAAGAAGGCAAATATGCGTGTCCCTCATGGGTTTGGGTTTTTTTTCTTTTGGAATGAAAAAATAAATCTTTTTGAGTCTATATAAAAATAGCATGGCTATTTTATATTGCTTAATAACTTTTTATTTTCGTAAGCTTATTTATTCATTTTGAAAATGATTTTTCTCATATATTTATTGACTTGGGAGCCAACAATCAGAATATAGCCCTGTCCTTGGACAGAGGTGAAATATTTTCCAGTGTAACAGTGGGAAACAGGATATAATATTTCCTCCAACAAACATTGCTACTAAAGACTTCAGGAAGCTTTATTTATTTATTTACGGCAAAGTGTATGGTTAAAGGATGATCAGAGTGAGAGCCCTACATAACCTTGCATAACTGACATTATGTTTTGGATGAAGGCCATAAATTCTTGAAGATTATTGTTTGGCAAATTGGAATATGCTATCACAGGACATTCTTTTTTGTGAAGTCTCATTATTTGTGAGCTAAAAATACCATGAATATTTGTTTTCATGAAACATTGACCATGTAAAGCACTTGCAACAGAATGTTGCAATCACTGCTGGTGCTGGAGAGCATGAGAAGTCATTCATTAAACATGAGACGTAATTCATTAGCACCTGATGAAGTGAGCTGTTGCTAATGTAAGCTTATGCAACTCTGAATCAATTACTCTATAAGGTGCACTTTTACCTCTAATACTCATTGAAGCAATAGGAGTTTACCACTCATACATTAGATCTTTGGGATGAATTTTCCTTACTTACTAATTAACTCAATTATTATATTTATTTTATTATAATTCTAAGGATTCTTAGTCATTGGCACCAAACTCCTGTGTGCTAGGAAGTGCTAGGAAGTACTAGGAAGCAGTGAGATGGTCTTAGTCAGCATGATAGATAGCAGTTTCAAAACCCAAGCAGCTTAGCTGTTATCAAGATTTTTTTGTGGAAATCATGAAAAAGAAGAATTTTAAAGAAGAAATTTCCTCCTGATTGTTTGGGGTAACACGAGGAACAGATTTCTGAACAAGTACCTTTATCTGAACAGATAGGCAAGACAGTAGAGCATCACAGGCTGATTGAAAGCAGGAGTCAACCACTTGATACTGATTGAGAAATATTAGGTGGGGTGTAGATAGTCTGTGAACTGCCTTTCAGGTGAGGACAAGCAATGTAAGTCTAATGTGAAGGAAGAAAGATGAATAAAACAGCGTGATGTGATCAAAACAGCAGATAGTATTCGTAAGGAGCAGAGGGAAGAATATTGTAGGATTTGATATATGAAAAATGGGAGCCCAGACACTAATTCTGTAGTTGGGAGACCAAATACTATGCATATTAAGAAAAAAAGAATCAGCAAGACAAACATAGCTTGAATGTGAGGTCAAAGTAGACTATGATGACCAGATAATGGGCTGGAATAACTAGGGCAATGGGGTATTGTCTCAAAGAAAGGAGATAATGATTAAGAGCTTTGTTTAAGCCATGTTTGGAATTAATTGATGGTTACACATCAATGCACACATGAAAAGAAAGGCCAGCATTTTAATTTGGGCAGAAGAAAATTTATCTGGAGTAGAAGTATAGATCTGTGAATCATTCACATAGAGCTATTAGTTGATTTGTTTGTGATTGAGATTAGCAAGAAATAGATTGTCCTGCACAGTAGCACCAACAAACGGCTTTTTTTTGTGACAGTGACTGCACAGTAGCCCAAGACTACTGCAGAGTAGTGTCATGTTACAGTTTCTGCCATGTGACACTACTGTGCAGTGGGGTTGTGCAAAATTTTGCCGGCCATTTTATTTTGACACTGTTTTGACTCATTTTTGCGGCTGAAACAGCAAAATTCAAACAAAACAAAGGGCATTGAAACAGCCTCGAAACAAAACAAGGCTAGTCAAAACGTTTTGAAAGCGGAAACATTTTGACCATAGCACTGGGGATGGGAAGTCAGTCCATCTGGGCTGACTTCCCATCCCTGGTGCAAGATCCAGCTGGGGACCCTGGCACTGATCTAGATCAGGCCAGGGGTGGGGAGTCAGCCCAGCTGGATTGAGCAGAGGAGGGCGGGGAGTCAGCCTGGCACTGGATTTAGCAGGCAGAGGCGAGTCAGGGGGTTGTGGGGGGTGCTGGTCATGCTTCCTGGGGTGGGTGGGAGTGGTGAGGGAAGGTTCTTTTGGAGGAACACTACTTCAGCCCTGGGAAGGAAGCCTCAGCTCATTAGGACCTGATCCAGCCCCCTATCCAATAAAGCTGCCCCTGAGTGGTATAACTTTAAGCTGCCCAAAGTGTGCTTAAAAGTAGCTTCAGGTGTTAATGTTTGGATGATCCAGGTGTCAAGAGCTCCAGGAGCTTCCTAAAATTAACGTATAA
>NW_017729024.1:84786561-84799421 GCF_001723915.1 Gavialis gangeticus
CCGAGTGGTATAACTTTAAGCTGCCTAAAGTGTGCTTAAAAGTAGCTTCAGGTGTTAATGTTTGGATGATCCAGGTGTCAAGATCTCCAGGAGCTTCCTAAAATTAACGTATAACATGGCCCTTTGTTGGTCTGTACTGGGCAAACTGCCTCTTTTGTTTGTACCACATTTAATGGCTATGATTTAATGGCTATGAGTGATGTTACTGAAGGAAACACAGACCCAGAGTATTTCTAATTCTTAAGAAAGGAATGGCAGATTTCTAAATAGAGTTGTTGGCTACTAGCACCTGGTGAGGGGAAACACAGGAAAGAAACATGAAAAAGCAAAACAGAAGTTAGTGTGTATACCTCATACAATGCATATATTACACAAAACTGATCCAAACTCTGATATTGGGATTAGGGTCAGTACTAAAAACTGAGTGATTTTACCTTGGTAATGAGAAAGCATACATGTTAAGTTCCTAGCATACAAGAAATATATATATATATTAGGATCCACTGTTCTTTGTTAAGCATATTCTGTAATTTGGACTACTAATATTAATCAGAACTTTGTTTTAACACACAGTTTTACCTGATGCCTCTTTACAGCTACAGTAGACATTATTTATATACTGATGATGACCCCCAGATATGCATGCAAGATAGATTACTATAGTAGACCATTATTTGTAATCCTAAGCAAAACGGGATGACTGGAATCTAACAAAGGGGAGAAAGGCAATACAAAAATGACTAGCATTCATATTATTCATATAATGCTTTGGGGAAATGACAAATGAATCAGATGAGGCAGTAGACAGTTAAAATCCTAGTTTTTTTATGGCATTATGCCAGGACACATCATTTATAGGGTTTTATTCTATCACCAACTTTATCTTATATTTGGGAGCATCCTTTTTTGTTCTCCATATTTAGCCTTTCATACCCCACTTAGTATATTTACCTGAATCCAAGACAACTCTAAATTGAAGATGACCCCTGATAATTAAATTCTAGACGTGGAAAATATATACATCTGTTATGTTCCATGTCCAGAATCTATTTTTGTAGGGTCATCTTAGATTCATGTCCTCACCATTGCGATGCAGGAAACAGTAGCAAGGGGCCAAATTGTAGTATGGCATGTAGTAGGGGAGCCAAGTGGCCTGGTCCCTGTCCTTTTCCCCCCAGCTTCATGTCCATTTCCCCTCTGCAGTGTCTGCATGCCCCACACCTGTCCCTGCAGTGCCTGTACCCCTTGCCTCTTTCCCCATTCTTGATGCCTGTCCTCCCTGCTTGATCCACCCTGCCATTTGCTCACACTCCTGCTTTGTCCTTCTGATCTCTTCCCCTCCATGTGGTGCCTGCATCCTCCAGCATCTCCTGCTCCCTGTTGTCCCCTCTTTTTGCAGCCCCTCCCCATTGCCTGCTCCCTTTGTCTTCCCCCGCACCCACAACCAATGCTCCTTAGCTTTTCCTTGCAGGTCTGGTTCTGGCTGAGCCCCTGCTCTAGCCAAGGACAAGAAGCATGCTGCATGTGTTGCCTCCAGTGCTGGTTCAGTCATACAATGGTGGATGCAACTGCAGCCCTGGCCCCAGAGTTGGGACCAGAGGTGTTGCCACCACTGTGTGGCTGGATTGGGTTTAGATACAGCACATGCTCTGTGCTCCCTGTCCTAGGTCAGACTGGGCCTCAGCCAGAGTCACAGCTCCATGAGAAAGTAAGCAAAGTCAGGGAGCAAAGACAGGTGTGGGGGGCAGGTAGCTGGTGGTGGGGAGGGCAACAACTCTGACTCCTGCTTCTACACTGATTTTGACTCTGGGACTGGGGCTAGGGTTGGAGTTGGAGCTGCAGCTGCCGCACCCTCCTCCCCTCCCACTTGTACTGGAATGTAAGATGATGCGGGGCATTTCTCCTCCCTCCATATTGAATGGGGGGGGTCTTGTCTTAGACTCAAGTAGATATAGTACCTTGGGGAGTCCAATTTTCATAGACTGATTTCAATTTCACCTTGAACTATTAACATACTTCTTTAAAACAATGTAGTGATTATAACAACAGCTGTGGCTTATAATGGTAACTGGTAGTTACACCTGGTTAAAAAACAAACAAACTTTAAAACTTATGATTAACATGTACAGCTATTTAGCACTTCTGGTTTTTAATTAAAGATCATATTAACTAAGATCGTGTTTTGGCTATTTATGTTAAGCCTAATTAAGTCTAAGGCCTGCTTCTACACATATGAAGATTATATATGTAAAACCTGAAAGTCCTATAGCCTTTCTTCTGAATATTACCACATATACACTATAGGCTGTATCACTTTGAATTCAATAATCCTTTATCATTAACTTCAATAGAATTAGGGTCAGGTCCTTTACTGTATCTTATGAAAAGGTTGGGGGAAAGTAGATAGATTACTTAGCCAGGAGAATGTCTTTCTCCCAGATGCTAGTAATCTCTGAAAAGCTATTGAGGCAGCAAATTCCATAGTTCATACTGTGTCATGATCCATGACAGACACAGCTCACTGTACAACAATGTCACTCAATCATAAAACAGTGTCATAGTGATTGAGAACAGCAGTAGTCTGAGAGGAATATTATGCCAATGATATGGAAGATTACTTGATCAGGCTGGGATTTATATTGATATAATGTACTTGAGAAGTATTATGGCATCCCTTGTGAAAAAAACAGCATCAATAAGAGAGAACACCTGAGCATTCTTTCAATGCTTTTTCTTGGGCATAAGTACTAGGCCTGTTCCAAATTTCAATGGGTGTTTCACTTCAAAGCTGTTTTGATACATTTCAAACTCAATACAGTGAAATCTAAATGAAACAAAAGGCTTGGAAACAGCTTCAAAATGAAATGAGGGCATTCAAAACATTTTGAAAGTTTCAAAACATTTTGAGTTTCAAAGCTGGGTTTACTTGCAAGTAAACAAAAGCTAGGGAGAGGGAAGAGAGGGAAAGGACTGCTCTGATATTGACACCTATCTCCTTGTTCGATCCCCCAGCTATCTGACCATTTCCCCAGCTCTTCCTGGGGGACGTGGGTCCCTGATCTGCACATGGGGTTTCAGCAGGATGCTGCTGCAAGGCTGGGGCCAGTAGCAGCCGCTCAGCACAGTCCTCACTGAGCAGCAGGAAGAATGTGGTGCTGCTGCTGGCCCCAGCCTGAAGAGGCAGCCTACTGAAACCCAGCATGCAAATCCAGGGCCATGCATACCTCTGGAAGAGCTGGGGAATTGAAGTGGAGGCTGGGGGAATGTTCAGTGGCCTGAACATTCCACCAGTTCCCTGTTCAGTTCCCCAGCCTCCACATCTTTCCCCCAACTCTCTAATCACCTCCCCCAGCTGTTAGCGGGGGACACTGGCCCCAGATGATGCAGGATGACAACAGACTTCTGCTGCCAGCTGGTGATGGTGGCAGCTCTGGGCTATTTCCCCAGCCAGAAGCAGGAGCCTGTTGAAATCCTGCATGCAGATTGAGGAGCCATGCCCCCTGGGGAGAGCTGGGGGAATGATCAGAGAGCTGGGGAATCAAACTGGGAGCTCTAGCTGACTGCTGGATCCACCGTAGCTCTGGGACAGTGTGCAGTGCCCATCTGAGCCTCGCTGCACCTGTGGAATGGTGCAGCTGCCACATGGGTACCAAGCAGGGGGTGATCCCTGCTGCCCCCCACTGCCCCGTGCTGTGTGATGGGGGGCTCTGCCACAAGTGTCCAGAGGCCCCAATCACATGCCAGCACCAGTGAGTGTGAAGCTTTTTTTTTTATTTTTTTAAAGCCCTGAACTCACCAGCTGTGGAGCATTCAGCAAGCTGCTGCTGTCAGCTGGGGACAGTGCCAGCACCTGAGTCTCCTCAGTGCAGCCCTCACTGAGCACTGGGAAGAACCCTGTGCTGGCACTGGCCCCAGTGAGCAGTAACAGCATGCTGTCATCCAACATGCAGATCTGGGAGCCCACACCCCCCAGGAGGGCTGTGGGGCTGTGCCAGACTCTTTCCCAGGGGAGCGGGGCCCGGGCTCTGCATGCGGGATGACAGCATGCTGCCACTACCAGCAAGTGATACTAGTTTGCTTTGAACAGTTTGAGGTACAGTTTCACACAAAGTTCTGTACTTAGCTCCTTGAAACTTGGCAGACTTCATGCCCTGAGAAAGGGCTACCATCCCTGAAATTTTTATCCGAATCAGGCAAGAAATGACAATGTTATAGGCATTTTTGTGATTCCTCATTATAGCCTCTGGGTGAAACTTCAAAACATGTTGAACCAGCATCAAAACAGTGAAACAATTTCAAGAAAATGAAATGAAACAGTACTTCAAAACAGCTAAATGAAGCACCGTCCTTTTGAAATGGTGAAACAGAAGTTAAAATGAAATGGTGCTGTTTTGCACAGCCCTAAATACATACCATATTTCTTGTAAAGAGAAGGAAATGAGCAAGATCTGTCTGCCCATCTAAAGCCATGAAAATAAATATGATATAAAGTAATTAATCCATTCACTGTATCTCTGATGACTTGGACTTCTCTTTAATTTTTTTCACTTCTTTCTTTAGCCGTTCATACCCCAATTATCTGGGCAACCCCACTTTTCATAGGTTGATTTCAATTTCATCTTTGGCTATTAACATATTTGTTAATTGGGCTTCTTTCCTATTTTTCCACTTAAGTTTTTAGTTTGTGAAATATGTTTGGTTATAATAGTTTCATATAAAATATGAAGCAGAAAGTTTTCTTCAAGAAAATCTTTCTTAGAATGATATGCAGTTGCATGGATAAAGCAGCTCAGAACTTGAGGTCAGCTACAGTCGTAACTGTATATATAGAACAGACTTTTGTTCCTCTTGTGAACCATTTTCATCAGCCCCTTTCACAGTATTGTATGCCTTGTCTTGATCATTTCCTAAAGACTTTCAGTTTCATGGTTTTCTTCTTCTGTTTCTGACTTTGTGAAGAATAACATTATGCTAAAAATTCTTTAACTATGCAGAAGTACAGCTCATCTATAAGATTTGCCATTTCAGAAAATGCAGATATGATAATTTATGCAGTCAAACAGCGGGTGTGTATATATTCAAGTTTTTCTGTATAATAATGAAAGTGCAGGCAACTTACTAGCTTTTGCACTTAATATCAGTGGACAAATCTGAAGCCTATGTGTGTACAGGTGATTACAACGAAGGGGAAATTGTCATGTATTCTTTATTCAAATGAAATGGGAGGTGAAACCAAGGGAAAACATAACTTCCAGTTTCCATATTTTAGAATGCTTCCTGGGCCAACAGGGTGCAGCACTGAACTAAGGATTTGACAGTAAAAACAGGTAACGCAGTACAAACCACATTTTATCAATGAGCTACTGAAACCCTTTGAGGAATTCACACATCAGCTGAATGAAGATACCACTAGTTTCAGTAATATATTCCCACTAACATTCCAACTGACTGGTGAAGCAAAGGGAAATGCATCTAAGTTAAGCAGGCTAATCCATCTTTCCAAATCTGTTGAGAGATTCTTGGATGGCAACCTATACATGAGCAGGGAAACTGATCCAATGCACTATACTTACAGTGTGTTGGAGTGGACTTGCTATATCGATTGATCGAGTCTGCTGGATCGTGGAATTACTGTACTCTAGCAGCCTCTTGCATCTCATGTATTAGTGTCCTTGCACTTAAAAGTGGCAGCAGGGGTGCTTTAGATAAAGTGCCCTGCCACCATTTTTAAGAAAAATGGTTAAGAAAAAAAGAATGCTGACCATTCATCCTGGCATAAGCACTCCAGTCTAATTGGAAATCAAGTTGCAAAGGTTTGCCTGTAATTACCAAATATTGCTCCTTTACTTTTTCATCAAATTCACTAGTTCTAATCAGGAGTAGTCATCATGTGATTATTTCAGGATTAAAGGTTGTAAAAAAGAAAATTTCATAAAATTGGACATGAAACATGTGAATGCAAATACTCAGTTTATATGAAGAGTTCATATTAAAACACCCTTTTAATTTTCATTGTATTCCATTGAACATACACTGACAACATATAAATCAGCTCTGCTTTCCAGTCACCATACTCTAAATTACAAAAGGAAATAAAATACAGGAAATTTTTCAGGATTCAACAAGTAGTTATGAAATCTAATCATTGGCATAGGACTAGATGCACAAAAAGAGATGAAAGACATCTCTGAATATAGTTCTAAATGCATAACAAGTTCATTAAAATAGTAAAATACTACATTGGCAGGATGGCTCCAGTTACATTCCTTTGGTTTAAAGAAACAAAATACACTTAGAAAGTTAATCAATATACAGAATTTCTTGGTTAGGTAAAAGTGAATTATTTAAAATTAATTTTATGTTCTAGACTCTACCTATTATAATGCCAATGAAGCTCTCAGATGAGTGGCAGACTATGATGAGTTTACTGGAGGTAATAACAAACCTAGATTCAAACATTCTGTCTGGTGATTCTGATCTGGAAAAGAGGGGATTGAATCTTCCAAATATTAAATAAATATTGCTATAAAACTAGCCAACTTAGAAATCTGATATAATGGAAAATACTAATTCTCAGTAAACACTGCATAAAGATACACCAAACATACTGTTCAGTAATCAGACTTAATATATTGCTATGGCTAAATAAATTTTTCAGGCCAAATTTAATATATAATTACCCCCTTTTATGAGAGAACCCATGGAAATGTAATAACACTTATAAGAAATTAAGCTCATATGATCATAATTAATTTACACATAATACTGAAGTTAATCATGGTAAATTATTAAGAAGCTATAATATTTGGGAACATATCAATGTCATAACATTTGGATAATCATTCAAAGAAATATATTTAGATCTTTTGAAAAAATGTAGCACATCATGAAAAAATATTAAAAATCCCATTTTTCTAATACTTGCGATTGAAACATTTTTAACATACCCCCAAACAAACATAAACCAGTAGAAATTTTACAAAATTCGAGAAAATACTCACCACACATATGAAACACCTGGACATGTTTTGTCTGTGTTACATAAAGAAATTTTAAATTGCCATGTAATAGATAAAGTGTTGTTTATGACAAAATGGACTACAGACAGTGGATCAGCAATTAGTGATAAAGAACGGGAGACCACTTGAAACAATGGTCTCCCCACGTCCATATCCACAGCAATAAATGTATTATTATAAAATCATACTTTTATCAATGGAATATCACCCCACTTTAAATTAAGTGCATTTCTCCTACAGGAACGGACCAGTGTTGAAGTGTTGGTTGAGATGATTCTATTATATGGTGGACATGTCCCAAAATCAAACTGTTCTGGAAAAAAACAGGAGACATGGTAAGAGAAATCATAGGATGCCAGCTATGAAATATACATCACAGAGTTTCCAGAAAGGTACACAAAAAACACTGAGGAGTTGTCATAGAGAACTGATCCCTCATCTTTTAGTGGCCTCAAGATTTACACTGCAAAAGCCTTCAGGAGAAGGGACTCTCTAAAAATCAGACTGGTTTTAAAAAGTTTGAATAGTTCCAATAATGGAAGAAATGTCTTATCAAATCAGTGTTCTACAAAGAAGAAGGGGGAAAGATGCTTGCTTAGAAATATGGTGGATATTCTTGGAATTTGCTGGAAAAGAAACTTCCCCTCCTGCTAAATCAGAAAACTTAAGAAGCAATTTTTGAAATTTTAAGATGAATGCAAATTCTATGAACTAATAATTAAGAACAAATTTGGAATGATTTGGAAATCAGAAATGGGTAGAAGATAGTGAGCCTTGTATTAAGCAAAGTTCTGAGTAAAAAAAGAAGGAAGTTGACCTATTAAGAAGGTTACATATAGAAATAAAGAAACATGATAACTTAATAAAAGACAGCAGACTTTCTCATCAAGATCTAGAACAGCCATAGATGTCACCAGTTTATACACTAATATCCCACATGAAGAAGAAACAGCTTCCTACCTGAAATACCTACAGGAAATTGGATTGTGCTCAGATTTATGACCACAATGTATTGCAAAAATCAGCCATTGCATCCTCACCTAGAACAACTTCACTTTTCGTAACTGAAACTTTGTCTAAACCAGGGACACAGCTATGGGCACAAAGCTGGCTGGCTCCACATTATAACAACCTCCACGGGAACCCACCTGGAAGGGTAGTTTTAGAAAATTGTGCCACCAACTTGAACTATACCTGTGTCCATAGATTCATAGATTGTAAAGTTGGAAGGGACCGCAAAGGATCATCGTGTCCGACCCCCTGCCTCTGGCAGGAAAGACGACCAAGGTCAGATGACCCCAGCCAGGTGACTATCTAGCCTCCTTTTGAAGACCTTCAAGTTAGGTGATAGTACCACCTCTCTTGGAAGCCCATTCCAGATTCTGGCCACCCTTACTGAAAAAAATTTCTTCCTAATGTCTAACCTGAATCTACTCTCCACTAGTTTGCACCCATTATTTCTAGTTACTCCCAGAGGTGCTCTGGTAATTAGCACATCTCCAATTCCCTGTTGTACTCCCTTGATAAACTTAAAGGTAGCTAGAAGGTCTCCTCTCAGACATCTCTTGTGAAGGCTGAAGATATCCAGATCTCTCAACCTCCCCTCATAGGGTCTTTCACAGAGGCCACTAATCATGCAAGTGGTCCTCCTTTGAACCCTCTCCATATTCTCCATGTCCCTGGTGAAGTGTGGCACCCAAAACTGGACACAGTGCTCCAACTGAGGCCTGACCAATGATGCATAGAGGGGGACCATTGCCTCCCTTAATCTGTTGGTCATGCATCTGCTAATACACGACAAGGTGCGATTGACTTTGTTGATGGCTTGTTACACTGCCGGCTCATGTTCATCTTGGAGTCAACTATGACTCCAAGATCCCTCTCAGCTGCTGAGCTGCTGAGGAGGTCATCCCTCAACCCATAGGTGTGCTGGGGATTCCTCCTTCCTAGGTGGAGTACCTTACATCTATCTTTGTTGAATTGCATCCTATTTAATTCTCCCCATTCATCCAACCTGTCTGGGTTGGCATGTATCTGCTCCCTGCCCTCCGGTGTGTTAACTTTGCCCCATAACTTGGTATAATCTGCGAACTCAGAGAGGGTGCTCACCACACCCTCATCCAAATCACTGTTAAGATATTAAATAATGCCAATTCAAGGACCAAACCCTGTGGGTCCCCACTGCCCACCTCCTTCCAGGCTGAAAATGATCCATCCACCACCACTCTCTGGGTGTGGTTCCTAAGCCTGTTGGCCACCCACCTGACTGTGTAGGCATCCACTCCACAGCCTGCTAACTTCCCTATGAGAATAGGATATGAATCTGTGTCAAAGGCCTTCCTAAAATCTAGGTATATGACATCAGTCTCAGGTCCTGTGTCAAGGCAGTGTGTGACCTGGTCATAAAAGGCTATGAGGCTTGTCAGGAAGGATCGACCTGTGTTACATACATGACAATTTTTTTTTAATCATTTTATCATCTAGACTCAACACCTGAACTCCTTTATTGACTTCCACCACAGGTTTAACAACTACTATGCTTCATTCAAATTGTCTCTGGAGTACTCCTACACTGACATCAACTTTCTAGAAACCAACTCTACATCCAGAATGACACCCTACAAAATGCTATGGAAGACCTGTGGACAACCACATTTACCTCCAGAAAACCAGAAATTACTTCAAACAGACAAAAGAGCAGTGATCTACAGTCTGCTCCCCCACCCCCCAAACATTACATTTGCTCTGAGGAAAAGAACTTATGAAACCCATCTATCCAAACTGAACTCTGCCTTTACTCAGCAAGAGCACTCAAGCAGACAAATATACTGTACCTTTGAAATGACCATGAAAATACTCCTCAGCAACCTACTACTATGTAAGAAGAAACAACTCACTGATTGCACACTCACCTGCCATCCCACATTTGAACAGATAACAAGGGTCATCAAACAATTGCACCCTGTACTCAAAAAGGATCAGACCTCAAGACAAATATTCATAGTTCCTTTATGCTCCTGGCCTTCAGACAACCTCCTAACCTTGACCAACTCATCTTCAGAAGTAAACTCCCCATTGATCATCAAGCACCTAACCGGACGCATCTCTGCCCTCATAATAAATGCAAGATGTGCAAATCACCTCTACTACCATAGTCATCGACATTTCACCAAAACACATCTTCAGAATCCTCAGATCATATACATGTCTAATCCAGCATGTGGTATATCTCATCAAGGGCATCAAATACCCTCATGGGCTAGGGAGAGACATTACACATAAACCAGTTTAAGTTATCAGAAACTGCTTTAAACATGTAACAGAACAGATGTTCAGTGCACATAAACCAGTTTAAGTTATCAGAAACTGCTTTAAACATGTAACAGAACAGATGTTCAGTGCACATAAACCAGTTTAAGTTATCAGAAACTGCTTTAAACATGTAACAGAACAGATGTTCAGTGCACATAAACCAGTTTAAGTTATCAGAAACTGCTTTAAACATGTAACAGAACAGATGTTCAGTGCACATAAACCAGTTTGAAAATGTCTGAAACTGGTTTGAGATAAACCTGGTTGAATATAGTATCAGGCTTAACTGATTTGGCTCAAACTGATTTATGCAATGTCTGTCTGAGACCCCTTGCTGGTTTAAGTTAAATCAGAGTCCACCAGCATCCTGGCATGCTCTCTGGGCTCGGCAGGGCTCTCTGCTCTACAGAAGAGCTGACTCCTCCCCTCTGCTCCCTGGCTGGAGATCAGCACAGACTTGCAGGTACAGCAGGGTCTGCTGGCTTCCCCATTCCCCCCTTTCACCACTCGCTGCTTAAGCAGAGATCCCTTCCTCCTCTTTGCCACAGCAGGGACCATAGCCAGCATGTGGTATGCTAGCTAATGCTGAGAGGTGCCTGTATGTGTGTCTCTCTCTCCAGTTTCACTGGGATAGGCAGACAGAACAGTGACCGCTTAGTGCTTTTGGAGCTAATCAACAGGTCAGCCAGTAAGCTGCTTAAGAAGTTTGAAGTATTGTGGAGAAAGGCTATTGTTTTGCTAATCGGGTGATAAAGACTGTTATCAGCCCCCTGGCTGGCTTGCTCATCTGTCAGTTTGCTGAAGACAGTATAAAGAAGCAGGAAGGGAGATTGAAAAGCTCTGTATCATCAACAGATGAATGTACTCAATCTGACCCTCAAGGTTTTAGTGCTCAAGGGAACTATATAAAACCTTCAAAAGATCAGCATGGGAAGAAAAATCATTAGCTTACTGGACATTAAGAGCCAGGGACTTAAGCTTTTTTACAAGCTTTTGTTTCATCTGCTACTTAGCTCTGCTGTGCTTGTTTCTCTCCTGGAGACCCAAGGAAGGGTACTGTGACACCTGGAAGGTTGTCTACATCTATCCCAACCATGCAATTGGTCGAATACAAAAATCACTGAAAAATATACTTTTTTTCTTGCATATCCAAGGCTACAACACCACTTTAACACTAGCAAAAGCTTAACCTGGGTATGAAATGTAAAGAAGCCATTGGAAACTCAGAGGATAAAAAGAAAAGAAAAGAACACAAGCCCGTCTTCTGTGAACATTAACTTGAGTTAAGGGAGCACTGTTGATACACAATTAATTATCTGTCTTTGTGTATACCTTAGAGCACTGGATATATCTTTAAGTGTTAAATTTGTTAATTGATAAGTCGAATTCATTAATAAATACATTTTAGAAAAACTACAGGAAATAAACAATAATCTGCACACCGTTGAATTACAAGGGCTAGTTTCCTTGCTTTTTTTTTAATGAAAGAGCTTTATGACAGGTGCTAAATTTGAGGCAGCTAAATATGAGGCAGCTAAATTTATTTTAAGAAATGCTGTGTGTGAATGTGTTTAAATGGCAGTAACTGTTTACAAGGCCATTAGTTGAACTTATTAATATGTCAAGCCATGTAAAAGAGTCCTGGTGGCTCCTCCATTGGGAGAGGGTCAGGCAGCTTTCTGAAAATTGTTTACTGTTTGTCCTACAATTTTATATTTTTGCAGCCTGCACTGCATGCAGTTGTAGTAGTAAATATTGTAAGGGAAATATGAGTTTGGAGGTAGAGGGTGGAATTTTGACACTGACCACAGGTCAACCTTCTGAAAGCCTTGATATTGTTGCCAAAGCCTATAAGATGTAGCATGCTTGAGTTGCACTGAAGACCACATGGAAGGTGAAAGAAACTGGAACTGCAAACATAGAAGATAAAGTAAATGTGGAAGATGGTGTGATTTTTCTGGTCTCTGATATAGCAAAATAAGTTGATTCTTCAGCTTTCCCTGGCAGATCCTATGGGGGAAGAAGGCCAAGCATTGGTAAGCTAAGGTTGCCTACACACATGTTTTGAGGTGAGGGAGTGGCATGTTAGTTAGAGTGGTTCCTGGACAGCCTCTCTAATTAAATGGCTTACCATTGCATGTATTAAGCCCCCCTGCATTTCAAAATAGCTGTGGAGGTGCTTTAACTAAAGTTCATTCCATTAGGTTTAGTTAAAGTGCCCCTGCATTTATTTTGAAATGGTGGGGGGTGGGGGGGAGGAGGCAGCTTAACACACATTATGGTGAGGCTAAGCTGTTCTAATTAGAATGCAGAGAAGACTCAGTTAATCAAGTCTGCTCTAATGTGTTCTAATTAGAACGTGAATGAGGACATGCATAGGTAGCCTAAGTGTCCATAAGACCTTTCTAGTGTCCATAAGACCTTTCTAGTGTCCCTGGTTGGCTATGCAATCACCTGGCTATTTTGCATGTAGTTTTATTCTTGATGGTATTGTTACCAGATTTGCCCACTACTTTGGGGTGTGCTCAT